>NC_063446.1:29410298-30614934 GCF_020379485.1 Brassica napus
TATATTATAGCTAAAAATGTGTGATTCTCTACTTAGATTCTTAGAATATGCAAAATAATCAATAATGTTCAATCATTAATTTATTTTCAGGAATACAATGAAAGAAAATAATTTGTTTTTTGAATTGTATCGACACCATGCTTGTTGCACAAAAAAAAAAAAATCGACACCATGCTTATCTCAAATGGATAAAAGTCTGTGTATAAACTATAAACACATACTTTTAACCTGTCGGAAATTTCTTACCATGTTTGATTGGGTTATTTTGTAAACACGTAATTGTTGTGATTGGTCAATTTTGGTGACTTTTTGTTATTTCTTCTCAAACGAAAAATCCGGTTATTGTTGATCCAAAAATTAGTAAATCCGGTTATTCGATTCAACTTGGAAGCCATTTAGAAATGGGTCTAAAGCCCAAATATTGCACCCAGTTAAGCCCAACCGAATAGTTAATTGTTAATCCAGATCAATCCAGTTTAAAGAAATGGCGTTAGAAAATCCAGGATTGGATCAATCCAAAATTTAGTTGGGCTTTATCCTCCTGCTAACAAAAAAAAACTTTGCCGATCGAATGTTGAAGGAAGTACCATTTCAAGCATACGATATCTATTAACCATTTTTCTGTTAGATAATATTGTTTCTGAACACATACGATACACATTAGCAAAACTGATCACACTAGCAAAAACAATTCTTATGATTTACAATATTCACGTTCAAAATAGTTGATAACATTTATAAAAATCAAAACGGCGTAATATGAGTGGTGTTCGTCTCGTAAGCAGACAAAACAGAAGCAGATGTATTCACCTTCAAAACCTTTATCAGATCTTTCGCCATCTGTCTCACCACCGGCGAGCAGCTGCTCTGAATCACCACTAAAAGCTTCGTCAGGCCGTTACATCTCACCACCGTCTCCTCCGCCTTCTTATCTTCCCTGAACACGTAGCACAAACACCACAGAATCGTCACCGCGTGCTCCGTCGCCGCCGCCGAGACTTTCAACAGCTTCCTCACCACTCCTTCCACGCACCTCCCTCCGTCTCCGCCGCAAATCTCCGACCTACCTTCCCGCTTTGACGACAGTGTCTCCAACAGTTTCAGCGACTTCTCCGTCACGGCGACGCTCGTTGTCTCCATGAGGAGAATGTCTTTGATCTTCGTGATCGCTTTCTCAGCTATTAACTTCGATCTCACTCGTTTCGAGGTGGAGATTGTGATTAAGAATGACAAACTCGCTTCCTTCAATGAAGGATCCGTGTCGGAGCTGATTGATTTGATCAGCTCCGGCACGATCCCGTCACACTCTGAGATGATCTCGTTTGACGTCGCGTCAAACGAGATCATCTCCAAGACCCTAACGGACTCGATCTTCGTCTTCAGATTCCCGCGCCGAATCGCGAGGAGAAGCGCCGCCAAGCAACCGCCACCGTCCGTTAACATCAGCTTCGATAATCGTTCACGATCTCTCTCCTTCCCTCCCTTGATTATAGTATCCAGAATCATAATCGCCAGAAGGCCTAGCTTGATCTTCGCCGTCGCGCGTGTGCCGCCGTCCACGGCGGCGATGATGTCGACCAGCATTGGCGCGAAATCCTTTCTCTTCCAGAGAAACTCTCTGTTCGCGTCGGAGTCTTTCGCGAATCTAACGATTCTGGAGAGATTCTCGAGACGTATCTCGTCGTCCTTCTCGAGGGACAGTCTCCTCAACGACTCATTCACTTCCTCCACCGTCGGAATCCCTCGAAGCGGAGAGCCATCGGCGCGACGGCCGACGGAATCAGACCAGGCTTTGATAAGCCGTTGAAGAGTGAGGTTAGGGACGAAATCTTTTGTCCGGAGAATCTGCATAGTGGCGGGACAAGTGTTGTTGCCACCGTCAAGCCACCTCTGGATACTTGCACGGTCGTAGGTAACGCCGGTGCAGAGACTAACGGGAGATCTCATCACGTCGAGAGATATAGGACACCGGAACAAGCTAGGCACCGTAATGTACCTCTCTGTTTCATCTCTACCCATTGATTAAGAGAAACGATGATGATGGTATTGGTAAGTGAAAGGTCTGGAAGGAAGTGAGGAGAGGTGGTTTTAAAGAAAGAGTCAAACGCACGCTTGCGTCACCGTTTCGAACTTAAAAACATATTCTTTCGTAATATTCAAAGACATGACAGTTTCATATATATAAATCTTGATATACTATAGTAGAGTGTATATAAAACGTTAACGAGGTGGAAAATTCAACTGACAAGTAAGCTATATAAGCTTATAATTTTTTATTTAATACGAAATAATTGAGAGGCTCGGCTAATTTCTTCGGTCTTGGGTCAAAAACTCAAAGTTTGTCTTGCTCGGTCAAATGTTGTAACCGGTGGTAGATCAGCGTTTGATAGGAGCATTGACCAACGGTGCGACTTTTACACACGTGTGAGTTAGGAGGCCAGAAGTGTGTGGATAATAGTGGGTCCTATATTTGCGCATGAGGGCCTGGTCTGGTCTGAACTTGTCAATAGAGCGATGCACATGGACTTGGTCCACCATATCTGTCTTCTTCTTGTTACATCTATTTTTATGAAACTAAAAGAGTATTTATCAGACACCAAACAATCATTCCAAACTACAAAGCATTGTGTTAATGAAGAGCAGAGCAATGTGAAAGATGATACTGGTCATGGCGAATAGTTTACTTAATTTGTGTTAATGATATCAATTAACAAATTGTGTTGTGGCTTCCACTACGGATGATAGAAAAAACAAATTATTATTCGAGCGAAAATGTTTGATGCCGGGAGAAAAGCAAAAGCGCTTTTTTTTTGTGGGTTGTCATTTTTTGGTCAATATAATGTTTGTTAGATCATTTAACGTGAGCAACCACGTATATAAATCTCTTATACTCCCTCTGTTTCTAAATAGATAACTATGAATTTTTCTGCTGCATGCACAGAAATAATATTTTTTAACATAATATTTTTTATTTTAAAAGAAAATTTTGATTTATATTTTAACTTCAATTGTTATAAAAAATCATAATGTATTTTTGTAATCTTATTTCTTTTGATTTAGTATAACTATTTAAATTTTATTTTATTTAAATTTTAATAAAAATAAAATTAGATTTTATAAAAATAGTTTTAATTATATTATTGTGTTTAATGATTTTTTAATTTATATATATACATATAAATATAAATTCTAATAAATTTGAGACTTTGTTTGTTTTAGTTAAACTGAAAAATCTTTTTGTTAATTTAAACGATGAAGATGAACAGATAAATTTAAATAATGTTTAAATATTTAACTATAAATTTTTTATTGGATTAGTGTTACTTTATTTAGTTTATTTTTATTAATGTGAGATACATATATATTATTATTTTAATTGTGATATATGAATTATTAATATATTTAATAGTTTACCATAAATAAATATTTATACGGAAAATTGACATTAGTGATGATATTATGAGTTATTTTTATTACCATATTTATAATCCCTGCAAAAAAATTTAAATTTTTATAAGGAAATTTTACATCTCACAATTAATATGATGTCATGTCATTATTTTCTAAAACCATGTCATCTATTTTAAGTGTCATGTCATCTTTTTTTCATCGAGAATGATTGTAGTGACAACATGTGTATAAATCACTTCGCAAATGTAGTCTAGGGGATGTTTTAGGGAGTTTTTGATGTTTCAAAATAGATGATGTTTTCAAGTATCAATGCACTTTTTAACTTTATCAAAAACTATGTAACCAATGATATTCTGCAATATGTTTTGTAATTGGTCGAATAACTTTTAATTTATATTTTAATGATATTTTTAAGATAAAAAATAAGTTTCTTAATATAGTTGTGCACAATCCTAAAACTTCATGTATTTTGAAACATATGGAGTATATTAAAGGAGAAGCATTGTAATAAATGCGTTCACACTAAACTGGACACATGTCACATGTAGAAGCATTGTAATAAATGATTTCATGCTAAAATTGACACATGTAACATGTATAAAGCTTTTCAGCCAAACTCTACATAAATATGTTCACACTATGTAATTTACGTTTTTTTTTAATATAAAACTCACATGCATGGTTTTTCTTTACATTATTTTTATTGTTTACGAATAGAGCTGGAAAAATTATTCATAAATTTTGATTCGATTCGTTATCCATTTTGATTCAAACCGAAAAATCTGGATATCCATTACTCTACGAAGCAAATCAAATACTAAAATGCAATATCCGTAAAAAAAAAAAGCAAATCACAAATATCAATATTTATAGAAACGGATATCCAATTTGATATGTTATATGTATATATATATACATATATTTTAAGCATTATATATTATAGTTTATATAAATTTTACAATATTTTTGTTTTTAAATAATTTCATTTTAGGAATTTTATTTTTCACGTATTATTTTGAAAAAATGTCATTTAATATTAATTGACAGTATCTTTATATATTTAACAACCATCTTTATATACTTTTACATACACATATATGTGCACATTGACGTGAGCACCTTATAACTAAGTATTTACCACAACTGAAATATCTAATTTTTTGGAAGTTAAAATATTATTTTTCTTAATGCTTCTTTCACTATCGACCAAATTGTAGTAAAATGATTTGTCTTAATAATTTTTTTTTAGACTATTATCCGTTTAGAAACTATAATATGAAACCATTGGTTCGACATCATGACTATCTAAGATTCATAACATGAAAACAAACAAATAATAGTAATTTTTGATTATCACAGGAAAAAAAAACCAATAACATCAAACATTTTAACCGAACAAACCAAATAAATATTGATTTAAAATGATAGTTATATTTTAGGAGATTAAAAACAAAAAAAATAACCTAAAACCGAACTGATATCCAGATTAAACAGATTAATGTCTTCTTATTAAAATATAATGAAACTAATAATCACATTCCACGCAAGGCGCAGGTTATTACCTAGTTAGAAACTAGGTTGCATGAAAACGGAAACGGATACGCGGAAACGAAACGTTTCGAACGTGGAAACGTGATTTTTTTTTGTGGAAACGTTTTAGAAACGTCTATAAAAAATATATATACATATATATCTTAGAATATATATACATATATATATATACATATATATGTAACTGATAAAAAAATATATATACATATATATGTAACTGATTAATATTTGCATTTATTTTTATTATGTTTAGTATATCTTAGAATACAAATAAACAAATAGTAATTATGTTTAATCATACGAAAATAAAATAAGTCATCATTAAACATCAAAATTATATAAAATTTTCAAAATAACAAAAACCCAATATTTAAATATTAAATAGTTTAACTAAAATAAAAATCATAACACTAAGTCATAACCAATCAGAAAGTTCTAGCGTTTCCAGAACATAAACACAAGTTTCCAAAATAGAAATGCAAGTTTCCACTAAGTTTCCAAATTGAGATTTTTAAGAAACGAGTTTTCAATGCGTTTCCGCGAGTTTCCGAGAGATTCTGATTCCGAAATGTTTCCGAAACGTGAAACGGACCTTCAACCGAGTTTCCATGCAACAT
The DNA here is from genome assembly GCF_020379485.1 of Brassica napus. NCBI lineage: Eukaryota > Viridiplantae > Streptophyta > Magnoliopsida > Brassicales > Brassicaceae > Brassica > Brassica napus. The sequence goes on from NC_063446.1 coordinate 29,415,878, forward strand.
AGGTTAGAAAAGTAATCGAATATCCATAACACTATAGTTGTCTAATTTATATGGATAGACAGTCTAATGAAGCTGTATAATTGACTAGCAAATTAGAAGATATATAACTATTGATTATTCTTTCTATATTTGTAAGATTGATTATTTTTTAAAGGGTTTTATACATACTCAATAAATGTCAAGTAAGTTTTAGGGGTTTAAGTTCAATGAATTTGAGTTTGGTCCTTTTGTTTATTTGTCAACTACTAAATGTTTTTTTTTTTTTTTTTTTTTTTTTTTACATAAGTTTAAATGAAAAAATAAGGCTATGAGTGCATTTTTCTTTAATGTTTGTTTATTAGCTCTCCCTTAATCTTGATCCACATTTGTTTTTTTTTTGGCATGGATAACTAATCGTTGATCTATATAGTTTCTTTCTTTCAATTTGTGTGAATAAGTTTCTCGTAGCTAGGTCAAATTTTGATCAGGCTTAATTATCATAAATAAACAGAGAAGATCATGAGTAATAGCCGTTTAGAAGATTTAGCAAACTTTTACTAGAACTCTACAGAGCACCCTTTGAAAATATAGCACGTCCGTATTTTTATAGTGCAATGAATGGTAGTTAAGTACAGTTTCATTTAATTTAGAAAACATTTTATCGGTTTAATTATTTATAGAAATCGTTATATCAGACCAATGAATTGAGTATATTCTAACTCGTGAGCATATAATTAAACTTGATAATTTGCGTATTTAGGGTAAAACTGTACCGAATGAAAGTTAAAATATAATGATGCGAATGTGCATCATTGTCTACAATTAACAATTATAGTAGATCGGTAAAAATCTGCGCCAGTTTCTAGTATCTCAGCTTTAATAAATTAACTCAGTCATCATCTCCTTCGTTTCATGATTTTCATCCATTATTGTTCTTGGTAGACATTAATGATTTTCATTTGCTAAAAGATATGTAAGGAACCTTCTTTTTTTTTTCTTTGCAAAATAAATGTACGCGGGGAATGGGTTTCTCATTAATTAAAATTGTATTGCTACAAAAAAACTACAATGGCGAAATGGGTAAAAAAGCAATAACTTCATTCCACAGAAATAATACTCCTTCCATTTTTATTATTTCACGTTTGAGAGAATTTTTTTGTTACACGACTTTTTCAGTTTTTATGCAAAGTTTATTAACAATTAATGTTCTATGAACGTAATTTTATATATTTTATTTTATTTTATTACTGATTGAATTGTGGTTATATATATTCTAAATGGTGTCTATTAAAACTAACCAAATACTTCATTTCCTTTGTTTTATATTAAGTATCGTTTTGAATTTGTGCACACAGATTAAAAAAAAAATTAATTTTGTATATTTTCTATATATTAAAACACAATTACCTATACACTCAACCATATTTTAACCAATAGAAAAATAAAATAATGAATAGAATTAATCAATTTTGCATTGAAAGTCGAAAACGACACTTATTTTGTAACGAAAAAATTTCTCTACAACGACACTTAATATGAAACGAATGGAGTAGTAGTTTAGTTACGCATATTAAAAAACACATTAACTCTGTATCATAAATGTATTAATTTGTGATTATTAAATTTCAAGAAAATTAAACTGATAATAATTCCTTTTTACCAACCAATAGTAATATAATAAACTTAATTAATCTTCTCAAAGGTTAAAATTTATTATTATTGAGTAATATAAAAAATATTTAAAAATAAAAATTATATTTTTGTTAAACAGAGTTTTTTCTAAAACTTTACCTTTATGTAACAGATATAATATATTTTATGGAAATGACAACATGTTGCAGGGATGAGCACATATTGATCTTCGTAAGTATATGTGATTTGGTCTGCTTTATCTAGATCATCAATTTTGTTATTTGATTTGCTTCGTCACTATGCCAGATATCAGCAACATGTGAAATTTTAAACATATATTTGCTCCGTAAAAAATCAAATTTCAAAAATATCAAAAAGGTAAAATACATAAAATTAAGAAATAAAGTGTAAAACAATAACATTGATACATAAAAATAAATGTGATTGTTTAAATAATCTAGTAACTAAACAATTAATTTTGGGGGGTAAAAATATTTTAAAACTTGGAAAGATAAAAATCATTACATAATATATATATATATATATATATATATGCATATATACATTAGATCGGAGTGGATATCCATTTTTTAATTTTTTTATTGATTCATTTTAAAATATATTAAACATTAGTATTTGGCCATTTGTTTTACTTAGTATAATTATAGATATTCAAATTTTTGAATCAAATGGGACGAATGATAGATCAAATAAGACTTTACGGATAATCTATCCATCATGAGATACGCTTTTCTTGTTAACATCTAGCATATGTAAGAGCATCTCCAATCATATGCTATTTTTACCTCTATATGCTATAATAGAGTAAAATCTACTCTAACTCATCTCTATTTTTTCTCCTAAAATAAAGATTGCTATTTTTGTCTTTATATTTTGGAAAAAAATATAGCATTCCTCTATAATAGAGATATACTTTTTTATTTACAAAATAGTCTTCTAACTTTTTGTGATCATAAACAAAAGACATATTTATGTAGAAATACATTTTTAACACCTAAAACACACAGTTATTTGTTTAGATAATAATTTTAATTTTTGCAATTATACATGAAATAAGCAAAAATATTATAATTTTATTGAAAGTCAAAGTTTTTATTAAACAAATAATATTTAATTGATCATTTATGGGAAAATATAATAATATTGACAGTATAATGTCTATTTTGTTTTCTTATTTTTGTTTAATGCTTTTTTCTGTACTAAAATGTTTAGTTTAAATAATATTGTAATTTTATGAAGCAAAATCAAAAATTTAAATGAATGGGTTAATTTTTAACATTCAAAAGTAAAATGTGCTAATTGTATAACAAAAAAAATCTTTTAATAATATTTTTTTTAGAGGAAAAAATAGAGGAATACATTGGAGAAGAATTCATCTCTATTATAGAGTTTCCCTATTATAGAAGAAAAAAATAGGAGAATACATTAAAGATGTTCTAACCAACTCGTCAAATGCAAAAGACATTTCTGCATGAAACGTATTCAAAACTAGTTCTCCATAAATTGATGGTCCCAATAGTTCAAAATAAATACTGGGTCAAGACAGAGGGATGCAGAGGAATCGAGTTCCAAAAGTGCGCGGTTGAGTTTCCTAATGTTCAGAGGGGTAGAGGCAACTATTTAGCATCACATGCAAAATATAATCATATGCATTTTCATGTACGTGCTCGCAGTCAACCTCGGATCTGATACTTAGCGGGGGTTATTGGTTCTGGTAGTTTAGTAGATTTATAAATTCTCCTTATATTTAGTAGATTTATAAATTCTCCTTATATTTAGAAATATTTCATAAATCCAGTGATTTTCAAATCAAATAAAATAGATTTGATAATTGCTGATATGAGTATTTTAAAATCAAATCAATGAATTGTTATAAATCAATAGATTTGTAACTAGACCTAAATAAAGCACTACAAGAGAACATTATGTTCTCCGACTGCAACTTCCAAAAACATGGATTGTCAGAACAAACTTTTCACGGCATCTCCTCAGAAATTTCAGATCAAACTATTTTTTCACCATGTTATCGGAAGTTTGATCGGATCAAAAGTAAAAATTTCTGACAAAACAGATTTACTTGTCATATTTTCAGAAATCTCATCGGAGTATTCTCGGAACTTATCGACGACTTCATCTTCTCCACCATTCATCATCTTTCTTGCCTCTTTTTCATTTTGCTAAGCATCAAAAGCTGGTCGCACACAATTGGTGGGGATACGTTCATGTGGAATACATCTCTCGTTGCATCTCTTTTTCATTATCGTATGCATTATACAATATGTTGTATGGACATGTGCTTAGTGCATGGTTTTAACATGAGCAAAAAACAATGTATAAAATTTGAAGTAATGCATCAACCGATGTTTGTTGGGACACAAAACTATAAAGAATGAAAAAAAAAACAATATAAAACAAATCCAACCAAAATAACAAGGTTAAACCCAATATTTGATCCTTTGTATTTTACTCTTAAAAATAGTTACAAATCCAATCAAATTAAATCCATACACAAATATTTATTATTGAATAACACATGATTCTAAAATTTATTTTAAAATCATAAAACCAATAACTATGGATTTGAATGTGAATTTTAAAATAATAGAACCAATAACACTACATTTAGTTTGGATTTACAAATCTATTAAAATGCAGAAACCAATAACACCCTCTAAGTGAACTAATATGAAGAATTTTCTAGAATTTTGTAGCGAATTTTATCAGATCTGACCAGGTTTTCATTTTCAACTCATATTCGGAACAAGGCTGTATTGTCATGTTATTGTTACACACTTTATTAAGTATATAGATTAGCCATGTATAATTTTGTAGGACATTGATATCATTCAGAGGTTGCCAGGAGTAGAGAGAATGGTTTGCATCACATGAAAAGAAAAACATATACAATATATTATGTTTGAACCGAGAACTGTCGATAAACTAGTGAGATGAAGAGACGAGAACTCGTCGGTGGGTCGAGACAAAAGCGTTTATCGACAGTTCTCGGTTCAAACAGTTGGCGCCCACCGTGGGGCTCGAACCCACGACCACAAGGTTAAGAGCCTTGAGTCCGAGATAGGTTCCAAAGGTCGGCTAGGGTTGCTCCCTGTCTCGGAAACATGATGTACTGCTTAAGGAAAGCGGCCGACAGATCATAGAAACTGTCGACAAAGTTTTCTTTTAACCCGGTGAACCATCCCAATGTTGGCCCTTGAAGAATTTCTACGAAGAGTTGGCAAAACCCAGCGTCTTTTTCTTCGTCGGAAAAGTTAGTTCGCCCCATCGCAATGTTGAACGCAGTAATGTGGTCAGTGGGGTCGGCTTTTCCGGCGAAATATGGAAGACGGATTTTCTCCGCCGGTCGGAGTCGGACGTCGGTGATTCGCCGGGTAAACGGGGTTCTTAGGGTTTCAGCGATGACGCGTTCGATCAACGACGCAGAGGTGGTTCCCTGGTGGATCTTGCTCCGGATATCTAGAACTGACTATTTAAGTTCGGCGAGCTCATGGACAGTAGTCAGATCTGGATCGCCGTGAGTTTGGGCATCACTTGTATATGGGTTTCCGGTGCCGGCTGTTCGAAAGGTGTCGAACAGCTGTCTTCGAATCGTCGTGGCTGAATCTTCGGGGTTTCCAGCTAAGGGAGCTAAGATGGCGGCGATGGCGGCGAGTTGCTCTTTCGTCACCTTTTGAACGGCGTCTTGTTGAGCCATTCTTTCCATGATGGTGTCGACAAAAGCTGCTGCTGTTGGAGCGGCTTCAGTCGGGGTGGACTCGTCGCCGGACGGCGAGTCTGAATGAACCATGTTGATTTTGCTGACGCTACCTTGTCAGGCTCCACGGTGGGCGCCAACTGTTTGAACCAAGAACTGTCGATAAACTAGTGAGATGAAGAGACGAGAACTCGTCGGTGGGTCGAGACAAAAACGTTTATTAGATCATTGAATCGTTCGGTCGAGTTACAAAAGAGGAAAGAATCGGTAGAATGTAAGCCAGTGAAAGCTAGTTCGCCGGAAGTTACAAGTCGGCGAGAGAAAGATGTAAAAACCTAATTCTAGCCGAAAGTAAGTGTGAGGTCATTTGCGGATCCCTTTTCGTTGCCTCCTATTTCTCTTTTTATAGGTGGTCGACCGATGACCTAATTTGCCTCCGCTTGATGGGCTTTCCACCTGTTGGACTGAGCTATCGGGCCGCTGATTCGAGTCATTGAGTCGACTGCTTTCAGTCGTTCCTTTGATCAACTAAAAGTAGTCTTGAGTCAAACCGATCATACCCAACATGCATCAAATCCAATTCTTAGTGAGTTGTATGAAGAATTTTCTAGAATTTTTGTAGCGAAACAATTTATCAGATCTGACGACCAGCTTTTCTTCTTCAACTCATGTTCAGCATTAGGCAGAATTTTTATGTTACACATTCTACTAAATATATAGATTAGTCATGGATAAAATTTTGATAACATTGTAGGATACTAATATTATAAATTTTAATATAATGAAGGTAATAAATTTCTAATGATGAATATATTCACACGCTACGGGTAATTAAGGAAGATGATGAGGATGAGATGAGGAACCGTAAAGTAACATATATAATGTCTAATGATAATTCATTCGCGTGCGATTACGTATAATTCCATAACAAGTTATTTTTGCTTTAAAAAAAGAGAGTTATTTTTGCTTATGTTATGGAATAAAGATCATCCTTTTGTTCCTTAATATACGGGAAATCTTTTGATCACAGTTATATGTAATCAAGAGAAGTAAAATCTATCATTGAAAGGATGTCGCACGTACATAGACATTTTCTTTAGTATACACATTTTCTTTTAGTAAAGGTGTCGTTATACATATGTAATGCAATATTATTGGTAAATATTTACTGGATTCTCTACTATTAAAATTGTAACATTTTTGGTTGATATAAAATCATATATTAAAGCGACCAAATTTATGATCTTATTATACTTTGGGTCTATATCCAATTTGACTAATTTTTTTCTAAACATAAAAACAGATCTTCATCGAATCGTCTATGTAATATTTTTCATAATTATAATATTATAACAAACCATCGTTAAAAAAAAAAAATCTCCAAGTTTCATAATTTGTTTGGATTGGATAATTATGGAATAAAGATCATCCTTTTGTTCCTTAATATACGGGAAATCTTTTGATCACAGTTATATGTAATCAAGAGACGTAAAATCTATGATTGAAAGGATGTCGCACGTACATACACATTTTCTTTTAGTAAAGGTGTCGTTATAAATATGCAATGCAATATTATTGGTAAATATTTACTGGATTCTCTACTATTAAAATTGTAACATTTTTGGTTGATATTTCTCAAAAAAAAAAAAAAACATTTTTGGTTGATATAAAATCATATATTAAAGCGACCAAATTTATGATCTTATTATACCTTGGGTCTATATCCAATTTGACTAATCTTTTTCTAAACATAAAAACAGATATTTATCGAATCGTCTATGTAATATTTTTTATAATTGTAATATTTTAATAAACCATCGTTAAAAAAAACAAACCTCAATGTTTAATAATTTGTTTGGATTGGATAATCTTTCTTTACATGATCAGTACACGGGTTTGAACTATACTGAATTACTAGGTTAACATCCGCGCCTAGCGCAGAATGAACATTATATATAAAAGTTATTTTATGTATTATATATTTTTACAAATTATAAAATAATAAATATATATTGAATAATCAAAAATCAGTAACTATTACATATACAATTAAATTGGTACGAACATATAAATCAATTTTATTAATCTAAACAATATTTTTTTTATTTGATAGGATATGTAGTTAAATTTAAATGATATTAACATACATAGTATATTTTTAATATTAATGCTTATTAAATGATATTTTCTACTCATACGGTGTTTTTGATCATTTTTATCTTTAATAGCTAAAACTTTAAATTACTAATAATTTATATTTTTTTTTAAAGTAAAGTTGTCATTTCTCGTTCAAAGCTTTTATCAAAAAAAGTGTTCAAAGTAAATTTCGAAACTAAAATATTTATGTATTCTATAGGGTTTATAGTTTAATTAAAAACTATATATGTATATATATATATATATATATTTTAATCTTAATAATTAATTAAATTAGACTTTTTATTTATATGATTTTGAAATCATTTTTATTTTGTCAAAAAAAAATTTTAAACTACGGATCACAAAATTTGAATGTGAGACTTTTAACAGTTTTAGGAATTTATAGTCGTTTTTAAAAACTCAAAATATAACATATACAAAAAAATCTAAATTTTTATTATATGGTTATTGTGATTGTGATTGTTTAATTTATTTTAATATTTTAAAATTAAGAAAATATGATAGAAGATACACTAATTTTTATCAAATATTCAAAATCATTCATTGTCATATATACTTTAGCCACATTAGGAAATTCCGTAACTTTTATTTAACGAAATAATAAAGAACATTAATAATGAATTTATGGTTAGCTTAATAAAAAACTTATTATATAATTAGATAAACCAATTTATTTTTGTAATGATTCTAAGAATCAACCTAGTGATGACACGTGGGTACAAAAAAATTGTAATGTTTTTCAATTAATATATAGGGGATATTTGTTCTATTTGACGTTTTAGTTGGAAAACCAACATTACTTATCGATAACTGTAGACTGTGGAGTAAAAGGCATCACTATATAGTATATAGTATGTTTAAGTTCAGCCCACATAGTCTGAATTCTGAATTGTGCTTTCTAAAACAAAACATGCGAAACCACTGTATTGATTATAAGTTCAATTTTCTTAAAATTTTATCAATAAGCATGAAAAGAATAAGAACGCCAGTAGGCAGTAATGTGTCTTAAATGCAAGTTTATATTAGAGACAAATTCGCCACATGGGATTGTTGAAAAAGATCCTAAATAATATTACTCAATTTAACACCAATTGGATAAGATAGATTGTACACTTCATTTATCACCGATTGGTTTGAAGCTCATCTAACTTAACAATTTACTAGATCCTAAGCGCGGATATAAATTTTCAGTTTTTAATTATTTATTTTATTAAATGATGTATTTGTAATATTCGTTCATATTATATTCATTAAGTAAATGTTTTTTTTGCATCTTAAACTATCTATTTTTTTACGAATGTATAATATCATATAAAAAAAATGAGTATAGAGTTAATTAGATAATTTTAAAAACAGAAATTTTTTTTTCGTGTGCGATATCATATAAATAATGATCCACCCAATTAACAAAAATCATGATTATTTTATGTGTAATTTTTTTTATTTTGACCATTTCCTTAAAACTATATTAAATTTTACATATTTTAATTAGAATATTTTTAATATATTTACCTTTTTATTTGAAATGCAACTCAATATTTTTTTAACAATTATAACAAAATATTTTAAAAATATTTTTAGAATTTGTTTGAAAAATATGAAAATTACATTTTAAATTAAAATTATCCTAAAATATGATAAGTTTTGATGTAAACGAAAACTCAAATTATGTCAAAATAATGATATTCAATGATAATAACAATTTTAATTGATTATTTTTTTTAAAATACATTTACAAAAATATTATTTGAAAGAAAATTCATTTATCTTTCAAATATAAAATGAAAATATTATAATAAAATAATAAAAATATAAATAAAAACCATAAATTTAGCAAATGACAACTGAGTTATATTATGCTAAAATTTTTTTTCTAACAATTTATCAAATGACAAATGAGTTATGAGCAAATAATACCTTATAATTTTTAAAAACATAGCTCTTCTTAAATATTTTTTTAATAAATAATTATTTTTAAATTTAATCAACTGGAAATAATATCCGTACAATTGTGTGAGTCAAATTCTAGTTTTATTGATGCATGTTATATATTAGTACTGCATGTTTTAGGTAACATTTTAATGATGCACGTTTTTAAAAATCTCCATTATTAAAATTATGCACGTAAGGATAACTCATGAGTTTTTTTGGTTGATTAAATGACATTATGTCCAAATTTATTTAAGGATATTTCATTAAGGTAACTGAAAAAGACAAACAATAAAATAGGAAGTTTAAATTCATTTAAGCATATTTCATTAATGTAACTGAAAAAGACAAGTAATAAATTAGGCAGTTTTATTCGTTTTAGGATATTTCATAAATGCAACTGAAAAAGACAAGCAAAAAAAAAATAGGGAATTTAATTAATGAAGTAAGAACATTTTCAAATAGGTACTTCTCTTTTAATAATATAGATATTTTTAATATCTTTACCTTTTTATTTGAAATGCAACTCAATATTTTTTTAAAAATTATACCAAAATATTTAAAAAATATTTTTAGAATTTGTTTGAAAAATATGAAAATTACATTTTAAATTAAAATTATCCTAAAATATGTTAAGTTTTGATTTAAACGAAAACTCAAATTATGTCAAAAATAATTATATTCAATGATAATAACAATTTAAATTGATTATTTTTTGAAAAATACATTTACAAAAATATTGTTTGAAAGAAAATTCATTTCTCTTTCAAATATAAAATGAAAATATTATAATTAAATAATAAAAAATATAAATAAAAACCATAAATTTAGCAAATGACAACTGAGTTATATTATGCTAAAATTTTATTTCTAACAATTTAGCAAATGAAAAATGAGTTATGAGCAAATAATACCATATAATTTTTAAAAACATAGTCATTCTTAAATATTTTTTGAATAAATAAATATTTTTTAATTTAATCAACTGAAAATAATATCCGTACAATTGTGTGAGTCAAATTCTAGTGTTATTGATGCATGTTATATATTAGTGCTGTATGTTTTAGATAACATTTTAATGATGCACGTTTTTTAAAATCTCTATTATTAAAATTATGCACGTAAGGATAACTCATGAGTTTTTTTTGTTGATCAAATGACATTATGTCCAAATTTATTTAAGGATATTTCATTAAGGTAACTGAAAAAGACAAACAATAAAATATGAAGTTTAAATTCATTTAAGCATATTTCTTTAATGAAACTGAAAAGACAAGTAATAAATTAGACAGTTTTATTCGTTTTAGGATATTTCATAAATGCAACTGAAAAAGACAAGCAAAAAAAATAGGGAGTTTAATTAATGAAGTAAGAACATTTTCAAACGGGTACTTCTCTTTTAATAATGTAGATATGTGTGTATATATATATATACAGAATTTTGTGTTACTGAATCACAAACTCATGTTATGTTCTTCGGGAGACTTTTTAGTAAAGTGATATAAGTATCCATGATGGGTATTAGAAAAGGTTACATTTGATGATTGAAAAACATGGCAATTATGCTTTTTCTTATCAAAGCAGACAATTATGTCTTAATTCCCACGGTTTATCTTTTTGTAATAAATAATCTGAATTTGAATCAGCATGAAATGTGGCATTAGATATGGAACTATATACTCCAGTTAAATGGATAACCGATCTGTTTGTGTAAGATTCGAGTTTATAGAGAGATCTATCTACGTTCAAGCAATATCTCAATAAAACACTCTATTCTGTGCTGCTGCTGTTATAAAAATCGAAGTACACCATGTTGAAATCTTTCATCATATTTCTACTGGAAACGAGATTTGATATACTATGAGCATTGATCCGATTTGAGTTGGTATTCATCCATGCCCGTAAAAGAGATCTAATATAGTGTTCAGCCAAATAACTTGCTATTATAAATGGTTGGCTCATCAGACTCTACAAGTGGCACTAACCATATAAAATAACATTAATTAATTAAATATAAAATCTAAAGACAGAGCAAATTCCGAGAATATAATAAAAAAGGACAGAAGAACTTGTTCCCACTTTCTATCTTCTTAGACCACAATTATCAGCGAGATATAAGAAGAATCCTTAACAAAAAATAAAATAAAATATAGTGTGGACTCCACAGAAAAACAAAAAACCGGTCACAAAGGTAATAGATTAGTGACCGATTTTGGTGTGTTCTTTGTACTGTTTGCGGGCTCCGCTAAAACGTGGCGACCTGCAATTTTTTTTTTTATTATTTTCTTTTTAAATCAGCAAAAAAAAAGAAATTAAAATTAAGAAACCCAAAAGGAGTTCCACGGATAATGATGGCCTTAACCTTTAACTTTGGGGACTAGGGACCCAAAAACATTTCTTTATTGACCATCCATATTTGCTATTATAAACTTTTAATTGGCTGTCCATTTATATGTTTCAAAAGGGTTTCAATGCATAAGCATTTGTCTGGAAACCATTGTGTGATAATATAAGTAAGTACGCATAGGATAGGCATAGGAGTGTAGGACGGTACGTCCGTTGTATATAAATAATTTCTGATACAATTTCCGTAACATTAACTTTACAAAATCCGAGAGACAAATGACATCGTGAAGTTGGTGAGAAGAAGTACGTATACTAATTTTGGTATGTTAACATAGGGTGATACGGTTTTAAAGATACTGGATGGAAGCAAATCATTTTGGATGGAAGCAAATCATTTACCTTTTTCTCTGTGGAGATATTAGAAGCCGGAAATGTGTAACAAATACACTAGCAGAGATTGTGGGAAAATACTTTTAATGAATTCTTAAGTAACATAGAACAACAAAAAATTGTATAGTTGCATGAGACACGGTTAAAAACTCTTTTCTCTCTCCTCTATCTTCTCCCTCTTCGCTCTCGACTACAGAAAAACGTCACGACTGTCTCCGGCGCGTCCGCGTGCGTGCGGCCGCCGGAGGGCCTCTCTCTCCCTTAGCTTTTCCTTTGCCCTTTGCTGGTTGTCGGATCTCCGTTCTCTCCCCGATATGCTTGTGGATCTGCGGTTGGGTTACGCTCCCGTGGGAAGACGCACGCGAGTTCTTTCAAATCTGGGGTCCTCTCTGCTTCTGGTGGTTCCACGGTGAGGCTACAAGGCGGTTTTCGTGGCAATTGGTCGGATTTTAGGACTTCGTCGGAGTAGATCGATTTTACCTTTTTGATCTCTCCCGGATGTCTCCGTCGTGGTGGTTGGTTTCTGGTAGGCGAGCCTTTGAATCTCCGTATGGTACGGGGCTCTGTAGGTATTTCCTTTCGTCTATGGTGGTTGGTTCTTAGGGTTTCTCCGGCGTCGGCATGGTCCTGCTCCTTCTTCCCGTAGTCAGGTGAACTCTGGTGCTTCTTCAGACCGGAGGTGGGCCTTGGGGCTGATGCACGCAGTAGGTGATGGTGTTTCACTCCAGTTTGGCATGTGTGTTTTGATTATGTTGTTTGGAGCAAGTTGGTCGTCTATGGCCGCTTGTGAACGATATGCTCGGCCGCTTCATTTCAGAACCCTTCTACACGGCTTTTGTTATAGCTCTGCCTTGCTTTTGGCTGATGTCAATCGCTTGGTTTGTCTCATACGTTCAGCGCTCGACCCTTCTCCATTCACACCGGACTCGGGTCCTCTCATTATGGTTATTGCCTTTGGTTCTCAAAGGTAACAAAAGGCAAGGCGGTGCTCGGCTTGTCATTCCCGCCTCGGTGTCTCCTTTTGGTCTAATTCACTTCCCATGACCACATTAGCTTTAGGAGCTCGTGTGGTGGTGCGATTGACTTGCCATATAAGTGTTGAGACAGGTTAGGACATGAGTGGTGGTGCTTCCAGTCCGATTTTTATGCAGGTTGGTAGACGGCGATAGCGAGCACTTGCTCGTTTGGGGAGGGATTCACGCGTCGGTGGCGTGACATACAGACTGGCTTTGATGGCACTGCAAAGCCTTGTGGTAAGTATTTGGATTTCTCCCCCATGGCCGTCATGTGCTTCATATACAGAGAACGTTATAAGTTTCGTGGAGTTCATTGGAAACTAGCTACTCCGGAGACGTCAAGGGAACTCCCGGCATCCGAGGCAACACGGAGAACCTCACTTTCCCAAGAACCACGTCGAAGGTTGAGAACAGCAACCGATATCAAAGTTTTTCGAAAATCAATCTAGCGGAATATGTCGGGTTTATTGGGTGGGCGAAGCTAGAGTTGTAATATTTAGACTTTGATACTTTTGTTCAAAACGAGCTTGTAACCGTATCTGATTCCCGATTTTTCAGGTCAATTTATATATAAAATATTAAAAAAAATTGTATCATAGTTAAATTTAAAGAAATAAAAAGTAAAAAAAATGTCTACAAAAATAAACTCCTACAAAAATACTAATATTTTCGTCTTTCGTTTTAATACTACATGTTTCCTTATAGTCCGTTTCTAAGACCAGGATTAACGCTGGATCTTAGTTGGGCTCTTAAGCCCAAATTGCAATTTAAAAATTAAAAAAAAAATGTGGTAAGAGTCGGGTTCCTGGAAACCCTACGGAGGAGGCGACTCTTGTGACGTCTCTTCGTCTCTCTCTCTCTCTCCCTTTCCCACATAGAATCTGTTCTTCTCCGACCAAATCCAGCCAAAATCAGCCGCGACAGAGAGATCTCTTCATCTTCTTCGCCTCTGTGGTAGAGTTTGCGGAGCCGGCGAAGCGAAGCTCCCATCAGACCACATCGTCGAAGGTATTATCTTCCTCAATCGTCTTCTGTTCTTCCTCTATCGTCTTCTTCCGCTATCGTCTTCCTATATTGTCATCAAACCCTCGGATTGAAACCCTAATAAGAACTGATTTGATGATTTATTTGTCTTCAGTTGAGGCAAATCGGTCAGAAAGAAGTAGAGATATGAGCTAATCTGTTTTGGTGTAGCACGGAGTTGAAGAACAGAAGGTAAATTGTGGTTTTTTCATCGTTTATAGGACATGCATGTTTGTTGAGTTGGTTAGATTCAGGGTCGAACATAATGTGATGTTTTGTGCGTTTTTCAGGTTCTCAAGTGTGTTCTCGTGAATCAAAGAGGTAGTCACATCAAGATTCATCATACAGAAGAAGATTTAGGTAAGCTTGTGGTGTATTTGAATTCATATAAGTTGAATCTGGTTGTGAAGAGTGTTGATGCTTTGTTGTTCCTCTTTTCAGGTTGTGAAGAGGGTTGTACTGAATCACAGAGTCATTCTACACACAGAACATCTGGTAAGCTTTTGGTCTTTTTGTAAAGATATAGATGTTTAACATCTGGTAAGCTTTTGGTCTTTTTGTAAAGATATAGATGTTTTTGATGTTTGAGACAGGTAGATAGACATAGAAATATGCCTGGATTGCTCTCTGAATTGCTTTACCCTGCTGATTAATTTGCATCCTTTGAATTGTTCTTTCTTTCTTTGATCGCTTCTTAGTTTGTTTGTTTGCTTGCTTCTATGTATAATCATCATGTTTTCATCTTGTTAAACCATTCACATATAGAGATTTGATGTTTCTATTTGTGATCAATTTAAATTGCATTAAGTTATTTAAAATCTAAATCATGAAAAATCCTTTATATTGAACGTACTTTTTTTGATATCTGTCATTTATGGTATGTCCTTTGTTAGATAGAAACATTAAAACATATACAAACATTAAAACTTCACTAAAACATATCTACAACATACAACTACTTCCTAAAACAATTAAAAGCAATTAAAAGCAACATTAAAACTTCATCTATTTTCCTCTATTAAAGCTTCCTTACTAATCGTTTACTTCATCACCTTCATCTTTCTTCTCTACCTCTTCTATGTATGGATTCTCATCAAAGCCAGTCTTCTGGCTTTTTACACCTACTAAACAGTCAACTACCTAACAATGAATACCCAACTCAGTTTATGAGTTCTTTACCTAGTCCAGACCTTGGAGGATCTGCTTCACGTGCACAAAGTGGTGAGGACCGTAAGCAAAGGTGCAAGTGGTCAACAGCTGAAGACCTGGTCCTCATCAGTGCATGGTTGAACACCTCCAAAGATCCACTAGTTGGAAATGAGCAAAGAGCAGGAACCTTTTGGAAGAGGATCGCCGCTTATTATAATGCAAGTCCCAAGGTGGTTGGTTTGGCTAAGAGAGAGCAAAGCCACTGTAAGCAACGGTGGGGGAAGATAAATGAGGGTGTCTACAAATTCGTGGGGTCATATGACGCTGCAACAAAACAAAGGACCAGTGGCCAGAGTGAAGATGATGTTTTGAAGGCTGCACATGAAATCTTCTTCAACGATTACAACGTGAAGCTCTCGTTGGAGCATGCCTGGAGGAAGCTTAGGAATGATCAGAAATGGTGTGGGACTTATGGAAGTAGTCAACAAAGCTCTGGTTCAAAAAGAAAGAGGGTGGAGGAAGAACAATCTTTTCAGTCATCAGCATCTATGCCCAGTGTCAATGGAGAGGATGAAGTAACGGCTAGGCCTATTGGTGTTAAGACAGCAAAGGCGAAGGCTAAACGGCCAATGAGAGAAGAAGGGAAGAATCTGCAAGAATTGCGGCAAATGTGGGAGATAAAGGCGAATGACTTAGCTATGAAGGATAAGTTTAGCAAGACCAAACTGCTTGACAACTTGCTTGCAAAAACAGAGCCACTTAGTGAATTAAAAGTGGCGCTTAAGAACAAACTGATTACTGAAATGTTATCAAAGTAATCCTTTAAAATATGAGTAAATCTATGTTAGTGAATTAGTAGTCTTTGTGATCAATGTTATCAATCTTGCTTTGAAATATAAGTTGATGTGTATACTTTTTTGCTTTTCGTGGGAACATAAACCAAAATGGAAGCAAGAAAACCGATTGTTTGTGGCCTCTCAACAAGAGGAATCATACCATCTCTCCCACAAGAAGATACATATGATGATGTTGCGGATATCGCACCAACTGAAGTAGAAGTGGTGGAGATATCAGATGAAGAAGAAGAAGATATGGTGGAGTTGAGCTCCGAAGAATTTATGAGAAATATGGGCTACTTGATTAGGGTGGAGGAATCAGTTGAGGACATTGAACCTGAGTTCAGAAGGATGCTGAAAAGGATGGAAGAGAAAAAGAAGAAGCTGAGAGAGGAGAAGTGTAAGGTCCGATCCCGGCTCTAAGCCCAAACTGATCCGCGACCTTACCATCCAACATTTGAATGTCTGATTCAGGTTTTAAGGTCTTTTAATTACTAAGTTCAATTCCATTTCAAGTGAGGTTCATGATTAAAACAATCTTATCAAGTGAACATAAGGCAAATCGGATTGTATATATAATAAATGAGATCCATACATCATCCATAGATTCATACTAATAGGTTTACACACTTAATCTATCATAAGTTCACAGTTTGCACAATAGGCTATCAATACTTCACATCTATCCACAATGACCCATTCACCACACATCTTCCCTTGGCTTGAATCCTCATGGCATCTTTCCTTTACCACGGTCCAGGTCCGGTCCTGAAACCACGCAAACCACAAGATAAACACAACAGGCCGAACACCTAATCATCAAGTCTAAGATTGCATGGTTCGTTCCTAAGAACTAGGGTCTGTCCAGAATGGACCTACCTAAATAAATTCCCGAAAACTAAATAAAATTCATGACAATTCATGATAATTCCTAACTAAGAGATTCCCATAATCAGATCTCAACCGATCCAACCCAAGGTATGAGATCCGATCATAGAACAGCCTGGCTGTTGCCTAAGGCTTAGTCTCTAAACCGGCCAAGGCCTGGGTTCAGCGTTCCCTGTCTCCATCAATCCAATAACATCACATGACATAATATATGTTTCTGCCAAGCAATCCGACCACAAGTCCATACGGTTCATCCGCAGGCCCGGGGCCGTCTCTTGCAGTCTACACCACTAACCTTAGGAGTTCTTTCCCCTGGAGGCATGTCCTTCTCCTTCTCCTTCTCCTTGTCCCTCTGTCTGGTATCCATCTCTACGGCCTGGTCTTCCCACGATCAGAACACGCCAGCAAGATCACACCACTCCACACGGTCCTCCTCTCACAACCGCCGGTCTCTCTCTCTTTATCTTTCTGGTACGATTTTGGCAGAGCTTTGCCTAAGGAATTTCGTGCCATTATTTGTGCCAGGGACTCTTTATTTATAGAGAAACTGAGCCCCAACTGCCCTGGAGAAACCGGCACAAGCAGTTAGAGAGAAAGGGCACAAAACTGCCCCTTTTGCACCTTTTCGGAAATAACTGCCCAACTGTCCTTCTCTCCTTTGGGCTGTCCGAAAACTAGGCCCAGAACATCATCCTGAGTCCCTTGTCTGAGGCCAAGACCCACGGACCCTTGGTGGTTCATGTCAAGATCCCACCAGCCCATAACCGCCCATGGCCCGACCACACCAGCCCGGACCACAACACTCCATCGAGCTGAGTTGAGCTCGTCACCAACTGTTCCCAGCTGAGTGAGCTAGTCTATCAGCTCCAGTGAGCTACCCAAGACTGAATGAGCTAACTCCATACTATCATCAGCTGGTTGAGCTTGCTCTCGGCCTTTGTCCAGCTACCGGTCACTCACCCAGCTCTCTTAAGTTTCCTTTTACTTCATCCTGGTTAAGTCTCAGCTTCCTGATGCCCTTAACCTTGTCTTTGAGCCATGATACGCTTGTCCTTAGGTCTGATGACCTGACTGGTGCGTCTCCTCGAACCATGGCTCGTCCCAACGATCCTATCTAGGATCGGGGATGCTACAAGAAGTTCAAGGTACTGAACTCGGGAATCAAGCTAGAAGTAGGCTAATCTTCTAAGGATGATGGTAAGAAGAGGAAGAGAAGAAGCTGAGAGAGGAAAGTCACAGACAAGCTCCTGTATGTTGTATTTTGGTTTTTGTGTCTAAAACTTTGCAGGTCACGGACTCCTGTATGTTGTGTAGTCATGAGGATTGTCTCATGCATATTGTATGTTTGTGTAGTCACGGAATAGCTTTGTAGTCACGAGACTCTTGTATGTTTGTGTAGTCATGAGACTACATTTGTATGGTGTCATAAAACTCATGTTCTATTGTCACAAAACTCTTGTATTATTGTGAAGTCATAAAACTCTTGTATGTTTGTGTAGTCACGAGAGCCTTGTCTTGTATTATTGGTAGTCTTGTATGTTTGGTTCTCTTGTTCTATAAATTAAGGAGTAATTCTTATTCTACAACACACAACTTTTCTTCTCTCATTCAAGAAACACAACTCTTGTTCTCTCCTTTTTATATTATCAGTTTGAATCCGGTAAATTTTTCAAATAAATCTTGTTCTCCCTTTCTCTATTCTCATTTCAAACAATTCTTGTTCCAAACATTTAACAAAAAAAAAAAGTTTCTTCTTTCGATATGATATCTTCTTCACAAAATCCTTTTGAGGGATTCGAGGATGAAAAATTTGACGAAACATTTGATCAATATTTTGATCAACATTTTGATCAAACTTTCAAGAATTTTACCACTGATTATGGTAATCAAGAAGAAGAAAAGAAAAAAAGAAAAAAACGAGCTTACATAGAAAGAAATCGTGAAGAAGACGATCTACGTTTATGGAATGATTATTTCAGTGACACTCCAACATACCCTGATAATCTATTCCGACGACG
This sequence comes from Brassica napus, assembly GCF_020379485.1. Lineage (NCBI taxonomy): Eukaryota > Viridiplantae > Streptophyta > Magnoliopsida > Brassicales > Brassicaceae > Brassica > Brassica napus. The sequence goes on from NC_063446.1 coordinate 29,434,977, forward strand.
TTTTAGGATGAACACTCCAACATACCCTGATAACCTATACCCTGATTATTTCAGTGACACTCCAACATACCCTGATAATCTATTGTTGATCGACTCTCTAATGAAGTTGAATTCTTTCGACAAAAGAAAGATTGTATGGGAATGCTTAGTCTCTCTCCTCTTTAAAAGTGTACAGTAGCCATCCGTTGTTTGGTATATGGTACTGCGGCTGATACGGTTGACGAATACCTCCGACTCGGTTCAACTACAACTCGGTCATGTTTGGAAAATTTTGTGGATGGAATAATATATTTATTCGGCGATGAGTACCTAAGAAGACCAACACCGACTGATCTTCAACGTCTATTTGATATTGGTGAGCATCGTGGATTTCCCGGATGATAGGAAGCATCGATTATATGCATTGGGAGTGGAAGAATTGTCCCACCGCTTGGAAAGGTCAATATTCACAGGGTTCGGGAAAATCCACAATCGTTTTAGAGGCGGTTGCATCGTATGATCTATGAATATGGCATGCATTTTTTGGACCTCCAGATACCTTAAATGATGTCAATGTTCTTGATCGCTCACCTGTTTTTGATGACATAATAAAAGGTCAAGCTCCGCAAGTCACATTCTCTGTCAATGGAAGAGATTATCATATGGCTTACTATCTCACCGACGGTATTTATCCGAAATGGGCAACTTTTATACAATCAATTTCAATACCACAACGGCCGAAAGCGGTTTTATTTGCTCAACATCAAGAAGCTGTCCGAAAAGATGTCAAGCGTGCTTTTGGAGTCTTGCAAGCTCGCTTTGCCGTTGTTAAAAATCCAGCACTTTTTTTGGATAAAGTCAAAATTGGAAAGATTATGAGAGCAAATATCATACTCCATAACATGATAGTAGAAGACGAACGAGATGGATACACTCAATATGATGTTTCAGAGTTCCAACAAGGAGAAGACACCGGAAGTTCACATGTGGTTCTCACGTTCTCTACTGATATCCCTATAAATATCGGCAATATGATGGGTGTTCGAACTAGAATTCGTGATAAACAAATGCATCAACAACTGAAATCTGATTTGGTTGAACATGTATGACGTAAATTCGGACGTGGTCAGGACAACAACTGAGCTCGGATGTTTTTTTCAAATTATTCTTGTTTATTTTACTAATCTTTGTTTTAATGTTCTTTTTAAAAATTAATGTTTAAAATGTTTTCTAATTTGTTTTATTTAATAAATAAAATTTATCTTTAAATAATTTTTTGTTTTAAGAACCCCAAATTAAGATCCTACCAGTGGAGCTAAAAAAAATAGGTGTCTTTTGAGTACAAACTTTTAACTATGATTAATTACTAAAAAAATGATTAATTAGGATTAAACATGCTCTGATGCCCCCGGGCCACCTGACACTGCATGTATATAAAAGAATAAATTCCAAATCCATGATTTTCTATTATATAAAAAGGGATTCATTTTCCACATAAAAGAGAAACATTTTTTATTAAAAAAATATTTTTACACAAGTGTGTTCAGTTCATGATTTAATAAATAAAATGCAATAAATTAATGTTCAGTTCCCTTCACCTTTATTTAGTTTGTTGGCCATTATAATTGTTTCCAGCCAAAGAGAGACCTATTCAAAAGGGGTTGCTTTCAAAAGCTCATCTCTCTCTGAATCTGCTGATCTCATTACTACTTGCCATCTTTTATCGAAAACCCTCAACCAAAACCCACTTCCCAAAACTGAAACAAACAAAAAACACAGCTATTGATCTCTTCCTCTGACTCAGATTTGAAACCTAGAAATGGTTCCTACATATCCACATTATTGGAGAAAAAGATCATCAGTAAACCCACAAGCTCTTCTTCCTCTGATGATCGTCTGCTTCTTCTTCATTCTCCACTGCGACGCATCGAGAGCCTCGTCGCCATCAAGCGTTTTCTATAGAAATCCCAATAATGATCACAACAAAAACACAATGAGGAGAGGCCATTTCTTAGGGTTCTTGCCAAGACACTTCCCTGTTCCAGCTTCTGGTCCTTCACGAAAACACAACGACATTGGTCTACAAGCCTTGTTGTCTCCATGATCTCTCTTTCTCTGTCTCTCTAGGGTACTTTATCTAATATAATCTAATGCATGCACTCATACACAAGATAACAGTAGAAGACCATTCATCGATCTCTGATGTTTGCTTTGACACGTACGTAGGGTTTCAGATGTTTGACCTCTTCTAATTGTTCCTCGATCCTTTTTGTTATTTTTTGGTTTATGTAAACCTCTTTGGTTTAGTGTAGAAGTGAAAGATAATGTGAGTTACTATTTTTCTTTTGTATATGTAATGAAAAGTTTACTAGATGAGATATTAGATGCAACAATCTCGTTACTTCAATGCGTAATTGACATCTTTAGTATTTTTCACCTAGTTAATTGAGTTATGAATTTCTGATAAAATCAAAGATGCATTTCTTAAATTTTAATTGGTAAAAAATGGGAAATCATGGTATTTTTAAAAAAAGAAAGGCCAACAACTTCATTACCATCTAGAGAACACCGTGGGTCATCTCTTTTACTCGTTCAACCAATGAGCTATGAAAAGGAGAAAAATTATTTTTTGACAAAAGCAAAAGAAGAAGAAAAATAATAGTATTTCTTAATTCTTATTTTTATTGGATGAAGAATATACTATATTATAATTATATACAATAGGCGGTTCATGAAGCTATTTTATATTTGTAAAATATAATACAGAATAATAAAAAGAAAAAATGAGGTTTGAACAAAAAAATAATAATAAAAAGAAAAATAGAAAGAGTGAATAGGATAGTCCAAAAAATCACGCAAAGGTTGGTTTATCAGCGTAAATCGTAAAAATAAATTAATAATAATAGCCTTCGTCAAGTAGAGTAGTAACCCAACCCGCCACGCCCGGACTGATTTGACACTCGTTTACGTTTTCTTTATTGATCGATTTTTGTAAATACTAGTTTTTGTCTTTTTTTTTTGAATGAAAAATACTAGTTTTTGTCAACTTTAAAATACTATCAATTTAACCAAAATTTATAAAAAAGAATCATAATTCATTTGCTCGACAAGCATATATTCAAAAAAAAAACAGAAATTATATTTGCTTAAGAAAATATGAGATTTTTTTGGTCAAAAGAAAATACGAGATTTAAAGAAAGATTATGTACTTATAAACAACTAATTTTTTATAACGATTATTATAATTAAAAAGTCATATAAATTGTCACATATATAAATGCATGTACATTTTCACTTTAAGTTGTTTATTACCGTTCAATGGAAAAGATGATTAAATAGAATATATCAGAATTGAAAAAGATCAACCTACACTAGACAGAGAAGCCGAAAGATGTGCCGCCAAAAGTTAGAGCATAGAAAGAGCTAGCTCACCAAAACTATATAAGTTAATCCAGATAACGAGTTTTTATTGTTTTCCTTTTGAATACTTTACGAGCTTCATATCTAATATCTTCCATAGACATTTACATATATCAATATTTAAGTAAGTTTGAAATTATGTAAAATGATGACTCGTCAAATTGGAAGAGTAATGGCGAACATGCATGATTCGTACGATATGATGGTACGTATAATGGCCGTAAAGAATGATTTAATTAATATCCGTTAATTCCGCGATCGATTCTTAAATTACAAATACACGTATGTAATGTACCTTCTCAGTTGTTCATTATTATATCACTTTACTAAGCAATATTCACCACATGTTATTTAACTCATACTATATTTAATCAAATAACACATATTTAGTCTACTTTCTAATTAATCAAAAGTTTTACACTCATGAGTGGCTGTTCCATCTTGATTAACCGAACCTATCCAAAGAGAGAGAAAAAAAGTTAATCATACTTTAAGTTGATCAAAATAATTGTACTTGTTCTACAATTCAAAAGCTCAAAACTAGACCATACCTAACACATTCCAATGGGCATTTATTAGTGAATCTGTTATATAAAAGAAAAAAAAAATAGAGAGAAAGAGAAGACCTTAAAAAAAACTTATTAGACTCAATCCAATGGTTCAGTCTAATTTTCATTTTAAAATAAAATACTTTTATAATAAAGTTTAATTATACTCTAATGGTACTATATTTTAAAATAAAAAATAAAACGATGAACAAAGAAAGAACAACTTACCACATATAAAAAGTAAACTCAATTTTTACTCTATTGTAAAGTGAAAAGTAGAATACCATTAGAACACTTTTACTATAAACTTTATTTTAGAGTAAAAACAGATACCCTTATAGATCCATATACCATATTTGTCCACACATGATTAATTTATTGTTTTATATACAATTAAATATATTCATATATAAAAAGTCTCTTCCTAACCTCTCACCACTGGAAAATGCTGTTTTTTATTTTGAAATAAAAATTTATATATTACAACAAGTCATTGGAGCTTGGCATTGGAGATGACACAGTATTTGTTCCTCTGTAATTTACGCTACTAACTCTATTATAAAGTAACTATCGCTATAATCATATTTTATTTTTCAGTAAAACTACTCTTTATTTTTCGAGAAAATTACTACAAATACCACATTCATAGTACTATTTTTCATCTCTATACTAATCATTTTTACCATCACTTTTAATGAATGGTAGAAAACACTTATACCCATAGAGTTAACTAATCTAAACATAGGGTTTAGAGTTGAGGGGTGGAGTAGGGTTTTTAAAATATGAAATTTAAGATTCTAATAAATATATAACTAAAAACTTAAAAAATATATTTTTTTAAATAGTTTCAAACATAATTTTCGATTTTCAAAAAGAAAATTTGAAAAAAAAGATTCAAAAAAAAAAAATTCAAAATTTTTTTTTATAAAAAGCTCGAATTTGAAAAAGTATAATTCGAAAACATAATTTTTTTAATTTATTTAAATAATGATTTATTATATATAATAAAAAACAAGGGTATAAGAATCTTTTGCCACTTAATGAAAAATGTATTTTTGAAAATGTCCCTTAAGTGGTGGTAAAGATAAAAAATTGTACCATGAAAGTGGTAAAAATGAAATTTCTCTTTTTTCATCTCTATAATAGAATAAAAAACATGTTTACTCTATATATAGAGTAACTTGCTTATTTTTTTGTTCATCACTCTATTTTTCACTGTAAAATAGAGTATCGTTGGAGCAACAACCAACTTTATTATAGAGTTATTCTATTTTTTCTCAAAATAGATTATCGTATAATATAATTACTTTATTTTAGTGTTAGTTATAGAAAAAAAAAATAATGTGTGTCATTGGAAACAGTCTTAGATAAGAGAATCTTCTACAATTTTTGGTAATCGTTGCAAGCGTGGTCGAAGCTTTTTGATGAGTTGATTACACTAAGGGACACTTTTTGACTTTCTATTACACCTAGAGACACTTCTTACATGTGACACACTTTGTTGTGGGTCAGTGACAGATTGTGGACAATTTTACCCTTAATGGAAACGACACTTGTGGATGGGTGATTTGTGGACGAGTGATGTGTGGTTGGGTGATTTCTGGATGGGTGATGTGTGGATGAGTGATGAGTAATGTGTGGTCATATGATGTTAATGTGTTTATAGTAGATAACGTGGACAAACTCTCTGTTTTGATTCTATAAATCTATACAACAATATGTGAACTTGGACTCATGTTACTAAAATTATACCATAAAACGTGGACACGAACTCTGTTATCTCCAACACAAGCACGTGACTTCTTCAGTTCAATTGATAAATTATCTGCAATTAAACTTCAATCAAGATGAGAAAGAGATGATATTGTGAGTATGAGCGGAGAGAAAAATCGAAGAAGCGTTTACCTTCTGTCGAAGAGTAACAGATCTTGCATGTCAGAGATTCGCTTTCTCATGATGTAGATGAATGTAAATTAGATTAGAACTGAATTTAGATCCCGAGATGATGAATGAAATCGAAGGAATATTGTCAATGTCCACAACTAATTTATAATTCTGTTAAGATGTTCATGTCCACAACTAATTTATAATTCTGTTATCTACGTTTTGGTATCTACGTCCACATTTAGTTTTATTTACACATTAGTATCTATATATATATAAAGATGTTGGTGACCCTCCTGTGATGCCACGTGGAAAGTCGTTTGCTACAGACATGACACGTGTCCCGCTTCATTGAAACGCGCCGTATCACTTAATCGTATTAGTCATGGGTTATAATTCTTCGTGCTGGGCTTGAGACTTTAAAGACCCAAAATCAACATTATGACATACCACGCATACCACGTCAACTTATATTGTAAAAGAGATATTTTTCCATATATACATACCGCTACATACTAAATTTATGTAGAATCAATATAAAGCTTATTATAAATAAACGACACAACATACATAACGATACATATTATGTTTGTATAATTATTCAGTAAATAAAACATTTGATTATCTTTATTCATATTGAAAATATCGTGAACGTTCAAATATTTCGATTTTTTACTTAGATTTCCATTTACCAAGATACATATACGAATTTCTAATAGTAAGAATACGTAAAACCATAAAAAACTGGAATTAACAAGAGAACCATGATTCGATATACGTTAGGTGTAAGATATTGGTTTTCCCACTAACACTGATTCGTTAAGAAGTAACTCTACTGTTACGTTGTGTATTAATCATAACATAAATATACATAGTAAATCATCAGTATATATATGTATATATATACGTTCTGATAATTATAAATTGACTTATGGTTTTAAAAAACTTACTCTTCTTATCTCCACGATAATAAATAAATTATGTATTCCTATTAAAAAAAAAAAATCAATCATAGCGTTAATACTTCTGAAGTCAAACGAAAACTAAGAATAAAAAGGATCTATATGAAATCGGGGCATATATATTATGGGCTACAAATGAAGTTTCTATAACTGCTAAGTACTACTTTCGCCATCTATCTCAAAAAAAATAAAAAATATTAATAATAATTAAAGATAATTAGCTCACACACTAACGTATAAAAGTATGATCAATACACTTTTAAATTCACCATTAACAGTTATAATGACAATAAACACCCAATATATCAAAAGGCATGAACAACTCTATTAATATCTTGATGCATGCCATCACTATATAAATCAACTTCCATTTGCTAATATCATCATCCATACACAAAACAAAACAACAATCATGTCTAAGCATATGATTATCCAAAATCGCAAACCTAAAAAATCAGAGAGACACACCCCTCTCCTGTCAAGGTTGAGCCGTGCAAGAGAGTACACCATTGCCGACGTCCGCCGATGTATTCGTTCCTAGCCATATGAGGTTACAGACAAGGAGTGCAGAAACATCTTCAGACATGCGCGTTTGAGGGGCCTCACCAACCATCCACTGCGAACTCTATGTTCTTACAAAGATGAGATGAAGTTTTGCCTTAGGTATGACAATCGTGAGGCACATTACATAGAAGGAGCAAAGCATCTCTTTGCTTTACATGATCGTACCAAAGGAATGAGGCACCTCAAGATCTCAGCAACAAAAAACTATAAGAGAGGTAAGTATATGTACGCAATACGTAAGCTACTCGCAGGTGACCATGTTGAAGGGATGAATCTTCTAGACGTTCATAAATGGAGAAGCAACACATATGTGGTTGATAAGCTGTGGAATCAAGTTAAGAGGTCGTTGCATGAAGTTCCAATCATAAAAAACAGCTTCTATGGCACGAACATGATTCTTATAATGCCACCAAGAGCTTGCAAACTCAACAAACTCGAGAACAGATGCAGTAAGTGCTTCTATTATAAAGAGATGGTGAGGTTTATGGAGTTAGTGCACTGTGGCTAACAACTTTCCTAAATTTACCCTTTTTTAGTATTTCCATTTCAATGCATGTTTCAATTACTGCTGTTTTTTTTTTCCTGCATTGTTTCATGTTTACTATAAAGAAATTCTGGTAGTTGCTAATTTCATATCTATTAAACTATATTTAAATTCTGTTTTACATATGCACATTTAATTATTCATATTAAAATGCTATATTAGACGTAGCGGCCATTACATAATTACATAATTATCTGGAACTCAATAACTTGTGGCACAAGTAAACAATTCTGCCATTTGGGCTACTTATAATCCATAGTAATAAAAGGCCGACTCTTGGGCTTAGAATATTAACAATATATTTACCGTTCGAACGTATACGGAAGTTATAGTGTCGTAATTTATACTAATCCCCTCAGGATCGTTACACAAAAATGCAAGTTCAAAAAGTATATATTAAAGTTAACGTGCCCCACTGTCCACGCACGAAAGTATAGAATCCTACCTTTAGGTATTTCTTGCAAATTATTATCAGTTCTTCCTATATGATCTCCCAGCATGTATATCTCTTAGATCTCAATTGGTGGCACCTTACAAATACATTCATAAAATTAGCATCAAAGTCAACTTTGATTTGATACCCTCAATCTACGATATATATAGTGCGATCCCAAATTAGATTAGATTATTTAGGGAATTGAAAAAGTAAAATAATAAACCATTCACACTAGGATTGCATTATCTATTGTATACCATTCGTATAATTATAAATTTATATTTGAAAATATCAAACTAAATATGAGATTCCGCGCGTTTAAACTATATAACAAATAACCTATTTAATAGTATTTCCAAAATAAACTCTATATAGCTTCAAATACATAGTTTTTTACTCTCCCAAAAAACTATAGAACTTCAAATTTAGAGTTTTGTAGAATGAAACTTTAAATTTAAGTTTCATTTTTTTTTCATTTTTGTCATTGCAACTAATTACATATCACATTTATGATTCTTAAGTATTTTTCTGTTTATCATTTTAATCCTTAAAAAAATTATATCTCATAATTGTTTCAGATTTGTTTTTATAAGTTCACGTTTTACACACAAAATTAAATAAAAAAATTAAAATAAAATTTATATTATTTTAAAACTAAAATTAGACAACAAGAATATTACAGAAAACCTTAATAATTTTTTTTAAAGGATACATGAAAACTTAATTATTATACAAGTTTAAATATTACAAGTAGTCTGGTAAATTTGCTCTCGAACCTCCAAAATATTGTCCACAATTTTGTGTAACAGAAGATGGAGCATTACAAAAATAGTTTTATGAAATAATGTGGTATTTTGTTTATATTTTAATATTTAATTATGTATTTTTATTTATTATTTTATATTTTAGTGTAAGATTTTATTAATTAATATTTATGAAATATTTTTTATATGTGTTAGTTATTTATAAAAAGTTTATGGATTTACATTAGTTATGATAAATACAAGGACTATAAAGTAAAATACAAATAATTTTGAATTTAAGTTTTGAAGTTTTGCTTTTGGAGAAGAATACCTTGAAATTTCAAATATCCCGTGTGATAGGTATCTTTGGAATCATATCTATATATGTTGTTCCATAACCAATTCCATGTTTCCATGTTACTTATTTTAAATTAAAATACTACAAAACTACTAAATTAAAAACATATATTTAATACGCGTTTGACTGGTGTAAACAAGACCAATCAATTAAAATCATCTAAGTATTCTTTCATATCTACCACTACATATGACTACTAATCTCAAAAGTTCAACAGTTAGTATATACTCGCAGACTTACTTATTCCTATTAGTATGCTAATTCATGATACATCTCAAATTTAAGCAGTACACCTTTAAAAGATAAAAGAATACACTAAATATTAACAAATTACGGTAACGAGTCTTTTTTATAAATTTCACTAATCTTACCATCTCTCGAACTCACTCACACTAGAATAAATTATTCTCTCATTTGGTCCAACATCAATCAACTTATCATGCACAAAAAAATTAATAATTAAGAACATTCACACAATCAATAATCCAAATACAAACAAAAATAAGTTCAAAAAATATATTTTAAACAAGAAAAAGGTATCACATTCCGTGCGTAGCGCGGACCGACCCTAATATATATATATATATATATATATATATATATATGAAAATAGATCTTAAAAGATAGAAAATTTTATATATAGTTTATTATGACAATTATTTTTGTTTAATATATTTTAGAACTTGAGATAAAAGTAAATAAAAACATAAAGTAGAATACGAAAAATAATAAAAAGAAATAAGAAGAAGAGAGAGGTTCTCTATAGTTGAAGATCATAAAAGATTTTTTGACAAAAAAAAAGTGTGTCTCAAGTGATAAATGTCTTGTAGTGTAATTTGAATGTGAGAAAGTGTATCTAGATGTAAAAAAATCAGAAAAAAAAAAAAAGAAAAAGAATAAAACAATTGTAAATAATGATAAGAAATTCGCTATTTTCCTGATTCCTTTGATCCATTGAGAGCCTATGTTGTAAAAGAGGCTACTCTCAACACCATGAGCTTTTTAATGCCTTCTTGAGGTAGGCCTTAGGTCAAGTTTCTATTGGGCCGTGGGCCTAGTATATCGGAAAAAGCCCTTAGGGTTGGTTCCTTCGTGTCTCTCTATTTAATTCTCATTTTGCGCCGCCTCAACAGCTTCTGCGACACCCCGAAGGCCTATCTTCCTATTAACCCGGCGATCTGCGACTCTTCCGGGCGTCAGACAAATGGTAGCGGCAAAGAAGACGAAGAAGTCCCATGAGGGAATCAACAGCAGATTAGCCCTGGTCATGAAGAGTGGAAAGTACACTCTCGGCTACAAATCTGTCCTCAAATCCCTTCGCAGCTCCAAAGGTAAACACTTTATTCCCCAAATCGATTGATTTGCTGTTCTTATTTGTCGAGCCTCTCTTAGATAATTGCTAAGATGAATGTTTTGGAAATGTTGTGTGTTTAGGTAAGTTGATTTTGATCTCTAGCAACTGCCCTCCGTTAAGGAGATCCGAGATTGAGTACTACGCTATGCTTGCTAAGGTCGGTGTTCATCATTACAATGGCAACAATGTCGATTTGGGTACTGCTTGCGGAAAGTACTTCCGTGTTTCTTGCCTCAGTATCGTTGATCCTGGTGATTCCGACATCATCAAGTCGCTTCCTGGAGACCAGTGATTTTGGTTTGTTACGAGTTTGCTATGTTTTTTGTCTGCTTTATGCAATGTGTTCTTGGAAAGACTGTGTTTGGTTTCTAAACTCCTACTTATGGTTAATTACTATTTCGTCCCTATTGATGGATTCAATTGCATGAATGAAACTTTTTTTAGGTTAACTTTTGGTTTGCTTGATCCGTAATGCTCAAGACTTGTTTTCATTTCTTCTTCATCCAAAAAACATAACAAAAAAATAAATATAAAACGAAAATGAAAGTTGTCATGGTTGGGTGCTGTTTGGCTACTCAGCTCCTGTCTTAACCTTTTTCCTCACCGGAACTTCCTGGTTTGGTTGTTCTGCCTCTTGAGTGAAGCTCACGTCTTCTTCGTTAATGGCATCGACTAGTTATGGTCCTCGTCTAATCTAGGTTACAAATCTGTTCTTCATGAGTCTAATCTATCTTGTTCCTTCTGAATATAACTGTTGAAAGGATTATCAATAGTTATATGTTTGATAAATCAGTTTTAACTTCTACAAATAATGAAAAAATAACGAAACTTGGCATTTTCTAACATCATCCTTGTGTTCATAACATCCGAACCATATACAAAAATCTTTAACCACAACCATTAAGAAACAACCAGACGCTGATAAACTCTACACTTTCAGGGAGCCAAGTGTTTTCTTGGCGTTCAAGAAACAAATTTACTCTGAAAAGAAAAACCACCAGTGACGTCTTTGTTGTATTCTTAAGCTACTCATTCAACCTGTTCTGTCTTCTTCTGAGACAACCTTTTCCTTGTCTCCATTATCGCTTCTTCTCTTCTCCTTCCTATCTCTTTCATCTCTTCCCGATACTTAGCTTCTATCTCCTCCAGTTCCTCTCTCAACCTCTCTTCCTCCTCCAACCTCACCGGATCAATTGCCTCCTCTGCTTCTTCTTGATTGCCGCTCCCGTCTTCCCCTTTAACACCATCCACACACTGCTTATATTCCTCCTCCGACCTTCGACAATCAGAGTTCCACGAGTGTCGAACCGATTCACAAGCGTCATGAAAAGCAGCACTCTCCTCTTGTCTATGTGCATTCTGATGGCTTCTTGAGCTCTGATTCAGCTGGGAGTGAATGAGATGATCGACAGTAACATCAGTTTTCCATGTTGGTATCATGTTGACAAGGAGGATATCAATTAGCTCGGCTATAAACGTGACGTTCTGGTCAGTTAACTCAAGCTGCTCAACCATCTCACTCGACACCTTAGAAGCAGTGTCACCTTCTTGATAAAACAAGAAATGAATGTTCCTCACTCTACCTGCAACAACAAACCATAAACTTTAGGCCAAATCTCTAATTTGTGACAAAAATAATATCCAAAAGATATAAATAGCTAATTAAGAGAAAATGATTAAATTACTCTAAACCCTAAACAATTATCCTAACCCCATCCCATAAATACTAAACCCTTATAAATAAGCCCAAACCCCAAATGTAAACTGAAAGAATTCTATTTAACTTCACATCAATGCTATTTTGGGAATTTTCTTGTGCTATTTTTTTAACAAAACGGTGTTTTGGTGCTATCTGATGGTATTTCTCTAAACACATTAATATCATACTATGCATAAAAGTAACTGGAGCTGAACCAAAACACTCACCATTCTCATCTACTATTCGTAGAATCAACGAGACAGAGTGTTCATCATTTTCTTCACCCTTGAGTACAAAGAAGTTCCCTCTCTTCGCACGTCTAACCTCAATACACCTAGACCCTGAGTTGTCACTAAACGTAACAACCGGCAGGTTGTTGTCTTCATCAAGATCAATAGACATGGATCTACTACACCGTGTTGTAGGAGGGCCTTCAGACATAAGACAACGCTCTCCAAACGCACCTTCTTTCGGCATTACAATGTCGGGAAGAGGCAAAGGGTTGTTCATCGTTAAACCATTCACTTGAAGGAAAGGGTCTAACAAAAGCTCCTTTGCTGATAACCTCTCTGATGCAGGAAGTAAGCATGTCTCAATGAGCTGCTTTACTTCAGGGTCTTGAACTCTAGAGAGTGAAGCAGGTTTTATTCCCTTGAAAACCAACAAGAACCAAGATTAGGTTAAGATCTTGTTCAATGAACTTAATGGCTTTTGTAGTTAAAACTCACCGATGAGACCTTCTTGTATATCTGAGCAGAGTTTTTGCATTCACAGTATGGGTACTCAAACGTCACCATCTCCAACATACACATCCCAAATGAATAGATATCAGCTAGCTCGGTGTAGTCCTCATCGTAAAGCTCAGGTGCCATGAACTCTGGGGTTCCTGCTTGGTAACATAGTAAACACTTGAATGTTTTTGTTAAAAGCAGAAAGTGAGCAATGTGAAGAAAACTATACCAATGACACTTTTGGCGTTAGCTTGCTCCATGACAGTGGCTAGACCAAGATCACCTATCTTCACTTCTCCATGGTTTCCATTGATAAAGATGTTATCACATTTGAGATCCCGGTGGATAATGGGTGGCACTTGAGTGTGAAGATATCTCAAACCCATTAGAATCTGTCTCGCCCAACACTTGACCGCCTTCATGTTCACCTTTCTATGTTTCTTGCGGTAACTAAGACCAAAAAAGATTGTAATTAAACTCCACAATGACAGAAAAATAAATAAAGAGAAGACAAGTTTTGGGTGAGAGATGCATACTTTCTGAGACTCCCTGAAGTGAAAAGCTCAGTTATGATGTTAACTGTCTTGTTCTTATCATCGATCCATGAGTTATAGAACCTGATGATATTACTGTGCTTCAATGATTTCAAAAGACGCACTTCAGAGTATAGCCTCTCCAGGGAGTTTGGTGACTGCAAAACATCATCTATTCGTACTTGGTTCCACGCTACTTCAATCCCATCTACTTCATCGAAGGCCTTGTAACTGATATCTTTAGAGTTAAGGTTACAAACCGAGAAAAGATGCCAAGAACACAGACAACAAAACAACAAGAGAGCTTCTGATTACAAAGAACACTCTCAGACTATGAATGTAAGTAACGATATGAACCAAGAAAAAGGATACACAGTCTTGAATGCGCCTTTTCCGATAACCTCTTTATACTGAAAGGTGGATAACAACATAAAAGATAAATTACCACACACTATAACTCAAATTAAACATTTGAAAAAGCAAATCAAGCCAAAGAGACGTTGGATCTTGATCCCCCTCTACGCTCCATTTGAAAGTTTAAAGAATAGCATTCTAGGGATGTTCCTCATACCCGTATATATCGATTTGTTGGATCAACTTCGAGCACCTCCGGGTCAGGAGGCTCTTGAAGAACCGCACCATCCTCTGAACCATCCATATTTTCCTAAACCTTATAAAAGTTTTCACCTGCAAGGCTCACAGCAGAAACAATCCCAAAACACAAACCGAATCTTTAAAAGATCCTTAGATTCTTTTCAAGTGCAACACTTTTCAATGAAAGAATATTCAAAGACAACAAGATAACATCCATACGCTAGTATACAACATTGCTTAAATCCAACTTCTCATCCTTTTAATTGAAATAAGCTCAGATCAACAACAAAACGGAAGAAAAATAATAAAGTTTAGACGTCAAAAGTTTAGGATCCTGTAGTCCAAACAATTACCATGAATCATTCTAAGAATGTAAAAAGAAAACCCCACATGAGCAAATCGAGAGAGATATGTCCCATTCACGTTCATGCATACAAATCATACCAGGAAAAATCATATATCGCAAGAGTTATATGATTTTGAGCCTCGAAGTTACCTAAGAGGGATGAAGCTTTTGTTCTGGTCTCCAAAAAAATCGCCAACGTGAGATAGAATACGGACGAGAGAGACTACAATGAGAGGAAACCCTAATTGAGAAAGCCGATGGACGACGAAGATGCAACAAGTGTTTTGTTCATGTTTATCACCAACGATCACCTCTATTTTTAAAAATAAAAAATAAAAATAACGAAAAAAATCAAGTTCTAAAAACAGAGACACGCTCTGCCCATGCAAAGATGACGTGTCAATACATGTGGGGTTTATCAGCCAATAACCATAAGACAAAGATGAAGGACACTCTCTGTGGTCTGAGAGTAAACGACTTCTTGCTTCTCCTCATCGCCTTAAGCCTAAGATATCGTCTTCTTCTTCGTCCGTCGAGGATTCATCATACAAGCTCCTATTATTAGTAACTCTGCTAGACTCGTCCTGACGATCTTCCATTTCAGATGCTCCGATCTTGATGTGGCGGTGTTTAACGAGGAGCCAGCGCAGGAGTTTGTCTTCCTTGTTGAGGTAGTGAAGCTCCTTGTTCATGTTTGGTGTCGCCATCATTGTTATCTGCATCAGTTGTCCCTGCGCCATTCACCCAATATATCAATTATACATAAAATGGTACTAACTAAGCAAACCCGTGAAGAAGAAGCTAATAAAGATAAGTGTTCAGGCTTCAATAATTCAACTCAAAGGCTCAACAAAGCTAGTTTCTCTAACTAATCAGAAAGATGCTTAGCCAACCTAAAACCCTAAAATCTACAACTGAATCGGAATGCGAAACCCTAATCTACTACGGATTCAATTAATCACCGATTCAACAAGGGCAAAAAAAATTGAATCAATTTGCCTTTTGTACCTGATAGTGTCTTCCGTCGAGCTTCCTGATGCCGTAACCCAATTCGACCTTGCCGAAGGATTTGACCTCCGTGAGTACTCCATTTCTGCTGTACACGTGTTTCCCTATGCGCGCAACGAGCTCGATCAGACCCTCCTTCCGTATTACCGGCTTGAACAGAAGCATACAGTCGTACAGAGGCATCTCCAGATCTTCCTCTTCTTCTTCCTTCCCCTTCACTAGAGAGTGAATTTACAGAGAGAAAAAAAAAAAAAAGAGATCAGATTTGGAATTTTTACATCAGGGTTTTAGACTTCTCAGATTCTCCCGAAAACGACGCCGTATCACTGTTTTTTCCTTTTTTTAATCTCTCCATCGTTCTTGCGTAATCGTCTATCATATGATTGATTATATCCGAATTCTATACCTTATCATTAGTCTACTTGACATGCAAAATATTTCCCTTGATGCACCTAGTACCGGAGAGATGAATCTATATCTCGTAACTTTCTCGTCACTCATCAGTCATTCATTAAAATAATTAAAGAGGCAAATAAATTTTGAGATAAGCAAGGATAGAAAGCTTAAGTTATCCCACTTGTGTTTTCTTACGGGGTGCTCTATCCATCTCCACAACCACATATTTCAGTTGTATCTATCTCCAAGTCTCTGTCTAGAATTGAATATTCAACATGTCATATGTACACACTAAAACCTCTTTTTAGTTAGGATTTTTTTTTTCTTTTTTCAGTTAGAAAAATATGAATACTCACTCTAAGATTACTATATATGTTGATTAAGAGGAATATTCATTTACATATGATCTTGATTTATAAGATTTAAATAGTTAAATATATATTAGAGACTAAATGATCAATACATATATTTTTGATTAATTTAAAAAATAAATGATTTATGCATATTAACTTCTTCAATTTTGGAGTGGAAATGAATCCCATCAAAGTAAATATGATTATCAGTCAGAGTTGATGAAGCTTCGAACTTCTTAATACCGCAAATGAATTATTGTATCAAATATCGATTTTCATATTATTTTTTTTGATCAAATATCGATTTTCTTATATTTTAAATCATGCTATATGCATGGTAATAATCGAATATACGTTCGACATATCAATAGGACCGATGACTCTCTGGAGGTTGGAGAATTGTGTCTGAGTTATATAATTACATAAAAACGATGAAACGAAATCATTCATTAAAAGCAACTAAACATGGCACCATAGATTAAGGTTAGAGAAGATTGTACGACGCAAAAGACAAAACCAAAATCCAGACGATAACGTTTGTGGAGTAGAATCGATAGGGGGCTATAGAGCAGATTACATCTGTTTTGTTTCCTTGGCTTTTCGGAAAACGAATAAATATTAATATAACTAAATAATTCAGCAAAAGTTTCAAAATATATGCAGACAAGTTTATCGTTTAGATCTTGGAAAATCATTACACTATCAAAAACGATTTTGCATATATTACCTGTAAAGAGTAAAGCGATATGAAATGAAAAGAACGAGAGTTTTTTGCAAAATTGACTCAAAACTTGGAGTCAAACAGAAAACTAACATTTTCTTTTGACTCTTTTTTTTTTTGAGATTTTAACCCCACACCTGCATTTTATCTACGAAATGCCATTACCATTTTTTTTTTTTTTCGAAAATGGCTTCTTTACTGTCTCAACCTCATCTTCTTCAAGTATTTACAATATTGCCACTGCAATGAATAGTGACAACAACCTTGTACGAACTGTTTGGAGCTTTTAATGCCCTTTAATGCACGTAAATCTCTTTACACTCTCTCTGTTTCAATTGTTATGAACTAAAAACAACATTTCTTTCACTTTCTCTCTATATTCATCCAAAAAACTCAAGCGTTTGATTCAAAATATGGGCTATGGTTGACAGAGCCATATTTCTTTCGTTTTGACTTACGGTTGCTTTCGTTTGAGGTTCTGGGTGGTTGGAGAAGACCCTGTGTGCAAACGAAGTCATCTCACCTAGTTTAAGGTACGAATTTGAATTTTTTTTCAAGATCTGTTCGCGTAGAAGACTTACTAGTAAGTCATCTGTATGTAGAAGACTTACTGATGAGTCTTCTGGTCAAACGGACGACTTAAATTAAGTCGTTCAGCTTTGTTTGTTAAAAAAAACACTCCAAACGACTTATATATACGTCGTCTACGAGAAACGGGCTAGTTTTGCATTTGACCGAATCGTGTCAGATCTTTGACTATTTCTAGACGACTTATAATTCAGTCGTCTCTGGGAAAGTTAAAATTTCAATATTTTATGAAAACTTGACGACTTACGTGTAAGTCGTCCTAGGTTAGTTTTGTAATTGAAAAATAAAACTTGAAATTTAACTTTCTCCAGACGACTTAGATGAAAGTCGTCCAGCTAAACGACTTAATTTAAGGTCGTCCGGGATAAGCAAGGTTTGACCAGAAAATTGGGAAAAATTCTGGACGACTTTGCTTTCCCCGGACGACTTTAAATTAAGTCTTCTGGAGGGACGACTTTATATTAAGTCGTCTGGTTAAAGTTAAATTATGAAGTTTTATTTTTCAATTACAAAACTAACCTAGGACGACTTACACGTAAGTCGTCAAGTTTTCATAAAATATTGAAATTTTAACTTTCCTAGAGACGACTGAATTATAAGTCGTCCAGAAATAGTCAAAGATCTGACACGATTCGGTCAAATGCAAAACTAGCCCGTTTCTCGTAGACGACTTACATATAAGTCGTCTGAAGTTTTTTTTTTAACAAACAAAGCCGGACGACTTAGAATTAAGTCGTCCCTTTTAATTTTCAATTGCAAAAGTGACCTCTTTAGACGACTTACCTTTAAGTCTTCTGGACGACTTAATGCTAAGTCGTCTGCGGCAATGTTTATTGAACTTCCTCATTTTCTCTATGTTTACTAATGTGTTTTATTTTGAATATTTGCAGATGATTTTTCAGTTACATGCAGTGTATGGAGAATGGTTGTTGAGAGATTTCCGTTGGGATTTTGTGGTTGATGATCTCAAAGGAGCAAGATTGTTTTTATTGAATGAAGATTCAACACATGTTGAACTTGTTGCAATGGCTCAAGAAGATTATAACCTGGACATGAGAACAGTGAGTGTGGAGATTAGCTACTCATTACCAGCAGAAATGATGATGGCTCCAGGCAGTCTTCCCATTAATGTTACAAGTGATAGACAAGTTCGAAACTTGCTGGAGATACTCAAAACCCATAGAGTATGTCTTTGTGTATCAAGCCGCAGCAAGGTCGAAACGGTTTCAGAGAAAAGGGATATTGATGAAGCTGGTGAATGGGAAAAAGATGTTGGTGATAATGATGAAGCTGGTGAATGGGAAGAAGATGTTGGTGATGATGATGAAGCTGATGAATGTTTTGAAGATGTTGGTGATAATGAGTTTGTTGAAGATGAAAATCAAGATGGGGAGGAGGAAAATGGGGAGGAGGATGCTGATAATTCTATTGTTGGTGAAACGGATCAGAATGGTGGGGATTACAGTCTTTATGGAAAGGTTCCAGATGAGGACGAGGAAGATGATGATAATATTTGTTTTGAAGAAATCCAAAAGACATATGCTAAGACAAATGCTATTGAAGGAGGAAAATCGAATGGTACCAGTATCTATGTCAACCAGAGTTTTGTTAGCAAGGGTGCACTGCTTTCAGAGCTGCTGTTGGCAGCAGTGAGGGGTAAGTTTTCTTTCAGATTATACAAATCAACGAAAACTCTTGTTGTGGCAACATGTCCGGTTAGCTATTGTGGATGGAAGGTCAGAGCGAGTGTCAAACATGGGACAAACACGTTTTGGGTAACAAAGTATGTGGAAAAACATTTATGCTCAGCGGGAGACCGAATCGCTCAGCGGAGACACTGTACTCCGAAGTATGTAGGTAGTCTTTTCATTGATCGTGTTGGAATCATTGATGGGATAACTCCGCAGCATATCACTGATGCAATGAGGAACATGTTTGGCATGGCGCTTGATTACACCACTTCATACAGAGCACTGTTATATGCACAAAGATTGGTGAGAGGATCAGCAGAAGAAGGGTATTCGCGTCTGGCATCATATCTCGAGCAAATCTCCATTGCAAATCCTGATTCTATCACGGCGATAGAACTTGATTCTATGAAAAGATTTAAGTATCTATTTCTCTCTTTTGGAGCTTCTATCAAAGGTTTTAAGTATCAGAGAAGGGTCATTGTGGTGGATGGAACTCACCTAAGTGGAAAGTATGGAGGAACTATGTTAGTTGCAGCCGCACAAGATGGCAATTTTCAGATATTCCCATTGGCTTTTGGGATCGTGGATGAGGAAGATATACCTTCTTGGGAATGGTTTTTCACAAAATTGGCTAGTTGTATATCTCATGACAAGCCTCTGGTGATAGTCTCCGACCGGCACAAGGCCATTAAAAGTGCGTGTGATAAGGTGTTTCCTTGGGCAACCCGAGGAATATGTTATTATCACCTTCAAGATAACATTGTCAAAAAGTTTAAAGGGAAACATCTCATGTACTTGGTGAAAGGGGCTGCTTATGCTCACACGGTTTACGATTTTGACCGGTACATGGCTGAGATACGGAGTGCAAACCCGGAACTTGCAACGTATTTGGAGAAAGCCGACGTCAGGCTATGGTCAAGGGTTTATTGTAAGGGGAACAGGTTCAACATAAAAACAAGCAACATTGCTGAATCTATTAATTCCGCACTGAAGCGAGCAAGAGGATTTCCGATTACGTTCCTGCTGGAGTTCATAAGGCAGAAGTTACGAAAATGGTATTGGAAAAGGAGACAAGATGCTTTGAGTCTCACAACTGAACATAGCGGGGGTGTTGAATACTTGCTTGCTGTTCGAGAAGAGATAGCGGGTACGATGACGGTCGAACCAATTGATGGATGGCATTTCTTTGTCAAAGGTGGCAAAATGGACTGTGTGGTTGATTTGGAACATGCAAAGTGTGATTGTGGTGTATATGGAGTGGAGAAAATACCTTGCTCTCATGCTATAGCTGCTGGAATACATGCTGGTTTGCATATCTCCACACTTGTATGTCCACTGTACTCAAAGAATTATCTGTATGCAGGATACTCAGAGAATATATATCCTATCGTGTCACAACATATTGAGGAACGAGAATGCTTTCCTCCAGAACTAAAGCGTGGTCGGGGGAGACCGAAGAAATCAAGATGGCAATCTTGGTTGGAGCTATCTAGGATGAGAGGACACAAACCCAGGAAGAAACATAGGGCACAGAGATGCTCAAACTGCAAGGAAACTGGCCATACGAAACCACAATGTACACAACCAGTTGACTAGTTGTCCAGAGGACCTAAATTTAAGTCGTCCAGTCTTGATTACCCGTCCAGACGACTAAATTTTTAGTCGTCCAGTGTATTTTATTTTTAGACGACCTTCTACTAAGTCGTCCAGTGTATTTTATTTTTAGACGACCTTCTACTATCCCTTCAAGTGTATTTTATTTTTAGACTACCTTCTACTATCCCTTCAAGTCGTCCAAACCTTCTAGACGACTTATTTGTAAGTCGTCCAGTTGGAAAACCTTCCAGACGACTTATAATAAGTCGTCCAAACCTTCTAGACGACTTATTTGTAAGTCGTCCAGTTGGAAAACCTTCCAGACGACTTATAATAAGTCGTCCAAACCTTCCAGACGACTTATAATAAGTCGTCCAAACCTTCTAGACGACTTATTTGTAAGTCGTCCAGTTGGAAAACCTTCCAGACGACTTATAATAAGTCGTCCAAACCTTCTAGACGACTTATTTGTAAGTCGTCCAGTTGGAAAACCTTCCAGACGACTTATAATAAGTCGTCCAAACCTTCTAGACAACTTATTTGTAAGTCGTCCAGTTGGAAAACCTTCCAGACGACTTATAATAAGTCGTCCAAACCTTCTAGACAACTTATTTGTAAGTCGTCCAGTTGGAAAACCTTCCAGACGACTTATAATAAGTCGTCCAAACCTTCTAGACGACTTATTTGTAAGTCGTCCAGTTGGAAAACCTTCCAGACGACTTATAATAAGTCGTCCAAACCTTCTAGACGACTTATTTGTAAGTCGTCCAGTTGGAAAACCTTGCAGACGACTTATTTCTTCCAGACAACTTATATATTTACAAATCTATACAAAGACAAGCTGAAATACAAATACTTCGCTTGTTAAAAAAAGACAAGCTGAAATACAAATACTTCGCTAGTTAAAAAATCATGTTCAAATGCTAATCATACATGCCCACGAACTTATCACCATCCACATTTTCTTTCAGATGCTGATCAACAAGCTCCTTCCATATATCCACCGCCATATTATCCCTCATTTTCTTCGCGTTGCACCTAGCAAAGTCTTTAGGGTCCCATTTTGGCCACATTTCACTAATGTCCTTCTCAACAAAGTTGATCACGCGGGTCTGCAGTAAATAGAAGAATCGAGTTAGATATTTGAAAAAAAATACTAAATAGACGACTTAATTATAAGTCGTCTACTAAGTCGTCCAGCTGGAAGACCTTCCAGACGACTTATAATAAGTCGTCTAATAAGTCGTCCAGATGGAAGACTTTCCAGACGACTTAATTAAGTCGTCCGATAAGTCGTCCAGCTGGGAAGACTTTCCAGACGACTTATTATAAGTCGTCCGATAAGTCGTCCAGCTGGACGACCTTCCAGACGACTTATAATAAGTCGTCTGCGCAGTCTTTTGGATTGAAGTAAATACCTGACTCAAGATAGCAGCTTTCATTGATCTGCGGCCTCTGCTGCCCTCGTAAGCCAGTATCGGTGGAGACGGACTGTCTGCTCTGGGACCACCAATACTAGCACCCAATTCCGGCATAGCTGTGTACGTCCAGACCTGAAGAACTTGTATAAACCCATCCACGGTGTAACAGCCAGCAATTTCTTTGTTCCACAAAGAGTCCATCAGCACCTTAAACGCGACTCTCCCCCATGGATAATTCTCAAACCGTTCTAAATCCATCACTAGCCTTGCCAGAGTAGATCGTGTAGCGGTTGAAAACTTTCTCCCTTCAATGAATCCAGTGAAGATGGAGAGGTACGCGAGCCGCTTGCGATCTTCCCTGGACCAATCCCCGCATCTCTTCAGTGCTGCTATTATCTGATCAGTAGTTGGCCCAGCTTCCAGATGAACTCCCAGCATCCCCCAGAAAGAAACCATCTCTGGGGTAACGTCACATTTTGGTGTCTCAAGGTCCTCGATGTACTCGCAGTTTAGACCAGTGAGGTTTTCAAACTCTAACAGTGAAAACCTCAAAGGTTCTGGACCAAC
Source organism: Brassica napus (assembly GCF_020379485.1). Lineage (NCBI taxonomy): Eukaryota > Viridiplantae > Streptophyta > Magnoliopsida > Brassicales > Brassicaceae > Brassica > Brassica napus. The sequence continues at coordinate 29,458,013 of NC_063446.1, forward strand.
GAGAGACCACATCTCATACTTCTTCTTAATGTCCAGCTTGAAACTGAGCATGTAGTGAACCAGCCTTGAAGCCCAACCAAATCCCTGCTCCTTGAACTTGATGAAAACTCCCAAACTCGACTCCTTGAGCTCTTTAAATTCGTCATCAGTAAGAGCTTTCCTAAGAGCAGTATGCAACTTGCTGTTATCCGTATGATACGAAATGCTATTGTGGGCTTCTGGCTCTTCCCCTGATGTGTATAACCTACGGGGGAGTTCTGGAATATCCATCCTTTTTGTCTGCAAAATAATCAAAGACAACAATATAAGTCCAGACGACTTAGTAGACGACTTATAATTAAGTCGTCTGGAAAGTCTTCCAAATGGACGACTTATATTTAAGTCATCTACTAAGTCGTCCAGTTGGAAGACTTTCCAGACGACTTAAATTACTTACAAGTCTTCCAGTCGCAGAAGGAGTTGGAGTACTCGTCATTGCGGTTATAGATCTGAAAAAATAAACGTGAAACGGTGAGAATGAGTAAATTGATAGAGACAACGTTTTATGTTCATCTTTTCCTCGAGATTGATGACTTAGCGGCGTTAGGGTTTACAGAGAAACGGCGCTAAGGTTTACAGAGAAGAAGCGGCGGCGCTAGGGTTTAGAAGAAGCGGCGGCGCTAGTGTTTAGAGGAAGCGGCAGTGAGAACGTTGGTGACCACGGTGGCGAGGGCGACGGTTTGTTCGGAAATAGTGGAAGCGGCGGCGCTAGGGTTTAGAGGAATCGGCGGCGCTAGGGTTTAGAGGAATCGGCGGCGCTAGGGTTAGAAGAAGCTGCGGCGACAACGGTGAGATAGATAGCCGACGTTGAGAACGATGGTTTGTTTCGGAAATCGTGGGAATTCGAAATCGCCTTTGAGAGAGAACTGTTAGGGTTTCTGAATTTCGCGAAAAATGAAACAAAAAAAATAAAAATCACCTTATATATTGGGTAAATAATCCGGTTAGCTTTAAAAGTACATTGGTAAACTTTAAGGTTTGGTCCGGTTTAGACGACTTATTCTGGCTGATAATGTACAACAGACGACTTAATATTTAGTCGTCTGTTTTCAGACGACAAAATATTAAGTCGTCCTAAACCCTAAAATGAACCCCTAAACTAAAATGACTAGATTAACTAACTAACCACGTTATAAAATCAAATTATACTTAAATAGTGTTTACTATACACAGAAATGAACACGCATAAGTAATTTTAAAAATTTTCAAAAACGGTTTTAATGCTTTCCAAAATCTAACCCTAAGAACACATACAATACTACAACATATGTTGATGAAACATAAACTTAAGAATATCATGACTCACTACTTTCACTCATCTATGCTGAAAACAATTGAAATTTGTTATATCTTAATTTATACCTCCTAAGACATATGATAATTACATAATTCCCATTTTTCACTTATCAAAATATTTTTTACAAAATTTTTAAATTATGTTTAAGACTAACTGTCCAGACGACTTTCAGTTACGTCGTCTGGACGACTTATTTTCAAGTCGTCTAAACAGACGACTTGCGAGGGGTAGAAACGTTAAAAAAATTCCGTTTTTTTGTTTGGTCACAAGGGGATAGTTGTAATTTCAATAGCCTTTTAGGTTACTTTTGCCTTTGACCCAAGTTGGGGTATTGTTTTGGGTTTGACTCCAAGTTTTGAGTCACACTTGGCAATTCTCCCAGAGAACAATTGTCTAAACAACCAACATAGATCTATCTTTTTATCGTCCACTATAAGCAATCATAATTCTATTTATTCTATTTTTACATATATAGTAATAGTAATTTCAATGACTTTACTCGCAATCATTTCCAAATTGGGAAATTTACTCAAGACAGTAAAATATGACAAGAAATAAATAAACTTTCTATTATTTAAAAAGTATTTTGTATTTTGATATTTTAAATAAATAAAGAGAATTATGAAGCGACATAACACATGGAAAGAGAAGCACAATAATTCAGAGAATTTATAAAAGCAACAAAACCCAACACTTCTTTACAACTTTCCACACCATCATAATAGAGATACAACAACTTCTCTTGATTAATGCAAGAATCATATAGTATTATCAATTGTTATATTTCTAAAACTAAATGATTGTCCTTACAAAAGCATTTTGTAATTGGAAAAGATATTGATGGAGGCACAATCTGTACACATGGGGACTCATGGAAAAGGATAAGCTCTTTCTGGGTCCCAAAGTCCTCATCTCATTTCAAGAGATAGAGAAGGAATTTTCCATAACCAACAATTAATTATCTCTAAAATATATAATTCCTGTAGTCCTCCACTAACTAAGTATCATTAAAGCTATATATAAACAACAATTTCAATCATTCAAGGGAGAAAAACAACATAAGAGAAACCAAAGCAGAAGAAAAAAGAGTAAAGATGTCTTCAGATTACTCACCTTCTTCATCTCACCAAGAATATTCTATCAACAGCTACCTCTCAAGAAAATTGCTTCAGCAACTTCCTTTCCATCACAACATACAGCAACAACAACAAGCTCGAGGACCAGACAAGAACAACTTGAGCGGCAACATTCTCCTGCTTCTCTCTATCCTTGTCTGCGGTATCATCTGCTCACTAGGGTTGCATTACATAATCCGTTGCGCGTTTAGACGTTCCACGAGTTTCATGATCTCTGATCCCATCTCAATCCCGTCCACGCCACGAGGCTCAGCAGCAGCAAACAAAGGCATCAAGAAGAAAGTTCTCAAGATGTTCCCGGTAGTGACTTACTCACCTGAGATGAACTTGTCAGGGGTCGGCGAAGAGTGTGTCATTTGCTTGTCTGATTTTGAAGCTGGAGAACAGATACGGCTGCTTCCTAAGTGCAACCATGGGTTCCACGTTCGTTGTATCGACAAGTGGCTTACACAACATATGACTTGTCCGAAATGCAGACACTGTCTGGTTGAGACATGTCAAAAGATCTTAGGAGACTGTGACGAAGCTGATGAAGTTGCAGAAACAACAACGGAGAGTATAGATGTTATAATTGATCCTATAGAACCTGAAGAAAGAGTCAACACTTTCAGAGAAAGCAGCTAGAGAGTATGTGCCAATAAACAACTAGATTTTCAAGATTTTAGTTCTTCAACAAGATTGGAACACAGTTTATGTCCCTAGCCAGTAGGATTCCAAAATCAAACACAATGGAGCTTTTGTTTGTTTTTCTTTTTGCCTCAATGCTCAAAATGTACAGAGAATATATCTTAAGCTTTCCATGGCATCATAACTTCATCAGACTTTTCTGTGTTATGGGTGGTATATGACTATTTACAAATAGCAATACTCACATCCAAGGCTAATAATAGAAACCGTCATCTCGGAGGAAAGTTTGATAAACACTTTCCATAGAATTCCTCTGCATTTTCATATCACATACACAGAAGACGACTAAGTAACACCACTACTTTTGAAGGTCTGAAAAGAAATGGTTTCAATGAAGCTCAGAGAGACCAAGGTATTGCATGAAGAAGGAAAATCAAAGACTACAATGATGCAACATAGATCTGCTCTAATCAGTTACAAACCTTTCCACAGTAACATCATCATCTATATGTCCAAAACCGACCCATTGTAAGCATTGTGGGTAAGAAGTATATTAAGGATCTAATGATAAAGAAATCAGCAGCTCTATGTGTCTGCAAAGCCATAATAAGGTAAAACCCAAGCCATAATAAGGTAAAACAAATACACCCAAGTGAGTGGGTAAAATAATCAAACATAAAAGCTACCTTGAGGAATACTTGTAATATATCAAGCAAGGCACACATGGTATGAGACCATAACTGAAAGCTCCAATTAAACAATGTGCTTGCTAGCAGTGTTACAAACTTTATAAGATGAACCTAACTTAAGGATTAACGAGAACCATTTACAAGACACAAAGGAGATCCAATGGTAGCTGTGTAAAAAGAAAGTTATAAATAGTAACATAGAGCTTTAAGCAAAGCCTCCTAGCTGGACCAAAAACTTCAATCATAAGCTTTTCAACTTCTTGGAGTATAATTGATACTAGAGGTTCAATACAGATAATCCAGAAACATGTAAATAAAAAATGGAAAAACTCTGTCGACATCCTGATGCTCTTTCTTTAATCTATTTCACATCTTGATGCTCTTTCTTTACTCCACTTTAATAATCACGAAGTACAAAGACTATCAAATCAAGAATATCAACCTACGCATGCACGAATATCACATGGTACCCCAAGTAACATAAAGCAATAAAGGCAAAGTTAATCACTTTCATGAAGGGATAACAAAATACCACTATCTGTTCGTACCAGCTACATGGAACCTAGTAGTGGCATAAACAAAAGAAGAAGACACATCATTTTCAGATAGGCTTGTATAGTCTTTATGTAATTTTCAGAGTGGGACTGGTGCCAAAGGATATATCTCCCCTGCCTTGCATCAATTCGGAATACATAAAAATTCACCCCTAATCAATGCATTGCATTATTTGGATCTATATATAATTAGTATAGATGGATGTCATTGCATAATTTAGTTGGCATCAAACATAAGATATACTAAAGTGCTGTTCGTTTCATTGACGCAGGTTCCTGCGGCTGCGGCTGCGGCTGAGTCTGCGGCTGCGGCTGCGTCTATTCCTTTGGTTGTTGTTCGTTTTGCAGCCGCAGATTCAGCCGCAGCCGCAGCCTCAGACGCAACTTGTTGTTCGTTTCTAAGACGCAGGACATTGCCGCAGCCGCAGCCGCAGACGCAGAAAATAGATTTAGTTATGTTCGTTTGGTTGCCGCAGACGCAATTTTCATTTATTTCATATTTTAATTTTATGAATTTTGTGAATTTATACAATTGTATTTTAAATAAATAAAATGTAGATTTAAATTTGTAAAATTATATTTTAAATAAATAAAATGTAGATTTAAATTTGTAATATTTACATTCATCAAAATATTATAATTAATTAGTAATAAATGAGAGAGCTCGAGCCGGAGAAGAGAGAGCTCGAGCCGGAGAAGAGAGAGCTCGAGCTGAGGTCTGCGTTAGAGAGAGAGAGCACTGGGTTTGCGTTGGAGATCGAGAGAGAGAGCTCGGAGATGTGTAGATCGAGAGAGAGAGAGCTCGGAGATGTCAGAGATCGAGAGAGAGAGCTCGGAGATGTAGGAGCTCGAAGATGCGTCTATCGAAGAAAGATAGAGCGGCTGCGTCAATGGAGTTATGTTCTTTTTTGCAAATAATTAATTAGGTCAAGGGTAAAATCGTAAATACAGTAAATACACGCAGTTTTTTTACTCAGCCGCGGATAATTTCGGCGTCCAGATTTTGCAGACGCCAGACGCAGCGTTTAGACGCCGCGTCTAGACGCAGTAACCGCGTCAACGAAACGAACAAGATTTGAAAAAATAATTGACGCAGCCGCAGCCGCAGGAACCTGCGTCAATGAAACGAACAGCACTTAAGACGGAATAGAGAGAGAGATCAGTGACATGAGCCAAGACCCAAGAGGTTTATTATCTGAGTGCTGTCTCAAAGATTAGGGAAAGTTCACGGCTGCTCTAGCTAAAGAACATGTGTCCCTGTGAGCAACTCTTTTGGGATTTGATTTTCCAAATTTACTGCCACATGGTTTCCAGAGACAAATTAGAGACTGAACCTAGACAAATCAGTAAATGGTATGAAAGGCCCACTCATCTTCAATAAGAAGTCACACTAAGATTATAAAAACTCAGTGGAGAATCCATATAAGATGCAGACTAATACATAAAAATAAAACGAAACACTTAAAAGAACTTTGTTAATTTCCCCAGCATATTCCAATAACCACAATTCAGAAAAAAAAATTCAATTAAAATCAGTTTGCAATTATTTATCAGAAAGTATATATAAAACCTGTACGTTTTCACTATATATATTATATAGAATCTAGGACAAACCTGGAAGATCTATCTATTACTTCAACCACCTACCACGTCAACGGCCCCATTTGCAGACGCTCATGAAGCATCTCACTCCTATACACACCATATGGGCTTTGATGCAAATGTTGTCATGGTCCTATTCTAAGCTGTCTGCTGAAGTAGTTCAGCGCTTTGATGCAAATGTTGTCATGGTCCTATTCTAAGCTGTCTGCTGAAGTAGTTCAGCTTGTTATCATTCGAAGCTAGTGATGAGCTTGCAGTTCGCTTGGCCAATAGTCAACCACCATAGAGCCTAAATTATAATGTGATCTGAGCATGAAAACCACCATAGAGTCAAAATCAGACGATAAAAAATCAAGTGGTTTTTAATATTGAACTAATCATAGAAAAGTATAACGGTAGATAAATTAACAACCATTGTTAGTGTTGACAATCAAGATCTCTTCTTCCAAATCTTTTTCTGGTTTATAATTAGTACTGCCCTTAAAGAGACAAACCTTGGAATGACAGCTAAACATTGAAAGAACTAAAACTACTGCTTCTGACCTTGCTCCAAAGGCCCGTGGTTTTCAAAACCCAACTAAACAGAGACATGGACATATAGGATCGGAAAAATAATATCGCAAACATATAAGCCAACATCCATCCCTCCCTTCTTGTGAAGATCGAGTTGAAACTCTCGAAGATCATATCTTGGGGCCAACAGATTTCAGTAGTCTTGGACTCTTGTGCGACTGGACCAGTAGTTGCCAGGTCATTTTGAGCCTATTAATAAAGCCCAATAAAACAGTATTAGTCATCATTTATTGCAGACAAAAAAATACACTCTCCGGTGTGGTGTTTAGAGAAAAAAAATTTGTTTCAAAATAACTATGTTCTCATTATTCTAGATAAAATTTAATATCATTTAAACTTTGTGACCAATTACAAAATATTAATTTTTCTTTTATTGATTGAATTAAATTCATTTAATGATATTTTTATGTAATCAAAATAAATTGTATACAAGTTTGTATTTTCTTAATCCAGGTGCAAAAACTTTGAAAATCGCTTAAAATGACACAGAGGAGTACTAATTTGGTTTTATGGATTAGTCTGAATTGATTTCCCTTAATCATAAGTTCATAACCACCGTCACCTGCCGGTGTAGTGTGTACATGATAATCAAGTGGTTCGTCTCGCCAAAAACAAATAATGGTTAGGTTCTTGATCCTATTATTGTCAAGTTTTGATCCCTGAAATAATTCACTAATTTCTCTTCAAATAATAATTCACCAACTTTAATAATTGGACGGTGTCATTCATTTTGTAATAGTACATCAGACCTCAAAACAGAGGAAAAATCAGTTTATTATTTAATTGTGGCATCAACTCTTGTTTGTTTGTTTGTTTGTTTACACCTTAATTTCTTGTTCAATTATTTATTTTTATGTTTTAATGTTATGTTTTGTTGATAAACTAATGATTGCATAAATTAGCAAAACAAATTTTATATTACATTATTGGATGGATGGATGCTTCATGCTCGTATCCTTTTCTTTCAAAAACGTTATTTTAGCACACTTGCAAATTCATGCTACTGTCTAACAATATGAATATAAAGTTTAATATCAACGGAAACAATATATTTGATAGACTAAAACTGGAACTTCATGGTTGAAAAAACTTTATACCAAAAAACTATATTATTTTTGATAGGTTTAAATCATATGAATTTAGAGGTAACAAATCCATATTTTCGAAAAAGCAAAAAAGCTTTAAAGCTTTATGGGTGGATTGTGGTGTGCCACTACTAGTAAAGTTGAGAGGGAGAAAAAGCTAGATCTCTAGAATAAATTAATTACATTCTAAATCCAGGAAAAATAACCTTAATTGACTTTTCTCTAACAAAAAGACATGAACGTGGCCTGCCATATATATGGAACTTTATAATATAAAACTTGAACATGGCCTGCCTCATATAATAAATAGTGAGAATCAAATGTAATCATACTAGTAGCGATGAAAATCAGAAGTAGTTTCGTAATGATGGACCCAACGTTTTCGTAGGTGCCAGCTTAACCTTCCCACATTCTTTTCCCAATTCGATTGTACTCGGCACGTGCGATTCAAGTTGATCAAAAAGTTGACTTTTAATTTTCATCTCTTAACAAAAAATAAGAGTATGGCATCATAGTTGTTCTTATTTTTTGGGGTTGAACATGATCAGGTTTGTAATGTCCTTGCTAATATTTTAACTTGCTATTTCCCAAGATGATTTGATATTTATAACTATCAATCTATCATATACTCGGCTTGTAACCTAGCTAACTAGGTGGGGTTCAATACATGTACTCGGTTTTCTCCTTTCGTAGCCTAACTAGGTGGTCACCATTCACCACTTTTATTAAATCAAATCCATAATTTTGAAGTGCATGTACTTAAATCTATTCCAGGATATGAAAGCTAAGAACGACTGAAAGCCCATGCACATTATTTATATCATGTAAGAGAGTTTTGAGTTAGAAGTACATGGCACAAGAAAATGGCTAGACTCAATGTAATTTGGTGTCTCAACTCAACATATACCTATATTATTATTATATAAGTTATATACCAAAGATCAAGTTATACAAAATAGCAATATTAATCCACAACTACTTTGACGACTTAGTAGCCACTATTTAATACATTAATCACGAATACGATGGAATATAAATAATAATCGACATAACACATCATGAAAATCACATTCTTTCACGGTCTGATCTATTACTTATTCCTACTTTAAATGATTCAACACGATTCTAATCCTAATAGAAAATGAAATTAATTAAGTTGAATTTTGTGAAAATCTAAATTGAACAAGCCAACCACGACCATCGTTGCCTGTATTGACTCGGTTAAGTTAACACTAGCTAAAAGTATTAAAAAAATGGAGCTGTCATTTTACGCTGAGCCGATCACAGACAAAGCCATCTCAGCAAAAACAAATTAGGCTTTAATTAATCCAACGGCTGATATCATTAATTAATTTTAAAAGGGAGAATTAAACAGTAAAGGCTGTCTGACAGCCAGGTCACGTTATCTTTTCCTGTGGTCGATATGATTCGTCTATTTTTTAATTTGAAAGGCGGAAAAGAAAGATAAAGCCGCCTATATAAATTCAACTCATTTCTCCTTCTTTGAATCGTCTCGTCGTCCTCACAGTTTCATCGGCCGTTGACTATCTCCGGCGGGAAGAGAGAGAGAGAGAGAGAGAGAGAATCGTATCGGTTTCTTGTTTCTTATTTCTTCTTCGGATCTTTCTCGTCCAAGGTAAAGAAAACTTTCTATGTTGGATCTATACGTTGTTATGAGCCTCGTAGAGATCTGGAATTGATTAGATTTGGATCTACGAGCTACTAATTCGGAGAATCAAGTTCAGTTGACCGATCATCTTTAGCTCGATTAGTGATCTTGGATCTCAATAGTGATAGAGAGATCCGTATTCAGAATTTCAGATTCACTGTTTTGTGCAGATGATTGTTAGAATAGAGATCTGAACTGTTAAGGGTTAGATGAAGCTTGAGCAGTAGAAGCTAAAAATGAACCGTCACGTTATGTGTTATTGAAGTTGCAAGATTACCTTATCGATTTGGGGATTTTGTACTCTTCATATACGTTCAATATAGAAAGCTATTCTCAGAGATATATATTTCTATGTATTTTAATTGATTTGTAAATCTTTAACTAAAATTTACTTAGGTATAAATCTGATATTTTAGTTAATATTTATGATGTTTTAACTCGAATTTTTTTTATTTTTGTATTTTTAGCAAATACTTTTTTTCCAAATCTACTTAAAATCCATTGTGAAATCAAATTCATTAATAAATCCACCTGATTTAAATTAGGATTTATAAATTATGATATCAATAACTCTGAATTTCGTTTGGATTTACAAATATATTACTACACAAATCAATAGCCCCTAAAGTGATTTGATTTCGATTTGATCTTTTTTTTTTTTTTTTTTGTCGATGGTTAATTATACTATTACAAGAAATATTACAAAACGATTTGATCTAATTTTATTTAACAGTATCCAACTTGTTACGTTCTTTGCAGCTTATTAAAAATGGCTGAAGCTGATGATATTCAACCCATCGTCTGTGACAATGGTACCGGAATGGTCAAGGTTAGTTACTTGTCTCTTTACTCATTATCAGATCTGTGGAATGTTCTCTTTTGATGGCTTTATAATTTCTGTGTACAGGCTGGTTTTGCCGGTGATGATGCTCCCAGGGCTGTTTTCCCTAGTGTTGTTGGTAGGCCAAGGCATCATGGTGTCATGGTTGGGATGAACCAGAAGGACGCCTACGTTGGTGACGAAGCCCAGTCCAAGAGAGGTATTCTCACCTTGAAGTACCCTATCGAGCATGGTGTTGTGAGCAACTGGGACGACATGGAGAAGATCTGGCATCACACTTTCTACAACGAGCTCCGTATTGCTCCTGAAGAGCACCCGGTTCTTCTTACCGAGGCTCCTCTTAACCCAAAGGCCAACAGAGAGAAGATGACCCAGATCATGTTCGAGACCTTCAACTCTCCAGCTATGTATGTCGCTATCCAAGCTGTTCTCTCCCTCTACGCCAGTGGTCGTACTACTGGTATTGTGCTGGATTCTGGTGATGGTGTGTCTCACACTGTCCCAATCTACGAGGGTTTCTCTCTTCCACACGCCATCCTCCGTCTCGACCTCGCTGGTCGTGACCTCACTGATTACCTCATGAAGATCCTCACCGAGAGAGGTTACATGTTCACCACGACAGCAGAGCGGGAAATTGTAAGAGACATCAAGGAGAAGCTCTCCTTTGTCGCTGTCGACTACGAGCAGGAGATGGAGACTTCCAAAACCAGCTCCTCCATCGAGAAGAACTACGAGTTACCCGACGGGCAAGTGATCACAATCGGTGCCGAGAGATTCAGGTGCCCAGAGGTTCTGTTCCAGCCGTCGTTTGTGGGAATGGAAGCTGCTGGAATCCACGAGACGACTTACAACTCGATCATGAAGTGTGACGTGGATATCAGGAAGGACTTGTACGGTAACATTGTGCTCAGTGGTGGAACCACTATGTTCTCGGGTATTGCGGACCGTATGAGCAAAGAGATCACAGCACTTGCACCAAGCAGCATGAAGATTAAGGTCGTTGCGCCTCCGGAGAGGAAGTACAGTGTCTGGATCGGTGGTTCCATTCTTGCTTCCCTCAGCACATTCCAGCAGGTACATGATTATTCAATTTATCCATCTGCAGATTTAACTAAAGGTGCTGATTATTTTATATGATTGTTCTTGAATAGATGTGGATCTCAAAGGCTGAGTATGATGAGGCAGGTCCAGGGATTGTTCACAGGAAATGTTTCTAAGCTCTTAAGGGAAAGGCTACAAGCTGGGTATTATGAATGGGATCAAAGTTTCTTTTTTTTTGTTTATATTTGCTTCTCCATTTGTTTGTTTCATTTGCTTCTTTTTTGTTATCGTTTCTATACACACGTGTGTGACAAAACTCTCTGGGTTTTACTTTACGTCTGCGTTTCAAGAAACTGCTTTCGTTTTGCGTTTAAGTCCCATTGTTTTGTAGCTCGAGTGCCTCTATTTTTCTGTAATTTCTTTTTCAAAAACTGGAAAGAAGAAGCTTGATATACTCTTTGCATTTGTTAATATACGTATTGAATTGAGATATGATTTTATTGATTGTTGCCTTTAAAAGATCAAAAGGTGGACACTTTAAGATTGATTCAATCTGGGGTTGTTCACATCAAATGTCTCACTTGTGGAATCTGAAGTTAGAAAAGATGAGCAGATACATTTTAGCATTAATAATCATCAGTTAAATCACAATCAAAAGTTTTAATTTTTTCTCCACAAAACAGAAACATTCAGACATAAAACACAAATGTAGCCAACGGTCAGAATCTGACATAAAACAAGAGTTGTAAAACAATGTCACAGGAAACAGAACACAGCGAAGTTGATTTGTTTTGAAACTAACAGCTAAATCAAAGCAATTGTTTTGTTGTTTTTGTTAGCTCCTCCACTTCCTCCTCCTGTATGAATCTCCTCACTGCTCGAGGAAGACGGGTCAAGCCCGTACTCACTCGTGTTCCCATACTCACTGGTTGCACCGTACTCATGGCTATCCATCGCCACTTTCCTGAACTTCCTCATATCCGCACTGTAAGTGCTCGAGTCATAGTCCGAGCTCGATCCCCTCCCTAAGCTCTGTCCAGGTTTCACTTCGTTTAGATCCTCCAGCGATGCATCTCCCTCCAGAGCCCGCACAATCTGTTTAGAATCATTGAGCAACTCAGTAAAGGATAGGAGTCCCATTAGTAGTATGATTCATGTTTTCGTAAAGACTTACTTGGCTCATCTTAGGCCTGCGTCTAGCTGAGTGTCTGATGGCTGCAGCGGCACAAGCCACCATTCTTGCCATCTCATAAGGCTCGTATTGGCCCTCGAGCCGTGGATCAACTAGTTCACTGTAGTCGCCATCTTGAGCTGCGTTTAAGCATAAGGGTCTTGCCTGTGTAAGAAAGTAACATAGGTTTTTAATAAATCATTTACTTATGCCACAAAAAATTTATGATGATTATATATATGGTACTGACCCAATCAACCAAACTGTCTTCCATTTCACCAGTAAGATCAACAGGTCTGCGTCCGGTTATGAGCTCAAGAAGCATCACTCCAAAGGAGAAAACATCTGATCTGTCTGTTAGTTTCCCGCTTGACGCATACTCTGGAGCCAAGTACCTGTCATTTGATTCAGAATACGAGATTAATTCTTGATTAGAAATCAAGAACAGCTTTCATCAGTTAGTTTCACGTTTCTTTATTACCCAAAAGTTCCCATGATACGAGTGGACACATGTGTAACGTTGTCTTGAGATAGCTTCGCTAACCCGAAGTCTGCAACCTGAAAGCATAAGCCAGTCCAGTTATCAAGACACATCAAAAGAATCTGAAAGCATTGTGAAAGCAAACCTACCTTGGCTTCAAAGGATTCATCAAGAAGAATGTTTGAAGCTTTGATGTCTCTATGAATGATTTTTGGATGACCTGATTACATCAAATTCAAGAAAATGATCACATCTCTAGTTAAACCTCAATAGAATCAAATAATTAAGATTTTTGTTTTTGACTCACAATCTTCATGTAAGTAAGCAAGTCCTTTAGCTGATCCCAAAGCAATCCTGAGCCTTGTAGGCCAATCAAGAACATTACCACTTTTACCATGGAGATGAAACTCAAGTGTGTCATTAGGCAAGAACTCATAAACCAACAACATCTTCTGTCCTTCCGCAATACAATAACCAACAAGAGACACAAGAAACCGATGGTGAACTCGACTAATGATGTCCACCTCTGCCTGAAACTCTCTCTCTCCTTGTCCGCTTCCTGCTTTAAGACTCTTCACAGCTATCTCTTTCCCATTGGGAAGTATTCCCTTGTGAACGTACCCGAACCCGCCTTGCCCTAACAGTCTTGCTTGAGAGAAGTTTTGAGTTGCTGCAGCTAGCTCCTCGTAGGTGAATGTGCTCTGGTTGAAACCTAGAGCCACTGAAGGGTGAGGCGGTGGTAGAGCCGGACCATATGGACCTGAGTATATTTCGCTGCTGTTTCCGTTGTTTATGCCGCCTGAAACTGGCTGTGCTGGTGGTGGCGGCGGTGAATTCATCCAGTTATTGTTACTGTTTGATCCGGGGTGTTGATGAGACAAGTTCATAACGTGATCGCTTTGGTTATTGTAATGTTGTTGTTGGTATTGATCACCTATCAACAAAACAAAGAGACTTTGTTTACCCTATTTCTTGGATAACAAGTAATGGAGTTTTCACAAAATGTAGATATATTCAGAAACATATACTTGATCAAAAGATTATGAAACTGACTTTTGAAACGTGGTATGAAGGTCAGAAGGTAAGAAGATTTCATTAAGTTAGGTTATCATTTCAGGACTCTTGGAACACAAGAAATGGTTCTAAAACATATTATGGTTTAGGTTTAGGTTCGTGACTTAACTTTGCCTGTGGCGAACCCATTGCTTGCGCAGTACGGCATTTGTTTTAACCTTATTTCTTGGCTAACAAGAAACATCTAATGGTGTTTTGAACAAACATACAAAATATTCATAAATCAAGCCTCGGCTTGGTCAAAAGATTATGAAACTCCTAAACTTTGAAATGTGGTTTGAAGGTAAGAAGATTTCACTGAGTTAGGTTATTAAATTAGTTATCTTGGCATACAAGAAATGGTTCTAAAACAGAAACTAGGTTAGGTTTAGGGTTAGGGATAAGGTTTGTGACTTGGTGTTTGGCCATTTATGTTTTTACCTTTGCCGGTGGCGTACCCATTGCTTGCGTAGTACGGCATTTGATTCTTTTTTTTCTTCTTACGACAGCAACAGACGCAGAACAAGATCATAACAAGAAGCAACAATCCAGCACCAGCCGCAATTCCTATGATAGCACCCGTGTTCGGTGCATCGCCACTACCGCTTGATCTAGGCGGAGCCAGGGATCTCGGTGGCGACGGAGAGTTACGGTCGGAGTTTCTTGAAGGAGGAGCAGGCGAATGATTGTTGCTTCCTCCGCCGTTGTTTCCGTTGTTATTATTCCCATTGTTGTTATTACCATTGTTGCCATTATTGCTGTTATTACCATTGTTTCCATTATTGTTGTTATTACCATTGTTGTTGTTGTTGCCATCATTGTTTCCACCATTGTTTCCATCATTGTTTCCACCATTGTTGCCATCATTGTTACTATTACCATTGCTGTTGTTGTTGTCATTGTTTTCACCGTTGTTGTTGTTGTTGTTATTGTTTTCTTGTTGTGGCGATGGTGGAGGTTGTGAGTCTGAAGAAGGAGGTGGAGGAGAGGATGAGGAATTATCTGGAGGAGGAGGAGCTGGTGGTGAAGATGAAGGAGAGGAGGAGGAGGAGGAGTCAGGAGACGGAGGAGATTGCTGTTGAGTGTTGTCGGGGGAGGAAGGAGATGGAGGTGTAGGAGACGGCGGTGAATTCTCCGGGGACTGCCCCTCCGCCATAATCTCTTTTGGGTGTTTTTTCTTCTTCTTCTTTTATTTATTTTCCTGAAGCTCTCTCCTTAAGATTTTCTTAAGAGAGAGAGGTTCAAAACCTCTTTCTGTATTCCAAGTTCTATTTTTAAAGAGTCATGTCATTTTTTGTTCTGAATTGCTGATTTCTTCTTTTGTAGGGTCTATATTTGGTTACTAATACAGCCATGCAAATTATGCAACATTTAACTAAATTGTTTAAAAAGAGAGAAATTACAGTGAAGAACTATATGTGATTATTAAATATAAGATGATTGTTTTACAAAGAATGAACACATAGATAAATCAGTGAAAATAACATTAATAGCTGGTAAACGCAAGGAATATTTTTTACAAAAAGTGAAAAGAAGCTTATAGAAGAGATGAATGATATGTTTAATGGAAATGCTCTCTCATCAAAAAGTCCTCTGCCTGCTTTCATCAATCCTCCATTGTTGAAGCTTCGTTCTCCGATTCCGTTTGCTCTCTCAGGACCGGAATCGGGTTTAGTTGTTTTGAATCATCTCTTTTTGGGTTTCAATCGGTTTAGATCTTCATATTATGTTCTCATTTTTCTCTACGGTCGGATTTCCAGATTTTAGATCTGATCCTAACAGGAGGAATGAGAGTTTCTATATGTTGATCTTTGTGTGTGTTATCGATCGATCTAGTCAAAATGGGTTGGTCTCGTCTTGAACCTGATTTTGTTTTGAATGATTTGCATGTTGGCTTTAAACTCTCTTTGGCTCATTTTGGGTCTTGATCTTCAGCCTTCTTGATATCTTGAGCAAGGTTTGAACCAGTTTATGAGTTGTCTCGCTCCTTGTCATTTACTAAAAGATTTGATCGAGTTCTTCTATCCCGTCAAGCTTCAATATGGCGTCTCTCGGGTCTATCGCCACCGCCATCGTACTTATGACCTTGAGTTGTTCTGTCTCCTGGATCTTGAAGCTTTGGTCTCTAAATCGCATAGGCTATTCTCTATAGGAGGAGTCGCAAGTCAGAGATTTTAGCTATGGATAGCATCCTCGCGTTGTCTGGTTCAAAAGTGCTCAGTTGAAGTCTTCATGCTTTATTATTCTCTGGTTTGTAAAAGTTCTTTTGTTTTGTTCCTCACTTCTTCTAGTTTAGATCGGTTTAGTAATAAGGTTTGATTAATGTTCTTGGTTTTAGTCTTCCAGTGTTTAGGACTAAATCTCTCCAATCTTGGAGCTTTCGTCTCCAGAGGTTTGTAAGACATGCCGGCTTATGTATTCCAAAATGAATTCTCCCCCTTGTAATCTTCTTTGTTAGTATAATTAGTGTTTAAGAAAAAAAGAAGAGATGAATTGATTGTTTTACAAAGAAGGAACACAGATAAATCAGTGAATAACACGTGAAAATAACAATAACTAGCCTTTGGGACGCGCGGATATTTGTTCTTCATAATGATATATTTTTAACTTTTGGCAATGCTATAAACTTAATAGTTTAGATGTTCTTATTACAAACTTATACGTTATTCAGTTTTGACAGTAGTGTGTCTTGTTCAATGCGTTTAGTTTCCATTTTTAAACTATGGCATTGTGTTTTTTTATTGTGCTTTTATTCATTTTATTTGGTAAAGTAAACATTAAAGTCTAAAATATTAGAGTTTTAAGTATATTTGTGGGTTTTATTCAGTTTATTCATTTCATTTACTTTTTGAAAAATATACAAAGTATATGTATAATGTTTAGAAAAGGTATTTATAGAATTTACAAAGTGTATGTATAAGGTTTATAAAACACATATAATATACAAACTGTATGTATAAGGTTTAGAAAAGGTATCCAAGTTATTTCCATTTCCTATTATCGATTCCATTATTAATTATTGTATATTATAGCATGTTTCTAAATATTGTTTCTATTAGTATTGGAATATTCTAATTTCTTTTTATTTATATATTAGATTTTCTTGTGATAAGTAAAAGATTGTAATCTTTTACGTTTAAGGTATAGCTAAATTTTAGGAATCCGATAGTTATACACTAACCATGTTAAAAATATTAGGAACAATCTTAGAAAGTAAAGAATATTGTTAGTATTCTAATCGTAAAAAAAAATACCAAGAAAAGGTTTTCTTTTCGATCAATAATATTCAGGAAAAAAATATCCAAAAAAATTCAAGAAAAAAAAACAATAAACAAACAATCTTAACTCGTTACCATCGTAAAAAGACTTCAAAGCAATATCAGCATTCATAAACAGAAGCAGGAGCACCATTCATTAGAAAACTAATGGTTAATACATATAAATAAAGAGCTACTATCAAAGCTAAGAGCAGGTCCATTGGGAATGCCTAACAACAGGCTCATAAGAAAAGGTGATTAAAAATAAATGAAAAAGGCCAAAAAACTTTAGAACCGCTGTCTTATTTGGGCTTTTTAGAGCAGCTAGGAAGCCCTTACCTGGCGGCTTGTGATTCGACCGCAAATCAAATGCTCTCTCTCTCATTCGTGGCGACAAAGCCGAATGGCTTTTGTTTTGCATTCTCGAATTCTCCGTCTTCTCTCTTGAATTTCTTCGTATCTGTCGATTTTCGTCGACTCTGTCGTCCCCGCGATCGTCGTTTGTCTCGTCATCTCTCTCGTCTCGAAGCTCGCCTTCTCTGTCGTCGTCTCTCTCGCCGTGTTGGTCGCCGTCTGTCTCGTCTCGATTCTCGTAGTCTCTCTTGCCGTCTGTATCGTCGTCTCTCTCGTGTTGAATCTCGCCGTCTCTCTCATCGTCTCTCTCGCCGTCTCTCTGGCCATCTCTCTCGTCGTCTCTCTCGCCATCTCTCTGGCCGTCTGTCTCGTCTCGATTCTCGTCGTCTCTCTCACCGTCTGTCTCGTGTCGATTCTCGTCGTCTCTCTCGAATCTGGTCTGAAATCTCGTCTCGGTCTCCTTATCGGTAAGAAATCATCCTTTTGATTTGTTCTGAAATCTCACACTCTCTGTTCGTGATCCCTTGTCTTTTGAAAAAGAACTTTTATTAAAAGATGATAACAGTGGTGGTTTATTTGATAATATTGAGGAAGGTGAAATCTATTAGATTGGTAGTAGAGTTTTGTTTGACTGTTGAAAATATTGAATCCTTTGCATAGAAACAGAGTCGGTTGGTTTGTTATAACAAGTGTTGATGATGAATTTTAGGAAGAACTGTCTCTATTAGTCTGGAAGAAGAGTCGATTGTGTTTCACATTATCACACCAAGCTGTTCTTGTCTTTATTTTCATATGATTTTGTGTTCGGTTATCTGTGTAAATATTTGATTGATCAAGGTTTATTACTTTGCTTATATAATTCTATTTTTGTTGGTTGTGTGAGGAGTGGTGATCATCAAGAAGCGGGAGCCGACAGTTGGGGAGTTTCCTTTCATTCATTACGGATTCAACATGGCCAGAAGATCCATCTTTCACTTCAATCAGCAAGAGGTTAGCAGACTTGTCTTTAATGCTTTGTTAGAGCTTCATTAGGTTTGGAAATTAAATGGTATTGGTTAGAGCTTGATTAGGTTTGAAAATTAAATGGTATCTGTTAGTTGTGTGGATGTGATTTGCTTTTGTTGTCGTGTTTCTTTTAGTTGTAGTTTCTTTTAGTTGTAGGTATGAACATTGATTGCCATTAACACACAAAGTAAGTAACTTCAACAACTAAAAATTTTAAGTTTCCTTTAAAATCTGAACAATACTCCTAAACAACAACATGTAAAACAATCAATTACTTCTCCTTTTCCACTTCCTTACAACGTTCCTATTTCCTTTGAATCCTTAAACAATTTTATGGATTCATATACTCAACCTTCTAGCTTTATGGATCTCTTAAACCATCAACAACCAAACACTCAACCTAGTGAAGATATCTCTGCGTCGAATGTCTCTTTGTTCGGTCCTTGGTCTGAAGAAGAAAACGTTGAAGCCCACACTGTGGAGGACAGTAAAGAGAGAAGGAAGTGAACTCCAACAGAGGATCAGGTGCTCATCAGTGCTTGGTTGAACACCTCCAAAGACCCTGTGGTTGGGAATGAGCAAAAAGCCATTGCGTTTTGGAAACGCATTGCAGCTTATTTTGCTGCAAGTCCCAAGCTATCTGGTTTGCAAACGAGAGAGCCTACTCATTGCAAACAAAGGTGGGGGAAGATCAATGAGGGCGTCTGCAAGTTCGTTGGCTGCTATGTTGCGGCAACAAAAGAGAAATCAAGTTGCCAGAACGAGAATGATGTAATGAAACTGGCTCATGAGATTTACTTCAATGACTACAAGGCGAAGTTTACCCTTGAGCACGCATGGTTGGAGCTGCGACACGATCAAAAATGGTGTGGCGCATCTACAACTAAAGATAAGGTGCAGTCAAAAAGGAGGAAGTTAGATGAGCACTCTGCACAATCATCAACTTCTGTGGCTGGAGAGGATGATCAATCCAAGCGCCTTATTGGAGTTAAAGCGGAAAAGGCGAAAGGAAAAAGGGCTGTGAGCAATGCAACGAAGTTGGATGAGGAAGAAAAGGAGTTGCAGAGCATCTGGGGTATTAGACAGAAGGACTTTGCTTTGAAAGATACTCTTAACAAGCAAAAAGATACTCTTAACAAACAAAATTGCTTGACTCTCTAATTGCAAAGACTGTGCCATTAACTGAACTCGAACTTGCCTTAAAAAACAAACTTATTAAAGATATGTTGAGTCTTTAGTTGCGTCTGTATGATCTGGATTTAACAAGTAAAAATTGTTTGTGTCGAGTCTTTAGTTGTGTTTTAGTTGTCTCTGTGAGCTGTTTGTGTCGAGTTTGTAAGATAATTGCCTTATCTTAATGTAAAATAGCTGTTTAATGTTGTAAGATTAATGATGTTTCTTATCATGCTGGTTAATGTATAATATTGTCCATCTATCCGTTAGTTTTGTTTCTTATCATGCTATCTCTCTTTCAGTTTTGTTTCTTATCATGCTGTTTCTCATGTGATAGGCCAAGCTAAGACGTAAAGAGAGAGACATGTGACACAAAGAAACAAAGATGCCAACCAAGCCAAGACGTAAAGAGAGAGACATGTGACACAAAGAAACAAAGATAAGAAAGGCAAGACGTAAAGACAGAAACATGTGACACAAAGAAACAAAGATGCCAAGTCTTCTTTATAAACTTTGCCAAGCCGTGGAGCGGACAACAAGTCTTCTTTATAAACTTTGCCAATTCTTTAAAAGTGTATAATAACAAGTCTTCTTCTCTCTTACCATATCACAAGAAACTTTTCCAAATCTCTTCCGAAACAACACACCTCTCTTACAATATCACTACAAACAAGTCTTCTTCTCTCTTACCATATCACTACAAACAAGTCTTCTCTTCTCTTACCATATCAATACAACACTTACCTTTTCTTCTAAATGGCTTCTTCTTCTAATAATTTTAAAGACACTAATAATTTTGAAGACACGATGGACGAGAGATTCGACGAAATTTTCGATCAACGATTCGAAAATCTACTTATTCATAAAAAAGCTCAACAAGAAGCGTCAAGGTCAAAAAAGAAACGAGCCTACATTGAAAGACAACGAGAACAAGGACACACGCAGTTATGGAACGATTATTTTAGTGAAGATGCAACATATCCGTCTCACATGTTTCGTCGCCGTTTTCGAATGAACAAGCCCTTGTTCATGCGTATTGTTGATAGACTCTCTGCTGAAATCCCATACTTTCAACAAAGAAGAGATGCTACTGGAAGGTTCGGTCACTCTCCGTTACAAAAGGCAACGGCAGCTATCCGTATGATGGCGTATGGTTGCCCAGCTGATGCCGTCGACGAATACCTCCGACTTGGTGAGACCACCGCGCTTTTATGCTTGGAACATTTTGTTCAAGGAATCATAAATATATTTGGAGATGAGTATCTAAGAAGACCCACGCCAGAAGATCTTCAACGACTACTCGATATTGGAGAGATACGCGGATTTCCCGGGATGATAGGAAGCATCGATTGTATGCATTGGGAGTGGAAGAATTGTCCGACCGCATGGAAAGGTCAATATACACGTGGATCAGGAAAGCCAACCATTGTTTTAGAGGCTGTAGCTTCACAAGATCTCTGGATATGACACGCGTTTTTCGGACCACCAGGTACATTACACGATATCAATATTCTTGATCGATCACCGGTTTTTGATGATATATTACAAGGTCGAGCTCCAAAAGTTAACTACATAGTCAACGGAAACGAGTACCATTTGGCTTACTATCTCACAGATGATATTTATCCAAAATGGGCTACTTTTGTCCAATCTATTCCACTTCCGCAAGGTCCAAAAGCATCCTTATTCGCTACAGATCAAGAAGCTGTACGTAAAGATGTCGAGCTTGCTTTTGGGGTCTTGCTAGCTCGATTTGCCATAGTCAAAAATCCAGCTCTTTTGTGGGATAAAATAAAAATTGGCAAGATAATGAGAGCATGTATCATTCTACATAATATGATCGTAGAAGACGAACGAGATGGCTACACTAAGTTTGATGTATCAGTTTTCGCACAACCGGAATCAAACCGAAGTTCCCAAGTGGATTTCACGTATTCGACAGATATGCCTTCAAATCTCGGGAATATGATGAGCATTCGGAATCGAGTTCGTGATTTAACAATACATCACCAGTTGAAAGCTGATTTGGTTGAGCATATTTGACAAAAATTTGGAATAAATCAAGATTTCGACTAATCGGCTTTTTCTCGTTTACGATTTGTATTTGTATTTTTCATATGTTTTATGTAATTTTTATTAAAAATTTTATGTATGTTTTTATTTTAAATCATTCTAATTTATGTTTTTATTTTAAATCATTCTAATTAAACAAAATTTTTTTAAAAAAAAATTAAGAACCCCTATGGTTCTCCCATTGGAGAAAGCAAAAATTAATTCCAATAACCAAGGTTTTTAACTTATCAAATCACCTTAAAACCAACTAATTTAATCATTAGAACCCATTAGGGGTTCTAATTATGGGTTCTAATGGAAGGAGTTGGTCTAAGTGTCTTCACATCCAAGCCTCAAATATCGAAAAAAAAAAAAAAAAGAGAGATCGATGTGACGTGGTGATGCAGAACTAGCCAAGAGCCTAAACTGATAAAGCCAAACATTACGATACAAAAATGATGAATCCTTTCTTCATTGTGTTTAAAAAAAACAATCCTTTCTTCATAAAAATTACAAATTTGACAAAATAATTTGCATCTACCAACAACCCATGAATTTAGAGAAGACAGTAATTGGAACACGTTATTTTAAGTTCAATTGGTTTTGTAATTATTTAAAGTTAATTCTATCAATTTAATTTGGCTGGTTTAATAATTAGAATCAGTGGCATGAGATGGTAATTCTTTAGGAAAAATTAGGATTATTTTATTTTTAAAAAAAGAGATGTATTATCATGTATTGCTCTCGTTGAGAGTCGAACTCAAGACCTCCCGCTTACTAAACGGGTGCTCTAACCAACTGAGCTACGAGAGATTTCTGACCATCAAAATCATAATATATTTAACAAACAGCACATGTATTGAAAATAAGAGGAACATAATAAGTAGGATATTCTGTGTTTATACAAAATAATAGTCGCCTTAAGGAATTACAATACAGATCAGGAACAGCTTCAGGGGGCAGAGATCGTAGAATCTCTCCGTTGATCATTTGCGATTCAGATGCCTTCCCGTAGACGTACCCTCCTCAAAGTCATCATCCTCGGCGATAGCGGGTTAGCCATCTCCAAAAACCCTCTCTTTTTAAATGTATTGATTTGTTCGGATGAGTAATTGTTATGTCTAGGGATTTGAGATTTAAGCAGGATTTTAACTAATTCCTTTCCTCCGGTTTAGATATGGTCGGTGCATCTCTTAGTTTGGCTGCTGAGTATGGTGGTTTTACATATGTGTTGTTGTTGCTTTCTTTTGCTAAAGTTGAGAACTTGACTTGACCCCCCCCCCCTTGACTTTGCTTTAACACGATTTTAGTCTATAGATTGTCTTTAGCTTAATATCATGTGTTTGATTCTTGCTTGCTTGCTTCTTCTCCAACAACATGTAGTTCAAAACTCTTATGATCCTAGGCTTGGTCTGTCTTGACTCCTCTCACTTGTGTTATTTTGCAGGGTGGGGAAAACCTCTTTGATGAATCAGTATCCTTCTTTTGCTTGAATGGAGTAATCACTAACAATTATATGTTGTACTAGTTTTATACATATGTAAGAACTTTTAGTTTACGCTTTTTGTTTTTGGGCTTAACTCGATAAACTTTTTTAGATATGTTAATAAAAAGTTCAGCAACCAGTACAAGGCCACCATTGGAGCTGACTTCTTGACTAAGGAAGTCCACTTTGAAGATCGCCTTTTCACTTTACAGGTTCTTACTAGTCTACTCTCGCTATCAGTTAACTACTTCTTTTCTTGTTTAAGTAAGCTCAACGTAGTGGTGCTGTATTTGTATTCAATAGAGAGTTTATGGTAGTTTCAGCCATTTTTTTAGTTGTTAGCTTAATAGCTCTTCTTGATAAGTATCTCCCATGATAAAAAACAAACAAGGATAGCTCTAAGTTGTTGGTCAGGCATTCACATTTGTGGGAGCTTACCCTCAACAAATCTCTCACTTGTTTCTGTCTTTTCTGTGGGTTTTTACAGATCTGGGATACAGCTGGACAGGAAAGGTTCCAGAGCCTTGGCGTAGCTTTCTACCGGGGTGCTGATTGTTGTGTTCTTGTATATGATGTCAACTCCATGAAATCATTTGAAAACCTCAACAACTGGCGAGAAGAGTTTCTCATCCAGGTTCCAAAACCTCAACCTGGTTCTCACCCCTCATACTAGGCAAAGCATTAACTCAGAGTTTAACTGTCCCTTTACAGGCGAGTCCATCTGATCCAGAGAATTTTCCCTTTGTTCTTATCGGAAACAAGGTCGACGTGGATGGTGGAAACAGCAGAGTGGTATGTATTATGTATGATGATAAGCCTACTTAATTTTCCATTGAGATGTAACATCAACTTCCACACATTGATGACGCACAGGTTTCAGAGAAGAAGGCTAAAGCTTGGTGTGCTTCAAAGGGAAACATTCCCTACTTTGAGACCTCTGCTAAGGAAGGCACCAATGTTGAGGAAGCTTTCCAATGCATTGCCAAGAACGCTCTGAAGACCGGAGAAGAGGAAGAGCTGTAAGTTTCAAAACAGTTCAGACTCTCTATACATCTTCGCGAGTTTGGTCTCAACGTTTCTCTTTCGTCTTTTCAGATACTTGCCAGACACAATCGATGTGGGGACAAGCAATCAACCGAGATCTTCAGGGTGTGAATGCTAAATGGGTTTCTCTCTCTCTCCGAGAAGAATGCTTTTGATTTCAACAGTGTGTTTTGGTCTCTCCCATTACCTCTCTTCACCAGCTATCTCTAAAGTTTATTACATGCTGTAAATTTGTTCTTTTGGGTGAAAAAAAGAACCCTTCAAATCCATGGACTACTTGATCAGTGTTCCTTCTTTTTCATTATATAAAAAGTTATTTTAAATGTGTGTTTGTTTTAAAATTTAAACTATTTCACATTTTCTAAGCAGCTTTATATTGATTTGATATTGCATAATTAATTTCAGTTTATAATGTTTTTGATAATTGTTTGAATTATATCCAATTTGTGTATTAAACAATATTTTCAATTCTTTTATCTAAGAACAACTGATATCATAAAACATGAGTAACTTTGTGGGTTTATAAAGAAAACATATTATTTCATTCAAGTAACATATCTGATCAAATTTATACAACTTTGGTATGCCAAATTCCCATCCAAATCCTATTAAAAGAAAAACTCACTGCTTGTTTAATCCAATCTCAACCTCGGTATTCGAACCGGAGTTCTTGTTCTTGGAGTCTCTCCACCTAAACCCACTAAAAAGCTCATCCATGTCCTCAAGCATCCTCCCTTGCGTCTCCCGCAAGAACGTATAGAAAAACACCCAAGCCACCGTCGCAATCCCACCGAACAAATAAAACGCTCCTCCGGTAGTCATCCCTTTCGACATCGGCAAAAACGTCATCGATATCACACCGCTCGTCACTCTGTTCACCACCACTCCCATACTCGACCCCTGCGACCTCAGCCTCAACGGGAATATCTCCGAGCTGTAAACCCACGTGATAGGCCCAGCTCCGATAGAAAACGTGGCCACGTAAGTCATCACAGTCGCGATGCTCAACACCACGGCCCACATCACTTTCTTATCCGACTGGTTTATAACCGTCAGAGAGGTCCCTAAAACCGCTAAAGACAGCACCATCCCTCCGACACTAGTTAGAAGCAACGGTCGTCTTCCGACACGGTCGAGTAAGAAAGTAGCGACTAATATAAACGATGTTTTAACGACTCCTACCGCTACGGTCGCGAGAAGCTGCTCGTGATCCGTTTCGAGCCCCGCGGTTTTGAAGATCCTCGGCGAGAAGAGAACTACCGCGTCGATGCCGGAAGCCTGCTGGAAGAAGTGGATCCCGATGGCGGCGATCATGACGCGGCGCACGGCGGGAGTGGGGCGGAGGAGGAGCTCTTTCCACACTCCTTCCCCGTGGCTGTTCCTCCTCGAGACCTGGACGACGTCGTCGTGGCAGTCGGCGGGGATCCCGGCGGCTTCTTTGATGTCTTCGAGGCGGAGGGAAGCTTCGGCGGGGGAATCGGAGGTTTTGTCGAGGACGCGTTTGGCTTCGCCGAGGCGGCCTTGCATGACGAGCCACCGCGGCGATTCGGGCATGGCGAGGACGCCGATGGCGAGTACGACGGAAGGTATGGCTCCGATGCCGAGCATGAATCGCCAGCCGAGCTTCAGAGGGAACTTTGAGAAGGCGAGGTTTGATACGTAGCCGAGCATTATTCCCGCGTTGATGAAGACCTGTACACGTCAGCAAAACCATTCCGTCACGTCAGATATTATTGTCTTTTTTATAAATTAATTAAATTTGTCATAACCTCTTTTGAAAACATGGACCAAACCTACCAAACTATCTATATTTTGGCCTAAAGGTTATAAAGATGATGAACGAAAGTCAACGATTTGTTGATAATGATGTTTGTTTTTAATATTTTTTTTTACAAAAAAACTACTTTTGGTCGACTACTGAAAAATACATTTGACATTATGCTCTGAATTTTTGTTTACTAGTAAATTAAAATGATTTTCTGCTAAGTAACGTAAATTTTAGACCAGAACTAAAAACTAAAACATGCACCAAACCTACCAAAATAACTATATTTTGGCTAAATCGTTATATATTTATTTATATTTTTGTTACAAAAACCACTAAATGTAAAAGATATATACTAAGATCAAAAATACATTTAACAACGCTTTTTCAGAATTTTGTTTACAGGTAATCATTGTTAAAAGGATTTTTCTGCTAAAGTAACATACTTCTAGAAAAAAAAAGATTTTTTTTATCGTCCATGGTCTAGGATCATTTTGCAAACATTGAGTAAGTTATAAGATCATTAGATCCTATAAAAATAAGAGGTCATATATAATTGTTTTCATAAAAATTACAGGAAATTACTCACTCCAATGAATCTGATTATAATTTTGTTACGCGTTAGGCTTCCAGAAAATTAATCTTCATTTAGCAACTTGAGAAATTTTTAATATTAATTTCATTAAAATATATATACCTCAGGGAAAGAGGTGAGGAAGCCGCGAGAAGACGCCGGAGAGACTTCGGCGGTATAGACAGGTGCGATCATGAGGGCATAACCAACCCCTATACCGGCGACAAACCTCCCGAACATGAGAAAAGCGTAGTTAGGGGCGAATCCCATGAGGAGTGCTCCGGCGAAGAATATAGCTCCGGCCAACACGATTGTGTAACGCCGACCAATCCAGTCAGATGTTCTACCAGCGGCGCAAGATCCAAGGAGTGAATAAATGTTAAGGATTCCGGCGAGAATACCGATTTGAAGATCACTAATCTTCAGATCTCTCTTGATATAAATCATTGCTCCACTCATCACTCCTATATCTATATATTACAAAAAATGATTATCAACTGACAAACGAGATGTACACATAGTCACACATCTAAACAAAAGTAATGTATTGGAATTATATGAATCAGATGTCAACATCCATAAATGATTATGTGTTCATCCTGATAGTTAAAAATGTGTGCCGACTTTAAAGAATATTGTGATTGTATAATTAGAGGTGATCTGTTATTTTGTTGCGTTGACCAAAAAAGAGGCTAACGAGAAAACTAACCATAACCAAGGAGGATGGAAGTCATGGAAGCTAAGATTGCACACGCGAAAGCATACTTGTTCCTCTTTGGTTTAGCCTGCGGACCTAACTCCGGTACATGTTTTGTGGAATCCCCATGTTTTGTTGCCGGTGCTGGCGAAGGGACTGATTGGTTTTCCGGCGTGAAACCTGTCATTTAGAGTGCGGAGGGTGAGAGAGACAGTTGTGGGGACTGAGTATACCAACAACTTGTGGCAATGAGCTATGTCTTAAATAGACGTTTTGTGTTAAGACGAGTCACTTGGAAAGGGCAAAATTGTCCGATACAATGGGAACACTGCCTGCCTAAAGTTACATGCATCACATTGGCATCTTTCGTTAGAGACAAAACATAAATATCAGTAGAGGAACGGCAACTAATGATAATACATCAGTTTCGTTTTTATATGTAATTATTCAGTACAATTTTATATTGACCTTATTTGGATGTACTCTACCAACAATGACGACCACATTGAAAAATATAGGAGGGCTTTAAAGGTAAATCTCGTAAAAGGCTACTTGTTGTCCATGTGAGCTTTGTTGATCTTGAGGATCGAACTATTGAACACATAAAAGACGGTTCAAATAGTGTTATTTATTTCAATTTAAAACCATTTTCCTTCTGTAACCTACGGGTCTAAATAAATAAATGAAAAACAACCAGCGGGCAGCTAATATATTCGTGCGATCTGGGGTAAGATCACCAATAGCCGCAGTTTACACAGCTTACAGATTCGGATCGATGGCACTGGATATATAATAAATCTATGGCCAAGAAATCTGTATTAGTTTCCTATTTTTCCTTAATATAGATGTTTTCTGTCTATGTTGATTTTGTTTGTAGATCGATGTTTTCTGTCTGTGTAACTTAGAGATCGATGTTTATTCCGGTGAACCAGATCTGTACTGTTCATATCCCCATTTATGAGTCGATTTAATTTAATATATATTTTTTTAAAAAAAATTGTAGTGTTTATTCTGCGTACGGCGTACCTTGCTTTGAAGTTGAGACAAGGCTTATCCAACAATGAGACTTCTGAGAGTACTTCCTGTATTGAAGGCCTTAGACCATCTCTAATAATTCACCATATTTTTTATTCTAAAATCAAATAATTTTATAATAGAGTTGTGATCCAATAGTACTCTATTTTAGAGTAAAAAATAGAATATCATTATAATATAACTCAAAACTATTATAAAATTACTTTATGTTAGAGTAAAAAATAAAGTGAACCATCGGATATCGTGTTGCGGAAGTAAAACCTTAGTTTTGTGTAACGCATGTTCTCTTGTTCGAATCCTTTTGTAGCTTATGTGATGACTATTCACGTACGTGTGCATGTTTTTCACGTATAAAACCAGAAAACAAACTACCTAATGAAATATTTATGCGTAATTTGGAATTCTAACTAAAGTAAGTTGATTAATTAATGACTTTTTATGCGTAATTTGGGATTCTGATAACATTTATGAGTTTATTATTATATATTTGATTAAATTGTGTTCATTGCTGAAGTGTATCAAGTACTATTCCTTTTGTTTCTAGAATAGTGTCAATCTAGCAATTTTTTTTTTGTTATATATAAAAAAACATTGTTTTAAAATTTCAATGCATTTCATACTTACTTTCATCTCGATATTAATTATAAAATGAATTGATCTAATAAATAAATTTATTTATCTTAAATAATATTAGTTTAACATATATAATTAATGAAAATATAAATACATTTCAATTATTTTTTTAATATGTGTGAAAAATGTATAAGTGATATTTTGTATGAAACATATAAATTATAAATTAAGGCTCGTTAAAAAAAAAGTTCATTAGAGAAGCCGGGTCAACACACACAACAGTCCAAGACCACATGTCTTGATTCTTCAAGATGATAAGAGGTAAATTAATCACTAACAACAATACTAGAAGATTCCTGCAATTTTTTTTGTGGTATAGTATTCATATATGATATTTATGGATATACTTGCAAGAAACCATCAGTCGAGAAGTCGTTTGCTTACGAGAGCAGTCGCTGTTACGAAGACTATGAATTTTCAAAACATATATTGCTTGAACTTGTAGACTCTTTTAGTCAAATTAACAACAAAATCAAGTACTATCAAATACATGTCATAGTTTAAAAAAACAAAAATCAAATACATGTCATCTCCTTGATCTGTCAGACACCCGTTTAATATATTTCTAGATTTCCAGCCTCCAGGAGCGTTTTGGTTATGGTTAAACCCGTTGATCTTTTCTATTTGCCATATGAAAATCCTCTCTAGCCTTTCCATGGTACTAAAAGTATATGGTTCAGTAGCTCCCATAGAAATAATAAATTCTTACTGTAATTCTTAGTACTTTAGGTGTAATTATATCGCACACATACATAACTGTGGCAATATTAATTCTTATGGACTGTCGAGATGTTTTGTTTAAGAGGACGGGTGAAAATTAAATAATTGCATCTACAGACTTAGGTGATGATTGTTTGTTTGGTTTCTAGTTTTTGGTTTTTAGTTTTTGATTTTGCAGTAGATTTTAGTTTTTTGAAAAACATGATTGGTGATTTTAGATTTTAATTTTTAGTTTTTGGTTTTTGTTTACAAAATAATGAAATGAAAATATTATCAATAGTAAAATATTTATTCTAGAAATAAAAAATATAATATCATTACCAAAACACACATAAGCTTATTTTTTTTTTAAAAAAACAGCAAAAACAAATATAATTTTATGTTTAAACATAAACTTAAAATTTTAATTCTGTGTTTAAACATAAGTTATATATACTTTGCTTTATAATTTTAATATATTTATACATAATCTAGCTAAAATTATTAAAAGGTACATTAATACAACTAAATTTATACATAATTTTTTTGTATTGGCTAAATTTTAAAAATTAAATTTCTTTTTTTATTAATTAGTTTTAATTTTTTTATTAATTTTTTTTATAATTTAATAAATTAAATTAAAAAATGTGGCTATCATTATTAGATAAAATATTATTCAACTGTAATAGCTTTGGTAAAATTAAGCTGTGCTATAAATATTATTCTTCTTAAATTTGATTCTAAGTTATTTTAATAAAAATTAAAATTATTATTAAAAAGGCCCTTTATATCCTACAAAAGAATTTTTTTTTTTACTGATATAGATTATTTTGTAGTTTTAGAATTTAAATTTAAATGATAGACAACATTTTTTGTTGATTCTTAGTAATTTGGAATAGTTACTATATTATCACTAATCTATTTTTATTTATTTATACTATATTAATGCTCAAATATAGAAATAATATTAAAAAAAAAAAGGTCACGTACATTGTTTAAGGAAACCAAAAAAATGTGGTTTTTAATTTTTGCTAAGAAGTAGGTAGTTATTTCAAAATCTGGTTTCCCTAAATTTTAGGGAATCTATTTTTCAAAAATCTTGATTGGTAAAAAAGTAGATTTTAGAAAATCAAAAACCAAAAACCATTTTAAAAACTGCAAACAATCAACCTCCTAGGTGATGATTGTTTGTTTGGTTTCTAGTTTTTAGATTTTGGTTTTTGGTTTTTGGTTTTTGGTTTTTGGTTTTTAGTTTTTGGATTTTGGATTTTAGATTTTGGTTTTTGGTTTTTGATTTTGCAGTAGATTTTAGTTTTTTGAAAAACATGATTGGTGATTTTAGATTCTAATTTTTAGTTTTTGGCTTTTGTTTACAAAATAATGAAATAAAAATATTATCAATAGTAAAATATTTATTCTGGAAATAAAAAATATAATATCATTACCAAAACACACATAAGCTTATTTTTTAAAAAAAAACAGCAAAAACAAATATAATTTTATGTTTAAACATAAACTTAAAATTTTAATTCTGTGTTTAAACATAAGTTATATATACTTTGCTTTATAATTTTAATATATTTATACATAATCTAGCTAAAATTATTAAAAGGTACATTAATACAACTAAATGTATACATAATTTTTTTGTATTGGCTAAATTTTAAAAATTAAATTTCTTTTTTTTATTAATTAGTTTTAATTTTTTTATTAAATTATTTTATAATTTAATAAATTAAATTAAAAAATGTGGCTATCGGTTCATTATTAGATAAAATATTATTCAACTGTAATAGCTTTGGTAAAATTAAGCTGTGTTATAAATATTATTCTTCTTAAATTTTATTCTAAGTTATTTTAATAAAAATAAAAATTATTATTAAAAAGGCCCTTTATATCCTAAAAAGAATTTTTTTTTTACTGATATAGATTATTTTGTAGTTTTAGAATTTAAATTTAAATGATAGACAACATTTTTTGTTGATTCTTAGTAATTTGGAATAGTTACTATATTATCACTAATCTATTTTTATTTATTTATACTATATTAATGCTCAAATATAGAAATAATATTTAAAAAAAACAAAAAAAAGGTCACGTACATTGTTTAAGGAAACCAAAAAAATGTGGTTTTTAGTTTTTGCTAAGAAGTAGGTAGTTATTTCAAAATCTGGTTTTCTAAATTTTAGGGAATCTATTTTTCAAAAATCTTGATTGGTAAAAAAATAGATTTTAGAAAATCAAAAACAAAAAACCATTTTAAAAACTGCAAACAATCAAACATCGGGTTTTTAACTTACTATACTATATATTTAGTAGTCAAAAGCTTTTTCTTGTCCACATTACTACTATTACTTATTCTTTTTGACAAATGGTTTACGACTATTGCTTTTCTTCTGTACTGATTGTTTCTCATTGTGATACTTATAGTATATATATGTATCATGTCTTTAAATAAAGAAATATGTATCTATGGGAAACATCTTTATATAATAATATATGAACATACATCTTTTATTTAACGAAAAAACAACGTACGTTTTCAATATTATACCTTATTTTAGTGTTTGCGTTTTGTCAAAAAGACTAATTAATTGTCGATGATATTACCTCAACATATCAATGTTAGAAAAGGACCAATAATTGAAGCAGCAAATGGTGAAGTGGGCCAAGTTTTGGCAGTAAAGGCAGCCATCATGTGTGACCATATAGCATTACGCAGCTCGGCAATTTGGACTCTCATATGATATGATTTGACTTCCACTTTCTAATTTCCAAGGTGATTTTACACACATTTATGTTCGTGCAATCATAAATGTTAACTATTTGAACTGTCAAGCAGATATACTATACTCGTAAACAAACTTCTTGTAGAATAGCTATTTCCAAAAGAATCTTAAAAGGCGGAGTAGGGAAGATAATATTTTTCTTTTGTATCAATTAATGCATCACAAAGACATTATATATCTTATCTATCATTAAATGCATGTTGTAAACTGATACTTTTACTCTGTTTCATTATAAATGTCGTTTTAGATTTCGACACACATATTAAAAAAACAACTAATTTTATACATTTCCTATAAAAAAACACTATTACCTATGCGCCTAACCATATTTCAACCACTAAAAATATAAATTTTGCATAAAATTAATAAATTTTGCATTGAAAATCGAAAACGACACTTATTTTGTAACGAAAAAATTCTCTAAAATAACACTTAATATAAAACGGATGGAGTAAAACAAATGTGTCCTTATTAGAAATTCGTTGACTTTTAAGTTAACACCCAAGAGTAGTATAGACATATCTATGTAGTTGAATTGGACCATGACGCAATAAGACAATACTCCATCCGTTTCGAATTATATGTCGTTTTAGAGCAAAATTTTTGTTTCAAGATTAGTGTCGTTTTATGATTTCAATGCAAAATTTATTGATTTTTTATTCTAATCTATTTTTCTATTGATTGAAATATGGTTAGGTGTATTGGTAATGATGTTTTTATCTAATAAATAGATAAACTTAAATATTTTATTAATCTATGTGTCGAATTTTAGAACGACAAGTAAAATGAAACGGATGGAGTATTTGTTTGTTTATAAACTAGATGAGAAATTACTTTCTTTTTGTCGAGAAATAATCAACTACTTAACGAAGATACTATTACATGTCCAACGTATAACATGCAATATCTACATATATATATATATATATTAAAAATGAGCTGCAATAAAAGGAGCTATTTTTTTTTTTTCCGTCAACTGATTTATATTAGAACATGATGAAATACATAACCGGAACAAAGTGAAATCTTCAGAACTAGAACCCATACAAGGGTAACTTAAGTCCAAACACAAGCAACTACCAACAAACTGAATGATAACTTAAAAGATTAAAGCAAGATCATACCTCTACACCCACATACATTAATGTTCAAAGGCCGAAGATAAATAGTAAGGAGCCTAAAACAACCGGATAACTTGCGGAGAACAACATTCAGACAAGTGAGCAAGCGACGTGAAGGACATAAACGACCTAAACTCATCTGAACCTCTGGTCACGATGAAGAGATGAAGAGCCAGAACCACGCAAATTAGCATCCCACACGACACTGACCCCTGAACCCTAGAACCAAAAGAACTGAACCACCCGGGACAAACCGCTCCCCTGCATCTTCATCCAGTTGATCCCACACCTCGACCTCTTTATACTGCTTCAAACATCCAAGATGAAGCCACTGAGGAATTAAGAGGGTAGCGAGCAAACCGGGAAAGATCCTTATTGAAAGATGCGACGAGGATTCCTTCGCGGCATGAAATGGAGATGTGACTTAACCAACTTCATCACAACGAAGATGCTAACCATGTTCTGCTCA
Source organism: Brassica napus (assembly GCF_020379485.1). Classification (NCBI taxonomy): domain Eukaryota; kingdom Viridiplantae; phylum Streptophyta; class Magnoliopsida; order Brassicales; family Brassicaceae; genus Brassica; species Brassica napus. The sequence continues at coordinate 29,492,024 of NC_063446.1, forward strand.
CGAACACGCCAAGACGCCACAGCTGAAACCGTTGCTGACACAAGACTAACTAGAACTATTTATGAGCCATACAGAGCTTAAGTGGGTGACATCCTCTCAACTTCACACAGCAAAAAACAGTTATCGAGCTCCATTGAACCTTCTCGAACCTTCTTTACCGGAACTGAGACACAGCAAATGAAGAAGAGAGCAGCTGTAGGAAAAACTGGTATATGAAGGACCACAGGCCAAACAAAGAAACCATAGAGAGCTAATGCTGCAGTCCGCAACTAGAACCACCATCTCCATAACAACAAGACCAGGCATAGGCTTCCACGCGCCTCCAACGCGCCAAGAACAGTGATAAGCCAAAACCAGATCTAGGAGATAGGTAACAGATTTTTCATAGTCCGGAAACGAACAGCAAGCTAACCCCACATCCAGTCCATCAACAACAAAGTCATTAGATCCAGATCTGAAACTCCATGAATGACAAATCTAGGTGGATAAACTGTTTTGAGAGGACACAAAGAGAACCATGCAAGATAACAAACGACACAAACTAACTAAGAAATCTCCCAAGGTGCCAACGGCAATGCGCCGGACACCTGAGATAATAAAACCACGGCAAGCTCTCCTTTTTTTTCTCTGCTCTCGACTTTTTTAACCAAAGTGGCAATAAGAGGAGCTAAGCAAACCCTTTGTCAAATAAATAAATAAATAAAAGGAGCTAAGCAGTAGTCACGATCTCATATTCTAATTTAGATTTATGTTAATACTACTAAGTTACTGATCAATTAGGTGTAGACTTCTGTAGATATGGTTTTCAAGCCTCGTGCGGCGTGTCCACAATCTTCTACAAAAGTCCAACGAGTGGTGCTTTTGAATTTCTTTGCTTCTTTTATTTTTTTGAAAAGTATTTATATTTATTACATTTTGAATATACCATATCTCTTATGATGATGACAGCAAAATATAATTGTTAGATTAAAGAATGCCAATTCTGTATTAACCATATCAAGTATATGCTTGCTGAATATAGAGAAGAAAAACAGCCAGTAATACATATTTTAATTATATTAATTGTGTGGAAATTCAGATTGAAAAGATATGAGCTATATAAATTATATGGATTCACCAGCTGTATCTATACGTGAATATAATTTCCTGACAGCTTAAATGATCTGAAAACCAGCAATAATATAATTCAAAACAGATTTTACGATCTTGCTATTTGCTAATATACGTAAAAGTAGCATAGTATGATGTAACTAGTCGAGAGCAGACATCCTGCAATAATTACCAAAAGATAATAACAAGTTAACAACTCATAATATCTTACAAATTTGCAATTAATTTGTTTCATTATGGTTATGGTAGTCAAAATCTCAAGAAATTACCGACGTTGAGCTGGCCTAGTAGCAAAGGAGTTGCCGCTGTAATTTTCGCCACATAGGTATAATATTCGTTGACAAGGACCAATTTACAATGTTTAGGTTTTCGGTAAAAAAATAAAACCATTTTTTTTACCAAAAAAAAAAATCTCAAAAAATTATATACTCGTTCTTTTCTTTTCTTTTTGTCGTCAAGAAAGTATATACCCGTAAATTATATACTTTTATATTTTGTAAATTTTGACTTAAAATAATAAAAGGAGAAATTGTTAGACGTTTAAATAAAGCAAATGGTGTCACGTCGACGTCGACAACCAATCACAACATACAGACGATTCGTTGGGACACGAAATATATCAAAACAAAACAAATGTTACAATCACTTTGAACATAGACTCATAGAGTAACTACTCTTTGTAATTCATATCGACTTCAAATATAATCAATAGTGTAACTGTGTAAGACACAAAGACTTTTTCCGCCGTTTTTATTCTGTTTCCTATAATATATTTTTTTGTACGAAGAGTGTAATGATTTCTATTGGACGAAGAATTGCTATGTTAGTGTTAGGTAGATTTTTTTCCCGTCTAATATTCATTCAAAGTGAAAACCACGTTTTGATACAAAGCTGGCAGATATCGAGAGATCCCTAGAACCAACATCCAAAAAAAAAGGCAACTATAATCCACACTGGAGCAATTTACGATCATAATACAACCACGACAATACATTGAAACTAAAACCCATAACTAACACATAGCAAAAGCAACCCAACTACACAAAGGCAGAAAACGATTCAGCGCAACATACCTTCCCACATAGCAAAAAACAATAACCTGGATATATCGAAGCTGCCCTCAGCCCGCTCTACGATACTCTCCACTTTCAAAACCCAAGACACCAAGTCTTGTCTCGATCTGGATCTATCGATGCCGCCTATGGCCAGCTAAACGATACCATCCCCAACTAGTAACCCATATTAGTCTAAGGTAGATATATATTTCTTTTCAATGTAAAATCACTAATTCCATGTATGCACTACAGGAAATGTGAGTATTAATAGCATCATATTATAGCGTTTTTGACAATTCTGCTATCGTATACTAAAACTTGATTTTTTAATAGCGTTTGTCAATTTAAAAGGCTATATTTATTATCGATGGAAAATAATAAATTTTAACCGCCTTAATTTGCTAAATGTAGGCTCCAACAATTAGAAGAAAAAACAAAATTTACCCCCAAAACACTTATCACATTCACTGGGAGATTAACTCCATATACCCCATACCCGCTTAAATGAATTCTTACTGCCCCCTCTCTATTCTTCCTACCCTTTTATCCTTGCACTCCCCAAACTAGTCTTTCATTTATTCTCCAATTAAATAAACCAACCATAATTCAACAACCTACATGGCCCACAAAACAACCTTAACCAATCAGATTTCTCCTGACCTACATGTCTCCTTCTTCATCGTACAAGCTTCTTCCTCTCATCCTCCATTAGCGTTTTTTGAAGCTAAAAAAATAGGCAATTCAGGTTCATTTTCGTTGATTTTTTTTTGTGATATTACATTTAAAAATCGTGTATATGATGGGTAACGTTAAAAAAGTAAGATTTGATGAAAATTTGAGAGATTAAAAACGATTTCAAAAACTGTGTTTAGGGCTATCGGGTATTTTTAACGTCCGTTTTGGATGAATTTTTTGCTGAAATGTTATTAAAACAAGTGTATATCTCGGCTAGTGTAAAAAAAGAAGATCCAATGAAAATTATGAGAGATTTAAAAAGATTTTGAAAACTGTGTTTATAGATTTTGGGTATTTTTATGTGTGTTTCGATGATTTTCTGTGTGTAATTTCATTTAAGATGAATTATACATCATGGTTGATGTAAAATACTAACAATAGGGTCCTAAAAGCGAATTAGTTAGTACAAGGATAAGTTCTGGGTATTACTGGTATAACTAGTTTTACTAAAAAAAAGGTTTACTGAAATACTAGGATTACTATATTGATATTTCTTACTGTGATTTCTAGTATTACTATGTATAATACTGAATTAAATTAGTATTAGTAAGAGAAGATTGTACGGTGTGATAATTAATTCTAAACATCTTAATAATGAGAATTCTAATGATATTCTATTTTATTTCAGGAAAATGCAAAATCTGAATTGCACAATCATTTGTTTTGATTATGGGGGATATTATATGAAAGATGAGGCTGAAATAAAATGGATCTCGGGAGGTGGTGAAGGAGAAGATGAAATCCACACGATTGTGTTGAGGAAATCAATGGAGGATATTTTGGAAACCGAAATGTCTAAAAGATGTGTTGATGCGGGGTTTCTTACAATTGACGAATTAAACAGCTTCCATCTTGAGTACAGTGTGCATGGTACTGACGGCAAGGTTTATACTGTTGATATGGCTAGGAATACTTGCAGTTGTGAACAATTTGATAAAGACAAATACCCTTGTGTGCATGGAGTGGCTGCTGCCACATTCATGTCTAAGGCAGGGGAAGGGAACTCCATCTATCAGAGTATTGTTCAAAATACTATTTGGTGGAGCAATGGGCTTTGGCTTATCACAGGACCATATATCATGTTCCTCATATGTCTGATTGGGTTATACCAGAAGATGTTAAAGCAAAGAAAATACTTCCTCCAGATTTTGACAAGAAGAAAGGAAAACCACAACAAACAAGATTTCCATCAGTAGGAGAATCCTGTGGAAGAGGAAAAAGAGGCAGAGGAGGAGCTAGAGGAGCCAGAGGAAGAGGCAGAGGAGAAGGTATGGCATCGTATTTTGAATGTGGGAGTGGTTCAGGTACTACCTAGGTTTTACTGGAGATTACTCGGCTTATTATGTGAAATTTGGATTACTGGGTTTTACTGGTATTATTATGTGCAATTTGGATTACTGGGTTTTACTGGTATTATTATGTGCAATTCGAAACCAATATGTATCACTACGTTATGTGTAATTTAGACTATCTTTATATGATTATTTTCATTTCGTAGGCTACGTATATAATAAATATATAGATTAGACTATTTTTGTTAATTATTTTCAATAGTTTAAGAAAATCTTAACGGTTTCCCAAAAAACTTCTTTAACTTTCATTGTTAGTATGTGAATGGTTAACAATATAGTAAGTAGAAGTTTACAAAATACATATTTCTCGTAAATTGCTTACGTAAATGTCTTCTTTGACGATAATAATAGGGTAAAATCATTGGTTCTACTACCAAACATTCTTTTTTGAGATGAATTTACTACAAAAACGTAAAAAATGCCAAAGTATTACTATGTGTATGGTGGTATTACTATTACCTTGAAGATTACCATAGGTATTACTAAGTGTTAAAAATAATATTAAAATATTTATGACGGCTGCACGTTTTAAATGTGAAATGCATTTTTCAATTCGGTTTTTTAATAATATATATATATTTTAGTGTTTTACATGTGTTTACTATTTTTTTATATATCTTTTATAGTATTTTTTTGGCGTAATAAACCCAGTAAATCTAGTTATCCATCTTACTCATTTTTGGGCATGGTAACACCTGTAAACTTAGTTTTCCAAACCTGTTGCAACACACCAAGAATTAAACATTCAAAAGCATTCTACTACCAAGTTTTAAACATCCAAAATACTTAACATTCTACTACCAAGTTTTAAACATAGATTCCTAATAAATACATAAGCTTAAGGCTTTGTTTTACGCTTCTTCCCCTCCGTGAAAGGAGTCTGCACCCACTGTGATTTCCTCTTTGGCCTGCCACTCTTCTTAGATACAGCAACAGCGGCATTCTCCTTGCACCTATGCATGATCCAAGGACTCGGTGCTTCCTTGTAAACAACCATGATCAACCTTTGCTTTTCTTCCTCAGTATATTCCTCAACAATTTCCCTAGCCTGTTCCTCGACAACTTCCCCAGCCTGTTCTTCGACAACTTCCTCAATAGAAGTTAGCTTGTCTTCCATTTTCTTAGCCCTTCTTTTCAAAATTCGCTGGTTCTTTTCAATATGACTCATCCTTGAGCCTAGAGCCTCTAGCTTTGTCTCCACCGTTACGTGAAGTCCAACAAATCCTTTTCCCATGAACTCCAAAATCCTCTCTTCCAGACCTTGCAACCTCGAATCTAAACCAGAATTAGAGGATGATCCTTCTGCAAACGTCACCTTTTCTTTGTCTTTATTTTTTGGCAACACTCCTCGTGCAGCTTGATCTAACTCATATAGCTCTTTCCACCAAATATTCTTCTGCTTCACATTTAACCAGTAGTTCCAAGTATCACTTGGGCTGCCCTGACGGTCATACTCTCGCTCCTCATCAATGATACGAGCCAGCATAATTTGCTCACCAATAGTTGGAACTAACACACTGTTGATAACCTGTAAATAAAACAATAAGTTAGATCAGTTAAATTTTATGTTCATCTAGCTTCTACTATAACTATATACATGTACCTTTGTGTCTCCAACTGCAGCATATATGTCTTCCAAAGGATAACCCTTAAGACTGGACTTTGTAAACAGGCTCTTGCACATCCTTGGACAGTCTTCACTACAGTCGTCTGAATAGATTCTAAACGTTTTCCCAAAATCCGGAATACACTCAAAAGCCAAAACCTAGTACATCCATTGTCACAGTGTCAGATTTCAATTATATAACAACTAAAAATTTACAAAACTATATGATTTACCTCTAAAGGGATTATGAATCCAGGAAAGGCGCATGCCTCTTTCACTTCACCCTTCAGATTGTTCATCACGTGCTTAATCTCCTTTATTGCATCCTCAAATGTTAGACGACCCCAGGGAAATGATCTGCAAGCATCTAAATCGTCAATCATCCTTAATATGAAGAGGTCTAAATGTCCAGAATCCTTCGGCTTTCCTCTGATAACCCAACGAAGAAAAAACAAGACAGTCATCTTCAATCTATCTGGACACGGTGGCATAGACAACATCTTCTGCTTCACATCGCTGATGGTGATCTTCTTTCTGTCATGGAAGTAATAATCCACAAACTTATAACCCCCCAACTTCTCGTAGTTTGGTGGATAATCACCGCAGTCTAAGCCAGAGATGAGGGCATGCTCCCTCATAGAATAGCGGATGGGTACACCATTAACCGCAAACCATGCAACATCATCTTCTGGAGTACAAATGGTGCGCAAGAGTAACATCCACATCCCCTGGAGCTTCAGGTTATCTTCGTCTGGCATGTGGAAGAAATGTTGAAACTGAGGATGGCTTGTGAACCATTCAGCCTCAGGCTTACCCTTGATGAGCTTTACTGTCTTGGTTACAAAGCACTTAGTTTGTATCTTGGAACTCTTGGGGAACTCACTGCTTTTGAAGTAGAACTCAAGGGGTTGCATTGGTTGCATTTCCTGCAATCAAAATACATATATACATGTTAGTAATGCTAGTAATACAAGAAGTACTAGTAGTACTACTAATTACTACTCAGCATTTCTCACTAAAAATAACAATGAATAGAAAATATAGACCTCTCTTTCGGACCCCTCCCTTTCGAACTCATCTGAGGCTGAGAGCGATTCTACACTCTGTGCTCTCACTGGCTCTCTCACTGGCCTACTCTTCTTACTCTTCTTACTCTTCTTACTGCTCTTGTGAACTCTCGGCTCTGGCCTTTTTGCAATTGAGTCCGGTTTTTGGATTCTAAGAGATTGACGACGCCTTTCATTGGGGACTCCTTTTTGATTTCCCTTAATAACTTCCCTGTACAAGACATTACAACACTCAGTGAAACTAAATTCAAACCGCAAAACAACAACACAACATCAACTAAGTTTCCCCAATACAATTTTATTAACAAAAATTAAATACAATTTATCACTCAAATCGGAAACACACAAAAAAAAAACGCATCAGTCTACATACAGATTCGATGTAATATATACCTAAACAATAGATTTACCAAGTTCTTATCCAATTTCAAAGCCAATATCTAAACATAAGACACATTCAAAGTTTTCCCCAAATTTGTTTTCAAATCTACATACAAATTCGACCAAATAACAACCAAATAAAGGGAAACTAATCACTTACCACAAGGAACGAAGATGGAGCTTCGATTTCGACAAAGAAAGAAGAAGAAATGAAGCAGTCTCGACTTTAGGGTTTCAGACAAGAGAGACAAAGAGATAGTTGAGACACAAACGAACAAGGAAGAACGAAGATGGATTTTCGAATTAGATGGAGAATGAACAAGGAAGAACGAAGATGGATACTCTAGGGTTTCAATCTCCGATTTCGCAATAGAGAGTGTCGCAAGGGGAAGGTTGGGGGAGAGACAGACCCGATGATTGAAAATTTTGGAGAAGAGAATGTTGAGTAATTCAAAACGACATCGTTTTGGTTTAGATGGGTCGGGTTTTAGGGTTTGTATTGTATGGGTCGGATCTTTCTGGTTGGATCTTGTAAATAACTAAATTATTTTAGGGCAATCCGTCTTTAGTCACGTTTTCTATTTAAAAAAAAATGAAAAAGAAATTTTATTATAATAAAGGGATAAATGGGGATTTTTTTGGAGGGTAGAGGGCATATGGAGTTAAGCTCCCATTCACTGGGAGAGTAACTCCATATACCCCATACCCCCATAAATGAATTCTTACTGCCCCCTCTCTATTCTCCGTACCCTTTTATCCTTGCACTCCCCAAACTAGCCTTTCATTTATTCTCCAATTAAATAAACCAACCATAATTCAACAACCTACATGGCCCACAAAACAACCTTAACCAATCAGATTTCTCCTGACCCACATGTCTCCTTCTTCATCGTACAAGCTTCTTCCTCTCATCCTCCATTAGCATTTTTTGAAGCTCAAAAAATAGGCAATTCAGGTTCGTTTTCGATGATTTTTTTTGTGATATTACATTTAAAAATCGTGTATATGATGGGTAACGTTAAGAAAGTAAGATTTGATGAAAATTTGAGAGATTAAAAACGATTTCAAAAACTGTGTTTAGGGCTATCGGGTACTTTTAACGTCCGTTTTGGATGAATTTTTTGCTGAAATGTTATTAAAACAAGTGTATATCTCGGCTAGTGTAAAAAAAAGAAGATCCAATGAAAATTATGAGAGATTTAAAAAGATTTTGAAAATTGTGTTTATAGATTTTGGGTATTTTTATGTGTGTTTTGATGATTTTCTGTGTGTAATTTCATTTAAGATGAATTATACATCATGGTTGATGTAAAATACTAACAATAGGGTCCTAAAAGCGAATTAGTTAGTACAAGGATAAGTTCTGGGTATTACTGGTATAACTAGTTTTACTAAAGAAAAAAAGTTTATTGGAAATACTAGGATTACTATATTGATATTTCTTACTGTGATTTCTAGTATTACTATGTATAGTACTGAATTAAAGTAGTATTAGTAAGAGAAGATTGTACGGTGTGATAATTAATTCTAAACATCTTAATAATGAGAATTCTAATGATATTCTATTTTATTTCAGGAAGATGCAAAATCTGAATTGCACAATCATTTGTTTTGATTATGGAGGATATTATATGAAAGATGAGGCTGAAATAAAATGGATCTCGGGAGGTGGTGAAGGAGAAGATGAAATCCACACGATTGTGTTGAGGAAATCAATGGAGGATATCACTTACTATGCTTTGGTTGAGCGTATTTGCAGAAAGATAAGGGTAGATGAATCTAAGGTGCAAGTGAAGATTAGTTACTTTCCAATGGTATTGTATTCGTACAAGCCATCATACATTTGGAATGATGAAGACGTTTTTGGTTATCTACTGCAAGTAAATCATGAGAAGTGTAGAAGTGTTCTACATGTGGAGTTCATCAATGAAGAAGTGCAACTTTTAGAAGAGGATGAGGATGGTACTGAGAATGATGAAACTGATGTCTATGTCGGTCTATCTGATAGAGAGGCTATAGAGGCTGGTGATGAAGATGATAATGGTGGTGTGCTCACTTTTCACGAAGACATTGAGATGCATGATGGTGTCAATCAGAGACGGGATGATGGTATGGATTTGGTTATAGGTCAAGAATTTATAACCAAGGAGGCAGCAAAAGTTCTTATTCAAGCAGCGTCGTATCAGAAATCTTTTGAATTTGATATAATTAAGTCGGATACTAAGAGATTTGTGGTTAAATGTCGAGGAGCCAAAGATGGGTGCAATTGGTTTGTGCGAGTTGCAATGTTAAAGACGTCAAATATTTGGACGGTTAGAAGTTTCATCAAGCAGCATACATGTTCTGTCATTACAAGAACACTGCCTGATAGAGAGGTTGGTGATGAAGATGGTACTGAGAATGATGCAACTGGTAATGAAGGTACTGGTGGTGTGCTCACTTTTCACGGAGAGATTGAGATGGGTGAGAATATCACGGAAAGAGATGAGCATGTGTTTGAAGATACAGAAGTAAGACCAGTAGTTGTCTATCAGCCACGGGATGATGGTACAGGTTTGGTTTTAGGTCAAGAATTTAGAACCAAGGAGGAAGCAAAAGTCCATATTCAGACGGCTTCACATAAGAAATGTTTTGAGTTTGATATAATTAAGTCGGATACTCAAAGATTTGTCGTTAAATGCCGAGGAGCCAAAGACGGGTGCAAGTGGTTTGTGCGAGTTGCAAAACTAAAGAATACAGATCTTTGGACGGTTAGAAGTTACATCAAGCAGCATACATGTTCTGTTGTTACTACAAGAACACTGCCTGATAGAAGGAAAGGTACATCACAAATCGTTGCATCAGTTTTGGCTCAAGATTATCCTGGTACATTTGACACACCAGTTCCCAAAGTTCTGATCGATTTGGTTCATCGAAAGGTTGGTGTGCATGTTTCATACACCTCAGCATGGAGAGGAAAAAGAGAAGCTGCTAATGAAGTGCGAGGAAGTCCAGAAGAGAGTTTTACTTTATTATACTGTTATATGCACATGCTGGAGCAGACAAATATTGGCACAAGAACTCGTGTGGTAGTGGATGAGGCCAACAAATTTAAGTATCTGTTTTTTGCCCTGGGAGCTAGCATAGAAGGGTTCAGTGCGATGAGGAAAGTCCTCATAGTGGATGGAACACACCTGAAGAATGTTTATGGTGGAGTTCTCCTCATTGCGACTGCTCAGGATCCTGATCATCACCACTACCCAATTGCGTTTGGTGTAGCAGATGGTGAGAATGATGAAAGCTGGATATGGTTTATGGAACAGTTGAAATCAGTGATATCCGATGTCCCGGGATTGGTATTTCTTTCAGATAGAAACAAAAGCTTGATCAAGTCAGTACGTCTAGTGTTCCCTGAGGCCGAACATGGGTATTGTATATGGCATTTGTCTCAGAATGTTAAAACCCACGTCCATAACAACAAAGATACTTGTGCGTTCAAGTTTAGAGAATGCGCACACGCTTATACGGAGGCTGAGTTCAAGTACCTTTATCATGCTTTTCGCCGGAAGTATCCTAGTGCAGCAACGTATCTTGACAAAAGTGTTGAAGAGAAGAAGTGGGCTAGATGTTACTTCAGAGGAGATAGGTACAATGTTGACACCACCAATTCAGTAGAATGTGGGAGTGGTTCAGGTACTACCTAGGTTTTACTGGAGATTACTGGGCTTAATATGTGAAATTTGGATTACTGGGTTTTACTGGTATTATTATGTGCAATTTGGATTACTGGGTTTTACTGGTATTATTATTTGCAATTTGGATTATTGGGTTTTACTGGTATTATTATTTGCAATTTGGATTACTGGGTTTTACTGGTATTATTATTTGCAATTTGGATTACTGGGTTTTACTGGTATTATTTTGTGCAATCGAAACCAATGTGTATCACTACGTTATGTGTAATTTAGACTATCTTTATATGATTATTTTCAATTCGTAGGCTACGTATATAATAAATATATAGATTAGACTATTTTTGTTAATTATTTTCAATAGTTTAAGAAAATCTTAACGGTTTCCCAAAAAACTTCCTTAACTTTCATTGTTAGTATGTGAATGGTTAACAATATAGTAAGTAGAATTTTACAAAATACATATTTCTCGTAAATTGCTTATGTAAATGTCTTCTTTGACGATAATAATAGGGTAAAATCATTGGTTCTACTACCAAACATTCTTTTTTGAGATGGATTTACTACAAAAACGTAAAAAATGCCAAAGTATTACTATGTGTATGGTGGTATTACTATTACCTTGAAGATTACCATAGGTATTACTAAGTGTTAAAAATAATATTAAAATATTTATGACGGCTGCACGTTTTAAATGTGAAATGCATTTTTCAATTCGTTTTTTAATAATATATATATATATATATATATATATTAGTGTTTTACATGTGTTTACTAATTTTTTGTATATCTTTTATAGTGTTTTTTGGCGTAATAAACCCAGTAAATCTAGTTATCCATCTTACTCATTTTTGGGCATGGTAACACATGTAAACTTAGTTTTCCAAACCTGTTGCAACACACCAAGATTTAAACATTCAAAAGCATTCTACTACCAAGTTTTAAACATCCAAAATACTTAACATTCTACTACCAAGTTTTAAACATAGATTCCTAATAAATACATAAGCCTAAGGCTTTGTTTTACGCTTCTTCCCCTCCGTGAAAGGAGTCTGCACCCACTGTGATTTCCTCTTTGGCCTGCCACTCTTCTTAGGTACAGCAACAGCGGCATTCTCCTTGCACCTATGCATGATCCAAGGACTCGGTGCTTCCTTGTAAACAACCATGATCAACCTTTGCTTTTCTTCCTCAGTATATTCCTCAACAATTTCCCCAACCTGTTCCTCGACAACTTCCCCAGCCTGTTCTTCAACAACTTTCACAGCCTCTTCCTCTTTTTTCTCTTCTTCTGCAACTTTCTTCCTGCTTTTTCCCTCTGTTTCCCCAGCCTGTTCCTCGACAACTTCCCCAGCCTGTTCTTCAACAACTTTCACAGCCTCTTCCTCTTTTTTCTCTTCTTCTACAACTTTCTTTCTGCTTTTTCCCTCTGTTTCCACAGCCTCTTCCGCAACAACTTCAACACCTTTTCCAGGTTCTCCCTCCATAGTCCTTGTCACTAGTCTCCTCGCAGCCATTGCCTTAGTCCTACCACGTGGTGGTGTGGGAGTTCCCTCCGTCTGATTCCCACGTGGTGGTGTCGGAGTTCCTTTTTCTATCTCTGCCTCCCGAGCCTCAGATTCCACCTCATCAGTCTCACTTTTCTCCTTATCTTGCTCCCTGGTTTCAGACTCTTTCCCTTCAACTTCTTCTTCTTGATCCTCTTTCCTTTCAACCTCTGCTTGATCATCTTCGCCTTCAGCCTCAAATTCCACCACTTTTTCTTCAACTTTCTCATCATCCTCACTGTTCTCTTTCTCTTCGTCACTGGTTTCAGCCTCTTTCTCTTCACCTTCTTCTTCATCTTGTTTCCCTCCAACCTCTTCTTCTTCCGCTTCAATTTCTTTCCAAAGTTTATCAGCTTGTACTCTACATATCTCCTTCAATTGCTTCAACTCATCAGTCTCACTCTCAGTCTCACTCTCACTGTCTTCCTTGCCTTGCTCATCAGCCTCACTATTTTCCTTCTCTTTCTCATCCTCTTGCTGAGCATTGTCATCAGCCTCTTTCTCTTCCCCTTCTTCATCATTTTTTCTCTCAGCCTCTTGCTCAGTATTCTCGATGTTATCGTTCTCTTTCCCAGCCTCTTGCTCAGCATTAGCTTTGTCCTTCTCAGAATTAGCTTTCTCCTTCTCTTCATATGTACCATAGTCCCACTGTCGAAAATCCATGTCTTCACCATGACTCGGCTCCACCTTACTCTCAATAGAAGTTAGCTTGTCTTCCATTTTCTTAGCCCTTCTTTTCAAAATCCGCTGGTTCTTTTCAATATGACTCATCCTTGAGCCTAGAGCCTCTAGCTTTGTCTCCACCGTTACGTGAAGTCCAACAAATCCTTCTCCTATGAACTCCAAAATCCTCTCTTCCAGACCTTGCAACCTCGAATCTAAACCAGAATTAGAGGATGATCCTTCTGCAAACGTCACCTTTTCTTTGTCTTTATTTTTTGGCAACACTCCTCGTGCAGCTTGATCTAACTCATATAGCTCTTTCCACCAAATATTCTTCTGCTTCACATTTAACCAGTAGTTCCAAGTATCACTTGGGCTGCCCTGACGGTCATACTCTCGCTCCTCATCAATGATACGAGCCAGCATAATTTGCTCACCAATAGTTGGAACTAACACACTGTTGATAACCTGAAAATAAAACAATAAGTTAGATCAGTTAAATTTTATGTTCATCTAGCTTCTACTATAACTATATACATGTACCTTTGTGTCTCCAACTGCAGCATATATGTCTTCCAAAGGATAACCCTTAAGACTGGACTTTGTAAACCGGCTCTTGCACATCCTTGGACAGTCTTCACTACAGTCGTCTGAATAGATTCTAAACGTTTTCCCCAAATCCGGAATACACTCAAAAGCCAAAACCTAGTACATCCATTGTCACAGTGTTAGATTTCAATTATATAACAACTAAAAATTTACAAAACTATATGATTTACCTCTAAAGGGATTATGAATCCAGGAAAGGCGCATGCCTCTTTCACTTCACCCTTCAGATTGTTCATCACGTGCTTAATCTCCTTTATTGCATCCTCAAATGTTAGACGACCCCAGGGAAATGATCTGCAAGCATCTAAATCGTCAATCATCCTTAATATGAAGAGGTCTAAATGTCCAGAATCCTTCGGCTTTCCTCTGATAACCCGACCAAGAAAAAACAAGACATTCATCTTCAATCTATCTGGACACGGTGGCATAGACAACATCTTCTGCTGCACATCGCTGATGGTGATCTTCTTTCTGTCATGGAAGTAATAATCGACAAACTTATAACCCCCCAACTTCTCGTAGTTTGGTGGATAATCACCGCAGTCTAAGCCAGAGATGAGGGCATGCTCCCTCATAGAATAGCGGATGGGTACACCATTAACCGCAAACCATGCAACATCATCTTCTGGAGTACAAATGGTGCGCAAGAGTAACATCCACATCCCCTGGAGCTTCAGGTTATCTTCGTCTGGCATGTGGAAGAAATGTTGAAATTGAGGATGGCTTGTGAACCATTCAGCCTCAGGCTTACCCTTGATGAGCTTTACTGTCTTGGTTACAAAGCACTTAGTTTGTATCTTGGAACTCTTGGGGAACTCACTGCTTTTGAAGTAGAACTCAAGGGGTTGCATTGGTTGCATTTCCTGCAATCAAAATACATATATACATGTTAGTAATGCTAGTAATACAAGAAGTACTAGTAGTACTGCTAATTACTACTCAGCATTTCTCACTAAAAATAACAATGAATAGAAAATATATACCTCTCTTTCGGACCCCTCCCTTTCGGACTCATCTGAGGCTGAGAGCGATTCTACACTTTGTGCTCTCACTGGCTCTCTCACTGGCCTACTCTTCTTACTCTTCTTACTCTTCTTACTGCTCTTGTGAACTCTCGGCTCTGGCCTTTTTGCAATTGAGTCCGGTTTTTGGATTCTAAGAGATTGACGACGCCTTTCATTGGGGACTCCTTTTTGATTTCCCTTCATAACTTCCCTGTACAAGACATTACAACACTCAATGAAACAGACATTACAACACTCAATGAAACTAAATTCAAACCGCAAAACAACAACACATCATCAACTAAGTTTCCCAATACAATTTTATTAACAAAAATTAAATACAATTTATCACTCAAATCGGAAACACACAAAAACAAACGCATCAGTCTACATACAGATTCGATGTAAACATAAGACACATTCAAATTTTTCCCCAAATTTGTTTTCAAATCTACATACAAATTCGACCAAATAACAGCCAAATAAAGGGAAACTAATCACTTACCACAAGGAACGAAGATGGAGCTTCGATTTCGACAAAGAAGGAAGAAGAAACGAAGCGGTCTCGACTTTAGGGTTTCAGACAAGAGAGACAAAGAGATAGTTGAGACACAAACGAACAAGGAAGAACGAAGATGGATTTTCGAATTAGATGGAGAATGAACAAGGAAGAACGAAGATGGATACCCTAGGGTTTCAATCTCCGATTTCTCAATAGAGAGTGTCGCAAGGGGAAGGTTGGGGGGAGAGACAGACCCGATGATTGAAAATTTTGGAGAAGAGAATGTTGAGTAATTCAAAACGACATCGTTTTGGTTTAGATGGGTCGGGTTTTAGGGTTTGTATTGTATGGGTCGGATTTTTCTGGTTGGATCTTGTAAATAACTAAATTATTTTAGGGCAATCCGTCTTTAGCCACGTTTTCTATTTAAAAAAAAATGAAAAAGAAATTATATTATAATAAAGGGATAAATAGGAATTTTTTTGGAGGGTAGAGGGCATATGAAGTTATCGTCCCATTCACTGAGATGGCTTTGTATTGTTTGTCAGAATCCTAAATTGGAGTCTCTTTCTCCACCTCTCTCTCGAACTCATCGTCTCCGTCTCTACTACGTTGTGTTTGCCGGTCAGTTTCTTCATGGCTTCCATCGGACAAACCTCCAATATTGGTCGTTCACTTTCTCTTCTTAATTCTTTCTTAGGGTTTCGATTTGGGGGTTTTTAGGTTTGGGTTTTGATTTGTCTTGATTATCTGTTTCTGGGTACAGGGTTACGATTTTGTTAACAATTGTCGCAGCCTCTAACATCTCCTCAGCTCCTGCCGGTGTTAGTGACTCAATTCCGGTGAGTACTTGTAGATCAATCGTCAGACAGGTTGTTTCTTACTGATTTTGGGTCTGATTTTGATGCTGTATTTCATAGCTTTAACAAGTTTTTTCGATACCTGTAATGATTTGTTTGATCTTGAACCAGTATTAAAGAGCTGCTTGTCTCAGTTTTGATTTGGTATCTCGTACGAGGTTGGGTTTGTATATTTATAGGCGTTATCAAGTAAAGATCCGATATTTTCTTAAAACAAGAACTCTGAAATGATTTAACTGGAAAAGACTCTGACTTTCCGAAAGCAACTCCGATTACAGATTTTTGAATGGTGCTTGATTTGTGATTTGACGAGTGATTAGATAAAAAGATGAATGCTTTACTCACTTTGTGTTTCCATGGTTATAGGTTTCTGCAAACGATGAAGTATTGTCTAGTGCTTATATCAAGGAGAAAACTTTGAAGAAGCTGTCTAAGCAGCAGGTTTGTTCTAGACTGTTTTTACAACTGTTCTAAACTGCTGTGATGCTGGAGACGGTGGCAATTGGAATTCAATTACTGAATTGTGATTTCTTTTTTAGCTGATGGGACCTTATGTTATGAAGAAAGTCCAGATCCAGAACAAGGAGCAATTGGAATTGGTGCGGGTGGAGATCCGTGTTTCATCATTATTCAATCAACCTAGCTGCTCTCTCCTTGGTAAGTTTCTGTCTTTATGCTATGAAGAAAGTCCAGATTCAGATTAGATTTCTCATGTGCAGTTTTCTTTTGTTTAATTAAAGGTTATTAACCAGTTTCTTTGTTTCTAATTGATTTCTCTCTAAAGTATTTTTTTTTTGTGGTAGATAATGTTGGCAGAGGGCATGAGCAAACTTGAAGGCATAGGTTCAACAGAAAGAGAGCGCCTGTGGCCTGAGCTTGTGCAAAGTTTCAAAGATATTTTTCAGCGCCTTAAGGTAAATTCCAGAAACTGAGAAGTTTTTTTGCTTTATGTTCAGAGTATGGAACAAGAGAGCCAGGCAGCTCTATAGATTAAACAATGTCTATTAACTCAGTTTAAACCCTTTTCTCCTTACTATGTTTTATCATGTGTACTGATGCATAACTAAGCCTGTTATAAGCACAGAAGGAGAAGAGGAAGAATACATAAACATTCTAAAAACAGAATGGCGATTAATCTTTACCATAGTTAAGAACCTGTAAGCTCTTACCTCTATAGCACGTGTTCCTTTAGTTCTGATTTGTGATATTGTTAACTTAGCTAGCTTTGCAGAGAAAATTGGAAGAGATGATGGTCGCTGGTCGTGGTGAGGAAAATGAAGATGGAGAAGCTGATGAGTATAAGACTTATGTTGTTAGTATAAGAATTTAATGTTGTTAGTGTAGATTCTATGTAAAATGTATGTTTTATGAATTTAATGCAATGTATATTTTGGTTATAAATCAATTTGCAGTTTAAATATTTCATCATAAAATCACAAGATAACACAACAACTAATATGATAAAAAAAGAAAAATCTAATACTAATAACAAATTAGAAAAAAAACAAAAATAATATTTTTTACCTCAAGATCTAAACCCTAAACATGCCTTAAACCCCAACCCTAATATTTATAACCTCAAGATATATAAATGTAAAACTAAAGGATAAAAATGATAATTAATGTTTCGTTATAATATATTTATATAATAGTTTATGGGTTTATATATTTAGTGTAATATTACTCTATGGAGCTTGGCGTACTTAAAATCCTAAACTCCAAAACTTATATCGTACTTCAAACTTTAAACTCTAAACTCTAAACTCAAAATTTTATTTTTTCACAATTCACTCTTAAAAAATTATTTCAAAAATTAAATCTAAACCCCCAAACCTAAACTATAGACATACATATATATACCATACCCTAAATTAATCATATATCATAAGCTCTAACTAATAAATTTGAAACTCTAATCTTCATTAAAACTCTAACACAGTTTCAAAGGTCCAAAATTTATTCATTTTAAAAATCTAATCTTAAATTTAAATCCTAAACTTCAAACACTAAATCTTAAAATCTACACTCTATATTTAATACCTTAAACCCCAACCTTAATCTCTACATAGAAAATCATACATCCAATATTTACAAACTTATAATAGAAACTTTAAATTTAAATTCCAAGTATATTCTAAAACTCAAATCACATACTTAATCCTAAATCTTAACCCTAACCCCTAAACCACATATCTCATTTTAACATATATCTTAAAACATTAAATCTTAATTTTTAAATGAATTATATTTCTGTAAATAAATTAAAATTTCAAATAAAAAATTTAGATTTCAAAATTTTAATTATTATACCAAATTATTTTAAACTTAAATAATTTTTATAATAGCTATAAATAGATAAGAAGACAATTTGTTTTGTTTTTTTTTGAACCATTGATTGATTTGAATCAATGGACCAAAATCATTCTTGTATCTATCTTCGCCATTTTTTCTATTGGTTAAAAAAATTTGTGTGTGGTTTGATAATTTTAACCATAGATTAGATATTTTGAAGGGTTCAGATTAAATCTTTTTGTGTTTGTTTCTCTCTCTCTCTCACGCTTCTTAACCTTTTTTCTTCTTCTCTCTCTCTCTCTCTGAAACAAAGAACAACGAGATTCAAACCTCGTCTTCGTCTCCACCACAGTTCGTTGTTACAACCACAGTTCCTAATCTCACAGATCTTGTCTCTGTAATCTCTATCTTCATCACCACTAAGCCTTGTCACCACCAAACCTCGTCTTCGTCTCCACCCCGGTTCATCGTCGTTGCAACCACAGCTCTGCGGGTGTGTTTTATTTATTTGGGACAAAAATTTTATCTTCTACCGGTAACTTCTCTCGCACTCTCTGTCTCTCTCTCTCTCTCTATCCTAGTGTTCTGATTCTGGTTTTGCGTTTGTGTTCTTAGTTAAATAAAGTGGAGGAGGCTGAAGAAGCTTGGTGGTGGTGGTCTCGCCACCGACTCCATATCAGAAGAAGCATGGCTCGAGACGAGAAGACAAAGGGCTGGTGATTCAAGAACAGAACATAACTCGTGCTCTGTTTTTTCTGTGGTGATGCGACGATAGCACTCTGGAGGCGGAAGGCGGATGCTCTGGAGGCTAGAGGCTGGAGGCTGGAGGCTAGAGGCGGAGGAATTAGGGTTGTAGGCAGAGGCTTAGTTTTTTTTTTTTGTCGACAGGTAGAGATCGAAATCTGGTTATCATGAGTTGGAAACAAAAGAGGATTTAGGTGGTGCTCCTTTACCTGTCCAAGAAGTTGATGATATGGGTGATGATATGGATGATGATAGTGTATATGTTAGGGATGATTGTGAAGGTTTATTAGTGGTAGATTGATGATATGTTGTATGCTTGTGTGATGGTTTGTATGAATGTGATAATGTTGTGTTATGGGATTTGAATAATTATATTGATTTTTGGAATTTTAATAATTTATATTGTTTTTATTTCATATTTTCAAATTAATTATTTAAAAATCAATTCAATAATTATTATTAATTAATTTTGGGATAATTATAAAACTAATTAATAACACGAAACATTTGCTATCTTTGCTACTAGAAAAAATCAAATTATTTGGTTCTAATAACATTTATTAAACGTTATTATAAATACTAACAATTGTGAACACAAAAGCGCTATTGTTATACACTTAGTAATAGCACAAAGGAAAATCGCTATTAAAAGGGTTAGACTTTTTATAACGGGTGATGTCTGAGCGTCCAAGGAAACGCTATTAAACCAAAATGATAGCGCTTTTCGTCCGCTATTACTAACCACATTTCTTCTAGTGATGGTTAGTTGACGTAGATCTCTAACTCCTACATAAAATAACCATATTTGCATGACTAGTCGAGCTTCAGCCTAAACACTTCTCTTGTTTAAAAGAAAATCGATACTGATTTTACATATAAATTATAAATAATGAAGATAAATGCAACGAGAAACTATTTTTCTTTAAAAGTTATATACGCGAAGTTCCTTTTGTCCAAATCAACATTATCATTACATAAGCAGGCATTTGCAATGTGATGTACGTGGAAAGTTACTAAACTAGATATGGCTAGATTCGTGGACTGGTTAAAGTTAGTTGTGGTTTTGTTTAATATATGTGTAGAAAAACACGTTTAAGGTTATTATATATACCTTTTCTGGCGAGATTCGACATGACCCCAATCAGGTAATCATGTGTATGCATGTTTGCTCGATGCTCATCATTGTGAACAACTGTAATCTAAGTGGCTACATATCATTTATAATTTGATGATCCATATTGTCTACAAACTGTTACCGATAGGTTTCAGGACTATTGTAGACTGCTTACCAGAATATGTTTCACTTGAACAAGTAATATGAGAATATACACAAACGTTTTTTTAAAGCACAGTTACTGATGGATTTGTAAGATTAATTGATATTTCAATAGGCTTTAGTGTTTTATTGAACTTGCACGTGAGTTTATAGCCAAGGAGACCAAAATTCCTGATTCTTTGGTCATGGTTAGCATCCTTGGTGCATGTTCTTTACAAGCTTCAATGGAACCAGTGAAGGAGATTCTTGGTCACGGCTTCTATGGAATCTCTGGTTTTTATTCATTCTCTCATCGTGCCTGTAACATGTTTTAGAGTTGAAGTGAACTGTTCACTGTATGTTTCCTTTCTGCAGTCATTCTCTAATAGTTTTTTTTTTTTTTATTGTTTTGAAGAAATCAAGCAACACCAATACAATGCATGGTTAAGACAACAACAACTGAAACAACAATAAGCCAAAACAGAATAACAACAACAACAACATAAACCAATTCGAGAACAATGGACTCATGAAGAAAATCAAGACACAAAGCGAAACCTTCCAAGAGAATACCTGTCTTAGCAAGTTGCCTTAGATAAACCACACTTATCCGGGAGTTTAGAAGCAAGGTCTAAGTTGATCCCACTAAGAAAGGGATTTGTTTTGGTTTTCTGCTTGCAGAGACACTGGACGTCAGCGTTAGCTAGGGCACTGCAGCAAGAGCCCTTGGGATCAATGCGGGTGGTCAATGGGTTCTTGGTCTGCACATAGGGCTTGCAAGAGTACAGATCAGCAACGCTCTTACCGCAGAACTCTCCAGTCGCTGCCGTGAGTGTCAAGGCAAGAACCAAGGTAATAAAGACAAGCTTAGTGTTTGGTTCCATGGCTTTTTGTACTTTTAAAGAGTTCTTCACCAATTGTTTTGCAACTATTTGATGGTTTTCTTAGGCTGGTATACCTGCTTTCGTAGGGTTTATATAGAGAAAATAGATACGTTACTGGTGAGATAAGATTTACAAAATTATGATATTAACATGAAAACATGGGTCCCTAGCATCATATAAGACAATAATCTTGTGATTAACCTCAAAACTAGTCTCCTGTGCATATTATTGAGTATGCATATTCATTGAAAAGCATGTGCAGAAAAATATCGAAGATGGTCTATAGTCTAATAATCTATATTATTTTGTTGTCTTATGATACTTTAGTATAATATAAAGTAACAACACCCGTGAGACATTGGCATTACTTTTCTTCCATTGTGCTATTTTGTCACGGGAGTTCTTTAGGGCCCTCAAACTTGATTGGCAGTTAAAATTTAATTTATTTCCTGTGCAACCAAGTAAAATACAGTATGCAACTTCTTTAATTTTGATATATCTTGGACGCATTAGCAAATTTGGCAAAACTGTAGTGGCTCGGTGAGTTATGTAGAAGTCAAATATGTGTTACTAATCTGAAAGCTTTTTTTAACAGTCTCCACGAGTGGAACAGAACGAAGACTAGCAGAGGTCAAGTAAGCACATGCGAAAATCACATAGATCTTGAACTAGATCATGGAGGAGAAGAAGGTGAGATGCGTACAAATGGTCATGCAGACAATCACTGCCAAGCAGGAGTAGAAGTCACTGAGCAGCTGGTCTTTGAGCTATGTGTTCATTAACCAAGCATCAATTTCCTTTTCTTGATTTGATATCTGGGTTTGGTCGATATGACTGGATGTGGAAGTGAACTTCTGATGGTTCAATACCATGAACATTGTCTAAGAAATACGGACAACGGCTTTTGTAACCATCATACACTCCAAGCAAAAATAGTTGTGAAAGAGTTTGCTTAAATCAGTGATGCAAACCAACAAAAGCTTTAAAGAAACTGCATCAAGTGAGCAACTCAGTTCTTGCAAGCAGGAAACGAAACCTTTTGTCCTGGGGGAGCAACATGTTCAGCTGCAAATTTGTTTCTCCTTTCGCATTGGTTCTATTGATCTTCTCAAAGAGGACATGCTACAAGGCGATCCAGGAGCCAAAGAAGAAGGAAACACATTAACGGCTATGGTGTATATGCTGAAAAGCCTCAACACTACACCTGATAGGAACCCCCTGAATATCAACATCATAAAAGCTGTTGAAACCAACCCATCATACATGTTATACCTCTTACCACTCTCATCAGAGACAAGTAATAGAGTTTGGTATGTTTTCTTCACTCTTTGTAACTTTCTTTTCCATCTGTTGTGACACCTTCAGATAATCTATATACCTTCCTTTGCTATGTTCTCGATGTTACCATAATCACCATCCGAGATCATATGGTTACAACATCATCAAAAAATTTCTTTGCACAACAATATACTTCACCTGCAATTACATGAAAGATCTAAAGAACTTGAGATAACACAATATATAATAAGCAACAAAAAAATGTAAAAAATGTCTAGAATTTAATAGAAAAAAAACTTGAAGAAGCTGAGAAATCCTAAATGGGTTCATATTAGGCATGGGCATTCGGGGTCCCAATTGGGTTTCGGTTTTGTCGACTCGGGCCTCGGTTTTTTGGGTTTATCAAAATCAGCCCCATTCGGATTATATAAAAGTTCAGTTCGGGGCCGGTTCGGGTTCTATCGGGATCGGATCGGGGTTAGTAAATCTTCAAAGAACCGGTACAACCCGATGTACTTCCGGGTTTTGGGTTCCAACCGGTTATTCGGTTTTAAAGTACTTGATTTATACCCATTTTGTAACCAATACATAAGTAAAATCGGTTCTTCGGGTTTAAAGTACTTGGATTTGTACCTATTTTGTAACCAAAACATAAGTAAAATCGATTCAAAAATAAGAAAAAAACATCAAACATGATCATTCAAAGTCAAACGAAAGGTAAACATTGTTATTGATAGAAAGAAAACAAATAAATGAAATTATAAAACGAAAAATTAAGTTCTCATGAAATGAAAAAAATTATTCAATGAAAATAAAACTAAAATCTAAAAATTTCAAGTCTCAACCGCTTCTTTCAACCATCAATCTTCATGTAGTAGATAGTTATTGTAGATGTTTAATAATATCTTAGTGTACTTTGGCTACATATCAGGAATTGAGATCATGTTTGGTACAAGTTTTTTTTTGATATTTTGAATGTTTCGGGTTATATCGGATATCCATTTAATTCCGGGTTCGGTTCGGATAATACCCGTTATCCGAAATACCATAAAACAAGATCTATTCGGTATTTATGTCGGGTTCGGATCGGTTCGGATTCATTTTTATTGGATCGGGTTCGGTTTATTTGCCCAGCCCTAGTTCATATGATAACTTCCATATTTAGTGACTAATAAGGACTTTACTCTGGATTGCCCCAGTAACTCATATCTTCATTCTATTTTATCCCACCAATTAAAAACAATATAATTTTTAATATATTTTAATTAGAAACGTGGTGAAAATCGAAATTGCCCTTAATGAAACCAAGTATTTACAGGATCCAACCTAAACTATTTGACTCGACCCACTATTAGCCGGATCCTTAACCAGATCCGCGCGTTCCTTTCCCTTTTCTCTTCCTTTGTCGTCTCTCACTCTCTTCTAAACCTTCTAAACCTGAAAATTGAAAAAAAAATCCTAGAACCGACGAAAACGATGAAGCTCACCGCATTGACTGCTTCCTTCACTGCTTCTTCGCTGATCTTCCCTTAGTCCCTTGTGCCTTTCCTTGTTACTCTGATTTCATCATTTCCCCAAAATCAGTCTGTAACCCTAGATTTGACGAAATCAATTGAAAAAATTGATCGAATCAACTGTTCCTGCGGCGTATTCTATTCTCCCGCTCCTTCTGTCGGCGGCGCAATCGACGGAACCCTAGACTTCATCTCCCATCTCCTGTTTTCGTTCTCGTCTCTTCCGTGTAAAAGGTATGTTCTCTCTCCAATTTTTGATTGATTTTGTTGTTGGTTTGAAAGTCCGTTTGAAAGTATTGTGGTTGAAAATCGGTTAGGTTCAGATTTTTTTCAGAATGAGGATTACAGAGACTGAAACTTGGACACGTTTGGTTTTGAGGTTATAGAGATTGAAAGTTTGGTTTCAGACTTGAGATAAGTCTAGTGATTATTGAAGACTAACTGTTTTGGTGATAGAATGTCCTAGACTGTTTGATATGTGAAACCGAGTTGAGTGATTGATTAATTGTGATGTAGTGATTGAATCGATTGGTTGGAGTTTTATTATTGAATGAATGATTTAGGGTTTTGAGATCAGACAGCTATAAGAATCAATGATTTATTTTGTAGATATTTCATTGAATGGGTTTGTTAGCGTTGGTGGTTATTGAACGTTTATTGTGTATGTATATATTCAGGGGATCAAGATATTGAGAGGCTATAGATAATGGCAGGCCGAGGTCGAGGGAGAAAAAAATCTCAGCAGAAAAAGTCCACAAAAAGAAACAGTGCTCCTGTAGAAGAGCAGCATGTAGAAGAACTTTCAACAGAGAATGAAAGTGATGATCTGTCAGCACACGGAATTGAGTCTGATAATCAGGGAACCGATAATCAATCTGCATCATCTCAGGTAAATTATTCCCAAATGCTAATAAACAGACTAGTAAGAAAAAAATGCTAATATAATTTTTATTTGGTTTACAGGAGTGCCAACCACTGCCGCCTGATGAGCTATGTTTCAAGAACACCGAGTTCACCCAGACGTGTAAGATACAGAGCAAGTGTTATGTGACCGAGACGGTGAAGTTTTTGAAGAAGGCTAGGTTTAAGCCTGAGCTCGAGTGGTTTGAAAACCACCCTCAGTTTTGCCATTTTTTTCACATGCCCGATGAACCAAACTTGAAGCTGCAGGGTATGTGGATGCTTCTACTGCGCACTGTTCCTTTACATGAGCCAGAGGACACATCTTGGTTTGCTGTTAATGGAGTGCCCATTCGGTATTCAATGAGAGAGCATGCTCTCATCTCGGGATTGGACTGCCATGACTACCCGACTAAGTATAAGAAGATTGGAAGCTTTGCGTTTGTAGACAGACATTTCAAATCACATAAGGAGATCACTATGCTATCTGTGAGAGAGAAGTTGTTGAGTATGAGTGCGTGTGGGGATCGACTCAAAATGGCAGTGCTTTACTTCTTAGGCATGATTATCAGAGCGAGGGGAAGGTATAATGCCCCGTTCGACCCTTTCGTATTAAGAATCGTCAACGATGTGGAGGTTTGTAAAACCTTTCCTTGGGGTCGGTTGACGTTTGAAGATGCTCTCCGGTCCATCACTCACGTGATGAAGCATCTGAAAGGGAAACCTAAGAATAATGTCAACTTTCCCGGGTTCATAATTCCTTTGGAGGTAAATTTGATTTATCCTTATGATTTTTTTTTTTCGAGTGTATTTTTTTTCTTATGATTTTTTTTTCTTTTGACAATCAGATCCTGGCATTTGAGTGTATTCCAGCTCTGAAAGCACGATTTAGAGAAGGTGTAGAAGGCTGTATGAGTAAGTGTCCGAGGATGTGTAAAAAGTGGTTCCAAAGTAACAGCATGAAGGGTTATCCTCTTGAGGATTTGTACGACACACTAGGAGAAATTAAGGTATGTGTTACGTGTTGTTTTGTTTTTATTAAGTGAGTGGAATACAATGTGTTTGATATTTTGTTTGGTATAAATTTTCAGGTTATTGAAAGTGTTCTTGTTCCTACTGTTGATGAGGAACCTCTCATGGCACGCTTAATGGATGGGGAGCCAGACTATGAAAATGAAGAAGGCGTGAGTAATTTGTGGAGCACGTGGTTGACTGTTAAGGAGAAGCCTATCTTTTGGCAAGAACTCTATGAGTTAGATGTGGCTGCAAGGGAGTTTCCTCAGAAGAAAGACAAAAGGAAAGTGCATGAAGAAGCATCCTCCTCTAATACAAGTTTGGAGGACGTTTTGAAAGGGTTTGAAGAGAGGTTGATGATAAGTTTGAGTGAAGTGAATGGGAAGGTGGAAAAAATGAACAAGAGGCTTGGGAAGATTGAACGTTGCCAAGTTGTTTTAAAAAAGAGGTGTAAAAGGATGAAGGCAATGGAGAAGAAGCTTGAGAAGATTGAAGATTGCCAATATTATTTAAAAAAGAAGGCCAAGAAGGCGGAGAAAGAAATGAAGGAAATGAAAGAGAAGGAGGAGGATAAGGAGAACAATGACGGTTTCGACTATCATCAAGGCATGGATTATGACTGGGGTGGACAGCGGAATGACAGCAATGGAGCGGATGCAACAACCAAAGAACCTGAAGATGCAGATATGGTTGAAAATACAGAGGTGGTAGAAGAGAAAGAGAGTGAAGAAGACGCTCAGAAAGACGATAGAGGTTCTGAGGAAGAGACAGAACCTGAACCTGAAGCAGAAGCAGAAGCTGAAGAAGACAAAGAAAAAGAGGATGAGGAAGAGAGTGAAGAAGAGGCTCCGAAGGAACCTGATGAGGTTCAAGATGAGGTTGAGATGAATGAAGCCAATGAGATTGAAGAAGAGGTTGAAACAGAGGCTCGGGTTGAAGTTGAAACCGAGAAAACTCCTACACCACCACGTGGTAGGACTAAGGCAGCAGCCGCGAGGAGACAAATCCTAACAACACCAGAGAAGTTGTTCGGAAAGGCTGAAAAAATGGTGGAGGAAGAGGTGAAAGAACCTGAGGAAGAGGGTGAAAAAATGGTGGAGGAAGAGGTGAAAGAAGCTGAGGAAGATGGTGAAAAAATGGTGGAGGAAGAGGTGGAAGAACCTGAGGAAGAGGGTGAAAAAATGGTGGAGGAAGAAGTGGTAGAACCTGAGGAAGAGGCTGGAAAAATGGTGGAGGAAGAGGTGGAAGAACCTGAGGAAGAGGCTGGAAAAATGGTTGTCTACGAAGGCAGTACTTGTGAAACGAAGGAAGCTGACAAGGGAGCAGCCAAACCTTCTGGAACTGGGGTCAAGCATAGGCCAAAACAAATGGCATTGAGGAAGCACGCTACTAAGCAGGCTCCTAAGCCGAGGGGTAGACCGAGAAAGGATACTGAACCAAAGAAGTTCACAACGCCAGAACAGACAAAAAGGATACGTTCACGTTCACAGTGGGTTTCCACTCCTTTCACTGAAGCTAACACTGATGAGATTGAAGGGCGCAAGAAGAAGCCTAGAACAAAGGCGTAGAAGACAAGAAGCTTAAAATATTTTGGGTGTTAAGTATTTATCTCGGATTTGTTGTGAACTTATGTAAGAAGTTATGTTTTGTTGCTTGCTGGTCTGTAAAACTTGAATGATATCTCTTATGTAGGATGCTCTGTGTTGTGTGATTGTCTTGCAGCAGGTTTGGCCCAATTGAGGACAAAACGATCTAAGTCTTAAGAAAACACATTTGTACTACTAGGTTTATTATGTATTACTAAGACAAACAAAATTTGTCAACAATAAGAAAAAAAAATATAAGAAAAAAAAATGGCACATGTATAAAACGTTTAAAACATGTAAAATATAAGAAAAAAAAATAGCACATGTCTAAAACGTGTAAAATATAATATTAAACAAAACATGTTTGAATACTCTTAGTAGTACTCAAGGAAGTAGTAATATTTCATTCTTCATAGTAATATTTTTGTAAATCAGAACATTTTTTAGTAATACAACCTGAAGAAATTAAATTTATTAGTAATACAAATGTATTTAGACAATTTTAGATTATATATAACACATTGGCATAATTTTTTTAAATAAAATGCGTATTTTCTGAATTTCATCCAATTATGGCCTTCACATCAAGACATTAGTATAGAAGTAGAAGGATGTTTTCTATAGAAATGAGAGTTTTCAACTAATTTCAGAATTTAAGAGTATTCTATGTCTAATTTGGCAAATAAACACAAATATGACCATATAATCTCGTAATATATGAGATATTTTTTTCTAAAAATAAATAATAAGACGAAAACAAAAGTTCTTTGAAACATGCATACTACATAGTAATTCAAAGTAGTTCAAAGTAGTTCAAGGTAGTCCAAAGTAGTACCTAGTAGTCCATATTACACATAGTAGTTCTCAGTAGTACCGAGTAGTCCATATTACACATAGTAGTTCACAGTAATACCGAGTAGTGCAGTGTTACCTAGTACAAGAGTTTCATGTTACTCAGTGGGGGAAAAAGTACTTCCACATTCAAAATACTCATGCAAACGTCCGCCTCTCCTTCCCCTGCCCCTGCCTCTTCCCCTTCCGCGTCCTCTTCTTCGTCCACGAGATTCTCCGGCTGATGGAAACCTTTGCTTTTGAGTGGATCCTTTCTTTTTTTCGTATACCGGGGGAAGAACTTTAAGTGCTCGAATCTCATCAGGTATGACCCATTCAGACATATGAGGAACTGGATAAATCGTCTTACAGTATGCCAATGCCCACAACTCCACCAAATAGTATTTTGAACAAAACTCTTGTAGATGAAGATCTCTTCCTACGCTCAAGAACTTGGCAGCAGCAGCAGCATGAACACATGGGATTTTGTCTAGATCAAAACACCTGCAGGTGCACATTTTTCTTGCCAAATCAACCGTATAAATCTTTCCGTCACTACCATTGACATTGTACTCAAGGTGGAAGCTGTTTATCTCAACAACATCTAAACACCTCGCTTCCAAACATCTTTTTGACAACTCCTTTTCCACTGTTGGCACAAGCTTCTTTGTGACTGGTATTTCAGCTGCCTTCTTCCTATGTTTGTTAAACCATTCAGTCATTTTCTTGATGATAACATCAATCATCGGTAGCATGAAGAATTTCCTCGCTTCCCGAAGAACACCATTAATGGATTCTGCTGCATTAGTTGTGTTAACATTGTATCTGTCTCCTTCAAAGTAACATCTTGCCCATTTTCTCACTTCAACACTTTTCTCCAGATACGCCGCAGCAGAAGGATACCTTCTGGAAAAGGCATCGTAGAGATCATCGAACTCAGCCACTGTATAAGCATGTGCACACTCTGTAAACTTGCTTGCGCAAGCGTCTCTATTGTTGAAAACATGTCCTTTGACATTTTGAGACAAATGCCAGATACAATACCCATGTGCAGCCATTGGGAACACCTCACGTATTGACTTGATCAAGCTCGCATTTCTATCCGAAAGAAACACCAATTCGCCTTCATCTGCTATCACTGACCTCAACTTATTCATAAACCACATCCAGCTTTCGTCTTTCTCACCATCAACTACACCAAATGCGATAGGGTAGTGGTGACGATCCGGATCTTGAGCCGTCGCAACAAGCAGAACTCCACCATAAACATGCTTAAGATGTGTTCCATCCACAATGATAACTTTCCTCATCCTGCGAATCCTTCTATGGAAGCTCCAAATGCGAAAAATAGATACTTAAATCTTTTTGCCGCATCCACTTCAACATAACTTACTGAGTCAGGATTCTTCAACTTAAGCATGTACATGTAGGAGTGTATCATAGAAAAACTCTCTTCCGGAGTACCTCGGACTTCATTAGCAGCCATCCTTTTTCCTCTCCATGCTGTGGCATACGACACATCAACACCAACCTTGTGGGTAACCATACTGATCAGATCAGCTGGTGTTGGTGTGTCATATCTACCGGGATATTCTTCACTCAAAACAGATGCGACAACATGTGGTGTGCCTCTCCTTCTGTTTCTAAGGGTACTTGTAGTTACTACTGAGCATGTATGAGACTTGTTGTAAGTTCTAACCGTCCAAAGATCTGAATTCTTAAGCTTTACTACACACAAATACCACCTGCAACCTTCTTTGGCTCCTCGACATTTTGCCACAAATCTCACAGTATCGGACTTCAATGTTTCATACTCAAAACCATTCTTATGTGCACCCCTCTGAACTAGAACTTGCATGGCTACCTTAGTTCTGAATTCTTGACCCTTAACCAAATCGAGACCATCATCCCATTCTTCTTCTACTGCAGCCGTGGCTTCAACTCCTCCTCTTGCAGCTGCAACTCCGGCTCTTGCAGCTTCAACTTCCGCTCCTCCAGCTTCTTCTTCCACTCTTACTTCTGTTCCTTCATACCCATGCTCTAAATTCTCATGCATCTCAATGTCTTCATGTTGTTCGGGTGTGTAAAGCGCGACCACACCATCCATCTCATGATCCTGATCAGTTCCATCTTGCTCAGTGTCATCTTCCTCGGTCCCATCAGAAAGACCAACATAGCTATCATCAGTTTCATCATCATCTTCATCAGAAAGACCAACATAGCTATCATCAGTCTCATCATCATCTCCTAAAAGTGACATACCACCATATGTATCATCCATGTCGCTGCTGATCTCCACATGTAAAACACTTCTACATTTATCATGATTTACTTGCATGAGATAACCCAAAACGTCTTCATCACACCAAATATATGATGGCTTGTTCGAATACAATACCATTGGAAAGTAACTAATCTTCACCATCCCATCTCCATTTGCCTTAATCTTTCTGCATATACTTTCAACCAATTCAGAATACGTAATCTCTTCCACAGCTGTCTTCATCACTAGAGTGTGGATTTCATCTTCTCCCGAGATCCATCTTCTCTCACCCCTATCTTTGATGTAACTTCCTCCGTAATCAAAACATATGATTGTAATAGGTGAGGCCATAGATTTCCTGAAACAAAAATTATGATGAGTTAACCGTTTAAAGAATCTAAGTTGTCCAAGATCTTTGGTACATACTCTATTTAGTAATACAAGTAATACAAGTAATACAGATTGTAGCTTAGTAGTACTAGTAATTCCAGTATTTTCTATAAATTTTCATTTTTGTTGATTTAACCCTTTTAACTAACCCAGGGGGTATTATACAACCCACAATATCGTCTACCAATATTGTAATGTATTATTTTGGTTTAAAACAGTGAAAAATAAGTAGAAATATACAAAATAGTCCTAAAAAAACATCATTTTCATACCAATATACCTAAAACTTTAATCTTTCATCGGTTTAAGTATGTTTAATCAACAAATAACATGTTACAAAACCCACATTATCGTCTAAAACCATTTTTATGTTTTTTCCTATCAAACTCGTGTTAAAAGAATCGTGTTAAAAGAAGAGAACCTTCTTCAAATTTTATTTTCATTTTTCTTTGAAAACTTTTACGATTTTTACAGCTAAGTTTTTATTTTTTTCGTTACCCATAACACATAGAACATAAGTAGTATATTAGTATGAAAATTTCATGAAAAAATCGTACCAATTTTCGTCAAAATAACCTCCAAAAAACGCCAATGGAGCTTGAAGGGGAAGAAGAATTCGCAGGTGGTTGGAAAAAAAGGAGCAGGATCTGAAAAAAGGGAACAGATGGACACCTGTGGGAAGGAGAGAGGTAGATGGAGTGTGGGGTCGCTTGTTAGGTGTCCATTAATTATGGACTTTATGTGGGAGGATGAGGGGTCTGCTTTCTATTTTTAAAATTAGAAAGTATTTTAAAATTAGAAAGTAAGGTATGGGGTCAGCAAGAAATAGATAATAATATAATAGCTGAGGGTAATAAAGAGAAGGGAAATATGGTAGGGTAGTTAGAAAAGAAGTGGGGTATTGAGAATACAAAATTTCCAACTGGGTCAATATAGATTACTTTCCGACTAATTAGTAAATATAGGAGAAAAAAAGGGGTAAGTATAGACTAAAAAAGCTAAATCGGATATGAAACCGAAATCAGAAATTCCGGTTCGGTTTAATTCGGTTTAAGGGGAACAAATATTTTAAGAGATTAATAAGATCCATCTCCTTCCTCCTCCCGCAAGTCACTTTTGAGTCGTTTAGTCTCTCTCTCTCTCTATCTATCTATCTATCTGCTGCTCCTTCTCGGACTCATGATGGATATCGATTTCAACGAGTACAAGCTCAGATGCGAGCTTCGTGGCCACGACGACGATGTAAGATCTCTCTCTCTCTCTCCCACTAATCCTCTTCCTCCTCTACTGTATGTTTCTCGTCTTCGTGATCGATTCGTTTCCGAGATTTCGAAACTTCGTATTAGCACAATTCAGCTCCGTGATTCCACTTC
This sequence comes from Brassica napus, assembly GCF_020379485.1. Taxonomy (NCBI): domain Eukaryota; kingdom Viridiplantae; phylum Streptophyta; class Magnoliopsida; order Brassicales; family Brassicaceae; genus Brassica; species Brassica napus. Next base: position 29,524,510 of record NC_063446.1, read on the forward strand.
TTTCTTCCGCCATCAAGTTTTCAACTTGAATGTTGATTTTTGCATTCAGTTTCATGTGCCGATTTGATGATTAGAGTGAGGCTTTGTTTTGATTAGCTTAATCTCTCGCCGCCGACGTGAGACTTGTTGGAATCGCTGTGTATAGTGATTGATCTTAGTCCCTGTAATTGTGATTCTCAGGTCCGTGGCATTTGTGTGTGCACTGATGAGCACATAGCTACCTCATCAAGGGATAGAACCATCAGGGTATGGTCACTTGGTTCTGATGATAAGCGCAAGTACTCAGCTTCTAAGATTCTATTGGGCCATACAAGCTTCGTTGGGCCGCTTGCGTCGATCCCGCCGAGTGAGGAGTACCCTGAAGGCAGGCTCGTCTCTGGGAGCATGGATACGTCCGTCTTGGTTTGGAACTTGGTCAATGGAGAGGTTGTTCAGTCATTGAAGGGTCATAAGATGCAAGTCACTGGTGTTACTCTTGATGATGAGGACATTGTTTCATCTTCAGTTGACCAGTAAGTCCTCTCATTTACGTTTCTTGCTTGAAATCCAGTGAATGTATGTTAGCCTTTGGTTTTCCTTTGCTGTTGATATTATTTTGGCCTTGACAGTAGTTCTAAGGGTGTTTATGAGTGTTAACTGCGTTTGTTATTGTCTTGTTGAACTTGCTAGTTTTAGTAATACATGGGTATAGAGATTCATCAAATATTTCTGTACTGTTTGTGTAGTGTAATACAAGTTCTCATTTGATTTTTTTCCTTCTTTCTTGCTCTGAAGAACTCTGAGAAGATGGAGAAATGGCCAGCTTGTTGAATCGTGGGAGGCGCACCAGTCGCCCGTCCAGGCAGTCCTAAAGCTCCCGTCTGGTGAGCTGATTTCCGGTTCAAGCGACACAACACTCAAACTATGGAAGGGAAAAACAAGTCTACGAACTTTTACCGGGCATGCAGGTGAATTTAGCTGTGCCTTCGTTTCTCTCTAATTTCTTTTCCACTAAGAGAAGATGCAGTAAGATATCTCGTCTTGTGAATTGCCAAGACACTATGATATGTTTGTTCTAATCACACTAACCTGTTTTAAGGGATTTTATTTTCACTGGAGAAACTAATGTCTGACATAAGTACTTTTGGGTTTTGCAGATACGGTTAGAGGGTTAGCCGTGATGCCTGATTTAGGATTTCTTTCAGCATCACATGATGGGTAAGTTCTTTGCTTCCAACAACCTCTTGCCTTATTTCGTGCCATTTTTTCAGTTAATCATGCTTCTCGATGACCTCATCCATCTGTTCGTAACCAGAATATCTTGTTTTTCAAAACAGTTCCATCAGGTTGTGGGCTCTAAGTGGCGAAGTTCTTTTGGAGATGGTTGGGCACACCTCCATTGTTTACTCAGTTGACGCACATGCATCTGGCCTTATCGTTAGTGGGAGTGAAGATCGCCATGCCAAAATATGGAAAGGTAATGATCTTATTTCTTTTGTCGTCATTTCTTTTTATCTGGATTCATGTTTAATATAGATTGATATGTTCTTTCTTGTTGCTTTTGTTTGGTACAGATGGAGTCTGCGTTCAGAGTTTGGAACACCCCGGCTGTGTCTGGGATGCCAAGTTCTTGGAGAGCGGAGACATTGTGACTGCATGTTCAGATGGTGTGGCTCGCGTCTGGACAGTACGTGATGGCATGATTGCTGATCAAATGGAGATTGATGCCTTTGATTCCCTAATTTCTCAGTATAAATTGAGCAGGTAATCCGATCATTAAAATTATGTGTCCATAGAATGTTTTTTTCCTGACAGTGTAATGATTTTGTGTCTTGTATGTTCTTAATCTCAGGAAAAAAGTTGGGGGAATGAAACTTGACGAGCTTCCGGGGATTGATGCTCTGACGTTACCAGGTACCACTTATTACCCAGATTTTGTATTCTAAACTCTTAATCATCCGGTAGAAAGCTGTAAGTGTCTGGCTATGATCATTCTTGTAACATCTTCCACTGTTTGATGTATTCTATCAGGTACCAGTGATGGTCAGACAAAAGTCGTAAGGGAAGGAGACAATGGTGTTGCTTACGCATGGAATATGAGCGAACAGAGATGGGACAAAGTAAGTCAACGTTGTGACCGTTTATAGCTTTTTTCTTGATCTTTTTTTGTTGACTGCATGCCATTTTTGCTCTTGACTTGCTGCTTTGTTATTAACTATTTTTTCAGATTGGTGAGGTTGTTGATGGTCCAGATGGTGTGGGTGACCGTCCTATCCTCGATGGAGCTCAGTATGATTTTGGTTAGATTTTAAACGTATATGTAAACTTCAGAATCATTTGATATCAAAGTGAACAACATTTTTAGCCGGCTTTTTCTTTTGCTTCTAGTTTTCGATGTTGACATTGGTGATGGGGAACCTATCCGGAAGCTTCCTTACAATCGATCAGGTACCTGAACTGTGTTGCTTACCTTGTCTTAATTCCAACTGCAACTACAAGCAAGTGCCTCAATTTATTTATATACCCAAATGGTTTCTTGTTTGGCAGAAAATCCTTATGATGCAGCTGACAAGTGGCTTCTAAAAGAGAATCTTCCCGTCGCATATCGGCAGCAGATTGTTGATTTTATATTACAGAACTCTGGGCAGAAAGACTTCACTTTTAATCCGTCTTTCCGTGATCCCTTCACTGGCGGTAAAATAACTAATCTTTTTTTTTGAAATGGTCTGAGATTTTGTTTTCAGGTTTATTGTAATTTTTGTGATCTGCCTTCTTTGTGTAACAGCAAATGCTTATGTGCCTGAGCAAGCATCTCATATAGCTGGTATGAATACACTGTCTGAGACTCTGATTAATTTTTCACATAATGCTTAAATGATCTCAGGCTTTTATAATATTCGTCCTTTCGACTCATGCACTTTGACCCTTTTCTGCTGCAGCAACACCGGCAAAACCTTTATACAAGCACATTCCTAAAGTACGCTAGGTTTCTTCTTTCTTTATTCCTCTTTGGTGTTTCTAGCTACTGATCCTTGTTTCTTCCATTGTTTACCCAGAGAGGCGTGCTAGTTTTTGATGTTGCTCAATATGAAGGGATCCTGAAAAAGATGACAGAGTTTAACAATACTCTACGATCAGACCCAGTAAGATCTCTCTACTATTCTACTAATTTCTGGCACACGACCACAGCTGCACCAAGAACGATCAGTGATTATTTGACTTATACTAGTGTTGGTAATTTTTGTGTTTTGAAAAAAAATTCCCCTCTTTTGAAGGTAAATACTGACAAGTCCATGACAGAATCCGAAGTAGCCAGAGTGGGCGCAATCGTTAAGATACTCAAGGACACATCACATTACCATGCTACCAATTTTACTGACATGGACATAGCTTTGCTTTTGAATGTGATACAAGCATGGCCAGCTGCGATGATGTTTCCCGGTAAGTATTCTCTTCTCAGTCAATTATTCAAAGATAACTGTTTAGTACGTATTTAGCTTTCAGTTGGAGCCATATAGCTAAAAGTCAGTTGATTCTCTGATATACTTAAACAGCAAACTTAAATGAGATATGTTTTGGTTTAAATGAATAGTATTCTTGGTTTTCCATGTGTTTTTCTTGATGCTTCTTGCAGGCCACAAATCCTTTTACCGTTTTGCTAGCCACTCTATTTTGTGACAATCATTGGTTTATAGCTCTTATGGTTATGGTTTTTGAAAATGCAGCTACTGATTTAGTCAGGATGCTTGTTTTGCATCCTCATGGAGCAAGTCTACTGTTTAAGCATGTGGAAAACAACAATGGTAATCATCTTACCTAAAGCTATGGTTTATCAACATATATTAAAGGTATCTGCACATGTTTTTTATTAACTTATATATATCTGTAAAATAAATTCAATCAGATCTGCTTCTGGATGTTATAAAGAAGGTCACAGAAGATTCAGCACTTCCTGCAAATCTTCTAACAACTGTTCGTGTCCTTGTTAATCTATTCAAGAATCCTTCATTTCATCACTGGCTACAGAGGCATCATAGTCAAGTAAGTACTATTTGGTTTCTATTGTTTTATATCACAATTAAAATCTGTGATAATCTCCATGAACCAGCAGCTATTGGTTTCTCTGTCTAGTATCCGTGTATGAGCTGCGTCTGTGAATGCGTAGAAATGAAGTTTATAATTTCATTGTACTTTAGTGCCTATAGATTCATGTTTGTGTGTGTATATTATGATGATTTGAAGAAGTGGTTTCTCGGGTACTTATCCCTTTTAATATGTGATGTCGTTCGGTGCAGATTCTTGATGCCTTCTCAAACTGTTATTCATCCCCAAATAAGAATCTGCAGTTGGCGTATTCGACGTTGCTTCTCAAGTAAGATACTTTTGCGCTATGATCAATAATACTCACGGTTTGACACATAAGATCAACACCATGATTTATGCTGTTTTCGCAGTTATGCAGTGCTATTAATAGAGAAGAAAGATGAAGAAGGCCAAGCTCAAGTCCTTTCAGCAGCATTGCAGGTAGGTCTAAACTTGTTATCCCATCCATATCTCATCAATGAACTGAATCTCATCTGTTGTAGTAAAATCTGAGAGAACCAATGTACCAAAAAGTTTCTCATAGAACCAAATAATGTATTATTATCTTTGCGCTGATATCTCACATGGAACTTTAAACAGATTGCTGAAGAGGAAGCTGCAGATGTTGATTCCAAGTTTCGGAGTTTGGTAGCAATTGGCTCGCTGGTTAGTTCTCAGAGCATTAGAGTTCTATGCTTGTTGGTTACATAATTTTTTAACCAGTGTATGTGGTTTCTGGAATGACAGATGCTTGAAGGCCTGGTGAAGAAGATAGCGATTGATTTTGAGGTGGAGAGCATAGCAAAATCAGCAAAGGCATCTAAGGAAGCTAAGATTATTGAAATTGGTACTGATATCGACCTTCTAATTCGCCAGCCTTAAAAAGGGTTGTCTTTGAGACTAGGATTTTTCTATGATTTGTATTTGCTTTTATTTGAAACATTTCTAGCAGATCTTCAGATTTCTGAATACATATTTGAATAGTAACAGATAAGAAAAGTGACTGCGCTCTTGCGAATTCCATTTTGAGTAGAATTTGTGTTCACAACACTAATGTTCTACTATCCAAAACCATGAGTCCATGACACTAATGTTCTTCTATATATTGTTATATTATATTAAGAACAATAACAATGTTATAAAGAGAGTAACGTTTACACAGCTTAAACGTCATCAATCCATAGTTTTAACAAAATAGTAATGTATGTTATATGGAAGCGGAAGTGTATGAAAGCGCAGAAACGAGATTTTTAAAAAAATTAGGAAGCGGATATGTATGGAAAGAGGGTACGTGTTAGAAGCGTATCTATATATACATATATAATAGTTTTTTAAAAAAATCTTGAACTAAAAATTATAATAATTTTAATTGTTTCATATTAAAACTATGAAAATATACATAAATTAAATTTAAAATAAATTATTATATTAAGTATTTTAATACTTTATAATTAATTGACATTATATATTTGAATATATGATTTATCTTTAATAAAAACCTCAATGCATAAAAATAATTTATAGTATTAATTTTAATATTTTAATATTTCTATTCTCTCTATTCAATACTATTAAATTTTATATTTTATATAAATTTTAAACTATAATTTTATATTTTTATTGATATAAGACATTGTCTTTTTTTAAAGAATACAAAGCGTGATTTCAAAACGGAATCGTAAGCTTCAGATATGTTTTTAAAGAAAATATTTTAGAGGCGTTTTGGAAGCGAGATTCCAGTTCCGATTTCGGTTCCGAAGCGGGAAGCAGACGTCCGATGAAGCTTCCGTGCAACGTAGATAGTAATCATAGTCCAACAATATCTAACAATACTAAAAGCCAAATATACTCAATGGGGAGGCATGCCACGTCCTCATAAAAAATCGTCCACTCAGATGTTGACAGCTCACACTCCTTGCCATGTCATGAATAACTTCCCCGGGATTTCATAGACGTGTTTGAGTTTCATAAAATACTTGGGTCTTTCCTAATTAAAAGCTAATTTCCTCTAAGCTTACTTTATGGCCCAGCTTATCAGTACGAAAACCAACTCATATATTGTTCATCTTCCTCACCTCTATGAGAGAATCCCTTGACATTTTGATCTCCTCAGCTCATCCCGTGTAACGTTCGCCTACCACTTTTAATACACTTAAACCACCATTGTTACTGCCTCAATCAAAAGCCTATGAAACTGTTGTGATTCCCTCACCTCAGCACCCTATATATATCGTATTCAAGCTTATTTGTTCTCCACTACAGACCTCTATTTTTTCAACGACGCCTCTCCTCGGTTGGGTGGAGTTCTGGTAGTCGTAAAGTAAGTTCAGATTCACAGGATTCTGTCATTGACGGTGGCCGAAGTGGGATTTTAGCTTCTGATAGCGGCAAAGGCTGTTGAGTATCACAAGCTTCTGAGGATTATGATGGCTATGCGTACCACAAAGATGATTGGAACAGAGTTTCATCGATGGCTTTAGACGGTGAAACGGTGGAGACGTTGGGACTGAAATTATTTGTGAGCTTTTACCCGTGAGTGTGGAGTCTGGGGAGTTTTGGTTCTGGTGATGGGAAAATTGGTTGAGATTGAATGGATTACTCAGGAGTTTCAAAGTGTCTTCACTTTCTCCTTTCTCCAGTCTTCTCTTTTAACGCCTACAGACCTGTAACTGTGACTCTTTTTCTCACCATCGAGGTCCAAACATCAACCTTCTCTTAAACCCAAGGTACTTATGTTCATATGCTGCTTTAATCCCAATAATAACTTCATTACTCCCATGTGGAAACATTGGCAACTTCATTCAGATATGACAAGGAGTTTTGTGAACACAATAGATAAGTCAAAACGTTATTAGAATTGAAGTGATGGAGTAATGGGAGTTGACAAGGAGTTTTGTAAGGTAATTAGTTTCGCTTCATTCAAACTTAATTCAGCCATGACAATAAGTTTTGTAATTATCTAAGGTAACATGTATCTTCTTTAAGTCAAACGGTTTATTATCATGATGTACGTACAATTTACTTCCTTCCCCAAAACTGTCTATACAGGATGCGTAGATGAGATGATGATCTATGTTGCAACATGGCCATGATGAAGATGAAAGGAATCCAATTTTCAGGACACTCAAGCGAAGAAGGACGAGCGTAGACAACATGAAAGGAACATTTTTCTCTTTTCAGTTCTCTTATTTTTGCACACTATTTTGGTTTGAGGGAGAATTTTGTATTTATATGTTTTGTGCTTTGATTACTTTACTAAGTTGCTTTCATATGTGACTACATCTAGCAACTTGCATGAAATTGATATTACAGATCGAGCATCTTCCAAGCAAGATAGTCAAATAGTGAATAATGTACTGCATACAAAGGTATAGCTCGACCAGAGTTTTTTGAAAACAATAGATAAGGTTAATAAGATCTCAAGTTTGGCTTTCATTGAGGTTTGATTTTCTTTTTCATGGACGCATCATGTTTGTTGTTATGTGGAGTGGACATGATGTTGATGGATGTCTTGGAGACGCTGATCTTGAGAAGTCTATTACAGATTGCTTGACCAATAAAGATTAACTTTGTCTAAGTAAAAAGATCAGTCCACACCAGAAATTTGAAGTTGCTAGAGTCTAAGGTGTCTCTATAATCTAATAGCAGCTGCTAATGTATAATATTCTAATTAAATTACTTTCTTTTGATTTGCTTATACTGTTATGATCCCTATAGTTGTTCATATTGAGCTGATGCAAATATGAATATTTTTTTGGGTTTCATAATGGAAAGAAGATAATGATGCTGAAGGCGTAAACGATAAACTCCAATAATCCCGTTGTCATTCATGTCCTTTTCTCACGTTCTCTTCTCTGTTATGAAGTTAGTCCGGCAAATTCGAGGTAATATCAATAGTCTTATAGCTTTGAGAACCCTGTTTCTTCCTCTCTTTTTATATTACATTGATAGTTTACTAAACTATGCGCATGTGAGTAATCATTTATGATTATTGACATTGACAAAAGGATAATGGTTTTGGAGTGGCCTGCTACAGGTTGGTTAAGATGCTCTTATGATTATTGTTCTATAGAATTGTCAGAAATCCAGTGCTTCTCTTAAATACAGGCCAATATTATCATTCGCTTCAAATCAGTATTGGTTCTGGGAGGAAATTGTAACAATATGCGTGTTAAGAAAAGGAAAACATCACGAGAAGAAGAACAAGTCTTAAAGGCTAAACGTGACAACTAGGGCCATACAAATCTTTGTTAACGATCACCTTCTTTGCCTCGATGTTTTTAAAACAAATGATGTAATATATTTTCCCTACATAGGGCGTAAATTTGTTGTTACTCATTCTAAGTTTTTACTTCGAGATTTAATAGCTTCTCCTACGCATTGTTAAGTTTGCTATGGGCTGACCGATGTGATAGTTAGTCAAAGTCAACATTTGCAGTCTGCAGAGAACAGATTTAGGCATGTGACAATTACTTAGTAAAAAAAAAAAGATTAGTCCCATTCTCAAGACTGTTCCTTGATCCACTGATTCATTACTTTCGGAAAGGACAAGTTTTAGTAGTAGCATTTGATTTTTCAAATGAATCAAACAAGTTTTGTTTGTAAAGGGTGTTATTAGATGGATTTTATGCTATCTTTTGTTTTCTTATTCTTGAACAAAATTAGATATAGGAAAAATAAATAACAAGAACGTTAAATTTGTAGTTTCAGAGTGCATAAATATTTATATTCAAATAGAACTTAAATTCACAAATTCCATTACAGAAATAATAATACACCAAAACACCCTAAATAATAACAGATACAAAACAAAAAAAGTTGAAAAAAATACAAGAGTAAAAATAGCACAATATAGAAATAATTATATTATTAATCATAAACATGCTGGCAAAATAAGAATAAAAATTAAAATAAATTAAAAAAACGGATAAACAGAGTCGACCAAAAGACCATTAGAAGTAAGGGTGTTCAATTCAGATATCGGTTTGGTTTCAGTTCATTTTTTTTGGTTTTTTGGTAATTCGGTTTATTAAAAATAGCTACTATATTAAAACTATATTTAATTTGATTTGGTTCGGTTTATATACCATCGGTTTTCAGTTTATTCGGTTTTATACCAAAACTCCATAAATATATTAATCTTCTATAATATTTTATAAATTTTAATATATATGATTATATATTGGTTTTAATATAACATGAAGTTATTTTCTTTTTCAAATAGACTATTTTTTTAATTTTACTATTTAAAAAAATAATAAATATATTAAGTTTATAATAATAATATTTTCTATTGAAAATAAAAAAGTTAGTATTTCATAATATTATTAAATAACTAAATATTAACACACATATTTGTCAATAAAAAGTAAAAGTAATGTTTTGTTTAGTTTCATAAAAATGAAAAAATAAATTTTGACATAAAATAAAATATTAAATTACTAAAATAAAATGATGGTCATATGAATAAAATAAATTATGTATATATTATAAAATATATTTTTATAATTTACATAAAATTATACTACTATATTTTAATTGATCGGTTTATTCGGTTTGATCGGTTTACATACCAAACCATATTCAATACCGCAGTTTCTTAAAAATAACATATATTCGGTATATTTAGTATTACCAAATACAAACCATTTTCTCTATTTCGATTTGATTATGTTTTAAATGGTTCTGTTTTTTACCAGATTAAACACCCTTAATTAGAAGTTTATATTTTGTAATTAGCTAAAATTAATTAACAATACCATAATTTTATACATTTTTAGAGAAAAATGTAGGATAATCCGCGCGTAGCGCGGACACGTATCTAGTATAAATAAAAATTGTTAGTGACTTTACTGTAAACTCATCTTCCGAATTTTTATGACAATTTAGATCTAAGACCCTAATTATCGGTGACTCTTAGTGGGTTTTTAAAGTAAATGACTGAGTTAATTAAATGAAAACAAAATAAAGGAGGAGATTACCGATTCTTTTTTGGGATTTTCGGAACCGTTTTTAAATGGGATTTTCAAACACGTGTCACCTTGCAAAGCCTCCTCTCTCTCTCTTTTTTTTTTTTTCTTCTTTCTTTCTTCTCATTTGTTTCGGTTTCTCGTTTTCTCCGTCTCGAAAGGCGATCACGATGACGACTCTCCTCACGGCGTGTTCCCCCGGCGTCTGTCGTCTTCTCTGTCGGAAGACCGATCGAAACTCCCACGGACGACCACAGTCTCGGTCCTCACGGCGTCTCCGCCGGCTTCTCTCGTATTCTCCGTCAGAAGACCGATCGAAACCCACTATGGATGACGATTCTCTCGGTCCTCAAGGCGTCTCCTCCGGATTGGAGATTCTCTCAGGTTTCTGGTGAATGCAGCACTGGTGAAGAAGTTCATGAAGGTAAGCCTCATCCATCGTCGATTCTTATTCCATGCATCTCTACTTCTGCTTAATTAAGCTCCACTGGATCTTATCTGTATGATTTGAGCGCGTAGAGCGATTAGGTTTCTTGGACTATAGGCGATTACGGTTTTTAGTTTTGTGGTCATTGTAAATCTTTGGTCTTTGATCGAAATTTGGTAGGCTTCTTGGTGGGTTTTGTCTGATCGTTTAGTTAAAAAGTTACATGTTTAGTGGGTTTTGTCTGATCATTTTATTACGATCAGAGTCGAGTCGAGTAAGATTCATTATAGTTTATGTTGATGGCTAAGAGCTTACGTTGTAACATCACTTGTCGAAATGCAAGATGAGATTGTTATGTTTTAATTGATGTTTTGCTTCTAATTAAAGACCAGTATTGACTGTGTTGTTAATTATGGCAGGGACCGAAGCTCCTCCTCCTGTGTTTTCGAGAAGAGTTTGGAGATAGCAAGATCACAGTCTTTCAGCTCTCGACTGAAGCTCCTGCTCCTGTTTCTTCGAGAAGCAACTACTACTTCCGACTATCGGTGAGGTAACTTCCCACAAAACTTCTTTTAATTTCTTTTTCTTAATTGCCCAAACTGGATAGTAGTTAGGTTAATAAATGCGTGTAAGAGTTAGGTTGTGGTTAGTATGAATCCTTGCGATGAATGATTGTGATGAATGGTTGGGTAAAATGCTTGTTTGATTGTTACTCTAGGACTGTGTGGTAGTAATAAATATCTTTAGCTACTTGTCTACTCATCTCAACTCAAATTAACTCAAAGAGTAAAGACAATTAAAAGACTCGTATCTAACTAGATATTCTTCTTCTCTTTTCATCTATTAATCCCCGTGCTTTCTCTCTTTCTTTTAATCTTCATAAACGATCTTCTTCTTCCCTTTAACTTGTCTTGAAACACATTTCTTCAATATGTCCTCCAATTTAGTTAATCTTCTAACTAGATATTCTTCTTCTCTTCTCTATTCTCTGACATTTTAGGATATGGATTCTACGAATCCATATAGTATGTCCCCCAATTTTGTTGACCTCTTGAACAGTCAACAAGAGAGTGTCGTTCCTGAACCATGTCCCTATGCGAATTTTCAACATGTCGGATCATCACAACTCCCTGAAACCGCAAGCTTCTGTGAAGACTCAACTACAGAGCACAAATAAAGGAAGAAGTGGACAGTCACATATGATCTTGTGCTCATTAGCGCCTGATTAAACACCAGCAATGACCCTGTGGTCAGCAATGAGCAGAAAGCAGGTGCTTTCTGGAGCCGCATTGCGGCTTACTTTGCAGCCAGTCCAAAGGTGGAAAGAGGTGAAAAGCGAGAGGCAGTTCAGTGTAAGCAAAGATGGCAGAAGATGAACGATCTTTTCTGTAAGTTTTGTGGATTCTATGCGGCTGCAACAAGACATAAAACAAGTGGTCAAAATGAGGCTGATACTGTGAAACTGGCACACGAAATCTTCTACAACGATCATAAGATCAAATTTAACCTTCACCATGCTTGGGAGGAGCTGAGGAATGACCAGAAATGGTGTGAAGTTGCTAGTAGCAAGATTGATGGAACCAGTAAGAAGAGAAAGTGTGATGATGAAGCTCAATCAGAAAGCTCTCAAGCAATGTCCAATCTCGGTGATCAACCAACCAAACGGCCTCCTGGTGTTAAGGCGGCGAAAGGAGCCTCTGGTAAGAGAAGCATCGCAGGTGACCAGGCTGCCTCTGAGTTTCAGACCATGTGGTCTATTACAGAGAAAGACATGGCTGCGAAAGAGAGACTTTCGAAGATGGGGTTGCTTGAGAGTCTCATATCCAAGAAAGAGCCACTTTCTGAATACGAGGAAGCGCTAAGAAGAAGCTAATTAGTGAGATGTTGGTAATTAGTGCAAGCTTGTATGTCGCATGCTAAATCATGTCTTTGGTCTATGTGTCTTCGGTTGTCAAGTTATGTTTCTAGTAGCAAAATCATGTTCTGTTTCATGTTATGTGTTTTATGTGTTTCTGTTTCAATGTGATATGTGTTTATGTTCAATGTGATATATTTATGTTCAATGTGATATGTTTTCACGTTTTTATGTGATATGTGACATGTTCAATAATTGATTTGTTACTTTCGGTGTGCAGAGATATGAAGAGAGTGTCATGAGATGTCTGTAAGTGTGGAAGAGAGTGTCACGAGATTTCTGTAAGTGGACACAAGATGCCACGTTCAGTCACAGGAGCAGTCACAAGCTGTTATTTTCGGTGGAAGAGAAGTCACGAGTTTGTTTGCAGAGATAGGAGATAGTGTCACGAGCTGTCTGTATGTGGGCTTTTCAGACTCACGAGTTTGTTTGTTTGTGTAAATAATGAGTTTGATGTTTCTAGTTTGTAGTTTTCTTAAAGTCACGAGTATTGTGTGTATGTGTTTTGTTATATAAACGGTTCATTCACCAAGCATTCGAATCACAAATTCTTCTTCTCTTCCTCTCACTAACTACCAAAAGAATCAATCGTTGCTTCTTCTCCTTCTCTCCCTCGCATCAACTACCAAACAATTTCCATTCTCTCCAAGTTCCATTATAAGTTCCATTATATTTATGTTTCATTCTCTCCTTGAAACATAAATAAGTTTCATTCTCTCCAAGTACCAAAAACTCTCTTTGATCACACATTATTCACAAAATAATTAAAAAAACTTTCCATATTTTGATCACAAATATGGCATCTTCTTCTCATAACACTTTTGAGGGAGAGGGAGTAGATGATGAAAAGTTTGATCAATATTTCGATCAATATTTTGATCAATATTTTAATCAATATTTCGATCAAACATTCGGAAATTTTTCCATTGATTATGGTCATCAAGAAGAAGAAAGAAAAAAAATAAAAAAACGAGTTCATATCGAACGGAATCGTGAAGAAGGCGATGTACGTTTGTGGAATGATTATTTCAGTGAAACTCCAACATACCCAGAAAATCTATTCCGACGATGATTTAGAATGAACAAGCCATTGTTCATGAATATTGCTGATCGACTCTCCAACGAAGTAGAATTATTTCGACAAAAGAAAGATGCTCTCGGCAGGCGTAGTCTCTCTCCACTTCAGAAGTGAACAGCAGCCATTCGTGTCTTGGCCTATGGTACTGCAGCTGATGCTGTTGACGAATACCTTCGACTCGGTGCAACGACAACTCGGTTATGTGTGGAACATTTTGTGGAAGGAATAGTATATTTATTCGGCGATGAGTACCTAAGAAGACCAACACCTGCTGATCTTCAACGTCTACTCCATATTGGTGAGCATCGGGGATTTCCCGGGATGATAGGAAGCATCGATTGTATGCATTGGGAGTGGAAGAATTGTCCCACCGCTTGGAAATGTCAATATTCACGTGGTTCGGGAAAAACCACAATCATTTTAGAGGCGGTTGCTTCGTATGATCTATGGACATGGCATGCGTGTTTTGGACCTCCAGGTACCTTAAATGATATCAATGTTCTTGATCGCTCACCTATTTTTTATGACATAATAAAAGGTCAAGCTCCACAAGTCACTTACTCAGTCAATGGAAGATAGTATCATTTGGCTTACTATCTCACCGACAGAATTTATCCGAAATTGGCAACTTTTATCCAATCTATTCCAGTACCACAAGGGCCGAAAGCGGTTTTATTTGCTCAGTATCAAGAAGCTGCCCGAAAAGATGTCGAGCGTGCTTTTGGAGTTTTGCAAGCTCGCTTTGCCATTATTAAAAATCCAGCACTTTTTTGGGATAAAGTCAAAATTGGGAAGATTATGAGAGCATGTATCATACTCCATAATATGATAGTAGAAGGCGAACGAGATGAATACACTCAATTTGATGTTTCAGAGTTCCAACAAGGAGAAGACACCAGAAGTTCACATGTTGGTCTCACGTATTCTACAGATATCCCGACAAATATCGCCATTATGATGGGTGTTCGAACTAGAATTCGTGATAGACAAATGCATCAACAACTGAGAAATGATTTGGTTGAACATATATGGCGTAAATTTGGACGTGATGGAGACAACTACTGAGCTCGGATGTTTTTCCAAATTATTCTCGATTATTGTACTAGTCTTTATTTTTATGTTTATTAAAAAAATCTATGTTTTTTTTAAAAAAATCTATGTTTTAAATGTTATTTTTAATATGTTTTATTTAATAAATAAATTTTAAGAACCCTTAATTAAGAAACTCCCATTGGACCGCTCAAAATGAAAGTTTCTTAACTAGAGTTCTTAACCCCACTTAAGTACATTTAAAGTATTAAATAATCATTAAGAAACTCACTTAGGAATCATGAGATAATCATGCTCTAACTACAATATCTACTACCACTTAATGTCAGAGCCGAAGTCTTCCCCTTTTCCGGTGATAGAACCTCTTTACTAAACATACAACAGACTTCACGGAAGTGGCAATTACGTCGGAGGAATAAGAGTGTAAAAAAGGTATCTTGGTCGTGAATCGTGGGTTTTAGTGGGTGACAAATAGCATGAAGAGATAACAATCAAGACAAGCAAGCTTGCTGCAAAGAATCAGATGAATCTCTCTACTATACATACAGTGAAAATTCATTTCATAATAAAATAGTGAATACATATTCTTTAATTTCTCTCTCAAACTTTTTCTATTACTTCTCCCTAGACACTCTTTTTTTCGTTTGCCAGTCGTTATACGCCCGCGGTGTAAGAGAGCTCCATCTTCCATATTTCCTTTCGAGTTTCTAGTTTAATCGGTAAACTGATAAAGAGGTTTTGCTTGTATGTTGTTTTTGGAATTTTTTTCTTTTTCTGCGGTTGTGTGCAGTGTGGAGACTGAAGAGACTATTGAACTGGTTGATGCTTTCAAAGGTGGGATTTCAAATCTTTTTTCTCTTCTCCGTCATCTTGGAGGGATAAGAGAAGTGACTTTTTAGATATGACTCATGTGGAAGTGGCGAAAGTTGCGTTTCGTCGTCCCGGTTAGAATGGTTTGGTGGGCATTGATATCTTGCATATTTCTAATGTTTTATCCATTCACCCATGTGCATTTTGATCATATACTCCCTCCGGATACGAATGTAAGATGTTCTATATTTTTATCTTGTATACAAATGTATGATGTTTTGAGATATAATTAATGCATTTATTTTTAAAATTTAAACATAAATTAAAAAGTAAAACTATGAGTGGTGAAACTTTATTGATATAATCAAAAAGTAACAATTAAAATATTGTATTTATTGTTTTTTAATATGTGTATAAAACCTTAAACATCTTATATTTAAATCCAGAGGGAGTAGATTAGGATTTAGCCATGTTTAGGTTGCATTTTGCATGCATGAGTCCTTATCAGGTATTGGAGTGCCACATGGAGTTCTTGGAGACATTTGGGTGCAATTGGAGTCCCAAAGAAGTTTTTAAAGTGATTATTGGGCGAGCACCTTACCGGAGCGACCAGTCCGGAGCGATTCCGTCAAGTCACTCTGATCTCCCTATCAGAGCGACCTTACCAGAGCGACAGGGAAGAGTCGCTCGCGTTTTGATCACCCGGAGACGCGAGAACGAGTCCGGAGCGACCTCTCGCAGCGACACAGCGAGGTCGCTCCCGAAGCACGGAGCGACTACTCGGAGCGACGAGCGGAGGTCGCTCACGTTTTGATCACTCGGAAACGCGAGAACGAGTTCGGAACGACCTCTCGCAGCGACACAGCGAGGTCGCTCCCGAAGCACGGAGCGACTACTCGGAGCGACGAGCGGAGGTCGCTCCGCGTCTTGTTTCTGCTCGAACTTATGATTTCTCAAGGGCCTTTTGGTCATTTCATGATGCACGTTTTTATTTTCTAAACCTGTGTTTTAATACTCTGTAAGCCAGGAGAAGGGGATCTATCTTTGTTCGGAGGAAAAACCACCAAAAACCTTTGGAAAGTCATCTTTTGAATGGATTGATCAGTTTTTGTTATTGAAATTATGTGTTCTTATATCTATTTTCTTTGTGTTTCTCTACATGATTAATCTGAAATCCAACATGGGTTTAAGAGGAATCATGGAGATTAGTGAGTAATTCCCCTTTGAATTCATGGGTTAGGGAGATTAAGGGTGATTAGGTTAGAGCTAGGATGTTTTAGTGTAGATCATTCATATTTCCTTGCTAGCTGAGTGAACCTAATGCATCTTCTGAGTTGGCCACTCAGTTGTTGATCCTTAGGCATTTCTCACCCGAAAGGTGTTCGAGGAAATGCCCGAGACAACTCTTCCTAGCTTTTAGCATACTTTGCCAAAGACATTTGTTGTTAGAGGTGCTAAGATAGCCATTGGACTTGCTAGTTATGATTACTTTCATATTATTCAACCAAACACATTTGATGCTTGGATTGTGTTAGTAAATGAACATTCATCTAGACATAGAGTTTGTTTAGGATTGTGTCTAAGCTTAAGGTTGATAGTTTGATTGATCGTTTGCCATCCTTAGTTCGAAACTTGATCACCCGAGGTCTAATCCCTATACCCATGAGTTCTCTTTTCCCATAGTTAAGAAAGTATCATTTAGTTATTCCTTTTAGTTATTTGTAGTTTAAAAACCCTTTTTAAAACCATTGGTTGCACTTAGATTAAGTGATTACTTGCATTCTCGGTGCTTTCTCATCTCTCAGAACTGGTTCGACAATCATTTATACTACAACATTTGTCTTAGGAGCCTTGAAAACTCCTAACATCAAATTGGCGCCGTTGCCAAATTCTGAGTAGATTTAAACATTGAGATTTAGTCAATTGCTTGAGACTAAGTCATTTTTATTTTCTTTTGTTACTGACTCTTTTTCACCTCCTCTTATTCTACAGGTGTATGAACTTGCGGAGCAACGGTCCATCAAACCTAGTTCCACGAGCTGCAGACATCAGAGCTTTAGAGAGAGAGTGTGCTAGAAAGAAAAGAGAAGAAGAGCAACAGGCTCAACTGCAAAGACTGAACACTGATATGGGAGACGTTCATCAGCATGATGCAGGCGTCAATGGCGCTAATAACAATGCTCCAGCTAACCAACAGCGAGCAGCTCGACCCATTGGCACTTACGATCGCCCCAACATTCATGGCCATAGATTGGGAATCCGAGCACCCGCTGTGGCAGCCAACAACTTTGAGATCAAATCAGGACTCCTCAACGTGATCGAGAACAACAAGTATCATGGGTTGGCTCTAGAGGATCCATTTGATCACTTGGACAGGTTCGACAGCTACTGTGGGTTGTCAAAAACCAATGGTGTGTCCGAAGACGCCTTAAAGCTCAAGCTATTCCCTTTCTCTTTGGGGATAAGGCACGTCAGTGGGAGAAGTCTCTACCCAGCGACTCTATCACCACTTGGGATGATTGCAAGAGAGCATTCTTGGAGAAGTTCTTCTCTACTTCAAGAACTGCTAAGCTGAGAAATGAGATTTCCAGCTTTCAACAGAAGGGCTTGGAAGGATTCAGTGAAGCCTGGGAGAGGTTCAAGGGCTACCAAGCTCAATGCCCACACCATGGTTTCTCTAAGGAGAGTTTGCTGAGCACATTCTACCGTGGTGCTCTTCCTAAGTACAGGGCCAGACTGGATACAGCTAGCAATGGGTTCTTCTTGGGGAGAACTGAGGAGGATGCAGAGGAGCTGGTTGACAACATGGTTAAAAGTGATGCAGTCTACAGTGGAGACCACGACAGAGGTAGTAGAACAGATGATAAGCAGACGAGGAAGGAGTTGAAGGCTCTACAAGATAAGATAGACATCCTCATTGCTGACAAAGCTACCCAAGAGCAGCTGCACTTTGTTGGCAACCCAAGCCAAGAGACACCAGTTGTTGTCCATGAAGTTGAGGGTTTGGAAGGTCAGGAAGAGCTGTGTTTCATCAACAACAATGGTAGCTGGTACAAGAAAGAGCCCAACTTTCAGTACAACAACTACCAACAGAAATCCTATTCCAACAACCAACAGAGTGGTTATCAGCCTCGGAATAATCAGCAAGGCAGCTATCAACCTCAGCAAAACCCTCCTCCTGGTTTCAACAACAAGGGCAACCATTCTTCCCAACAGCAATCTAATCCCTCTACCTCAACTCCTCAGGTCAACACCACTGAAGCTCTACTGAAACAAATCCTGGAGTCTCAAACAAGAAGTGAGAAGCATGTTGGCTATGAGTTGAAGAACCTTCACTCAAAGATTGATGGGAGCTACAATGAGCTCAACAACAAGTTCAGAGCTTTGGAGAACCAGTTTGCTGCCATGAACACTCAACAAAATCGCCAACAAGGTTCTCTACCTGGAAAATCTGAGCAAAACCCAAAGGAAACCATGAAAGCTATCACTCTCAGGAGTGGTAAGGAGTTACCTCAGAGAACTCTCACCAAGGATGCTGAGAAACAAAGTGAGGGGGTTGCCATCAACATAGATGATGAAGTGGTGATTGTTGATGAGAAGATCAATGACGAGATCTTAGAGAAGATAGTGGAAGCAAAAGGAAAAGGAAAGGTTGGAGAAGAGAAGAAAACAGTTAAGGATGGTGAAGTTGTCACTCCTGCCAGTGAAAGTTCTTTTGTTCCTCCTGCCTATGAGCCCAAGCTCCCATTCCCAGGTCGATTCAAGAGGCAGCTGCTAGAGAAGTACCAAGCTCTATTTGAAAAGCAAATGAGTGAAGTCCAGATCACAATGCCCATTATTGATGCTTTCATGCTGATTCCTCAATACAGCAAGTTCCTGAAAGATGCTGTAGCTGCAAAGAAGAAAGAGATGGAGGGCATGGTGATTCTCACTCATGAGTGCAGTGCTATCATTCAGAGGCTTGTCATTCCAAAGAAGCTAGAAGATCCAGGATGCTTCACATTACCTTGTGCTCTTGGACCTATGGTATTTGATAGATGTCTCTGCGATTTGGGAGCTAGTGTCAGCTTGATGCCTCTATCTGTTGCTAAGAAGCTCGGCTTCACTCAGTACAAGAAGTGTAGACTTTCTCTGGTATTGGCTGATCGTTCAGTGAAGTACCCTGTGGGTATCTTAGAGGACCTCCCAGTGATGGTTGGAAATTATGAGATCCCTACAGACTTTGTGGTGCTTGAAATGGGTGAAGAAGCTCAAGACCCTTTAATCCTTGGAAGGCCTTTCTTAGCAACAGCAGGAGCTATTGTTAATGTGAAAGAAGGCAAGATTGATCTCCATCTGGGTAAAGGGCACATTCTCCATTTTGACATCAAAGAGGTAATGAGGAGGCCAACAGTTCAAGGGCAAGTGTTCTACATTGAAGAGATGGACGCCCTTGCTGATGAACTCCTTGAAGAGTTGTCACTAGAGGACCCTCTACAGCATGCTTTGACTGTAGAGAGAGAGGCTGTGGTGATTGAGAACCTGGAGAGTACTGCCTACGGGATGATGCTGGATTCACACCAGGGGTTTGTCAGTAAGGATCAGTACGAGGAGTTTCCACAGATGGTTCACCAAGAAGTCTCAGCCACTCAGCAAGATGACACCCAGCAGAATGACTGGAGTGAGCTTAAGGCACCTAAAGTGGAGCTTAAACCTCTACCCCATGGTGTAAGGTATGCATTCCTTGGTCCTAATGAAACTTATCCTGTCATTGTGAGTAGTGAACTTACTGAAACTGAGCTATCTGAACTTTTGAAAACGCTTAAAAGATTTAGAAAGGCAATAGGTTACTCACTGGATGACATCAAGGGAATATCACCCTCTTTGTGCATGCATAGGATACATCTTGAGGATGAATCAATGACTTCTATCGAGCATCAAAGAAGGTTAAACCCTAACCTGAAGGATGTTGTAAAGAAAGAGATTCTTAAACTCTTAGATGCTGGTGTTATTTACCCTATCTCAGATTCTAAATGGGTATCACCTGTGCATGTTGTACCAAAGAAAGGTGGTATCACTGTGATTAAAAATGACAAGGATGAATTGATACCAACAAGAACCATCACAGGTCATAGAATGTGCATTGATTACCGAAAACTAAACTCCGCATCTAGAAAGGATCATTTCCCATTACCATTTATTGATCAGATGCTTGAGAGACTTGCAAATCACCCATTCTACTGCTTTCTTGATGGGTACTCAGGATTTTTCCAAATCCCCATACACCCCAATGATCAAGAGAAAACGACATTCACATGTCCCTATGGTACCTTTGCATATCGAAGGATGCCATTTGGTCTATGTAATGCTCCAGCCACCTTTCAAAGGTGCATGATGTCAATTTTCTCTGATCTGATTGAGGATGTTGTGGAGGTATTTATGGATGATTTCTCTGTCTACGGATCTTCGTTTTCTGCTTGTTTGTCAAACTTGTGCAGGGTCCTACAGAGATGTGAAGACACCAACCTTGTGCTGAATTGGGAGAAGTGTCACTTCATGGTCAAGGAAGGGATTGTGCTGGGACACAAGATTTCAGAGAAAGGGATTGAAGTGGATAAAGCCAAGATCGATGTTATGGTTGGTTTGCCCCCACCAAAGACAGTGAAAGACATCCGGAGTTTTCTTGGTCATGCTGGGTTCTACAGGAGGTTCATCAAGGACTTCTCCATGATCACTAGACCTTTGACCAGGCTGCTGTGCAAGGAAGCCACCTTCAGTTTTGATGTGGAATGTCTACAAGCTTTCAAGAAGCTGAAAGGTGAACTCATTAGTGCTCCAATTGTCCAGCCACCTGATTGGGATCTCCCTTTTGAGATCATGTGTGACGCTAGTGACTATGCTGTGGGAGCTGTTTTGGGGCAGAAGAAAGATGGCAAAACCCATGTGATCTACTATGCCAGCCAAACCCTCAATGATGCTCAGATACGGTATGCCACAACAGAGAAGGAGATGCTGGCAATTGTTTTTGCCTTTGAGAAATTCAGGAGCTACTTGGTTGGGTCTAAAGTCATTGTCTACACAGATCATGCTGCCTTGAGACACCTTTTGGCCAAGAAGGATGCAAAACCCAGGCTTTTGAGGTGGATCCTTTTGCTTCAAGAGTTTGATATGGAGATTAAAGACAAGCCCGGAGTTGAGAATGGTGTAGCTGATCATTTGTCCAGGTTGAGGGTAGAGTCTGGTATTCCTATTGACGAAGGACTTCCTGAGGAGCAGATCATGGCTATTGAAGCAGTGATAGCAGTTTGTGAGACTGGTAGGAAGCTGGAAGAAGTCAAAGCAACAGAAGAGAAGGAACCTTGGTATGCTGATTTGGTGAACTACCTAGCCACAGGAAGAGAACCTTTGAATCTTGTGGGCTATGCCAAGAAGAAGTTCTACAAGGATGTGAAGAGATACTACTGGGATGAACCCTATCTCTACATTCTCTGCAAGGATCAGCTTTATAGAAGAGTGGTTGCAAATGAGGAGATTGATGGGATCCTTACACAGTGTCATGGATCATCTTATGGAGGCCACTTTGCCACCTTCAAGACAGTTGCGAAAGTATTACAAGCTGGATTCTGGTGGCCACATATGTTCAAGGATACACAAGACTTTGTCTCAAAGTGTGATTCTTGCCAAAGAAGAGGAAACATCACAAAGAGGAATGAGATGCCTCAGAATCCAATCCTTGAAGTTGAAGTGTTTGATGTGTGGGGTATTGACTTCATGGGACCATTTCCATCATCTTTTGGAAACAAATACATCCTTGTGGCTGTCGATTATGTCTCCAAATGGGTGGAAGCTATTGCAAGCCCCACCAATGATGCTAGAGTTGTAACCAAGATGTTCAAGAGCAACATCTTTCCAAGGTTTGGAGTCCCAAGAGTTGTGATCAGTGACGGAGGTTCCCACTTCATTAACAAACTGCTTGAGGGACTTCTCAAGAAGAATGGTGTGAAGCACAAGGTGGCAACCCCTTATCACCCCCAAACAAGTGGCCAAGTTGAGATTTCTAACAGGGAGATCAAGTCTATCTTGGAGAAGATTGTGGGGATCACAAGGAAGGATTGGTCCAATAAGCTCGATGATGCACTTTGGGCTTATAGGACAGCGTACAAGACACCACTGGGCACCACACCTTTCAACCTAGTGTATGGGAAAGCTTGCCATCTGCCAGTGGAGCTTGAGTACAAGGCACTATGGGCAATAAAGTTGCTGAACTTTGACATCAAGAGTGCCAAGGAGAAAAGGATTTTTCAGCTACATGAGCTTGATGAGATAAGAATGGATGCTTTTGAGAACTCAAGGATCTACAAGGAGAAGACTAAAGCTTTCCATGACAAGAATATCCTGAAGAGAGAGTTTAAAGAAGGAGATCAAGTTCTTCTCTACAACTCTAGGCTGAAGCTATTTCCAGGAAAGCTTAAGTCAAGGTGGTCAGGTCCTTTCAAAGTCAAAGAGGTTAGGCCATATGGAGCAATAGTTTTGTGGAGTACTGATGGAAGAGACTTCACAGTCAATGGGCAAAGGGTTAAGCTCTACATGGCTACTGCACCAGAGGAAGATGGGGTTTCAACTCCACTGTCTGACCCTACCCCGGCCTAATCCAAAAGAGGCAAAGTCAAGCTAGAGACTTAAAACAAGCTCACTTGGGAGGAAGTCCCATGCGTATCCTTGTATATATTGCATTGGTATTTTCATTTTCATCTTAAAAAAAAAAAAAAAAAAAATCGTGCGTGGGAGCGACCTCTCACAGCGACACTTCGAAGTCGCTCCAGCTGGGAGCGACGTTACGGGAGCGACAGCTCGAAGTCGCTCGGCTTAAAGACGTTTTGTGCTCCAAAAAGGCTCTCGGAGCGACCTCTCAGAGCGAGCACATGAAGTCGCTCCAGCTGGGAGCGAGGTTCGGGAGCGACACTCCAGAGTCGCTCGCGTTTTCGTCGTCACGGAGCTCAAAAACTGGCTCGGAGCGACGTCCTAGAGCGACACCTCGAAGTCGCTCCAGCTCCAGAGCGAGGTTTCGAGAGCGACACTCCAGAGTCGCTCGCGTTTTCGTCGAATCACGACGCGAGAGAAGGACTCGGGAGCGACCTCTCGCAGTGACACCCTCACGTCGCTCCCGAACCGGTCCAGGTAAGTTTTCTGACTCTAAACCCCGGTTTACTTCAAGTAAACCGACCCTAACCACCCTAGACCGAACCGGACGACCCTAAACCTACCCCCAGCCCCCGCGAATCCATCTCTATCACTCTCCCCTCCTCTCACAAACTCTCAAACTCTCTCAAACTCACCCACACCAAAAATCCCAAAACTTTCTCAATTCTCACCCAAATCGACTAGTTCTTGTTTCTAATCCAAGCTTTCGCCCCTGTAGCCTATTCCTCACCACCCATTCACCATTTCTTTTCATCCAAAGCAAGGTATTGAGTTTTAAAATTTAAATTCGTAGGTCCATGAACCCTAGGATTTAAAAATCGAAATTTGGTCATTTTCTTGCTAGATTGTGGTGAAATAGACTAGGGAAAGCTTATCTATCAAGTTGGGTTGTCGAATAAACGGTGAAATTGAGTTTAATTTGCACTTTGGCAAAATTAGGGTTCATGGATTTGGGGGTTTTCGAATTTGAACTTACTTGGGTGTATCTGTGAGTGAACTAGATGCGTTAAGGTGTTACAAGAGTGAAAATCGTTGCATTGTGTTGAACTTGAGTTTAAATTGATAATTCATTTGTTAAGTTCACTTTTGCAAATTTCATTTGCAAATCTTGCCCTTCTTTACTTCCATCTACTTATCCATTTTCAAGTTTTTAATTTTTCAGGTGAAAATGGTTAAGAAGACAAAGGGAAAGTTGGAAGCTGAGAGGCAAGAAGCTGAAAGACAAGAGTTTGCACTAAGAGGAAAAACTTTGCCCTGCGAGCCAACTGGCTCAGGGACGCAGAAGACTGTTCGACAGCAGACTTTGGCTGCAAGAAAATCGAAAGAACAGGAGAAGAGGGCAGGGAAAAGTGTAGCAGTTCCCATCCATGAGGAAAGTGAAACTGAGAGTGCTGATGAGCAGGCTCCTACGAAGAAAGCCAAGATGTCCAAAGGCAAAGGGGTTGCGGTTGATCGAGATAGGGTGAAAACTCCATCTGTGGAGGAGCTGTATGATCACTTGAAGAATGAGGTCACTTGGACTCCAACCAGGTTCGCCGACCTTGATCTGCTGAAAAGTTGGGTCTTGACTCTGACATTGAAGAGATGCTAGGACATTTGAAGATGCCAAAACTCCTCACCATGGCATATCCTTTCTACAAGGATGTCACTTGTCAGTTCTTATCTTCTCTTGCGGTCACTTACCACGACACCGCGCATGTGAGGCAAGGGTGGGGCAAAATCAGTTTCAAGGTCAATGGACGAGCATACAACATGAACTTCAAGGACATTGGGAGAGTCATGGGGTTCCAAGACCTAGAAGACCACTCCCTACCCAAGTGTGAGAACCTTCCCACGGAGCTTTGGAAGTTGATCACTGGAAACAAACACACTACCGGGGCTGACAAGAATTCACACATCCGACACCCCTCCGTACGTTACCTCCACAGGATGCTAGTCCATGCATTCTACCCACGGAAGCAAGCTGGTACGGTTACTGAGGAGGACATGCGACTGCTCTGTCCGGCTATCCGTCCCTACGCCCAACCTGGAGTTTTACCCCTTCCCAGCACCGACATCTATGCTACCTTCGGGATGGTCAGTTTCTTTGTGGGTCGTCTCCAGCACTACAGAGACTGGGCGTGGTCCACCACTGACTCGCGCCCAAAGATGGGGATAGGTGGAATGATCACACCACTGCTCCAATTTCTGAATGTTTCCTTGGGAAAGGACGCAGTGGGACCGAAGTTCATTGATGGCACCTACTTGAGGATTGCTACCTATTTTAGTGGGATGTATGGGGAGGACTACGTCTACCACTACTATTTGCAGGGCAAGCCAGTCGAAGTGGTTCTTCCAAACCGGAACCTGACGAGTTTAGAGATACCTGGAGCTATTAGCTTCAACATACCCCAGGAGTACTTTCTTGGAGAACACGGGCCTCTCGATCCAGTTAATGCTGCTCCATCAAGGAGAAGAAGTGTTCATACGCGACATGACTCGCCTGTTTCAGACCCCTCTGAGCATATCTATGGACCTCCGCGCTACTACTTCAAGCCACATGACGGAGTTCTTCCCCCTGGAGCTCTTCGTGATGCTCATGACCACATTAGTCGCGTTCAGAGGTGGAACAAGGCTCAGGACAAAACAATAGAAAAGCTGAAGGATAAGTGCAAGGCGCTAAGCAAGACAGTAAAGAAGCAGGCAAAGACTTCAGCCAAATTCATGAAGAAAGTAGCTGATGTCTTAACCAGGAGGGGGGATAGCTGGATGTAGCTCAGCGCTTTCGCGAACACCTCGAACCCCCAGCCTCCACCTCCGCCTGATGCTCTTGGCTTCCCCCTCACTGCTGCGCAGCTTCAGCGTAAGAGGAGGAACCCACCCACTCAACCTTCCGCTTCCGGTAACAAGTCCCCATCCCTCGCTTCTTCTGATAGTAAGGACGAGATTGACGAGGTTGAGAGCCAGCCATGGTATGGAGGCTCCGGTTCAGCATCCGGTGGTTACTATACCACCTTCCCGCCTGACGACGACGATGCTGGGGCATCAGCCCCCACCTACTATCCATAGGAGGTACTTCTTTCTCTCCCTTGTATATACCATTCCCTTTTTGCATATTAGTTTTCATTTCGGTATCTCTCTCTTTACTTGACAACACAGAGACTGTGTAACTCAAGTTTGGGGGAGGTACCAAGCATTTGATCATGTTTGCTTTGATGTTGTTTCATGAGTCATGCATTGCATACCTATTTACATATAAAAAAAAAAAAATTCATTTAGTTTGCATCATTTTGCATTTCTAGGAGAGTCTAGGGCATATAGGTTGCATTCACTTGCACTGGGAGCAATGATTTTAAATGCCTTATAAAGAACACTACGTTTCACCTGAAAAGCTATGCACCTCTCGAAAAGACTTGTATGTTTCGTGCCTTGAAAACTCTTCTTGAAACTTGTTGATTGCTGAAACCTACTCTTTGAAGCCAACTACAACCCTATTTGAACTAAACGAACTTAATGCTTCTTGCTTAGGGTCCCTTGTGTACTGAGTCATGGCTATACACACTTGAGTTGTCACATCTTTTATGCCAATCTTTTGACAAACTCTAGTGGTAGACCACTCCCAAAAACCTTTCCCTCCTTTTAAGCTTTCATTGTTTGATGAGTGAGGCCTTCTTAGGAAAGTCTTACATGTGCATAATGTTGAGAGTATCGGGAACGACAATGCTTGATCTTCATTCTTGCTAGATTAGGCACATCATTGTCTAGCCATAGATGGGGGTGAGTGTTGTAAAGTTTGATTTGGGAGTTTGAGAAAATGGAAGGAAAAGAGTGAACTCTTGTGCTTAATTGGCTAGTCTTTATGGGATAAGTAGAGAAACTTCTAGCTCAGTTTATGAAAAGTCTTGGCCCCCGAAAAAAAAAAAAAAAAAAAAAAATTAGAAAGAAAGGGGCTAGCAAAACTGTTTAGAGCTAAGTTTTGTTTTGAAGTTGAGAAAAATCCTTATGAGATTTCAAAGAAAAGAGTTTTGTTGTGCAAGGTGTTCTTGAGATCTTTTGGTGAGAGATGTGAGTTGGGCTTGACATTTGGGAAAAATTGTGTAATTGTATGTTTGGGAAAAGGGTAGAACAATGGAGATTGAGCATTGTATGCATGAGTTGGTCCCTTTCTTAGATATATTATGTGCAATGTCAAGGCTACTTGTTTCGAGAGTAAACCACCGTAAAGATTTTATGTTTCGAACCTTTTGAATCACTTGAATAAAAGCCTTCCCTTACCCAAATGACTTGGACCGACTGACCATTTGCAAGAATTCACTAGATGTTTTGTGCTTAATGAATGTGAGAGTTGGTTGATTTGAATGTGTGGATGCTTGATGATGAGTGTAGGGACAAAAGGAGTTGAGATAGGCCTAGAGAAGCTAGAGTGTAATAAGAGAGTGTGCTAATCGTGTTTGCTAGTTGTGTTTCTTTTGGCTATGAGCTCCCACCTTCAAACCTCTCTCCCTATGAGTTCTAGAAAGTTCACTTGTGGACAAGTAAAGAACAAGTTTGGGGGAGTTGATATCTTGCATATTTCTAATGTTTTATCCATTCACCCATGTGCATTTTGATCATATAGATTAGGATTTAGCCATGTTTAGGTTGCATTTTGCATACATGAGTCCTTATCAGGTATTGGAGTACCACATGGAGTTCTTGGAGACATTTGGGTGCAATTGGAGTCCCAAAGAAGTGTTTAAAGTGATCATTGGGCGAGCACCTTACCGGAGCGACCAGTCCGGAGCGATTCCGTCAAGTCGCTCTGATCTCCCTATCAGAGCGACCTTACCAGAGCGACAGGGAAGAGTCGCTCGCGTTTTGATCACCCGGAGACGCGAGAACGAGTCCGGAGCGACCTCTCGCAGCGACACAGCGAGGTCGCTCCCGAAGCGGAGCGACTACTCGGAGCGACGAGCGGAGGTCGCTCGCGTTTTGATCACTCGGAAACGCGAGAACGAGTCCGGAGCGACCTCTCGCAGCGACACAGCGAGGTCGCTCCCGAAGCACGGAGCGACTACTCGGAGCGACGAGCGGAGGTCGCTCCGCGTCTTGTTTCTGCTCGAACTTATGATTTCTCAAGGGCCTTTTGGTCATTTCATGATGCACGTTTTTATTTTCTAAACCTATGTTTTAATACTCTGTAAGCCAGGAGAAGGGGATCATCTTTGTTCTTAGGAAAAACCACCAAAAACCTTGGAAAGTCATCTCTTGAATCAATTGATCAGTTTTTGTTATTGAAATTCTGTGTTCTTATATCTATTTTCTTTGTGTTTCTCTACATGATTAATCTGAAATCCAACATGGGTTTAAGAGGAATCATGGAGATTAGTGAGTAATTCCCCTTTGAATTCATGGGTTAGGGAGATTAAGGGTGATTAGGTTAGAGCTAGGATGTTTTAGTGTAGATCATTCATATTTCCTTGCTAGCAGAGTGAACCTAATGCATCTTCTGAGTTGGCCACTCAGTTGTTGATCCTTAGGCATTTCTCACCCGAAAGGTGTTCGAGGAAATGCCCGAGACAACTCTTCCTAGCTTTTAGCATACTTTGCCAAAGACATTTGTTGTTAGATGTGCTAAGATAGCCATTGGACTTGCTAGTTATGATTACTTTCATATTATTCAACCAAAGACATTTGATGCTTGGATTGTGTTAGTAAATGAACATTCATCTAGACATAGAGTTTGTTTAGGATTGTGTCTAAGCTTAAGGTTGATAGTTTGGTTGATCGTTTGTCATCCTTAGTTCGAAACTTGATCACCCGAGGTCTAATCCTTATACCCATGAGTTCTCTTTTCCCATAGTTAAGAAAGTATCATTTAGTTATTCCTTTTAGTTATTTGTAGTTTAAAAACTCTTTTTAAAACCATTGGTTGCACTTAGATTAAGTGATTACTTGCATTCTCGGTGCTTTCTCATATCTCAGAACTGGTTCGACAATCATTTATACTACAACATTTGTCTTAGGAGCCTTGAAAACTCTTAACATCAGGCATGCACAACGAGTCAAGATTGGTCTCTAGTGAAATTTAAATGAAATTTCTATGAGTCGCGCTCTCCAACTTATCCGTGTGGTTGTTGTTGGAGTGGTTACAACTGACTGAAAAGTGCTTGAGATAACTGTAAATGCGGATGAGTAAGAGATATAGAAAATAAATAACACAGAGAGTTTGTTAACGAGATTCGTTTCCTACTCCCCGGAACCTTGTCCAGAATTCAAATCCACTAGAATGAGAAAGCAAATTACAATCAATTTGCAAACGCGTAATACAAGCACAACCCTCTTGAATCACCACCCCCTTCTATAGCATGAACTCTTCAAGACAATCTCACCTTGAGCTAAACTCCCCCTGTGTTCAGACTTCAACCTCTAAGTCTCTGAAAGTACGTCACCAAGTATTTCACCAAGTACGTCACCGAGTACGTCAACACCAGACGCACACCAAAGATACCAAGGCACACGTCAACACCAATGCACAGCTTGGTCACCACAATACAACGGACAACTCCGCCACACGTAACGTCAGCAACAACGTCACAACACCAAGTACAAGGACACTCCGTCAGACACTACGTCAACACAATGTCAACACTCAACAAGAACACAATGAAACCTTTCAATGAATACTCTCTTTATCTTAATCTCTGGGTGCTAGTTTTCTCATAAGGCATGTCCCTCCTTATATAATAAACTTTAGACTTGGTCTCCAAGTTCATTAAATGCACTTTAATGAACTTCCATTTCCATGTAAGGAAAATTCATATTCCTCTCCACGTAACACTTCGTCTCCAAGTAAAACCACTTAGCTTAATGGAAAACATATTTTGTCTTTAACAAGATATTCTCTTTTTTTTTCCAAGCTCCACTTACACACGTAATCAATGTAAGAAAACTTCCTTGTAAGCATCTTTACAACTCAACGTCTTGACACACATCTTGACACACCTTCTATAGTACTTCACGAACTACATCAGAACACCTTAGGAAATCACATCTTCAGTCACTCCCATTTTGACTATGTATGTGAACTCAACAACTCAAACATGAAGCTCTCCAATCTCTCCCTTCCAATCACATCATGGTCAAAATACTAATAAAGATGATCGCCATCCTCCATGCCGAGGATAGAATCGCATCCCATCATCTCCATAATGACCAGATCTTCCAGACCACGTATCCATGAGCCTTATCCCTCCATGATTAGCTCCTTGACCAGAATCAAAACCATCACGCCGAGCATGACGTTGAACTCCACAATAACATATTGGACTATGAGACCTCATACCATATGTTTGCTCCATCTGTCGCTTCTCCCTCAACAGCTTAAAACACCTTGGCCTAATATGCCCACGAACTCCATAATAATGAAAAATAGGAACAAAAGCTTGTCGAAGTGCACTCTGCACTTCTGGAGTTTTTCTTGTAGCAGTCGCAGTAGCAGCCCTTACCGCAGTCACAGTAGCAGCCCTTACTGCAGTCGCAGTAGCAGCTTTCACACCAGTTCTTTTTAACAGTCGCAGCTTTACCATCTGTTGCAGTCCCTGTCGAACTTTTAACCACTAGCTTTGTAGCACATTTCGCTACATTCTCTGTCGCACCAACATACACAAAAACACATCTACCTTTAGAAGATTTTCCCTTGAATCCAAGACCACACTGATCACTCTGCCCAATGCTGAGAAGATGATCCAATTGATATGTACCATTATTAAGCATCCTCAGACCTTTATGAATTTCTTCAAGTTGAACTCTAGCTTGTCTTGCTTGCTTCTTCTTTCTCTGAAGCATGTTTTAATGCTTCTTCTTTCTCTGAAGCATGTTTTAATGCTTCTTCTTTCTCTGGAGCCAATGTGCATACAATGTCTCGTAGTTCTTAGCAAGATCTATATCATCGAAATTGCCAGTATCATCATCATTTCCAGCAGCATCATCACTCCCACGTGTAGACTCTGACACAGACGATAACACAGATCCTGCCGCAGACTTCTTCTCATAGCTAAAATCCAAAGTTCTGAACGCCACAAAGTTCCACAGATTCTTACCATTATCTGAATCAGTATCAGAATCACTCTTGTTGTTACTCTTCTTTTCACGCCTCTGCAAATTTGTACATTCCAGCCGAACATGTCTAACCCATTGCACTCATAGCATCATAACTTTGATGGTGGTCTTCTTAAATCACCTCTTTTTCCATTTTCCCTTTTGTCTCTTTGTTGCTTCAGATACTCAGCAAGGTTTCTTGACAGCATCGCCATAGGATCCTCAGAAGATGAAACTTTCAAAGCAACACCATAAGGATCTTCTTTCTTCTTATCCTTATCCTTCTCATTATCTTGATCTCCATATGCCTTGCTCAACTCAAAATCTTGAAGAATCCCTACAAATTCATCAAAAGCCATCTCATCCAGATTATGAGCTTCTTCTATGGCAGAAATCTTCGACTCAAACTTCAGCGGCAACGACCTCTTCAGCTTCTTTACCAGCTTCTTGTCCTTGCACTGCTTCCCAAGCGCAAAACACTCATTAGATATGTCACACAACTTGGCACTAAAATGAGCCACAGTTTCTTCTTCATCCATCCTTGGATTCTCAAATCTAGATGCTAGCATATCCAGCTTAGTTCGCTTGACATTTATAGTACCTTCAAACATGTTCTCTAATGTCTTCCACGCCTTCTGAGCTGACACACATTGAGAAATCAGTTTGAAGTAGCTCACATCAATAGCATTATAGATCGCCGTCTGCGCCTTAGAATTGTAGCTTGAAGCATTCTTCTCCGCAGTAGTCCACTTCTCTCTCGGCTTAAGAACTTCAACCTTCTCATCATCAAGCATCACAGGAGGACTCCAACCAGCCTCAATTGAACTCCAACAATCTTCATCAAGACCGCTGATAAAAGCTTACATACGGACCTTCCAATATCCACAGTTAGACGAATCAAGCCTTGGTGGCTTTGTCATAGACGTCCCTTCTTGATATGCCTCCATCAAGACCGGTTTTCCAAACTCTGTTGTACCTCCTGACGCAATTTCTGTCACTCACTCTGATCTACTCGAAACTAGTCGTAAACTCTATCGACCCCTGCTCTGATACCAATTGTAAGTACGGATAAGTCAGAGATATATAGCAGAAAGTAAATAACACACAGAGTTTGTTAACGAGGTTCGTTTCCTACTCTCCGGGACCTTGCCCAGAATTCGAATCCACTAGAATGAGAAAGCAAATTACAAGCAATTTGCAAACGCGTAATACAAGCACAACCTTTTTGAATCACCGCTCCCTTCTATGGCATGAACTCTTCAAGACAATCTCGCCTTGAGCTAAACTCCCCCTGAGTTCAGACTTCAACCTCCAAATCTCTGAAGGTACGTCACCAAGTACTTCCCCAAGTACGTCACCGAGTACGTCAACATCATATAAAGATACCAACGCGCACGTCAACACCAATGCACAGCTTGGTCACCACAATACAACGGACACACGTAACGTCAACACCAACGTCATAACACCAAGTACAACGGACACTCCGTCAGACACTACGTCAACACAATGTTAACACTCAACAAGAACACAATGAAATCTCTCAATGAATATTCTCTTTATCTTTAATCTTTGGGTGCTAGTCTTCTCATAAGGCACGTCCCTCCTTATATAATAAACCTTAGAATTGCTCTCCAAATTCGTTAAATGCACTTTAATGAACTTCCATTTCCATATAAGGAAACTCCCTTTCCTCTCCAAGTAACACTTTCTCTCCAAGTAAAACCGCTTAGCTTAATGAAAAACGTCTTTTGTCTTCAGCAAGATATTCTCTTTCTTTCCTTTTTCCAAGCTCCACCTACACATGTGATCCATATAAGAAAACTTCTTTGTAACCATCTTCACAACTCAACGTCTTAACACACGTCTTGACACACCTTTCTGTAGTACTTCACGAACTACATCACGTCTTGACACACCTTTCTGTAGTACTTCACGAACTACATCAGAACACCTTAGAAAATCACATCTTCAATAACCACTGTTGAAGGCGGTGAGCAGGACCACCAAAGAGAGCGGCGATTGATATTTGAGGACGATTGAAGCCTCGCTCGATCTAGGGTTTATGCCTTACATCAGTTTTTTTTGTTTTTTTTGGTCATTTTTTATTTAGCCGTTTGGTTTTGATAGCTAATATAAATATGTTTTTTTAAAACCATTTCATTTATTCACAGAGTATATAATATATAATATATCACACAATAATGAAACAACACCTTAAAATAGATCACTAGTTAAAAGACGTATGTTGCTAAAAAAAGAAGAAGTTAAAAGACGTATGCAATAGATTGATCGAATTGAAAGATCATTACATGTCATAACTTAGAAATGAATCGGTGTTTCTCCCGCTGTTTTCGCCTTGGTAAATGGTAACAACAAGTACTATACTTTTTAAATATGCACCCACAGTATAGATGGAGACTATTTTATTCGTAGAGATACTATGCAAGCGAAATTTAGATGTATCTTTTGTATTGTCTTTTTTTTTTTTTTTGATAAAAAAATAACATATTGTTGGGCTAATGTGCATCACAAGTAGCGACCGAAAGAATATTTTTAATATCTTTATCTTTATTATTTTTAATGTGTATTGTCTTGTTTATTATTTATTATAAAATAAAATATTAACCACCACGAACCATAGGTCTCTTCATGCTGTTTCTCTCGATGCTTTCACCTTGCTAACAACATTGGGGTCCGGTTGGTGAGGTACTACCGTATGCGCCTATTGGGGGATCGAAGTTTTGTTTTGGATAATCCACTGTGAGCAGTTACAATGGTTAAAGCAAGCGCAGTGGATGAATATCTCCATAGATTTGTCTAAAAATAATAAGAAAAAAATAGAAAGTGTTATAAACCAAATGATGATCGACCATGGACCAGCCCGTACTGCAGGTCCAATCCGGGACATGATAAAGACAATCAGAGACTATGTGTTTATCTAGTATATATAGTGTTTATCCTTATCCTTATCTTGTTAGGATAAACATGACCTTATGACGGTCTAATACCTTGTATATATATGGACCTTCTGGTCGACAGTAATAATAACAGAAGTATTTTCTCCAACACTTCATTTACAACACGTTATCATCACGACGTTGCTCTCATAAACCCTAACCCTAAAAACCATAAATAAATCCGAGCAGTAAAAACCCTAATTCCCGACGAACTTCAAACAGCTCTATCCCTCAACTCCGGTGGATCCAGACGACGAGCCAGATACCAAATTAAAGCTCTTGACGAGACGAAGCCAACGTCGCTAACCCCGCATCAATCGGAGTTCGGACGCGCCCTCACGCTCAGCTACAATACATGCGGAAAATTTGTTCCAGAAACCAAAATGTCTCTCAACCATATACCAGTCTCCTATTCCAACAAGCAGCAACAAAAAAAATAGTTCCGAGCAATCCATCAGCTAACCAGGAAGATCTCTAACTGATAGACCGATCAACCCATCAAAAGTTTTCAGATGTCGAGTTTCATACCCTTAGATTACAAAGCCCTTGATCTCTCTGGAGATAATTATCTTGATTGGGCTATAAACACTTTAGCCGTCTTGAAGTCTAGAGGACTTGGGAAGTGCATCAAGTATGGCAATGACACCCTTGCGTGTGAAAGACACAGAGCCATAATGATTATGCGACACCATCTCTGTGAGGACCTAAGAGACGAGTTTGGATATGTTAATGATCCTCATAATCTCTGGTCATTTTTGAATTCTAGATTCTGTGAGCCATTGTTGCACAAATCCAAGAAAAAAATGGGAAGCTCTAAGGTTCTAGGATTATGAATCCGTGGACAATTATCACTCTGATCTTATGAGAATCACCTATAGTCTTAGACTATGTGGTGAATTGGTAACAAACGAGGATTTGTTAAACAAAACTCGTGACACATTCCATTCAGAGGAAGTGTTGTTATCACAGCAGGCCAAAGGTTTCACCACCTATTATGACATGTTCTCATATTTATTAGACATTGAGCAAAAGAAGCAGAAAAGGATGGAT
The DNA here is from genome assembly GCF_020379485.1 of Brassica napus. Lineage (NCBI taxonomy): Eukaryota > Viridiplantae > Streptophyta > Magnoliopsida > Brassicales > Brassicaceae > Brassica > Brassica napus. Next base: position 29,559,569 of record NC_063446.1, read on the forward strand.
AACATCAGACGGTTTAATGACATCATGGGGATATATTATGAAGTACTAGACAGTGAGATGAAAATCCCTGAAGCTAATAAAGCCACATTTGATAAGAAGAGATCTGAGGAGGATTCTGAGTGGACACTCATGGACCATGAGGTCGGATTATACATTGAATAATTTTCCGACATTCTGATTTTATGTTTTCATATCTGATTTGATTTATTTGTTATTCATTTATGTTATTGAAATAATAAAAACGATTTTGTTTTTATATATTATCTTGCTTGGTCTTGCTTGATGATTCTTGATTAAATAACAAATAAAACCTTAATAAAAGGATAATCAGTCCACTGATAGTTGATTTCATGCATGGTTTAACTTTACCTTGATTGTATAGATTTAACTTTACCTTCCTGCAATCACATAAAATCAATTGTTGGGTGTAGACTAATGAGTCAGTTCACTGATAGATTGATTTTTCGCATAGATTTAACTTCATCTTGATTGTATAGGTTCAACTTTACCTTCCTACAATCACTTGAAATCAAGTAATTGGTACTGACAATGGCAAAAGACACAACATTATTCAGACAATGGCAAAAGACACGACATTATTCAGACCCATTGAGTTATAAAGATTTATAACATTCTACATTGAACCAGTGAGCAAAGAAAATACGATTCCTTTCAGATTTTTGAAAAATTGCTTAAAAGCATTATGAATGCCCATACCCATATTTTCTACTGATTTATTCTATGCTAAGGATCAGTATGAAAGAGGCATAAAGCCATGGTAACCAGTATGGTTTACCACGAAATAAACACTTATGGCATGACCAGATTAGCCATCTTGATCCAAAACATGATGAAAAATTAATTAAGGCACAAAAGTGATCCCATAAAATCTCACAATGTGTTATAAGTACACAAAAGGGAAAATCACTAAAATAATTAAGGCTCCACTGTCCTAAGCACTACGAAATTATGAGTATGTTCATGAGGGGGAGAGAGGACTAAAACCCACAGTCCATGATCATATCATAAATTCGGATTCCATGGTTTACAACCATAATATACACGGCTGGAAAGCTTTAAAGCCCTCACTAATGGTACATCACCCACGTCCAGCCTAAAGCTTAAGGACATTATGTATATAAATATTGATTTACATCAGGCCATACATGTAAGCATAGACATTCCCACCTCTGAATGATTAAGGGTCATAAACCAGACATATACACAAACCATCTTAAGAAAATACGAATATTCCACCACATATATGTGTGCCATTTAAGATGGAACCTCAGATGAGGATTGGGAATATATATTAGATAAATAAGACTTCCTCCACGAAACTATAATGTATCTTGTGCCAAACATGGATGATTTAATCAAGTGGCCAAGAACACAGATTACAAAAGATAGTAATCTGATTATCCAACTTTGAAAGGAGAAAGTTATCAGGCTGATAAAGAGTAAAGAGTAAAAGAGAAATATAATGGTATCAACCATAGTTGTCTTGGCAAGATCCTCAGACCAAAGATTATGATCTAGACGTTCTAAAAGAATATGATCAAAAGATATAAAAGCTAGCAAAATATATGCCAGACACACTGACCCGAAAAGAAAAAAATGACTATGTCATACCAGCTTAAGCACCACGAATTTGATGTCTAAGAGACACAATCAAGTTGCTACAATGTCTATTAGAGATAGACAAATAAGTTCCAAATAATAAGGAACCTCGGAAAGTAATGAAAGGTGCTCAGAATCGTACAAATCCGAGTTCATAAGAGAAACCAGTTCAGACAGAGAAATAAGGTTGCGCAACCACACATCTAAGGTACCAGACCATGTAGTTTGGGACGCCAAACTGCAAGGTATAAAGGTCTTGGATAATAAGATCTCAAAATCTAATTAGATCATGTCTGGAACAGTATGAAACTAATGATAAAGAGTGTTAACACCAAAGATGTATTTACATATATAAGAGCTCATAAAAGATTGTAGTACTTGGGATTTGAAGGATATAACCTGAGGATCATGAACCCATATAGAATACTCATAAAACCTATATAGGGACGTGGGGTGTTCAAACAATTCAAAGTAATTATAAGACAGATGGGCGTAGTAACCATGTACATACAGAAAAGCCATCTAAGAAAGAAACCAGTGAATGGATCTTGTGAGATAAGAAATTTCGTGAGATTAAAGGACATGACCACATGGTATAGTGTGTCCATGTTCCTTCTAAATAACGTTCAAGTATAGCTTGATTACACAAGGATACTCACAAGGACCAAGAAACAATTTATAAAGAGATATGCTCCTATATGGTGGATGCTACTACAGAAAATCAAGTTTAATTTTGTCTGGATATTTACTAAAGAAATAATGGTGTAGTAAGCAGCAAATGGATCACTGGATAAAGGTATCAACGTACCATAGAAATATGAGAAAGAAATTCTCATAGAACAAGCTTTGTTCCTAAGTTGTTTATGGATTGTAATATACAGCAGCTGTAAGTAATATGAAAGACTAAGTATTTACTTAGTACAGTCAGTCCATACAGAAAATATTATAATTCCTTGTGATCATAATAAAGACCAACTGAGAGAAAAAGGTTTAATGGTTCAAAGGTTCAATGATACAAGTTATCGATTGATTAAACAGGCTATGTTTTACATATGGAAAGTCTGTAGAAAAATCATAGCCGTGTGTGTGTGTGTCAGCACGCCTAAGTGAGAACCATAAACCAGGATAGTGACCAGAAGGATGTCTGGTCGTGGCTTAATGATTATAAGCATTGCTAAAGCAAGAAAAGATCGATAACCATGTACAAAGGACATGAGTGTATGACTGCGAATTCATTGTGTGATGAGTTTCATTGCAGCAAATAATTATTGATGGTATGACCTTAGACACTCATGATTATGAACGAATATAGACAAGGTCTATAGCTCAATATGGATCGACAAAAGAAAATAAAGAATGATTGGTTACAATGGATAAAGCCATTGGCACATACGAAGAGATATAAGTCCGAATGAATGAAAGATATGAAGTAAGGTTGTTCGTATGTGTTATGGGTCTATGACTCAATATATATTGAATGTCCACGTTTTGGGAAAGCCATATAACCAAAGAGAATCCGTGGGACATGAAAAAGGACCTGCAAGTAAAGTTTTATTGCAGATTATAAAGTCCATCCGAGCACCGTTTGAAGCACCATCAGTTTATCCAAGACTTACAAGTTCATTCAAGGAGAATCCAGCTGATCATCTTCACCAAGTCATAGGCAACTTCAACGTTCAAGAAGACTCGGATACCAGATGGGAATGCGTCTACTACAGTGATGCATTCATCTGGGGGAGTTCATGTGTTGTACTCTTTTTCCTGTCCTTGGTTTCCCATTTTGCCACATTGGTTTTGGGGTTTTTCAGGAGAGGTTTTAATGAGACAACATTAAGCATGCAACGAACCTGCACCGGATGTGTCGATCAAGGGGGAGTGTTATAAACCAAATGATGATCGACCATGGACCAGCCCGTACTGCAGGCCCAATCCGGGACATGATAAAGACAACCAGAGACTATGTGTTTATCTAGTATATATTCCATGTATATCTGTAACATAGTGTTTATCCTTATCCTTATCTTGTTAGGATAAACATGACCTTATGACGGTCTAATACCTTGTATATATATATGGACCTTCTGGTCGACAGTAATAATAACATAAGTATTTTCCCCAACACTTCATTTACAATAGAAAGGAGGAAGAAAAAGAGGAGAGAAGGCAAAGAACTAAAGTCTATCCATCAGAAACTTTGAGCCCAAAAGTAACATTTGCAGTGGTCAACATAATTTTAATGGTAGAATATCTTGTTAGAAATTTTTGGAGAAACTTTTCCATTGTCTTTAGAATCTTTAAAAAGTTTTTAAATAAATAAAATATTAATACTTTAATACAGATTAGTTATTTAGTTAAATTTTAATTAGAAAAAACATAATTACATCATTCATTAGAGGGTCGACTACCTATTTCTCCACGAGAACTATCGTATAGTGCTATATGTCTCCGAAACTATTGTCTCTATCTATATCTCTATGTGAATAAAGTTTCATTCCTATTTTCCTCCAAATATATAGATCTCAACCTATTTCCCCTCAACCATTGAATTAGACAGTTTAATGATGAAATCCGACCTATGATCTAAACCAGAGCCAAAATAAACCAAAACACAGTAAAATTAGGCAGGCAAAAATGCTCGATTTCAAATTGGTCTCTCTCCATAGCTTCTTCGTCGAACTCATCTTCCACGTTTTGAACAGCTTCAGAGACTGACGCCATTGATCTCTTGTCGACTTAGCTTCCAAATCCAAGGAGATTGCCTTCAACGGCTCTACAATTTGGGATTTTAGGTTTCGATAGATTAAACTCAAGTCTGTTTTTTTTAACATGGTTGGGTCTTCAATCAGGTTATAATTAGGTTTAAATGGATTTTAATCAGATCTTATTTGGTTAACTGTTAACTTTAAGTGGCTTACGGTTCAACTTAAAACAGTAAACCGATATTAAACTGTCCAATTCGATGGTTGATGGAAAATAGGTTTCGATCTATATATTCGGGGGGAAATAGGAATGAAACTTTATTTTCAGAGAGATATAGATAGAGGCAATAGTTTCGGAGACATATAGCACTATATGATAGTTTTCGTGGGGAAATAGATAGTCGACTCTTCATTAGATGACAAATGTTTCGTGATTTTTTCTTGAGCTTCTTAAAAGCAAAGCTTTCTTTTGAGAACTTCCCACTTTTCTCTTTCTTCATTTTTGATTATTTTTATTCTTTAATATGAGATATTCTTCTATTGGAAGTGCTCTAATAAACTAAAATAAAAATTAACTAAAATGAAAATTATGGAGCAAATCGGATGAAATTTTTTTGCGGGACTACTTACAAAGTTTGCGGATCTGGTATGGATGAGTTGAAGCTGCATAAGATGAAATCACGAAAGAGAGAACCAGAAACAAAGCAATCAACCACAAATTTCTCTTCATTTTATTATATACTTGTGTTTGTGTTGTAGATGAAAAAAGTTATGTGTGTATTTATACCAGTTTCAGTTTGTATTTCTTTTCAAAACATGAGGTTTACAATGAAGCAGCCTATGGATAGGAAACCATATCTATATACAGGGGCGGACGCAGGTGGTTGATGGTGTGGCACTTTCTCCATACTCATTTTTGTTTTTACTCAAGTAACTCAGCACAAGTTTATTTAAAACCCCTGATCTATTGTTTTAGTATATGCCCATACAAAATATTTCAGCCTCTGTCTATATATGTAAGCTTCAAAAAGAAAAGTCAACCTGCGTGTGCGTTCATTACTGATGATCTCATCAGGCATCAGCCGAGAATTTTCAAAGACACGTACTTTGAATATTCTAACCTAATAATTATCAGCAAGTAAGTGGATCATATTGTTAGAACTTTGAAACACATAGCACATGGAAAGAAAAATCAAAAATGGTCGTAGACGTTTGAAGACTAAATTTTAAGTGTCTGATTGGTACTGGGCCATTGAATATAAGGTCTTTCTTCGAATATACTAAATCACGTTTTTTTCCCTCATGAAACGGCGACATTTAAATATACGTCTAAATTGGAAACTTTAATCAACTTTTAGGTCATGACTCATGAGACAGTACTAGTGAAGACTCATGAGTTTGTGTCTGTACTGTAACTACGATGCTACACTGCTTGAAAGTCTCGTGAAAGAAATACCGACAGATTTTTATGCGGAAAGCATTCTGAAATCAAGACCATCCTCTAAAAAGCTAATGTTTTGGAAGGTGGGGCTGATGTCTATGTTCTGACTCGTCAGCATTATTAAAAGAGAGACTTGTTATTGGGCCCTAGATTTGATAAATCTATCCCCTGTATATTATTTGAAAAACATTACAACTTCTTTTTATAACCACGTGTCATCACTATAATGATTCTTAGAATAATTAGAGAAATATGTTGGTCCATCAAATTATATAATAAATTTTTTATTAAACTAACCATAAATTCATTATTAATGTCATTTATTATTTCTTTAAATAAAGATCACGGAATTGCCTAATGTGGCTAAAGTATATATGACAATTAATTATTTTAAATAAAAAGATTTGATAAAAAAATAATGTATCTTCTATCAAATTTGTTTAATTTTAAACTATTAAAATAATTAAAAAAAATCACAATAACCATATTATAAAAATTTAGATTTTTCTGTATATGTTATATTTTGAATTTTAAAAAACGACTATAAATTACTAAAACTGTTAAAAGTCTCACATTCAAATTTTGCGATCCATTGTTTAAAATTTTTGTTATGACAAAATATAAATGATTACAAAATCATATAAATAAAAGTCTAATTTAATTAATCATTAAGATTTAAAGTATATATGTATATATATCATTCTAAATTAAACTATAAACCATATTTGAATAAATAAATATTTTAATTTCAAAATTTACTTTGAATAATTTTTTTTGATAAAAGTTTTGAACTAAAATTGATAATTTTTTTTAAATTATAAATTACTAAAATTATTAATCCCACAATAAAAATTTTGTTATCAGTAATTTAAAGTTTTTGCTATTAAAGATGCACATGATCAAAAAAAACATATGAGTAGAAAACATCATTTAATAGACATTAATATTAAAAATATACTATGTATGTTAATATCATTTAAATTTAATTACATATCCTATCATATTTAAAAAAAATAGTTTGGATTAATAAAATTGATTTATACGTTCGCACCAATTTAATTATATATGTAATAGTTACTGACTTTTAATTATTCAATATATATTTAATATTTCATAATATGTAAGAACATATAATACATAAAATAATTTATATATATAATGTTTATCTGACGCAAGGCGCGGGTCTTAATCTAGTATACTATTATTTATGAAGTGATTTTGCTGATTTGTCACATTCTCCATGATTTTAGCTAATTTTACTTATTTTTCATATTATTATTTGTTTTTAGCTTAAATATTTAATTTATTAATTTAAATAATATAAATATTCCAAAATTTCTAATTGGAATATAATTATTTTAACTTCCACAAGTTTCTTATTAATTTTTAACTTAAATCATTAATTTATTCATTTAAATAATATAATTATCTCGAAATTTCTAATTGGAACTAAAATTATAATTGTTTTAACTTTCACAAGTGAAGACCAATTCTTGTTTTCATGTAATGTAACATGTTTTAAATTTTATAGTTTGATTTTTCTCATTCATTCCAAGTTGTATCGGTTATAGTTTTTTTTCATCCTCTAGGTATAGTGTTTTCTGGTTGTTTCAATTGCTTGCGTTATCTTTATGATATCACTTTCATTCTGATGTGAACGTTCTCTTTTCAGTGGTTCAATCATTTTGTGCAGATCAAACAATATTTTTTTATCAAACAATATTATTGGTGGAGTTGTTTGCATTAATGACTATATATGAACAACATCAAAGCTTAATTCTCTCTTTAACTTTAGATCCTTTTTGGGTTCTTGGCATATATATTTATGTACTTTCGATATTGTTTTCTGTTTAGTTGGACTTTTATGTTTTTCTTTCTTTCGTTGAGTTTAAAAGACTAGCAAGCAAATTGGTTTTGTTACATGTTCTAAATTATTTAATGGCAGTTATTTCACTTATATGTTTTATTACTGTTTAATTTATAAGAAAACTTATGCTTTGATATTAAGTTTAGAGAGTTGCTTATGTAATCATGTTATGAACATGTGTTTTATGGTTTAATCTCTAAAACGGCTAAAGTAGATATATTTTTAATGAATAATTAGATTTATCGTTATATAATTAACTATAATAATAATAAAACTATCATTATCTATTTTTTGTTTATTAAATGTAAACTTATGAAATATTTCGATAACTCAATGTATATATTTATCAAGTAAACCTATGAAATATTATCATTATCTCAATTTGTTTTTTTTTTAAGTTTTCTTCTAAATTATCATCGAACTTTATTTTTTATTTTATTTTTACTTGGATTTGTGTGTTTCAATGTTTTTTTGGTAATTTAATACATTTTCCTGGTTTAAAAATACAAAGTAGATTAAGAGAGACCAAAAGTTCACATTCTTTGTTGTCCAAAAAAGAAGTTCACATTCTTATTTTAGTTTATTATGTGTAATATTTAATATTTAATTATGCTCTCATGATTTCATATTTTTATAGTTTTCCTTTGTACTAAGAAGACGTAAACCGAGATAAAAATTAAAAAAAAAACTAAAATGATTAAGAATATCTATATATATAAAGAAATGTTCGCCTCTCTCCCGTGAAGCCACGTCATCAATTCGTGCGTTCTGGGAGTGACACATGTCCCATTTTATATTTAGAGCCAAAATAAATGAATGCAGTTAAGGGTAATTGAACCCAGCACCTCTAGCACTGGTAATTTCTCTTAGAACCACTAGGCTAAAGTCACTTTTTATAAATATGTGGCCGCGAAAATACTTATTATCGTGTCAGCTGGAAGCCCATGCTTCTTCTGCTTGTGGCCAGGGCCGACATTGAACTGACGTCAAGATGAATATCGTGAAGTTAAAAATTTTGCTTCAAACAGTTTTGCAATGTTTCCAACCTTTATAATTTGATGCATATAATATATATCAAAATACATTTGTTGTACACGCTTTTATTAGTTTTGCTTTTAAAAGAAGGTATTTACAGTTATAAATGTTTTGTGCCAGTGAAGTAATGATTGAAAAATCTCTATATATATGTCATTTTAAAATAACGCTCAACTTCTATATATAGTCAATACATATGTCCATGTTATATTCTAGACTAAATATTTTCTCTTTTAAATATATAGAAAACAATTTTTTTAGTCTACAAGCAAATGTTGTATAGCAAGTATGCATTATACAAAATAATATATATTTAAAATCCTTACACAAAAACATAAAAGTTGTTATATGCCTCTTTCTGACACATGCACACTCCACTATGAATAAGAATTAAAAAAAAACAGTATTGTCATCAAACTTTATCACAAATCCACATTTGTACATCTGTAATTATGAGTTGGACAATTAGTTAATTTGATACAATACCAAAGCAAGAATAATCGAAAAACAACTATACCACCGCATACTAATAAGTAAGACATAACAAATAACCTATATATATATAAAGAAATGTTCGCCTCTCTCCCGTGAAGCCACGTCATCAATTCGTGCGTTCTGGGAGTGACACTTGTCCCATTTTATATTTAGAGCCAAAATAAATGAATGCAGTTAAGGGTAATTGAACCCAGCACCTCTAGCACTGGTAATTTCTCTTAGAACCACTAGGCTAAAGTCACTTTTTATAAATATGTGGCCGCGAAAATACTTATTATCGTGTCAGCTGGAAGCCCATGCTTCTTCTGCTTGTGGCCAGGGCCGACACTGAACTGACGTCAAGATGAAGATCGTGAAGTTAAAAACTTTGCTCCAAACAGTTTTGCAATGTTTTCAACCTTTATAATTTGATGCATATAATATATATCAAAATACATTTGTTGTACACGCTTTTATTAGTTTTGCTTTTAAAAGAAGGTATTTACAGTTATAAATGTTTTGTGCCAGTGAAGTAATGGTTGAAAAATCTCTATATATATGTCATTTTAAAATAACACTCAACTTCTATATATAGTCAATACATATGTCCATGTTATATTCTAGACTAAATAATTTCTCTTTTAAAAATATAGAAAACAATTTTTTTAGTCTATAAGCAAATGTTGTATAGCAAGTATGCATTATACAAAATAATATATATTTAAAATCCATACACAAAAACATAAAAGTTGTTATATGCCTCTTTCTGACACATGCACACTCCACTATGAATAAGAATTAAAAAAAAGCAGTATTGTCATCAAACTTTATCACAAATCCACATTTGTACATCTGTAATTATGAGTTGGACAATTAGTTAATTTGATACAATACCAAAGCAAGAATAATCGAAAAACAACTATACCACCGCATACTAATAAGTAAGACATAACAAATAACCAAATTCTTGAATCTTAAAACAAATTTCAACTCGAACATTTAGTGAATATCAAATTAACTAATATCCCGCCCGTAGGGCGGACCGACCCTAGTAAAGAATAAGTTATTGTCATGTTTAAATCATAAGAAATATATTAATAATTATTAGTAAAACGATTATGCCCGCACATGCGGGCAAAACACCTAGTTTATATTATAGCCTTTCGCAAAAAGATGTTTTACAGTTTCATACTATATGTATTCGCTTTTTCTTGAAAAGCAAGGCAAAGTTTCTTAGCAGAGCTTCGGATTTCTAGATATCAAACAGTTGAATACAATAACAACATGGGAAACTAAAAAGAGATTGCTCTGCTTTCATGATTTCCACTTGGAAAGAATTTGTGATCCCCCCACATCAACATTCTACTAAGTGAAATTCTAACGTTCTTCTTCTTCAAATGTCAGTGCTTGGGCCTTTATCATCTTACTCAAGCTAAACCAAAAATACTGCATAATTTCTTCAGATCTTCCAACTCTCTTTCCATGTTGTAAACCAGAACTCATACTTGGGCTTTAAATTATCCGAATATCGCCGGGATTCTCACATGCTTTAGCTGCATCCTTGTGAATCTCATCTCAATATGGTCTCTGGCGACAGAAAAGACCCTCAATATATGGGCTTCAAATTAGGCCTTGTTTGATCATTATTAAGTCCACGTGACTGTTCGAAATTTTCGCTTTTACTTGAAACGCAATGCAAACTTTTATAGCAGAGCTTCAGATTTCTGAATACATATTTGAATACTTGAATAGTAACAGATATGAAACGTGACAGCTCGTATGGCTTACATTTGGATGAATTATTTTGATCAGAGTTCCCCCTCCCGGCAGAGCCGTGCTCGGAAAAAAGAAGCACTTGCTTAGGGCAGCATTTTTTTACAAACAGTTATCAACCCAAATTAAACCTTCTCTCCACCTATCATGAACCAAGTTAACGTTTAAATAACACCATTACGGTTTTAGGGAAATTAGTATAAAATCGATAGTTTGTGCATGTAATTCAAAAAATAGAATTGTTCATATGGTTTTTGGCATTGCTTAAAAGTTTGTGTGTGAAATAACCGGGAACAACTAATTCATAAGGGAATAAGTTATTTTTCCATTGCTCATGTGGTTTCTGGCATTACTTAAAAGTTCATGTGTGAAAAAACCGGGAACAACTAGTTCATAAGAAAATAAGTCATTTCCCCTAGCTTTATGGGTAAGCAAAGTTTTAGATTAAAATGAAAACATGATTTTTAAGAAATAAATTACAAAATATGGAAACAATTGTTAATTGCTAAGAACATTGTGTAAATTAAAAGACTTTCCCCCCCACAAGTTGCAGATGACAAAAATAAATTTTTCCTGTTATTCTCTCACACTAAACTACAATAATTTTATTATTGAAGATATATGTTCATAATGTTTTATAAAAAAATTATTGCTTGGGGCAACTGAAAGTGTTCCACTACAAGAAAACGTGCCCATAACAACGAACATTTACGACGAAAATATTTCGTCGTAAATTTACATGATGTTTACAACGCAATTACGAGGAATCCAACTTTCGTCGTAAACGCCCATGTAAATTTACGACGAATAGATTTCGTCGTAAACTCCATGTAAGTTTACGACGAATGTACGTGGAAAGAGAAATACGTCGTAATCATTACATCGACATTACAACGAAACATGTTACCGTTATATTTAGGTGAAAACGTGTATTCGATGTGCTTAAACTTACCTAATTTCATCGTAAAGTCTTTGTAAATAATATGTTAAAACCATGTAAAATCCATGTAAAATATTCCTTGTAAAATCGTTGTTATATTTCAACTACCCAACTCGAAAATTTTTCTATATATATGTCATTTCCCACAACTCTCTTCCTCACAACACACAAACGGGAGAAAAAAAATCCGAAAAAAAAATCAGAAAAAAAAAGATTTCAAAAAAAAAATCTAAGAAAAAAATGGCCGGTGGCGGTAGTATTTACGAGTTACGGAGTTGGATGTATTTGCACAAAGATTCCGACGGGAGGGTGACGAACGCATTTCTGAGCGGGCTAGAGACATTCATGCACCAGGCGGGCTGTACACCGATCACACAGGAAAGCGGTAAGATGTTCTGCCCCTGTCGGAAATGCAAGAATTCAAAATTTGCACGTAGTGAAACTGTATGGAAGCATTTAGTAAACAGAGGATTTACACCACAATACTACATTTGGTATCAACATGGAGAGGGTTATGGGGGAAATGAAGCTAGTAGTAGTAATAATAATTTTGAGGATGGTCATCATAGTGAAGAACCGAATCATTTGCATAATGAATATAATTATCATCAAGATCATGAGCAGATGGTAGATCATGATAGGGTTCAAGATATGATTAGTGATGCATTTTTAGAAACAACTACAACAATAGCTGATGGAACTGGAAATGTAGAAGAACCTAATTTGGATGCAAAAAGGTTTTATGAAATGCTAGATGCTGCAAATCAACCAATCTACACTGGTTGTAGAGAAGGTCTCTCTAAATTGTCTCTAGCAGCTAGGATGATGAATATTAAAACGGATCATAATTTACCTGAGAATTGCATGGATGCATGGGCGGAGTTGTTTAAAGAGTATTTGCCAGAAGACAACGTGTCTGCTGAATCTTATTATGAGATTCAGAAATTGGTTTATAGTCTTGGGTTGCCTTCGGAGATGATTGATGTTTGCATCGACAACTGCATGATCTACTGGAAAGAAGATGACAAGTTAGAAGAGTGTCGATTCTGCAAAAAACCACGATTCAAACCGCAAGGCCGTGGGAGGAATAGGGTACCGTACCAAAGGATGTGGTACCTACCAATTACAGACAGATTGAAAAGATTATATCAATCTGAGAGGACTGCTGCGTTGATGAGGTGGCATGCGGAACATGTCCAGAGAGATGGTGAGGTTGCACATCCATCAGACGCAAGAGCGTGGAAACATTTCAACAAGGTACACGCAGATTTTGCTACAAATATTCGGAATGTCTATCTTGGGTTATGCACCGATGGATTTAGTCCATTTGGAATGTCTGGTAGACAATATTCTTTGTGGCCAGTCATTCTTACGCCGTACAATTTACCGCCGGATATGTGCATGGAACAAGAATTTCTATTTTTGACCATATTAATCCCTGGGCCGAAGCATCCAAAACGGTCTCTTGATGTTTTTCTTCAACCGTTGATAGAAGAGCTAAAGCAATTGTGGTCAGAAGGGGTGAGGACGTACGATTGTTCCTTGAAAAACAATTTTACGATGCGAGCAGTTCTGCTGTGGACGATAAGTGATTTCTCTGCTTATGGGATGTTGTCTGGCTGGACAACACATGGAAGATTATCTTGTCCATATTGTCTTGGATCGACGGATGCTTTTCAACTGAAGAATGGTAGGAAGAGTTGTTGGTTTGACTGTCATCGTCGCTTTCTTCCACTTGTCCATCCGTACAGAAGAAATAAGACATTGTTTCGGCACAAAAAAATTGTCAGAGACGGTCCTCCTCCATATCTCACCGGCCAGCAGATCGAAGCAGACATTGATTATTACGGAGCTCAGGAAACAGTTAAAGTTGGAGGAAATTGGCATGTTCCTGGAAATATGCCTGATGGGTATGGTGTGTCTCACAATTGGCATAAGAAGAGTATATTTTGGGAGCTACCCTATTGGAAAGATCTTCTCTTACGCCACAATCTGGATGTCATCCATACTGAGAAGAACTTTTTTGAGAACATCATGAATACATTACTTAACGTCCCTGGGAAGACAAAAGATAACAAAAAGTTAAGGATGGACTTACCTGATATTTTTCTCAAGAAGTGAGTTACATATCAAGAGCAATGGAAACGTTCATGTTCCCATCTTCCGGTTGTCATCAGAAGCCAAAACAACCTTGTTTGACTGGGTTGCATCAGAAGTTAAGTTTCCTGATGGTTATGTTTCAAATCTGTCAAGATGTGTTGAACGAGGTCAAAAGTTCTCCGGAATGAAGAGTCATGTGTTTATGCAACGACTACTTCCATTTGCTTTTGCCGAGCTCCTTCCAGCAAATGTCCATGAAGCACTTGCAGGTAATTATAAAACGTTAATATATATACATATGTTATGAAATGTTATTAATTTGATTACTTTTGCAATATACAGCCATCGGCGTTTTTTTCAGAGATCTCAGCACACGTACGTTCAAAGAAGAAGTCATCGAACAACTTCATCATAACATTCCGATCATATTGTGCAACCTGGAGAAGATATTTCCTCCTTCATTTTTTGACGTCATGGAGCATCTAGTTGTCCACCTACCGTATGAAGCATTGCTTCGTGGACCTGTTCACAACGGATGGATGTATCCGTATGAGCGACAGATGAAACATTTGAAGGGGAAAGCAAGAAATCTTGCAAAGGTGGAAGGTTCAATAGTTGCGGGAAGTTTGACAGCCGAAACATCTAACTTCACATCATACTACTTTGCTCCAACTGTTCGTACGAGGAAAAGAGTTCCTAGAAGATATGATGATGGTGGAGTACCGACATCATATCCAATTGATGGTGTTCCTGACATTTTCTGCGAAATTGCACGGTTTGGTGGTAAAACGAAAGAAGTATGGTGGTCATGTGAAGAGGATAAACATAGTGCCCACACTTATATTCTGCTCAACTGCGAGGATGCAGTGACCCGTTACTTTGAAAGGTAAATATTTTTGTGAATGTTAATTATATGAATTGCAGTTAATTATGTATGACTTGATTATTTGTTTAATTTGCAGCATGTTTGTATCTCAAGTTGAAGAAGCAATACCAGGAATATCTGCAACTGATGTGGACACACGTAAAGATAAGCACTTTGTCAAGTGGTTAAAATCACAGGTACGTAATATATCTCATACATTGATTAATTAAGTAAGTGTTTTGATACTTCAATATTAATTAAGAATAACTGCTTTTTGCAGGTTGATTATGACGATCCTTATTATCCCGTATGGTTTCACGAATTGGTTCAAGGTCCAGTTGCAAAGGTCACCACATCACCTATGTATTTCACACGAGGATTTACCTTTCACACATACGAGTATGGGAGACATCGGGCAACGAGTAACTACGGAATATGTGTGAAAGGTGAAACGGACTTTTACGGGATCTTGCAGGAGATTATTGAAGTGGAATTTCCGGGGTTATTGAAGCTAAAATGCGTCCTCTTCAAATGTGAATGGTTCGATCCTGTTGTGAACCGAGGGATTCGGTATAACAAATTTGGTGTTGTGGATGTCAATTTTGGGAGAAGATACAACAAATTTGAGCCTTTCATTTTAGCTTCACAAGCCGAGCAAGTTAGCTTCCTTCCTTATCCTCGGCTTCGAACTTCCGGGATAAACTGGTTAGCTGCTATCAAAATTACACCTCGTGGACGCATTGTCGCTGGAGAAGAACCGCCCTTGCAAGAAGAAGACGCTATCAATGAAGTTGAGGTACCAGAACAACCAACTGATGAAATCCTTTTGATCGACCCGCAAAACTTTCAATATGAAGATATTCCCGAAGATGCGACAGATGAAGCACGTGAAGACGAGTTCGAGAGAAGCGACGATGATGATTGTAATGATAGTGATGAGAACGAAAACGATTTAGAGTGATGTAATATTGATGAGAACGAAAACGATTTAGAGTGATGTAATATATGTCTCTGATGTTGTATTTCTCTATTGTAACGTATGTTTAAAGAAATATTGTTTTTTTACCATCCTAATGTATGTGTAACAAATGTTGTTTTATATAATATGTATTTGTGTTAATTTTAAAAAATTATTTGGAGTTTTAGGGTTTTAGAGTTTAAGTTGGAGAAAGAGCACAAAGTAGTAGGAGAGATATGATGTTAGATGATATGTGACTTTGGGGTTTAGGGATTTCATTCTCGGTGTTTAGGGTTAAGCGTTGTAAAATCGTCGTAAATGGTTATCTATTCCACGTAATTTCGTCGTAAATGGAAAAACGCGGGCCTGGTAACTTCGTCGTAAACGTGAGCCTGGTAAATTCGTCGTAAACCGATGTTTCGACGTAATTTCGTCGTAAATCGAAAAACGCGGGCCTGGTAACTTCGTCGTAAATGAAAAAACGCGGGCCTGGTAACTTCGTCGTAATATTACGTCGCGTTTACGACGAAACCTTTTCTATATATTGGGACGCCGAGACGAGGCTGCCTCGTCCATTCCTCCCAAACTCCTCTCCTCTCCCTCTAAGGTACATTCTCTTTCCTCCTTTTTTTTTTTTTTTAAGTTAGTTTAGGTTATTAATTAGTTAGGTAATTAGTTTAGGTGATTATTTAGATAATTAGTTTAGGTGATTAGTTAGATGACGGAATACTATAGTTTAGGTGATTAGTTAGGTAACGGAATAATTTTTTAATTATGTCGTCATAATTGATTAAATTTATTTAAATTTTTTTTAGATGGCTCCTAGAAGGAAACCAGCAGCACCTACTTATGCCCAGTTGTTTGGCGATGGTTCCGGTACATCTTCTTCCGGTCCATCGTCTTCCGATGCAGTTCCAGACTCTCAGACTTCTCAGAGAGTTTTTTCGAGTCCTCCTCTTCCACCGCAGATGCCTCCACCTCCTCCTCCAGCGGCTGCACCTGAGCCTGTCCCAGAAGGTGCAGTTCATCCGGATTTGCGTGTGCCTTCATATGCTCCCTTCGCGAGATATACGGTGGTGGATTTGCTTGCCCAGCCTGGACGGGGGGGTTTGGATGTTCTAGACCCCGATAGACCCTGAGGAACTTATTGGTAAGTTATTAATTTTTATTACTTTAAAATTTAATTAATTTTTATTTTCTAACGGTTAAATTGTTTTTTTTTAAGGTTTGGGGCTAACAACCGTGTTACCAGGAGCGTTTCGGCGACGACTAAGGGTTACTACGACGGGGCATACCCGAACTGGAGCAAGACACCAAATCACGTTAAGATCACGTGGTTTAAATGTTTTGCGGTAAGATTTTTAAATTTAATTAAATTTTCACTTTAAATATATATATATATATATATATTTTTAATATTTATTATTAATTGTAATTTTTTCAAAATTTTTATGTTTCAGCAAAAGTGGCATTGGTCTTTGGGAATCACCTAGAGTGTGAAGGCGGAATTCGTTGCAAAGGCAAAGATACGCCTCTGCAACACAGTCTCTGATTGGAAGGACAAGTGGGAGATCTACGGGTATGAGGGAAAGCCCACTGAGCTCACGACGGATGTGTGGGATGGCCTCATCGCCTATTGGGAGCACCCCTCTTCGATCAAAAAGACCAATTCGTGCTCGGCTTCTCGAAGGACGAAGGATAAAGATGGTCATTTGCCCATGCTTCATCACAGAACCGGACAAAAACCTCATGCAGGAGTCCGTCTAGAAGCTGTAAGTTTTGTTTTAAATATATATTTTATTCAATTAATATAATTTATAATTTATAATTTAATTTTTTTTGTAGTTCGAGAAGACGGGAGTCTTACCTTCTCTGTCTGACCTATTCAAGATGACTCACGCCACATCCGACGGAGTTTTTGTGGATCCTGCATCTGAGAAACTCTTCTGAACAGTGGCTGGTCGGATTGAAGAACGGGAGACGCAACTAACCCAGGAGTCTCCCGATGGATTACCAGTCACATTGTCCACCGAAGAGGTCGACAGAATCTTCGAAGAGGTAACTTAAAATTTTTGTTTACATTATTTTAAATATTTTAACATAATTAACTATATTAATATATGTTTTGATTTTATAGGTGGCTCCTAAAAAGAAGGGACGGATAGTCGGTATAGGCTCTGTTAACGAAGTTGCAAGGGCAACTTCGTCATACACTTCGAGACGGATGAAGAGACTGCTCAGATGAAGGCTCGAATGGATAGCCAGCAGGTTCGTTTAGACTCTCTTGAGGATTTGCTAGACGTGATGGCCGTGGGAAACCCGGTTATGCAGAGAATGTTGAGTGAGAGACGAGCCGCTCTTGGAATGCCACCACGAGATCCCCAAGAGTCCGATCCAACCCGTCAACAGCCGAGCAACCCCACCAACTACTTCGAGAATATGTAGTTTTTTTATTTTTCTGTTTGTATTATGAATTTAAATATTATTGTATGACTTTTTAAAATATGTTTTCCAATTTCATATTTCGTTTTAAAATTTAAATTATTTTAAATTCTGAATATTAAATATAAATTAAAATCTATTATATACTAATTAATAATAATATAATAAGAAACGATGTAAACTCCTCGTAAACATTACATGGAGTTTACATCGAATGTTTACGAGTGATTAACATCGAAATATTTACGAGGGTTTTACATCGAAATGTTTACGAGTGTTTTACAACGAAAGTATTTACGTGTGCTTTACATCGAAATAATTACGTGGGCTTTACGACGAATATTTACGTGGCTTTTACGACGAATCCTTTCCCTGCGCTTTACGACGAATATATTTCGTCGTAAACGTAACGAGTCGTTTACGACGAAACCTCTGTTACGACGGACGTTTAACAACGAAACGTCTTTCGACGTTAATTCGTCGTAACACCCGGTTTACGACGAATTTACAACGAATTCTGCCCTAGTAAAAAATATGTTTTCTTGTAGTGTTCGCACGGCCCTGCTTCCCGGTTATAGATACCTTTTTACTAAACATACAAATACACAATAGTCAGATCATGTTTTCCGTTTTCATTGGGTCATTGCCTAAGATAGTTTTTTTTTGCTGCAAAAAAAACATACAATAGATTTCACAGAGATGGCAACGACTACGGAGGAATAAGAGTGTGTACAAAAGGAGAAAACAAGATTGGAAGGTTGAAAACATGCCTTTTAAGTTTGAATTACAATTTACCGCCGAAACTTACAAATTAGCAAAACTCTTTACATATTCAAGCTCTGATCATGTTGAAAATATGAGATCTTATTAATTGTGCAGACCTTTTAATCATTGCAGCAATTTCTGCCTTTGGCATGAGGTGAACGGCTGACTTTTACGCTGATCTTGTTTTCCTTGTGAATGTGAATTTTTCCAACTTCTTCGTTGACTTGCAACACATTCAAAACTAATTAAATTACACATATATTCCACATAATTATTATATTTAGATGAAGCAAAAGACTTACGAAGTTTCTGGTTTCTGAGAAATGGAAGGATTGCCGAATCAGAAGATGCGATACATAAAAGTAAAAGTGAAAGTGAAGCTATTAATAGAATGAACTTGAGACTCATTGTTCTTTCCCTATGTATCTTCTGTCTAGCCAACGCGTAAACAATAATTAAATAGTTGTTAGTGTAAGACTGTTAGGTAGAGATCATATCAGTGTCGTTCTCATTAAAGTTGGTGGTGATTTGTATTAGTCAATGCATTTTTAATGAGCGGATGCTGGCTTTTTAATCTTCAATTTCTTCTCCTTATACTTGCACTATAAGAAAATTTATACCATGGATAGGTACCTTTAGGTGTCTTGGAATTATCTCCAACGTTAATCATCAATTTCGGTAAAACAAGATTTTAAAAGCATAATTCTTTGTTATACCGAGATCGGTCGGAGACTAGTAAGAAAGACAAGAACTCGTCGGTGGGTTAGCAACAAAGACGTTTATTAGATCAAATGAATTTAATCGGTTTACAAATGAGGAAAGAAGCATTGAAAACAAACCGGCGAAAGCGAATTCGCCAGAAAAATACAACTCGGCGAGAAGAAGAACAAGTAAAACCCTAATTTTAGTCGCCTAGTGTGAGTGTAGTCGATCCCGGATTCCTTTTTGATGTCTTCCTCCTCTCTTAGATAGTTGGTTCAACCTCTATAACCTAGTTTGCCTTATTTTGATGGGCTTTAGCACGTCAGACCGCTCAGTTGGATCGCTCAGTTGGATCGCTCCGTCAAGCCGTCGAAGAGACTGCTTTTAGTCAACCGTTTGAATCGACTAAAGCAGTCATGAGCCGACTTAGAGCTTTGTCGCTAAGTCAAGCCGACGATATCAATTTTGGTGGGTCTGGCTTGCTAACTGATGGGTCTTGTGGAGGAGTGTAATCCACCTCCTACAATACAGATACTCTATTTATTTTTCTCTTTTATTTTCTTTTACGGAGACATTGTTTGAAGCAATATGAAAAAGGGCTGAAGAAGTGAGCATACACACAATTTTCATCTAATATAAAGTGTTAGGACAAAGAACAATATGAAAAAGCCAACATCCGGTCATTATGCATTGACTAATACCCTGGAGAGCTAAACTTAGGTATCTTGAAATTATCTCCAACGTTATGATCAATTTCGATGAAACAAGATAAAAGACTCGTTGATGTACACTCGATAGTCTAATTATATACACCCTTGTTTTATATTTTATTTCATAATATAAGTAGTTTTAGTAAAAAAAGTTTTGTTTTACAATATTATAACTAATTTTAACATTTCAATACAACTTTTATATTTATTGAATATTGTGTGACCAATTAAATTATACTCTCCGTTTTATAATACATAATTTTTGAATGTTTTTGATGTTTTATTTGATGTTTTAACATTTCAATGTTTACTTTAAATTTATTGAAAATTGTTCGACCAATGATATTTATTGTTTTTTATATGGTTAGTAAAATTAATTATAGCTTATATTTTTAATGATAATCAAAAAGAAAAAGTAAATTTCTTAATTTGTGTGTTATAAGCTTTTTTATAATTGGTTGAAGTTATATATATTAAATGATATATTTTTTTAAATAACTACTTTCTTAATATTAGTACTTTTAACTAAAACTACCTACAATTTGACACGGAAGGAGTACATGTTGGTTTCAAATTAATTTTCCTTATTTTTTTTGCCTTTATTTCTTTTACAAAGACATCTTCTGAAGTAACATGATAAAGAGCTGAAAAAGTGAACACACGCACACACAATGAGTACAAGACATGACGATACACCTAGGCAGGGGTTATGAAAATTGGCCGAACCAAAGTGTAAGAACTTGATCGAGACTCGTGAGATTGTAGTGGGTGAAAAATAACATGAAGACCTAAGGCGATCAAGACAAGCTAACTTGCTGCAGATAATCTGGTGAATCTCTCTCACCAAGTGATGGAGGATCAGTTTTGAAGATGGAGGAATATAATCGAATGTTTTTCTCCTTCCGCAACTACTATATATTGATCGAAGTGAAAGATCATTACATGTCATAACATTTAACTTACATCTATTAAATGTTGATTAGGTGTTTTTTCCCCGCTGCTTTCGCCTTGCAAACAACAAGTACTATAGAAATAAGGAAATTTGCCAAAACTAACCCACAACTTGATTTTAATCCCAAACATATATTCAAACTTGAACCAAATGCAAAACTAACATAAAAGCCTTGTGAAATTACAGCTCAGTCCCTTGTAACCAAACAAAAAAACAGAAGCCATTTTTACGAATATAGCCCTAGTAAGTCGTCTGAGTCGTCTAAGATATTGGAAGTCGTCTGGACGATTTCAAAGTAAGTCTTCTGGTGTAGCTGATCTTAAAAATAATTTTTAAATTTTTAAATTTTAAAAAAAAATATTTTGGTAAGCGAAAAATTAAAATCATGTAATTATAAACAGTTTTAAGTGATATAAATTAAAATATAACAAAATTGAATTGTTTTCAACATAGATGAGTGTAGGTAGTGAATCATGGTATTCTTTGGTCTAGGGTTTGGCAACATATGTTGTAGTAATGTATGAATACTTAGGGTTAGATTTTGGAAAGCTTGAATGTTTTTTTGAAAAATTAATTGTTAACCTATACATGTTTATTTTTGGGTATAGTAAACACTTTTGAAGTTTAATTTGATTTTATGAAGTGTTTAGTTAGTTAATTAAGTTTAGGGGTTATGTTTAGGGTCTAGACGACTTACATTTCAGTCGTCTGGTAAAGAAATTAAAACAGACGACTTACATGTATGTCGTCCAAATATTCCCGCCAAAAAAATTTTAAAAAATTATTTTCCCGCTTAAATAATTTAAACCAGACGACTTACAAGTCTTCTATTTTTTGCTTCCCACTATATAAAGAAAATTTTACACATTCTCTCTCCTCCTCTCAAATGGCTGCAACAAAAATGTAATGTTCATCACTCTAAAACTCTTCAACCTCTCTCTAATCTCTTTGACTTGAAAACACCAAACTTTATATGAATTTTTCAGTTTTGTCTCATGTCTTTCTTATTAATCTATCTTTTTTTGCAGGTTTTTAATCAGATGGTACTCATCTTCCACTCATTTAAAGATAGATCTATTAATTTTAGATATGTATTTTTGTGTGTTCTATAAAGGTAGATTTATCTAATCTTCCACTCATTTTCTCTGTTTTTAAGTCATTTAAACGTTTTTGGATATGCAGGTTTTTCAGATCTAGATTTGATATGCAGGATTTTCAGATCTGGAAGACTTCTGGGACGACTTACATGTTAGTCGTCTAAAATATAATGCACTAGACGACTTCCAGGAAGTCTTTCAGACGACTTCCATTTCAGTCGTCTAGACTTCCTGGAAGTCACCTGGACTTCCTGAAAGTCGTCTGGACTTCATGGAAGTCTTCTGACGAAGTCTCCTTTTCATAATAGATATGAGCGTTTTGGTAAGTTTTTATGTCGGATTTTTCTTCATTTGGTAACTTCTTGCTGTATAAAGTTCTTACTTTTTTCCCAAACTAAAACTCTCCAAACCCACTCTAATCTATTTGACTTGAAAACACCAAACTTTATATGAATTTTGCAGTTTTGTCTCATGTTTTTCTTACTAATCTATCTTTTTGCAGGTTTTTAATCAAATGGTACTCATCTTCCACTCATTTAAAGGTAGATCTATTAATTTTAGATATGTATTTTTATGTGTTCTATAAAGGTAGATTTATCTAATTTTTCACTCATTTTTTCTGTTTTTAAGCAATTTGAACGTTTTTGGATATGCAGGTTTTTCAGATCTAAATTTGATATGCAGGTTTTTCAGATCAGGAAGACTTCTGGGACGACTTACCTGTTAGTCGTCTAAAATATAATGCACTTGAAGACTTCCAGAAAGTCTTCCAGACGACTTCCATTTCAGTCGTCTAGACTTCCTGAAAGTCGTCTAGACTTCCTGGAAGTCTTCTGACAAAGTCTTTTTTCATATCTAGTGGAGTCCAAGCTTGTCTTTGTAGAGGAATGATCGATAATAGTTTTGTTTGTGGTCTGTTTTGTGAATTGCATGTCTACTCTTTTAGTTGTGATTTTTTTTGTAAAATCAGTAATGATGTTTCCCAAGATGTAATACATGTGCTAACAATGTGTTTACACATTTACAAATCAATGAAATAATAAACTTCAGTAGCCTTTTTATCAATAATAAACAAATCAATGAAATAATAAACGTCAGTAGCTTGTCTTCCGCTGATCCTCTCACCATTTCTTGCGCATATAACGCTTGAGTTGCCACATACTTGGTTACCCAAAACGTTTTAGTCCCATGTTTCACACTTGCTCGGACCTTTCATTGACAACCACTAACACGACATGTTGCCACAAAGAGAGTTTTCGTTGACTTGAATATTTTGAAGGAGAACCTACGCCTCACCGCTGAAACCGTTCTCATCTTGCTAAAGCTTGATACACAAAGACGTACTTCATGCGTTTTAGTTATCTCGAGCAAGTTCCGAACTTGTCTATCACTTGTAACATGAATAGGAGGAAGGTCTGGAGCCATCTGTTGTAATGAGTAGGTTAACTCCACAGACTCTGTGTTCATGTCCAGGTTATAATCTTCTTGAGCCATTGCAACAAGATCAGCATGTGTCGAACCTTCACTCAAAAATAACATTCTCGCTCCTTTGAAATGATCAACCACAAAATTCCAACATCCATCTTTCAACAACCATTCTCCATACACTGTATGTAACTGACGCATCTTCTGAAAAAGTCAAAATAAAACACATTAGCAAACTTAGAACAAAGAAAACGAAAGTTTATTAAAGATCGAAGCGGACGAC
This sequence comes from Brassica napus, assembly GCF_020379485.1. NCBI lineage: Eukaryota > Viridiplantae > Streptophyta > Magnoliopsida > Brassicales > Brassicaceae > Brassica > Brassica napus. The sequence goes on from NC_063446.1 coordinate 29,583,717, forward strand.
TTCAATCTAAGTACTCCTGACGACTAAACTATACGTCGTCTGGTCAACGCAGAAGTTATTTTTGCAATTGACTTTGAAATATGTTATTTCAGACGACTGAAAAATAAGTCGTCTACTTTTGTTTGGTTAAAAAAAAACTCCAAAAAAGCTAGACGACTTACATTTCAGTCGTCATAGGTTAGTTTTGCATTTGACTGGATTATTTCAGAAGTTTGACTTTCCTGGACGACTTACATTTCAGTCGTCTCGTAAAAATTAAAATAATAATATGTTTTTTAAAACTAGACGACTTACAATTAAGTCGTCATAGGTTAGTTTTACAATTGAAAAAAAAATTCAATATTTAATTATATAGAGACGACTTACAATTCGGTCGTCCGTTAGATGACTTACATGTAAGTCGTCCATGATTTACGAGGTTTGACCAGAATCTCGGAATAAAATCCTGGACGACTTACATGTAAGTCGTCGGGCGGATGACTGAATTGTAAGTCGTCTGGATATGATTAAATATTGAAGTTTTTTTTTCAATTGCAAAACTAACTTGTGACGACTTAATTGTAAGTCGTCTAGTGTTAATAAAATATTGATATTTCAATTTTCACCTGACGACTGAAATGTAAGTCGTCCGGAAAAGTCAAACTTCTGAAATAATCCAGTCAAATGCAAAACTAACCTATGACGACTGAAATGTAAGTAGTCTAGGTTCTTTGGAGATTTTTTTGTAACCAAACAAAATCAGACGACTTAACTTTCAGTCGTCTCAGAAAACCGATTTCAAAGTCAATTGCAAAAATAACCTCTGCGTTGACCAGACGATTTCCAGGTAAGTCATCTACAGCCAGACGACTTCCCATGTAAGTCGTCTGACGAACAGATCTGGAAAAAAACTCAATTTCATACCTTAAATTGGTGAGATAACTTCCTTAGCACACAGAATCTCAAACGAAAGTGACCCACCCAGAATCGTTAGTTTCTATGACTTTATGAACCATAAAAAATATAGAATCAAAATCTTGGGTTTTTTTAGCTCATTGTGAAGAGAAAGTGAGAGATATGTTGTGTTTAGTTCACAAGAATGGAAAAATAAGAAGGGTAACTCAATTTTGGGAGCATTAAGTGCTTCAAATTGGTTGTTCATGGTGGTTGGGATATTGATGACAATGGCAATCTTGTAATTACTTGAAGATGATGAGGGTGAGAGAGTAAAAATGTTATTTTCGAAAAAAAATAAAAATTTGATGGCATTTTCGTGAATTATATGAACTTGTGGGGTGAATAGGACAAAACCAATTTTCAAAAAAATAGGAGGTTAGTTTTGTGTTTGACAATTATGCAAAAAGACCTCTATATGCACAAAACAGTTCAATGTAGCGCGTGAAAAGACATCCAGATGCGCATAGATGAAGATATATTTTATTCAGAGGGACTCCGTTTAAGCGAATTTAATGTACTCCCTCCGTTTCATATTGTAAGTAGTTTTAGGGAAATTTTTTTGTTTCAAAATGTAAGTAGTTTTCGTATTTCTAGGTAACTTTTACATTTATTGAATACAGTGTGACCAATCAAATTAAATAGACTTATTTTTTATTGGTTAAATTATATCTAACCTATTTATTATAAAATACTTTTTAAAAACATAATAATTTTATTAATCTTCGCGCTTTTAGCCAAAACTACTTATATTATGAAACGGAGGGAGTATCTTTTTATAATATTCTGCTCATTTTGAACTATAAAATGTTGTTAAAAAAGGAATTATATAATAAAATATTTGTAAACCGGTCCACTTAAACACCATGCGAACCATAGACGGCCGCTCACATGCTGTTTCGCCTTGCTAACAACATCGGCGTGCGGATCCTGACTTAGGGGGTGCTTCTATCATCACTGCAGGATAAATTGAGGCTAATAAGTAAACTAAAATGGAAAATATGGAGTAAATCAGATTATAAATTTTGCAGGATTTCTTACAAACTTTGCGGATTTGGTATGGCTGAGTTGAAGCTGCATAAGATGAAACCACGAAAGAGAGAACCAGGAACAAAGCAATCAGGCTCAAATTTCTCTTCATTTTCTTCTATCTCTATGTTTGTGTTGTAGGTAAAGAATAATCTTATGTGTGTATTTATACCAGTTAGGCAGTTCCAACTATTATTATTTTAAAACGTGATGACACAATCACGCTATTCGCATAAAATGAAGCTACGTACAGTAGAATCTTTTTGCTTGTCCAACTCACCAACAAGAGCATGCACAGCAAGAGGAAGAGAAAAAAAGTATAGAAGAGAGATGAAGAATCGATTCTTTATAAAGAATGTTGGTACAAAGATGAGAGACTTAAGTGGTTAATGATAGGCAGACTTTCAGATTGCCAAGAAATCAGGATTCGAAAGCATCTCACTACACTTTACCTTGTGACTACGCGGATATAGGTTTACCTGACGGCCGATTTGAATATTCATAGTGAGAGTTCATATGTGAGTCACATCATTGCATGCACCACCATTTTGGAGATTAGTCCGAGCTTCTCCATGAAGCTAGGATACCCTAAATTAGAAAGAAAAAAAATGAGAAACTTTTCTTCATTATGTGTATTAATAGGGGTTCCAACTCTGTTATTGTTTAATTATTATTTTTGTTATATTATTATTATTATATGTTAAAGAAACTACGAGGAGAGATTGTTCGTTTGCTCACCCAGGTGATCCATCTGGGTGAAGATGCAAATCGATGTTCGTTTTGTGCATTATAATGCTACATCCAGATGGATCACCCAGCTGAATTTTTAAAAACTCATCTCAAATTCTCACCCAAATAAAGATGAGTCTTGATGGTGCATCTGGATGCAGATGCATCAACTTCAGTCCAAAATGATAAATGACAAAAATGACCTTTAAAAATCAAAATATTATTTTCAAACCGTAAATTCTATTTTTTTGCAAATACATTTTTCCGCCAGAACCAAAAAATACATATTCCCGCAAAAACTGAAAAAACACACTTTCCCGCCAAAACCGCAAAATGTGTTTTTCCTCAAAAAAAACGTAAAACGCACATTTCCATAAAAACACACTTTTCAGCCAAACCAGTAAAACCGCACTTTTAGGCCAAAACCGGAAAAATGCATTTTCCCGTCAAACCCGAAAAAACGCATTTTTCCGCCATAACCCAAAAAATGCATATTCCCGCCAAAACCCCAAAAAATCATTTTCCGGTCAAAACCGCAAAAAGCATTTTCTCGTCAAAACCAGAAAACGTAATTTTCCCGCCAAAACTGGAAAAACGTATTTTTCCGCCAAAACTGGAAAAACGTATTTTCCCGCCAAAACCGGAAAAAGTATTTTCCCGCCAAAACCGGAAAAGCACATTTTCCCGCTCTGGAAAAATGTATTTTCCCGCCCTGGAAAAACATATTTTCCCGCTAAAACTGGAAAAACGTATTTTCCCGCCAAAACTGGAAAAACATATTTTTCCGCTAAAACCGGAAAAACACATTTTCCCTCCAATACTAGAAAAACGTATTTTTCCGAAACCGAAAAATAATATTTTCCACCAAAAAAGTAAAAATGCACTTTTCCCGTCAAAAACGCAAAAATGCACATTTCCCGTCAAATCCGCAAAAATGCATTTTCCCGCCAAAATCGCGAAAAATAAACTTTTCCCATCAAACCCGCAAAACACACTTTTTCGTCAAAAGCACATTTTGCGCCAAAACCGCAAAACGTACTTTTCTCTCCAAAACCGCATAAAATTATTTTCTGCCAAACCCATAAAAACGTATTTTCCGCCAAACTCATAAAAACGTATTTTCCGCCAAAACCACAAAAATGTATTTTTCGTCAAAAACACATTTTTCCTCAAAAACCGCAAAAATATTTTCCGCCAAAACCGTAAAAATGTTATTTTCCGCCGAAACATAAAAAAAAATATTTTAGTCATTTTATTAATAAGTCCACCTGGATGCAGTTGCAAGTTAAAAAATGAAAAGCAAACGAACATAGCTGCATTCAGATGTTCATCTGGAAGCATGGACGAAATGAAGAAATGAACAACACCCAGATTAAGCATCTGGATAAGTCATCTAGATGGATCATCTGGATGCATTTTCCAGATGTAAAAACGAACCGGCCATAGTATACAAAAAACTACGAGGAGAGATTCATGATGCTCTAAGGTTACAAAAGGTGAACCTGCTTGTCCACATCATTACGTATCGTAGTGGTCTCACCAGCCGATAATTTTCAAAGTCACGTAATTCCAATATACCGATGAATATATTTAAGACTAATTAACCTAATAATTATCAGCACAAAAATTGGATCATGACTGAATTAATATTGTTTCTTTTTTTTTGCTAAATTGTAAATGTCATTATTTCTAATGAAGGTTTCGGTTACAAGATGATTTGCAACCACAGTTTACAAAAAAAAAAAAAAAAAAATTGATTTGCAACCATAGTTTGCTGAGACAGCCATTTGGTTGCTTAGAAGCCGCAAAAAGTCTAAAAAAACTCCTAAGAACCTAAGTACTTAAATTCAAGTTCCTCACAATGGAAGACTTGAAGTTAAGAGATCAACTAGAACAACAAACAACAATGTAAATCTCCCATACCTAAGCGCTTCAAGCTCAATCAGAAAACCTCATAAGCAGGAGAATAGCTAAAAGGGACGTTCAGTCGAACACTCACCGAAGTGGCTCCAAGCAGCTTCAACGGAGGTGGCTGGCTCTCACCCCGGGACACCACTGGAGGAGGACGCCGATAGAACAAATCCCATAGCTATCTCGAGAGGAAGCAAAGAACAGTACCGAGTCAACACCGCAGAGACAGGAAGGACAGGTTACGGTCAAGCGCAGGCGGTCTAAACATGCTCCATCCGGCCACGCGACACAAAAGGTGCAGTAAAGAGTCCAACTATTACAGAGCTAACTGTCGGAGCAGAGGACACGGGAAGTAAGCGCATAAGGAGTTTTGAAACTCCTTAAAGCAGATGACTCAATCAGGAAGCAAGAAAGCTCGATCTTAACGCAAGCGACGCCGTAACATAGGGTTGTCCTCAAAACCCAAGCGAACAGCATCAGGAGCAAGAGGGAGAAGCCACATGCTTACTGTGAGACCACCATGGTTGTTGTCTGTTGAACTAAATACAGAGGTCCTCGGTGGCTCACCTCGAAGCCACTTTTCACTCTGGAAAGAGAGGAGAAGCTCTACAACAAACCTTGGAGCATGCCGATAGAAGAAACCGATTGGAACGAGACGACGGGGCAAGAACGATGAAGGCAGCAACGCGTCGGAGTTCCGGCGGGTCTCGGATCCCAGATCTGACCCAGATCCGAGCGCAATCGGCGACTAGCAGCAGACCCAAGGCCCCTAAGATAACACCAGCCTCGTCTCGCCTCGCAAGAGCTCCGGAAGAAACAAAATGCCCGTATACGGCTGTTGAATTAATATTGTTTGAAATGCATAGCACGTGGAAAGAAACAAAATGCCCGTATACGTCTGGAGACTCTAAATTGGAATTGTCCGATTGGTATGGCTATAGGGTTTTTATTCGATATATTTCTTATCACTGAAAAAATATTAACATCTTGAACGATACATGATGTAAGGCATTTGATGAATACAAAGCTAGCAAAAAACAAGTTCTTCCAATATATACTAAATCACACGTTCCCTTCATGAAATGGCGACATAAATATATGTCTGAAGTAAAAAACTCTAAAAAACTTTTAGATCATCAGACATGACTACTGAAAGACTCATGTATGTGTGCCTGCAACGACAATGCTTCAACGATAGATTTTTATGCGGAAAGCACTGTGAAATCATGACAATCATGATTGTGAAAGTTGAGACTGATGTCGATCTTCTAACTCGTCAGCATAAAAGAGAGACTTGTGATCGCGGCCCTAGCTAGATTTGTTACATTTATATTCTAGCCTTTCGCAAATAGATGTTTCTCTTTACCATTTAAGAATTTAGATTAAGAAAAGCATAATGTATTGTGCTATGAACACTACACAACGTAAATAACATGCCATTTATGAGTGATAGGATAATCTTTTATGTCAAAAAAGGAAAAAAAGAAACAAGGCAGTACACCTAACTATCAAGGTGAGGGGTTATCATGAAAGTTACCCGGAAGTGTAAGAAAGGTATCTTGATCGTGACTCGTGAGTCGTGAGGTTGTAGTCTTGTAGTGGGTGACAAATAGCATGAAGAGATAGATACCTTCGGCGATCATGAGAAGCGAGCTTGCTGACAAGAATCTGGTGAATCTCTCTCTAAGCAAGTGAGAATATGTTTCGGAGATGGAGGGATATAATCGAATGTTTCTCTCCTTCCACAACTACTGTACATACAATGAAATTCCATTTCATTTATTCACAGAGTATATATATCACACATAATGAAACAACACCTTACAAATAAATCACTAGTTAATAGATCATTACATGTCATAACTTAGAAATGATTAGGTTTCTCCCGCTGCTTTCGCTTTGTTAACAATAAGTACTACAGAAATATGCACCAGATATAGATGGACATTATTGTATTCATAGGGATTCTATTCAAGCGAAATTTAGATGTATCTTTTTGTATTGCCTTTTGAATTTTAACTATAAAACTAGAGAGTGAGGGCGGGTATATTATTGATGCCCAAATATATTGATGCAGTTAGGTGAGAACTGATGTGGTGGTTATTAGGTTAACTGATGCGGTGGTTATTGTATAAAGTTTATATTTTTCTTATATACAGTTATCATATCAAAAGGTAGGTATCATGGAAAATATTTGTTGGACTAAACTAATATTAATAGGTCACACTTGTGTTTATAGAATAGATAAAATATTTTGTAAACCGGTCCACTAAACCACCCCGAATCATAGCCGGCCTCTCTCATGCTGTTTCTCCCGCCGCTTTCGCCTTGCTAACAACATTGGGGGGCAGGTCGTGACTTACTAGGGGGTGTTCCTATAATCACTGTAGGGTATATTGACGCTAATTAGTAAACCAAAATGAAAATTATGGAGCAGATCAGATGATAAATTTTGCGGGACTACTTACAAAGTTTGCGGATTTGGTATGATTGAGTTGAAACTGCATAAGATGAAATCACGGAAGAGAGAACCAGAAACAAAGCAATCAACCACAAATTTCTCTTCATTTTCTTCTACCTTTACGTTTGTGTTGTAAATGAAGAGTTATGTGTGTGTATTTATACCAGTTTATAATTTTATTTCTTTTTAAACGTGAGGTTTACAATGAAGCAGCGTAGACCATAATATATGACCTGAAGAAGAGTCTTCTACGTAGACAAATATGTTAGTTTTGTAAATTTTTCCTAAAACGCGTTAACATATTGCCTGCCACAATTAACCTAAGGTGGGCATTATTAAACTTGTTAGACCTCCGATCTATCTCTATAATAGAGATCTATCTCTATAATAGAGATCTCTAAAATAGAAAAAAAAATAGTGTTTTTGTTCCAATATGTTCCTCTATAATAGAGAAATGTTATATTTGCTTTTATAAATAGATCAATGCTATTTTTTCTCCTAAATATAGAAATTTCTAAAAGAGAGAAAAAAATAGAAATAGTGTTTTTGCTTCAATGTATTTCTCTATAATAGAAGAATACTATATTTTAGAAATTTCTATATTTAGGAGAAAAAATAGCATTCATCTATTTATAAAGGCAAATATAGCATTTCTCTATTATAGAGAAATACATTGAAGCAAAAACACTATTTCTACTTTTTTCTCTATTTTAGAAATTTCTATTATAGAGATAGGTTGGAAATGCTCTTGGTTCATGAGTTTGTAAATCTTTCCAAAATTCAACTGTAGAGGTCCCAAAAGAACAAAGATTTAGGAGAAAGAAAAATAAAACTTAAGGAAATGGAGAATGGTGAAGTGATCATTAAATCTATCACAAAAATCACGTTATTCGCATAAAATGAAGCAATTAAAAGAAACACAACTACAGAAACCCAACGTCATATTTTTCTTGTCCAGTTCAACCTGCATGTAAGAGCATCTTTATCCATGTACCTTACGGGGTTTTAGAAGAAATTATGATTAAAAGAAAAAGAAAAAAAAAGCAATTAAAACAAGAAACGCCTCTTAGATTGTGACAATAGGAGTCGTCTCTTAAGTACACGTGTTGAGACTTGGCTTTTTCTTCTTCCTCTTTTGATTCTCCTCTTGGATCAATCTCCGGCTCAATGGCTCCCAATCAGTTTCCTTTCCCATCAGTTTCGGCGCCATAGCTCCCAATGACGATGAATCTGTGAAGCTCTTCCTCAGCATCGGTCTGGACGAGAAAACCGTCACCACTACCATCAACAACCCCAAGGTCACCGCTAATCTCACCGCCGTTATCCACGAGGTATTGTTTCTAGTCTCTCCTCCTCCTTCTTCTCCCCTCGCTACTGTTGTATCCGCCATCGTTATGTATTCTGATGAAATTGGATTGAAGATGACTAAGTATCGTTTTACCTTTCTCCTCTGTTGACTGAATCCAAATTTTATGAACTCGGTTCGAAATTCTTGGTTTGATTGATGATTTGGATTCTTTGCATGTATGCATCTGGTTTAATTTGATCACTTGGCTATGCATGTATACATTTGGATCAATGCTGGAAAGAAACTTATTGATGTGTTATGTGAATCAGGTCGCTACTAAGCACCATTCAAATCTTCTTCTGCATCGTCCTACATTGTTCAAGTACATTGTTTCCTCCAAGGTTAGCTTACGACGCCTTTATTTATAGTCTCTGCAGCTGGAGTGTAATCCCTCAGTCCTTTGTGGGATTTGGTTCTGTTTTGTTGATGGAAAACTGGCAAATAATGTTTTGATTCTCTCTGTGTGATGAATCTGCAGATTAAAACTCTAGCACAATTGGATGCTGCAGTTTTGTTTTTTGAAAATCACGCTCCTGAGGACTTCAAGTTAAATGAATTTGAGGAGGCATGTGGTGTTGGTAAGAGCGTTTGGGTCTTACTAGCCGGGATTGTATTTATTTCTCAATGCTAGCATGTATAGAGTTTCTGTTTTCTTTATTTAAATGGTGCTTAAAGGTTATATGTTTTTGTGTTTTATGTGAATCTGGAGATGAGATCTTCATTATCTTTTTGGAACAGGGGTTGAAGTTTCTGCAGAAGATATTGAGAAAGCAGCTGATGAACTTTTGAAGAGAATAAGAAAACAATCGTGGAGCAGCTCTACCGAACTAATGGTTAGTCTGTGCGCTTTACTTGTTTTTTTTTCTCCGAGGCATATCCTTTTGTGCATTTCTCTATATTTTTATTTTCACATAACCAACTTATTATGTTTCTTGGTTGAACTTGATGTATTTGTGTTGTGTAGTGGGTCAATTGCTTAGACATGTCCGGAAAAGTTTGCCATGGGCAGATCCTAAGATTGTAAAGGTGAGCTAACCATTTTAGCACACTGCCTTCTTTGCTAGCCAGAAACGAAATCTTAGTTTTCTTATTTTGTCATATTTCTGTAATAGGACGTCATAGACAGAAAAATGTATGAACTACTTGGTGTTCTTTGCTGGTCATTTTTGTTAACCCGTGTGTAACAAACAAAGTTCACTTGATGAGCAAAAAACTGAATAAAGCTTTTAGGTTATACTAATCTTTGTTTTTTTTTTTTTTTTAAATCTATGTTTAGAATGTCATGTTTAAGAATTTAATAAATAAATTTGAAATTTAATAACATAATGTTTAATTTTTTTTTTTTAAACCTTTAAATAAGAGACTTGCAATGGACCACACAAATATACACGTCTCTTAACTAAGTCTCTTAGTCCCACTTTTCGAACTAAAAGTTATTAAAAAAGATTAAAAATCCCTAAATTAGTATGTGGGATAAAGATCCTCTGAGGCTAAAAAAGCTGGGTCAAACCTGCATGTCCACGTCATTACTTATATATGGACTTATCAGCCGATGATTTTCAAAGTCACGTATTTTGAATATAGTTAGCGCGAATAAAATACTAATAACGTAATAATTTTCAGCACAAGTAACTGAATCATGACTGAATTGATATTGTTTGAAATGCATAGCACGTGGAAAGAAAACTCTAAATTTGAAAGACAAAATATCCGTAAATTTTGATTCGATTCGTTATTCGTTTCTATTCGAACCGTAAAATCTAAATATTTGTAACTTTACAAAGAAAACCAAATACTAATTTGAAAGATCTGTAAAAATGCAAATACTATTTTTTTAGAAACGAATATCTCATCCTTTATATGCACATATATACATATATTTAAATAATTTAATATATAACTTATATAATTATAATAATTTCTATATATGTTTTAAAATATTTTTATTTATTATATTAGCTATTACAATTTTGAAAAATAAATAATTTTTATTTTGTAATAAAATATTAGTATTTTACATTATTTTAGATTTTTAATTTATTTTTAATTTTTATTTTATATGTATAGATCGAATCAGATATCTAAAAATTTAAAATTTTCCTGAAATCTAGAACATCGAATATCCGGATAGCTACGGATCGAATCAAATCGGATAATTGATTATTCGGACGAAACGGATCGGATCACGGATACCTTCAAAAACCGGGATATCCAATCTGTGTCCACCCCTAATTTGAAGTGTCTGATTGGTATTTGGTTATACCTTCTTTCCTCGAATATACTTAAATCATTTCTTCAGAAAATGGTGACATTTAAGTAGATGTCTAAATTAAAAACTTTAAACAACTTTTAGATCATGAGTCATGAGATATAACTAGTGAAGACTCAAGCGTTGGTGTCTGTAACTACAATTGCTTGAATGTCTCGTGAAGAAAATACCGAGAGATTTTCATGCCGAAAGCATTGTGAAACCAGGACCATCCTTTAAAGATGCAATAATATTCTGGAAGACAGGGCTTTACAGTGATTGCGATTCTTGAAAGAGAGACTTGTGATTGCGCCCTAAACTATATTTGATAAATTTATTATAGCCTCTAGCAAAAAGATGTTTCTCTTTACAGTTTCATACGATTTGTTTTCCCTTTTACGTGAAACGCTTGGCAAAGTTTCCTAGCAGAGCTTCCGATTAAATCTTTTTTCTACGCTGATTGTATAAATCTCTGAAAGAGTATTAAACCTCCAAAAAGACAATACACACCTCAAAACAGAGAATTGGGAAGGAGAAAAACAGAGTACAGTTACAATAAAAGTAAAGAGAACGATAAACACCAATAGGTGCCCATGCAGTCAAAACAAAAACCGTGAAGCGGAAGAACCAACAAGAAGCCTGGGTCTCTGACTCAAGGAGGTGGAGCTTCATTTCTGATGATAGAATCTAACCAAGAGGATCCTACCGTAGCAACATACGATCGGTACCAGTGATCCTTTGTGACACTCACAGCAGAGGGAAACTAAAGAGAGACTACTCTGTTTTCATCGTTTCCACTTGGAATAGAATTTATGATCACCCCCACATTAACATTCTACTAATAGAAAAAAAACATTCTACTAAGAGAAACCCTAACGCTCATTTACGACACAACCTAAAGCCATGTTGCATTTGCCGGCTATGAATATAAATCAACCGACTATATGGGCTTTGGCGACAAAAAAACGAATATATGGGCTTTAAAATATGCCTCTTTGTTAAATTCACGTGCTATTCGAAATTCACCCAAAAAGAAAAGGACAGCCTTTGCCGCCAATAATGTTTCCGTATACAGGTGCTGAACTAGTATGAATTTCAAGAAGTGGTTATTTTTTTGTCTAAAACAACATTCCGTATGTTAATGAAACATTAAGTCCATATTATCACAGCTCATCTAACATTTTATTTAGACCTTATATTAAATGGTGTTTTAAACATAAGTCCATATTATCACAGCTCATCTAACATTTTAATAGAGTATATTTTTGTATCCATGATGTGTCATTAAAAATGACCCAAAGAATCCATAAATATTTAGATGAAATATGCTTAGAGATTTAATTTGGAATAATAGTTTTCAAAATATAGATCAATACCTTCTCAAACTTTAACATCATTCTCCATAGTGTAACTAATCATGAATTGCCTTTGGTCAAACTAAATCGACAGCTAAATAGAAAAATTAGTAGCGTGAACAAAAAGCTTAGCAAACATAAAACTCCGTGATATAAAAGCAATTAGGCGACCGACAATTTTAAAGACTAAAGTTATTATAGAAACGAAAGTTAATGTTGTTTGCTGACTTCGTTTCTATAATAACTTTGGCAGGTTAAGAAGTTAATGCATTTGACAACTCCAAGAGAAACACAGTACTAGTATATATACTAACAAAACAGTAGAAACGTCGTCATATGCTTCGATACCTTCACGATCTCCGATCTATATAGCTCTTCGCAAATGTGGATGTTCGCGAACACATTCGGCTAGAAGTTCTAATTTAGAGATATAAAACTCATTCGGTATTTTAGGATTCAGTTCGGATCTTCTAAGCTTTAAGTATGCCTCTGCACATTCAATTTTGTTACACCATTAATAAATTAGGAAGAGGAAATGCAAAAAAAAAAAAAAATTATGGCTATTATTCAAAAGTAAATAAATAAACATTAACAAAACCTTGTTATTGTTGTTGTGAAGCAAAGAAGCTGAGGATTTTCTGAATCTTTCTTCTCTGCTTCTCCCCATTTTAATTCCATTTAATGCCAAACCCCACACTCCATTAATGCTCCTCTCCTTCCCACTATCCTCTATCATCACCACCGTCCAATTTCATCTTACATATCCACCCTACACGTGTCCCCTCTCCTCCATCTCTCCGGCGACAACAGTGCCTCCGGATCACCGCATCTCAGCCGGCTCGACGAGTGCGGTGCTGTCCTGAAGAACATCGGACTCGTCATTGACTTCGTCCGCCGCGACGAGCTTCCCGTCGCCGGAATCCGCTCCGATATCGGGAAAAAAACTCCCGATCTCCGCCGCGATTTCGCGCTTCTGTGGTAACGCAACGAGAACACTCTCGATTTCGATATCAGGTTCCCGAAGGGAGACTGACGCTGCTGCTTGCTCCACGTGGATCGACGGTGTCTCCACGGTGACGCCGTCGCCGCCGATTCTTCCCTCTCGTAATCGAACGAGTAAGATCGCTTCAGCTCCCGAAACCGAGAGAGCGCCGGTGATTGCTCTTCCACTGACGCTGTGATCTCCTCATCGATCGTCGCAGCAGCAGTGATCTCGACGTCGAAGCTTGGACGAATCCGAGGAGCCATTAACGGGACGAACGGCGACGTAGACGCAACGACGCCGGATCGGAGAATCGCCGTGCGGCAGAGCGGACAGTTAAGATGAGATCGTAGCCACTCGTCGATGCACTCAACGTGGAATGCGTGGAAGCATAACGGAAGCGTACGCACGTAATCTCCATCCTCGAACTCCAACAAACAAACAGCGCAGTCGGCGGCGGAGGCTTTCCCGGTGCAAGCGGCGGCGGAGTAGAGAAACAGAGGAAGCGTTTTGATAACGGAATCATCTAATCCGTAAGGAGAGTAGGAGTAGTGGAAAGAGTCGAAAGGGAACGGGGAAAACGATCGGCGATCGGAGGATGAAGTTGAAGCAGAGGATAGATGAAGGAGTCGGCGACGACGGGATCTCCACCGTCGAAAACGACGGAGAATGGGAGAAATAAAACGGCGGGAGATGAGGCGAGAGTAGGTCACGAAGAGAAAAGTTGCAGCTAAAACAACCACCATAGCGATCAACGGAGGACTGAACTGTACAGGAGGATCCGTAGAACGGGAAAGGATCTCTTCGGCTTCACCAGAATGCGGTGAAAGATATGGTGAAGGCGCCGGTGAGGGAACCGGTGAGATATCGCCGGAAAGCGGCGGTGGCGCCGCGAATCGCATGATATTTTGGTAGCTTATGTTAAAAACAAAAAAAAAAGAGTATAACAAGGAAAGAGCTTAAAACAGAGCTTCCAGTGAAAGGTTTAACGTAAATGAGTATTCAGCGTTGACTAGAGGTAAACGGTATTCAGACACTAATTGCCACGTCATCTTTTTTATTATTTTTTTTAAATCTGGTGCTGACAAATATAACGATCCAAAATTACTCATAATTAATCAAATAATTGCAAATTTGGAAGCAATCCGATCGTGGTATCTAATTGTTTACATATAAATGTAGTTTTCTGTATTATACTATAAGATATTAATCACTATAAATAGCTAACTATAATATTATCATTTAGCTAGGGAAAAGAGAGAAGCAAAATCTAGCAATATGGAGTTTTGAGGGGAATAAAAGAAAAAAGAAGAAGATAGTGGCTACTTTAGGGTTGTTTGATTTTAATGTGGATTTGATGTGGTGGCCCACTCTGATACTAATGGTCTTGGAACTTTATTAAGTGGATTTTTATGACTTTTTTTTTTACATCCAAGCCTTTTAAGAAAATTCTTCTTTCATTTCCTCCATTTGTTCGTATCTATTCTATTAAAAGAGCAGTGTGACTCATTGATAAAAGTACGGTCAAACTATTATTTCTTTTATCTTTATCATTATTTAGAATATTATTTATTATGTTTTATGCCATTAGACCTATATTTAAATTATCAATTGAAAAAACCTAAAAAAATGTAAAACGAAAAATATATTTAAGGGCGGGTCAAAATCTAGTTGACTGATAAAGCCAACCAAGTGAAAATTTTGTTGTTTACAATGTACTTAGTTTCTCTTCTAGATGGTTATATTCATCCTTTTTTGTAACATCTAAGATTGTTATTCGTATGATTTTGACCAAAGACATGCTTTTTTGGTGGGTGGATGTTAATTTAAAAGTTAATGTAAAACTACATCAGAACTGGAATTTTCAGGTTGAATAATATGATATAACTCTAAGACTCTGATTTTATGCATATACATGAGATTGTACTAGTCTTTGAAATAGCCAAGAAAAATGTACCTAAGAACCAAGTCACATGTTCATAAGTTAAGTTCACATTACCCTTATTACTTCTTTCAAGATCCAGAGCTGCTTGCTTGTGAGTTGTGACCGAAAGAGAAGAAAAGTTTACTTGCATGAAATAAATGTAAATTTAATAGTGTTATTTCGGATGGCAATAAAGGTGCAATAAAAACCGGTCAGAAGTACTTGGCTTGGCCTATCTACACGATCAAACACAATGACTCCAGAATTTATTGCTCAACTACTTTCTTTTTAGTCCTAGAGATATTTCTTACATTATTGTTCATGAAAATTATTTGTTTGCACCCAAACACACGGGTCTGTTTAACTGATGTTCGGTTAAGGATTCTGGTATGGTGATACTCATGGTTTTAGAAACTTGTTATCGTTTCCTATGGGCTATGGCTAGCGCTGGCCAAGGGACTTCCACCATCCACCATTTATGTTACAGTCTTTATACAAAACTGCAAATATATCTATCGATCATTAGTTTCTTCTTTCACAGCATCACTAAAGTTTATGTTCAGGATGTGATTTGATCAGTCCATTCTATGATTCTTGATAGACTTTCAATGGACATGGCATTGCAGTAATGAATTTTACTTCTTGTAAGTGTTGATTATGGAGTGACTTAGATCTCAGTGTATCATTAAAAGAACACATTCGTTGGACCGGACGAAATCTATCTATATTTAGAAAAATCGCTTTTAAATGATACATAAGTTTTTTATATAAAAAACATCGGGTTTTGAAGAGATGTATAATATGAATGGAAGGGATTGTAAATTATTTATTCATAAAATAAAATATACAAACTCTAAAACGGGTATATGTTCTTTTTTTTTTTTCACGGGTGAAATTCATTTCATAGAGGAAACACGGTTTGATACATCAATTGGCGGATGAAAGAGCAATCTCCAGACACAAGAGCCCACATGAAGGCGGCAACTAGAACCCACACCGGGGTAGCTTTTGCAACAAAAAAACAGACCAAAGCTAAGACTAAAACTAGACAGATGATTTACCAATTACCCAAGAACAGTAAAGAAGTTGAGTTAGCAGAATTTAAAACATAGTAGGAGCCAATGATCGGGAATTGTCGTTGCTGCACATAGCCCGCCACACGAAGAACTCCACCTCCTGCACCCAAGACACCACGACTTATCGTTGCTGCTCACGCCCGCCACACGATAACATCCAAGACACCAAGACCCTATGACTTCATTACCTGACAGGACGAACCATTATTTGATTCAGATTCACACAACCTTCAGAGACGGCTGCGATGTTCTCAACGCCCACTTACTCCAAGATAGAAGTCCAAACAAAATCTTCACGACTACGAAGCCTTGCCAAACGAAACGAACCACTCCAGACACGCTCATGGAAGAAGAAACGAAACGGCAAGCGACCACTACAACCACCACCATACGAAGTAAAATCTGCTAAATCAACTCTCACCGTAGGGACTCTTGATATCAACAAACTAAAACTTGAGCCACTACAACATTTAGAGAACATGCGATGATGAAGTTTAACGGTTTCCAATTGCTCCAGCTTGTGACAATCACCAATGGCACATTACAATCAAACTACATCTCTCCAACAATCACCATCCCGACTCTAAGCTAAGAACCGAACAACACATTACACAGTTCAGACTGAAAAAGGCAGGTCTTGACATCGGAAGCGAGGCAGGGACACCAAATTGCATCTGCCGCCCATTACAACAGTCCCACCGCCACAGAGGGAGGTAGATCCGTGGTGAAGGAGTTGTCTTACCTCGCCACGCGCCGCCGTCACAAAGCTACCGTCGGAGATCTGCAGAAAGGAAAATCAGATCTGACAAAAGCTTTAACCCTAAAAGCTGACTCCCATCTCCACCGTCCCGCTGTGAGTCTTGCCGTCACTCCATAGAAAGCCGGAATCCGTCACCGTCAACCGCAATAGCGCTCGGGTTGAAGCCTTGACACTAACAGAGTGACTTGCAAATCGACCAAAGAGAACCGGAGGAGAGGAGAGCAAAGATTAAACGAGAACAAGGAAGGAGTGGAAACGCCTCCGGCTCCGTCGAGTTAGAAGGAATGCATCAGGAATGTTGTCTCCTTCAGAACAGTAACATAGAAGGCATGTCACCTTCAAGCCTCTTGCCTAACCAAAACAACATTAAACACCAAGCAATCCATAATGAATCGGCAGGTGGATAGAATGTTGATAATAAAGCATTGATTTACCTTAAAAGCTGAGAAAAGAGCTGCAAATGGCAAGCTGGGGTAATAGTCTATGTCTTCAAGCTCATCTTCTGAGGGGAAAGTCAGCTCTTCTTTACAGTTCTCGTCAAAGACAGAGCAAAGATACTTCCAACATCTTCCTTCTGAATCATACTCATTCAATCTTCCAAATCCTAGCCTCTCACAGTGTTCATCTCTTCCATTAGCTTCGGCGTTGGACAGATAATACACCTGAGGGCCTCTAAAGTAATTGCCAAGGAGGAGAACACAACTTAACTTGTAAAGACGTTGCTCTTAGTAATGAAATAGCAAAAGTCAAATAATTACACAACAAGTAAAAGAGGCGTTATTAGTTACCGTGACATATCCAAGTTATGATGCAGCCTTTGGAAGTCTAAACTCGAAAGCACAATCACATGCTTCTTTCCACTTGAAGCAGCAAAATCTGCTATGTTCTCCGCAAATTTAATCATCATTCCCTGTTTTTTTTGAATCAACATTAGAATGTCTCACTAACTGTGAAAACCTCAAGCGAACTGGCTGTTCCATAGATCCAACACAAGAAGCTATGAAAGGTAAAAGGAAATGTAGTACCTTTGCAACCGGAGACCGTTGCTGAGCTAGAGTAGTAGCAGTTGAAGGTGACTCATAAACTGAAAACACACAGAAAGGTAAGGATAAAGGGCTGATTCAAAAATGTAAAGTGGCATTAGATCTAAAACTATAAAACAATGTCTTTATATAGCTAACTCCATTCAGTTACATGATCAAATCAGTCACAAGAAGTCTTATGGATCATATCACCAGTAGTAAAAATCTTTAATAGAGTAAATAGTTTGAGAAGACGAACGAACCCTCGAGAGGAAGAGAAATTTCGCCACAAGGAAGAGGGCCATAAGCGTCGTTTCCAACGCAAGGAAGCAGATAAGGATCATCGAGATAACCAACTCTGTCTGCACCAGTAGATGACACTAGAAGATCAACAGCTAGCTGCCCTACGTTCCCAATTGATAATGCAGGCTGGTGTGAAAACCAGAACCCATTAAAAGCTCTTCAATTAGATAAATCTCTAAACTTTGTCTCATGAGAAAAAAAGGCCAATGTGCATGTTTAAAGTTTCTAACTTTCATTAGAGCTGCTGCTACTTGTCATCAACTACAACCTTAATTCTCACGAAAGCTACAACTTTTTCGATTTCAAGACGGAAATGTCCAAAGGGGAGAGATCGAACTCGGAAAAACAAAGGAAGGGAATCAGCTTACGAGAATCAAAGTGGAGCATTCTTCATCCACTCGCTTTCCTTCTTCAACAACAAACTCCATCACTCCAAAACACACAGAATCTCTCTGTTTCAGTAGTGAGCAAAGTTCTTTGGGCGAGCTTGAAGAGAGCCAAGCCAGGGACTGCTTTTGGGCCGATAAATTTATGGGCTAAGAATAGTCCTTAACGTGAAAAGGCCCAAATAATGTATATATCTCACTTTAATGTTACGTTTAAACTCGGTTTGTAGTGTAATGACCCATATTAATGTTTTTTGCCTTGTTATAAACTCAGGTTCATACCTAATAGTGCATGCGTGCATCATAAACGAGAAGAAAAACGATCTCCTCAGAATCTGAACTAACTGAGTTATAAAAGTTATAAAGAAAACACTGTTAAGTTTAGTGAAGGGCAAATCTCCAAAATAGCACCTTTCTAAATTTATATCACAAAAATAGCACTCAAAAACTAAAATGACCAAAATAGCACATTTCTAAGTTTATCTTTTGAAAATTTTAATTTTTTAATTTTTCAAAATTTGAAATCTTATCCCCAAAACCTCATTTCTCAACTCTAAACCCTAAACCCTAAACTCTAAACCCTAAACCCTAAACTCTAAACCCTAAACCCTAAACCCTAAACCTTAAACTCTAAACCCTAAATCCTAAACCCTAAACCCTAAATCTTAAATCCTAAACCCCACCATTTAACTCTAAACCTTAAGTTTGTGACTTTTGATAAAACATTAAGTGCTATTTTTGTGACTTTTGACCTTGAATGCTAGTTTGGAACAAAAACTTGATTTAGTGCTATTTTTGTCTTTTTCTCTTTAGTGAATCATAAAAGAAAAAAATTTGTTCAATCAAACGGGTTACCTAAAATATAGAAAGATAGCCAACACCAAAAACGTGTAATTATCAGCAATATAAAATGATAGAAAACCTTTTTATTCATTATGAAGTGATTGATTAGACAATTATTGTCTGAAATAAATCATTGACAAATAAAATATCATAATTCAAATATGGATGAGTTTATCATTTAAAATGACATGCAAAGACTTTATGATGTTGGCTGCTTCTTTGGTTGGGTACACTCTGTCCCTTTATCACACTCTTCTCTGTATAGTTCTATGCATGAAAATCATGATGGATGAAACTAAAATTATCCACCCTATCGGGTGATGGCAAAATAATCAACATTAACATCATCAACAGAATATTACAGTAGACTGAACACTTTTTCTAAAAATATTATAATATATTTAGGCAATGTAAAATAAAGAAAATAAGCATGCATGTGTTAAAATTTGACCACTGTGGAAACTAAAAAGAAGATTATTGAAAACGCAAATAACTTAAATAAGTGAAATGACACCCATACGTCACGGACTGGTGGACCAAGCAGGCCATATTCAAATGATACATTATGCATAAAATCTTATCCTCTAATTGAAAACTCTTACTTTTATACTTTTGTTCTATGAACCATGTCTTAGTGTCTTCGTCATATATATGTCCATTAGTTAAATCTAATTTACAACTCGAACTAAAATCTCAACAAACAATCATTTTTTAGTAAAGTAGTTACGTTTTCAAGATCACACATGTCCTTGCGAGAGTCTTCCATGTGTATATGTTGTGTCCCAAAAAATCTTGATTTCGTTAGCTTTAAAGAAAATATCGGGTAGTGTTTTCTCTTCGTCAAACAAGGCCAAATGTGTAGCAGGATCTTATTACAATGTTCAGAAGTAAACATAGATTACATTTTATAATGACATTTAAATGAGTGAAGCAATAGCAACGGTATATGATACAAATAATTAATGATTTTAGACGAGAATATCATTTCTCTTTCTCGAGACGCTTACATATAAATCTCACCGAACATATACACTGATACTAGTTTTCATATATACATGGACATGGTGATGTCACTTGTAAATTTGATGCATAATTCATATCGTAATACGTGTACAGTTTTAGCTAAAACTATAGTGTATATTGTTTTCTGACTCAACATTTTGAGTTTTTTAAATATATTTTTTAGGAATCTGACTGATGGAAAAATATCAAGCAAACTTGGACAATCAAAACTGATAAAGTGATGTTACGTAGCTCCGATCTTATGGGGATTTGCATTTTAGTAAACCATGCATAGGCTTATTCTTAATCCCAAGTCCCAACCATACCTTTTGAGGCACCGGTTTGTCATTTGTGATGACCAAAAATTCAATAAACTATTGAATATGGACCATCTATATTCTAAACCGTAATAACAATTTTAAGTTCAAAATTGTTTTCATCATAGTTAATTAATTAAATTATAACGAAATTACAACTACTGCTGCTGAAAATCATTTTTTGAAATAACTTTCTTTATAAAAGGCAAACCATGCAGAGCATTTTGGACCAAAGAAATTACCTTTACAAAAGCTAATCAACGAAACTAAAAAAGAATTCGTTTTTCTTATTTAGTCATGGATGAGTCTTGGATAATATATTCGTAATAACTTTTCATTTATATATATATTTGGAATAGTTAGGTGTAATACTCGGTATTTCTTGAAAAGATTGCCCAAAAAGGCATAGTTAGAGCATATTTATTGGAACGTTCTTGGGTTGAGATTCTTATCAGAATATAAGAACCCGTTTTTTAATTTTTAACTAAAAAAACTAAGAACCGGTTCTTAAATAAGAGTTTTAAGAATCAGTTCTTAACTTTTTTAGTTAAAAATTAAGATACGGATTTTTATGTTTTGATAAGAACTCCACTCTAAATACTTCCAATAATCATGATCTTAGGAATGAGAAATATATTTTATGGTAAAAATGAAAACAGCAGATCACCACTGCAAAAGTCAGCGTAGACGTTTTCTACGTTTCAAAACCTACCATGTATATATAAATTATATATCTTAAAGATACATTGAACATTATAGTACGCATCGTTGTTGGTATTAATTACATTTCGTCTACATCTTCAAGAATCTAGAAGCATACGCAAAGATTTGATATTACATATTGCATAGTAAAACCAAATTGTGTAACGAGCTTATTTCAATCTCCCAGATCTAATATGTAATATCCCCTGTTCGGGAACGCGCTAGCCGCTAGTCGGACGGTCGGGTTGAGCCTAGCGCCTAAAGAGAAAATCGGGGATTAATCGGAAATTATGCGGGGCGGAATTTTTAGATGGTTTACTGTGTTATAAAACATGTTAATCTTTAATTGTGTATAACATTAATACATTTTCATGTTTAAGATTGTATAAAACACACAAATAGAATATATAAACTTAATATAGTGTATTTTCATCAAAATTATGAATATAAATGATATTTATAAAATTTTAGATCAAATAAAAAATAAAAATATTATTAAAAATAAAATAAAAAAAATAAAAAAATAAAAAAAAATAATAAAAAATAAAAATAAAAAATAGATTAGGCTTTAGGCGCACTACAAGAAAACATCAAGGATTCCGAGGGAAAAATCGTCGGAATTTCGTCGGAATATCGTTATTCCGACGACATACCGACGAACCACGTCGTCGGAAATAATTCATCGGAATTTATTTTTTCCTCGGAAATCCCTCGGAATTTTCCGTCGGAATTCCGAGGAAATTCCGAGGATCACTAGTTTGTCGGAAATGTCCTCGGAATATACCGAGGGAGAACTTCGTCGGTATAATTCCTCGGAAGTTCATCGATCGATGCGTTTTTGGACATATATACATCGATCGATAGGAGTATACCGACGGAAATTTTCCTCGGTTTATTCCGAGGAACTTTTCCCTCGGTATATACCGAGGGACCAGTTCCTCGGAATATACCGAGGGAAAAGTTCCTCAGAATAAACAGAGGAACCTGTCCTTCGGTATAGCCCGAACGTTTTTTAAAAAACGCATCGATCGATCAAGTGAAAAATATAATTAATTTCCTCGGAATGTAAAAAATATTAATTTTTTTAAAAAAATAAAATTTCTGAAATTTAAATTCGAAAATATGAAATTAAAAGTAAAATTGAAATCATATTAATTAATATTCAAAGTTTCACAAATAAAAATAAAACATTCCGAGTTTGTGGGAAAAAAAAAACTACGGGTCTGGCACGTCCGGGAACACCTCGTTCGGGTACATCCTCTGCATCATCTCCATCATTTGCTGGTTCAGCCTCCTCTGTGCCTCATAGCCCGCCTGTTGAGCCGCCATCTGGGTCTCTAACAAAGATATACGATCATCTTTGTCCTTCAACTGGGCCGTAAGTACTTCTGGATCAACGAAGGGCGGTGGTGCAGAAGAAGGGGGAACCGACCGGGTGCGACGACCCAAACCGACCAAACGTCCCTTCTTCTTTGGAACCGACTGAATAGAAAAAAGCCAAATTTAGAAATTTAAACCAAGAAATAAATGAATTGAACTTTTAAAAACAAAAAACTTACGGATTCAACGATTTCGTTGATTCGAAACCGGGACAAGTTGGTCGAAGCCGTCGAAGCGTCATCCTCGGTTTGAAGCGGAGACACTTCGTCTACCACCTGAGTTTGGACCAGGTCGACCACGTCCCTCACAAGACCGTCATCAATCTGGCCGGTCTTCTTGTTGGTATACGCCCTCCTCATTAGGGCGAGATCATCAACCGGCTTGCCATCATTTTCTTCCGCCTTGAAAAAAAACATAAATTAAAGAAACATTAGAAATTAGAAGAAATGCACAATAAATTTAAATTCTGAAACTCAAATAATTGAAGAAAAAGCGGTTGAACTTACCATGCGATCTCCGAGAGTGGCAATAGATTGAGCACCCAAGTTATGCTTGTAGATGCCCTTCCCTTTACGGTCGCTCTTGCGGTTGGTGGAGTTGGTGGAAGAAGTTTCTTTCGTCTCTTCCTTATTCCAATGCGCACACAACTCCTTCCAGACCGTGTCGTTCATCGACTTTGGGACCTTTTAATTAAAAAAAAAAAAATTTAATAAATTAAAAAATAGTTTAACAAATTAAAAAATGGTTTAATAAATTAAATCGAACCTTATTGATTTCCCACTTCTTCTTCCACTCGTGGATCTGCTTCCCATAGTTGTCCATTACTTTATGGACGAAGTGGTGATAGATAAAGACCGTCTCATCGGAATTCCAGTTGAACTCTTGCTGAAAAAAAACATAATTAGTAGAAAATTTATATTAAAGATTAAAAATATAAGTAAAAAATTAGAATACTTACCGCAAACTGACGAAACCACAGAACCTGCTTGTCGGTTGGGAAGTGAGTGAAAGTCGGATGTCCACTGTCGAGGGCCGAGTACATCATACGGTTGATCCATGCGCTGATCCCGTTCCCGGATCGGTTGAACCTTAGTAAACGAACAAACGGTTAATAATGAATCCAAATTTAAAGAAAAAAAAATGTTTAATTACCATGTTTGACCCCGTCCATGTGGATACGGAGTGAGATACGGAAGATGGTCACGACCAGGCAGTTGAACCAACTCCGCAACACGCATCACTCCCGGAGGACCCGGATGAACAGGAGCGGATGCAGCAGCGAGAGGAGCAGGAGCGGGTGCAGCAGAGGGAGATGTATGGTTGGAGCTGTGGGGCGAAGGGGAATCCTGAAAATGGCTGGAATCCCGAGACTGGCTCCCCGTACCACCACGACCACGACGCTGTCGAGGCCGGGTCTGATCATCATGAGACCTGTAAATTTAAAAAATATATTTAATAAATACAGAAATATATAAATTATTTTTTTTTTTAAAAAAATTCCCAAATAATTTAATCACAAAAAAAGATTTATATATATTTAAAATTTTTAATAAATATATAAAAATAGTTCTAATAAACAAAAAATAGTTGTAATAAATAAAAATAGTTTAATAATTACAAAAAAATAGTTTTAATAATATATATATATTAAAAATATTTTTAAATCCCAAATAATAGTTTTTAATCACAAAAAAAGTTTTATAGATATTTAAAATGTTTTGTAAAATCCAAAAAATTGAATTTATATAGAATTTTTTTTTTGTAAAGTCAAAAAAATTGAATTTATATAGAAAAATCGTTTTGTAAAATACAAAAATCGATTTTATATACAAAAATCGATTTTATAAATAGAAAAAAAAATTATACAAAAATTCTAAATCAATTCAACAAAACAAATCATTCAACCAAATCACAATTCTAAACCTATTATACAACCAAATCACAATCCTAACCAATCACCCTAAAAAAAATCTATCAAAACCACACAAAAACCTAACAAATAGAACCTAAGAGAGTGGGATAGGGTCCTTACATGATTTGTGTAAGAGAAGAGGGAGATCTCCGGAGATATCGTCGGATTTTAGGGGGAAATCGCCGGAGAGAAGAGAGGATTTGCGCAGAGGAAGAAGAAAGAAATGGGGAAGAAGAAGTGGCTCGGGGTTATAAAACCTAGGGTCCTCGGAAAATCTTGTATGTTTTTTTAAAAACGCATCGATCGATGCGTTTCTGAACAAAAACAAATCGATCGATTACAAAGATGGACCGGGCCGTAAAATTGTGATCGATCGATGCGTTATAGAACAAAAACGATGCAGGAACATCTGGAGCAGGAGACGAGGAGTAGGAGCTATCACCGGCTATTTTATTTTCTTTTCTATTCTAACGTTTTATGGTCTTATTTTATGTTAATTTTGAACTGAGTTT
This sequence comes from Brassica napus, assembly GCF_020379485.1. Lineage (NCBI taxonomy): Eukaryota > Viridiplantae > Streptophyta > Magnoliopsida > Brassicales > Brassicaceae > Brassica > Brassica napus. The sequence goes on from NC_063446.1 coordinate 29,608,852, forward strand.
TTTTTTGGGTTTCTTAATTATGAGTTCGTATTTCTTTTACATGGTTTCTTCGTTTTATTTGGTTGTGTTCTGAGTAGTTTTTAATTCGTATTCAGCTTTGCCTTGCTAGATAAACCAAATAACTATTATCCGAGGAAAGAGGTTATATCAAGTGTTCCTCGGAATTTCCTCGGTATTTCTTTAAAAATAAAAATAAATAAGTTCAATGGTAGTCTGTTTCCGAGTCATCATCACCAGATGAATCTGAATCTGGATCTTCGTGAAACTCTCCAATCACTGGTTCATCCTCTACGTGAACGACGACTTCCTCTCCAAAGTCGGTTAAATCGACTACAAGGCCAACTCCAGCTAAATCTTCTGCTGCACTTAAGTTGCCGGATGTGCTTGGTTGTAGTGGGTCTTCCAGCTCAGAACTTCCCTGAACTCGGCCTCTCGGGTTGAGTCTTGTAACAGTAACCCATGGATCATCTCTGTTCCTTACCCGGGGTACTTGATATAACAAACCTGTAACATTTAGAAAAATTATAAATTAATACACATGATGATGAATCATTCTGAATAATTAACATTTAATTACCTGATCGGCCTGAGAAGCAAGAATGAAAGGATCATAATATTGCAGCTTTCGCCTCGAATTTACTGATGTAACACCAAATGCATCTGTTCTCACACCTCGATCTGGGGTGTTGTCGTGCCAATCACAATAGAAAACAATACAGCGCAATCCAACCATGCCCAAATACTTAATTTCCAAAATCTCATGTATGTGTCCGTAGTATACATCATCTCCTGATGCAGAACAAACGCCAGCATCATAAGTCGTACTCGAACGTCTCCTCTTCTGAGTTGTGAATGCATATCCTCGAGTACAAAATCTCGGATATGACTTCACAACAAAGTTTGGTCCAACGACCATCTCACGTATCCAATCGTCAAATGTTTCACCTCTGGCCAAACCAGCAGACACCTATTAATAGCACATATATATATATTATATCAATAAATGTGAATTAGTATAAATATGTGATAAAATATATTTTAATTTGTTTAAAGCACTCACATAAGTAAACATCCATCCACTAAATTCTCTCTGCTTCATTTCTTCTAGTTCGTCCTCTGTGGCGTATCTATACTCGAACCGCTTTTCTGCCATGAAAATCCTGTATATGATGACAATAATGTAATTAATTAAGATTTAAATTTCAACTTGTTAAAATAAAAATTTGTAAGCTCATTTATTTACCTCTCATATTGAAGAACGTCTTCGCAATTGGTGAGCAAATATGTTTGCAAATGACTGCGCTCCTGCTCAGTAAGTCGACGGTCCTTTGGTTTTCCGCTAAGTCGTCCAACATCTGTGAAAATGTCTGGAACCGTAACATGATATGCTGCCCGTTCGCCTCTATCATCATGCCGAGCAGGTCTTCTGTTTTTGGTCTGAACTTCTGCTGGAAAGTAGTACTCGGCAAAGTTTGAAGTTTCTTGATCATCTGTGCGACTATAGAACCTTCCACCCTACTGAAATTTTTCACCATCTTCTTCAAATGGAACATATACCGCTCATACAGATACATCCATCTATACTGCACAGGACCACCAAATTCCAATTCTCTTGCCAGGTGAATAACAAGATGCTCCATAACATCAAAAAATGAGGGAGGAAATATCTTCTCAAGGTTGCACTGAATCACGGCTATGTTAGTCTTCAAATTTTCAATACCTTCAAGAGTCACTGATCTCGTGCATAAATCGCGGAAGAAACCACTTATCCCTGCAATTGCTTCATGAACATTTCGTGGTAATAGTTCCTTGAAGGCGAACGGAAGGAGGCGCTGCATCATTACATGGCAATCGTGGCTTTTCAAGCCAGTAAACTTTCCTTCCTTTCTGTCGATACAGTTACGCAAATTTGATGCGTAACCGTCTGGAAATTCCACATCGTTTGAAATCCAATCAAAGAACGCATCTTTTCCCGCTGCATCAAGTCGGTATATGGGAAAAGGAGCCCTACCATTTTCATCAACATGAAGTTCTGAACGAGCACATATATCGACTAAATCCAGTCTTGACTTCAAATTATCCTTTATTTTACCTTGAACATTAAGGATCGTGTTCATGAGATTGTCAAAAAAGTTCTTCTCAATATGCATGACATCTAAATTATGCCTTAGTAGATGATCCTCCCAGTATGGCAGATCCCAGAAAATATTTTTTTTTGTGCCAGTTATGTAGTTCTCCAACAGCATCTACCGGAAAACGCTCATGTCCACCGACTTCTGGCGTCCTTTCTGCACCAAAATCTCTTAGTTGTATCTTCAAATCTTTCCCACAAATTTCCGGAGGTGGACTGTCAAACACCCTCTTGTTCTTAGTAAACAAATTCCTACTCCTACGATATGGATGATCAGGTGGTAGGAATCTCCTGTGACAGTCAAACCAACACGTTTTCCTTCCGTGTTTTAGTTGGAAAGCATCAGTGTTATCTTGACAATATGGACATGATAGCCTTCCATGCGTTGTCCATCCAGACAACATACCATATGCTGGAAAATCACTTATTGTCCACATTAGTACTGCCCGCATTTGAAAGTTTTCTTTACACGAAACATCGTATGTTTCAGCACCTTGAGCCCATAGTTGTTGCAACTCATATATTAGTGGCTGAAGAAACACATCAAGTGATCTCTTAGGATGCTCTGGTCCGGGAACGAGAATCGAGAGAAACAAAAACTCTCGTCGCAAGCACAAGTTTTGGGGGAGGTTGTATGGTGTAAGAATGACGGGCCATAGAGAATACTGTCTTCCACTCTTGCCAAACGGACTAAAACCATCAGTACATAATCCAAGGTAGACATTTCTTCTCTCATACGCAAAGTCGGGATACTTTGATTGGAAATGCTTCCACGCTTTTGCATCTGAAGGATGTCTGATCTCACCATCTGTTGAGTGCTCCGCATGCCATCTCATTGGTTGCGCTGTGCGTTCAGACAGATACAACCTCTGCAACCTTTCCGTCAAAGGTAAATACCACATCCTTTTATATGGCACTGGAACTCTTCCACTCGTATCTTTATAACGAGGCTTTCCACAAAATTTGCATGTAATCCGCTGTTCATCCGCCCTCCAATAAATCATGCAGTTGTCGCTGCATACATCTATTACCTGATACGATAAACCAAGACCAGCTACGAGTTTCTGAACCTCGTAGTATGAACCAGGAGCTACATTATCCTCGGGTAGAATACCTTTTACAAAATCAGCAATCGCATCCACACAGTCTTCAGCCAAATTATATTCTGTTTTAATGCCCATCAATCTTGTAGCAGATGATAAATCTGAATGACCATCTCTGCAACCTTCGTACAATGGTTGCTTTCCAGCATCCAACATATCATAAAATCTCCTAGCTTCTGCATTGGGTAAATCTTCCCCTCTAAAATGATCATTTACCATCTGCTCAGTACCTACACCATAATCTACATCCGTTCTAATTGGTTCTTCTAATCTAACCGCTGGCTGAGGTTCGCTAGTACTACCATGTTCATAATCTCCCCATGATGATACCAAATTTTGTAACTTCGTGTAAACCCACTCAAATATAGATGAGTCCAAACATCCCACTCTTTAATAACCTTTCTATTTTTACAATTAGAGCAAGGACATCTTAACTTACCTGTTTTTGCTTTCGGTTGTCGGTGAACTAACCCCATGAATTCGGTTATACCTCGTTGGTATTCTTCCGTAAGCAATCTCGTGTTCGGATCCAAATGAGGTCGATCGATCCAAGAACGAAAATAATTTGAAGAAGACATATTTTTTATGAATCAAATTCGTGTGTAAATAGAGTAAGAGGAAGGATGAAGATATGGAGTGAATGAAGAGGAAGAGGAGTGCTTGTATATATAGATTAAATCCTGCCGACATACCGAGGAAATTCCGACGGAATTCCGACGGAAAAGGCTAGTTCGTCGGAATTTCCTCGGAATTTTGTAAAATCCCCCAACGGCTCTCCAACGGCTATAATATTTCCTCGGAATTCATCGGTTTTTTCCGAGGAACACATTGTTCCTCGGAATTTCCTCGGAATATTCCGACGGACTGAGGTTTCCTCGAAATTCCGTCGGTATATTCCGAAGAAATTCCGAGGAACCCCAATTTTGTGTTTCCTCAGAATTTCCTCGGAAATTCCTCGGTATATTCCGAGGATTTCATTTTCCGTCGGAATGTCCGTCAGAATACCGCTGTTTTCTTGTAGTGGCGGTCTAGGCGGAAAAAATCGGATATCCGATTTTTTAAACCGATTTGGCATAAATCGGGGCAGAAGAGTGACGCGTAGCGCCTAGGCGGCGGCCTAGGCGGCGGCCTAGGCGGCTAGGGAGCCGATTTTTAGAACAGGGGTAATATCAAATCTCTGACTCCCGTACCCACGTCGTATTTTTAGTTCATAATTAATGATGTAGTGAGAGCTGTATGTATCATACCTCTATATTTTTTAATTAACGTGTAAATCATACAAGATTTTTGTTTAGATGAGTCTATCTACATTTAAATTCATTAAACCACATAAGTACGTACTTTGTTTAATTATATATATATAGCTCAGTTTCTATTCGGACCTCACATCGACTAGGATTAGTTAGACCATCTTTATCGCTGTTTCTTAATAGGGTTTTTAAACATAAAAGGTGATTTAATTAAATCAAAATTCATTAAAACCTATGTTACCGATCCTTAATGGGGCATTTGGCAACCGATTTTAGAAAAGGTTTCACAATCACGTGTAAGCCAAAGGAGGCATTTCTATTTATTTATTATTTTTTTTTTCTGTCGTGTTTCAGATGCTTCGTCTTCTCCGTCATGCGGCGATCGCTGAGAAGATCAAAAAATTAAATAGTTCCGATCCTATTGCATCCAATCATCATAGACCCATGAGATCATCGTCAGCGAGAAAGCTCCTCTCGCATTCTCTCCGGAGAAACCGCGTTGCTGTTGGATCTCCATTTCTGGCTTCAACCTCGCGCGACTCCCAGAAGATGTGACATCCATTCGCGGAGTTAACCGCCAAGACTCCGTCGCGGAGCAGGACATCCATTCTCTACAAGTTCTCTTCCGATTCCGTGCTCCGCGAGCAGTACAGGAACCCTTGGAACGAGATTCGGACTGGTAAATTGGTTGAAGATCGTTTATTGGATTGTGAAATGGTTTAGCGTAGTGATGAGCTTCTTGTTATTCTTGAGTTGTGTTTTAACATCTCTCCATGTGTTTGATGGTAGACACTCGGATTGTTTGTATTTCATTTTGCTAAGCAAAGTAAAAGAAACACAAATTGAATTCGAATTTAGAAGGCTACGCTTTGTTTCATGCTTGAACTGATTGTATTCGGAGTTAGGGTTATGTACTTATGCTGTGTTTCATGCTTGAACTGATAAATGAGTGGTAGAAATTGCACATAGTTGAAATGTGAAAGAAAGAAAAAACAGTTGAAGAAAGTTACAAGATTTGATTTTCGTTCAATTGGAACCAAGATAATGTTTAGTTAGCCTTTGTTAAGAGGTGTGTAGGATTACTGGAAGTTTTTGTATTACGGCTTGTCTCAATCTTTTATGCTGCTGGGATGTGGTTGCTGTGTCTGACAGGAAATGATCAGTTCCTGGAGCAAGCCATTTCTTGAGTCCCAGTTCCTCATTCTGAGACAGTTGACAAGTGCGCACATGTAACATTATAAAGTTTACAAGTGTTCATTGTAGTGAATCTGATAAGTTAGTTTCCGTAGATTTATGAAGGAGGTGTATGGAAGATTAAGTGCATGTCTTTGATGTTGGTACTATATATGCATATGTATTGTGCTTTACTGAACGACTCTTTACAGTGCATTTGCATTTGAAGCTTATTGAAAAGTTCTTCACTTTATGATTAATCATATTGCTGTTATTCCTTACTGATTGTTTTACAGAGCTATGCTTAATGAAGTAGCCGAGGTTGTGTTTGACTCATAATAGCTAAGTTTCTGATAGTATTCTCACCTTTATAAAGTATATATGTTTCCGTCTGTTGTTGTGAATATGACATCAAAGCTTTTTTTTTTTGGAGACAAAAGTAAAGTTGATGGAAGATGTTGCATATTTTTTTAAGGACCCTTTGATTTAGAGATTAGCATTGGAGCACTCTTTTTTTTTGGTGTTTCTTAACTAAATTTTTAACTAACTTTTAATATTTAAAGTCATTAAGAAACCCCAATAGGTTCTAGCGTTAATGATGCCCTTAGAACATCTTTAACGCTAGAAACCGATAAGAGTTACCAAAAGCAAAAATATTAATGTTATAATATTTTATTTACTTTTTATTTTCTTGTAAAAAGTAAAACTAAAAACCAACTGACACATATGTAAGTATGTTTCGAAACCGTCTCTTATAGCATGTTTATCCTGAGTTCTTAGTGCGTGGTCTCCACAAAACCCTTAAGGATCGGTTGCAAAAACTACTAATTAAAAACCGATTTTAGTGAGTTTCTTACACTGTTCGCAGACCCCACTGACTCATGGCAGCCTACGATTGGTTTACTTTTTAATTTTTTTTTTAAATGAGTTTCTTAGGGATAAACATAGTCTTACCGTAATTGTTTTAGAACCTTTCTCCTTTCTCTTTCATAAATTTTTATTATTCCACTTTATTTTATTTTGGAAACTTATGTTAAGAACCTAGCGTAGGTGTTCTTAAGCCATCCAAATATAGAAGAAGAAAATTCTCTGTATATAATTTTACAACTACTTACTGGTTAACAAAAATATTGTTTCCTTGTCCATTGGTATGGCTGTGGTGTGAGGAATTTCCAAAGATATAATGACGTTTGTATAATAATGATAAGTGTTGTTATTATATACGGTGGGGAAATTATAGAATCCTTAGCATTTCTACATCTGGTATATATGGGGCTTGTACGTTTGCCATACTTGTGACGGCATGCGTACGTACCATACATATTTAAGACGAGGATTTGATATTTTTGGAAACGTTTATATTAGACAGCGATTGATCATATAATAATTCAAACTTATCACATGATAATACATGCATGTCGTGTCAAACGAACGGCGTGCAAAGTGCAAACTAATGAAGAAAAAAAATGTTAATCTGTCTGATTAAAGCGGTAGTTTAGTCATGGTTACTGAAAGTGACATTTGCACTCTGAATCATACAAGCACGATCAAGCAATCTTAGTTTAATTAGATGAAAAATATATAAAGAAGTTAATTAGGATTAGAGTCTACAGAACAGTCGTAACAGAAAATAGCAGTAAAAAATGCAATAACACTGTTAGACAATAGAAAAAATGCAATAATACTGTTAGAAAATAGCAAATATTTACTGTTAGAAAATAGCAAATATTTTAAAGCCCTTTGATTAAAACAAAAAGTAAATATGCATTTACGTATGTATAAAAGGACCTAGAAAATAGCCAACCATGCATGTTATAACAATGTATTATAATTTATGGACCAAAAATCAAATTTATTGGTTAGCTAGACATGGTAACATTTTTTGGTAACATGTTTTTCAAAATCGTAATTATATTCTGGTCATATCTTTGAGCCTTGATTATTCAACGTAATCATCTTAATACAAACTTGTCGTACTGATATCGTGACAATAACGTCTTGCAGACTCGTTCGTGGACCATTTATAAGTACCATATTTGCGTGAATGTCAAAGGCTTGGGGATTCGATGGGCCCCATACTGATAAACGTCTTAGAGCAGATTTATTGATATCCCTTAAACAAGGGTTGTTAAGCATAATTACAATTAAAATAAAAGATAGAAGAAAGAAAAGAGGTGGGACGTACCTTATTTAAGCAAAGGAAGAGACGTTGTATCCATTACTTCTTCGTCTTTTGTTTGTCTCTCTCTATGACCCCACTTTGGTCTTTTGTTTGTCTCACTCTATGACCCCATTTAACAGATATTTAATAGTTTTATCATTGAACATGCTCTTACAATCTCAAACGCTTCGTTCTATAGTTCGAGTGCATGACCATTGACAATTACCATTTTTCAAATACTAATCAATGGAAAAAGGGGAGCGCCGAGGATATTATATTTTTTATGAAACCCTAAAAATGTCAAAACTGTTAGCTGTCAAGAATCGTTTTCAAATTTAATTAGGGGTTGACAATGAGGATCGGAGCGGATCAGTTATATTATCACGTGAAATTTATTTGAAATGTCACGATTTCCATTTATTTTTACCGTTGTGGCCTTGTGGGATTATCACGTCCAGTTCAAGATAGACTGGGTTATATTCTTTCTACTCACTTTCTTACCATTCGTAAGTATTATATGTAGCTACTTGCATAATTTAACATTATAAAATTGATGATTTCCTTTACATTATACATTACCAAGTAAATCCTATATGTTAAAAAAGTTTATCAGGTCATGATAACAAAGATTTTTATTTTACATCAAGCAAACGGCTATAAATGATATAAATTATGATAAGCCACATGTGTTTGATCTCTATAAGTATATGTCGTCTCTCTAAATTGAATAATTATACGAACTTATATGTTATAGAAGATTCCCATATTCCCGAAAGAAAGATATCCAAAGATGTACTTTAGATAGAAATGTATTCTTCTTTAAGGTGATGAAAGTTAATCAAGACGAACGGACCTAATATGAATAAATAGAGGGACATATCGGTTCGATACAATAGTTATTAAAAACAAACACACACACAAAAACAAAAGACTGATCGAAGCAGCCGTTTTCTGGCGCCGGTATAGCTGGAGCTCGCCGGCATCGGGATAAACTTGTTTTTTGTTGTCTTTTGTTCACTTACCTACTTTGCTCTGACTTCGTTCTTTTCTTTTTTTCCCTTTTTAAACTTTTTGAAACTTGGCTTTTCAAAATCTAGTCGACATATTTCCATGAGTCCACGGCGGTGACAGAAGAAGAGAAACCATATGAATCAAACCCTCTCGATGTCGCTATCTCTCTGGTGGGTTGTACTTTCAACTTCAAACATGGTATCCTCACCAGACAATGCTGCTTACCGCATCTTGGGTTCAAGCCCCGAAGACTTTCTTACCGGAGTGGCGCTGTCAAACTCGACGGTGGTGGAAGTGGTTTCTTCACGGAGAAGCTCGCTCTCGCTAATCAACCTTTTTGCTTCGGAAAAAGCTGAATCTGATGAACCCTCCACTCCAACCTGGCGCGTGCTATCTAGTCTCGGGACTGGCCCGATGAACCGTTAATCTTCTTGTGGTGGCTCTCGCCGGTGACTGATATCTTGCATATTTCCATTATTTTATCCATATAGACTAGGATTTAGGCATGTTTAGGTTGTATTTTGCATACATGAGTCTTTATCAGGTATTGGAGTATCACATGAAGTTCTTGGAAATATTTGAGTGCATTTGGAGCTCAAAAGAGGTGATAAAGGTGATCATTGGACGCGCAGTGCATGGGAGTGACCTCACCGGAGCGACACCATGAAGTCGCTGTGACACCCCTTCAGAGCGACTTGGCCGGAGCGACACCCCGATGCCGCTCGCGTTTTCATCGCTCGGAGGCACGAGAGCGACCTTACAGCGACGTTCCGCAGCGACACCATAAGGTCGCTCCAGCTGGGAGCGACGTGACCGGAGCAACACAGCCAGGTAGCTCGCGAAGAGCGACCCGGAGTGACGTCTCGCAGCGACCCCTCCAGGTCGCTCCCAAAGCCTGGAGCGACCTCTCGGAGCGACTACTGGAGGTCGCTGCGCGCCTTTTGTTTGCTCGACTTCATGTTTACTCAAGGGCCTTTTGGTCATTTTATTATGCACGTTTTACACTTTCTAAACCTATGTTTAAGTATCTTTTGTAAGCCATTAGAGGCAAATTATCTTTTATCAAAAGAAACCACCAAAACCTCTTGGAAAGTTCATCTCTTTGAATCAATTGATCATTTTGTTATTGCAATTCTGTTGTTTTCATATCTATTATATGTATTTCTCTACATGATTAATCTGAAATCCAATATGGGTTTAAGAGGAATCATGAAGAGTAGTGAGTAATCCATTCTTGAATTCATGGGTTAGAGAGATTAAGGGTGATTAGGCTAGATCTAGGATGTTATAGTGTAGATCATTCTTATTCCTTGCTAGTAGAGTATTCATAATGCATCTTCTGAGTTGGCCTCTCAAAAGTTGATCTTTAGGCATTTCCCACCCACAAGGTGTTTGATGAAATGCGTGAGACAATTCTCCTAAGCTTTTAACATACTTTACCAAAGACATTTTTTGTTAAAGGTGTTAAGATAACCAATAGACTTGTTAGTAATGATTGCTTTCATATTATTCAACCAAAGACATTTGATGTTTGAAATATGTTAGTAAATGAACATTCATCTAGACATAGAGTTTGTTGAAGATTGTGTCTAAGCTTAAGGTTGATAGTTTGATTGATCATTTGCCATCCTTAGTTCGAAACTTGATCACCCAAGGTCTAATTCCTATACCCATGAGTTTTCTTTTATCACAACCAAAGAAAGTCACTTCTTTTATTGTTTTATTGTTTTGTTCTTGCATTCTATTATTAGTAATAGTTTAAAATCATCCAAATTATCGGTGATACTTAGATTAAGTACGTACTTGCATTCTCGGTGCTTTGAAATCCCTTAGAATTGGTTCGACAATCTTTTATACTACATCATTTGTCTTAGGAGCCTTGAAAACTCCTAACATCAAATTGGCGCCGTTGCCAAATTCTGAGTAGATTTCAACATTGAGATTTAGTCACTTGCTTGAGACTAAGTCATTTTTATTTTCTTTTGTTACTGATTCTCCTTCTTCACCTCCCTTTAACTTTCAGGTGTATGAACTTGAGGAGCAGGGGTCCATCAAAACTAGTTCCAAGAGTTGCAGACATCAGAGCTTTAAAGAGAGAGTGTGCTAGAGCGAGAAGAGAAGAAGAGCAACCTCATCACTTGCAGAGATTGGATATTGATATGGCAGATCAACCGCAAGGGCCAGAACACCCACAGCGCGCAGCTCGACCCATTGGCACTTATGACCGCCCCAACATTCATGGTCATAGACTGGGAATCCGAGCACCGGCTGTGGCAGCTAACAACTTTGAGATCAAATCAGGACTCCTCAACGTGATCGAGAACAACAAGTATCATGACTTGGCTTTAGAGGACCCATTTGATCACTTGGACAGGTTCGACAGCTACTGTGGGTTGTCAAAAACCAATGGTGTGTCAGAGGACGCCTTAAAGCTCAAGTTATTCCCTTTCTCTTTGGGGGATAAGGCACGTCAGTGGGAGAAGTCTCTACCCAGTGACTCTATCACCACCTGGGATGACTGCAAGAAAGCATTTTTGGAGAAGTTCTTCTCTACTTCAAGAACTGCTAAGCTGAGAAATGATATTTCCAGCTTTCAACAGAAGAACTTGGAAGGATTCAGTGAAGCCTGGGAGAGATTCAAGGGCTACCAAGCTCAATGCCCACACCATGGTTTCTCTAAGGAAAGCTTGCTGAGCACATTCTATAGGGGTGCTCTTCCTAAGTACAGGGCCAGACTGGATACATCTAGCAATGGGTTCTTCTTGGGGAGAACTGAGGATGATGCAGAAGAGCTGGTTGACAACATGGTAAAGAGTGATGCAGTTTACAGTGGAGACCACGACAGAGGCTGTAGATCAGATGACAAGCAGACGAGGAAGGAGTTGAAAGCTCTATAGGATAAGATAGACATCCTCATTGCTGATAAAGCCACCCAAGAGCAGCTGCACTTTGTTGGTAACTGATATCTTGCATATTTACATTGTTTTATTCATTCACCCATGTGCATTTTGATCATATAGACTAGGATTTAGCCATGTTTAGGTTGCATTTTGCATACATGAGTCTTTATCAGGTATTGGAGTACCACATGGAGTTCTTGGAGGCATTTGGGTGCATTTGGAGCTCAAAAGAAGTGTTTAAAGCGATCAACGGACGAGCAGCGCACCCGAGCGACCTCACCGGAGCGACGCCGTGAAGTCGCTGTGGCACACATCCCGGAGCGACCTTGCCAGAGCGACGTAGAGAGGTCGCTCGCGTTTTTATCGCGAGACACCCCACCCAGAGCGACTTGCCAGAGCGAGGATCCAAGGTCGCTCGCGTTTCCATGGCGAGACGACACCCAACACATCCTGGAGCGACGTCCTCAGAGCGACACAGCCAGGTCGCTCGCGAGGAGACGACCCGGGAGCGACGTCTTCGGAGCGACACAGCCAGGTCGCTCGCGAAGAAACGACCCAGGAGCGACCTCTCGCAGCGACGTGCCGAGGTCGCTCCGCGTCTATTTGTTTGGGCGAATTCATGATTTCTCAAGGGCCTTTTGGTCATTTCATTATGCACGTTTTTATTTTCTAAACCTATGTTTTTATACTCTGTAAGCCACCAGAGGGCAGACTATCTTTTGGATCTATTGAGAAAGACACAAAAACTCTCTGGAGAAGCTCATCTCTTGGATTTTTGATTGTTATGTTCTTGTGTTCTTGTTGATTTCTTATCTATTTCTCTACATGATTAATCTGAAATCCAATATGGGTTTAAGAGGAATCATGGAAATTAGTGAGTAATCACCTTTTGAATTCATGGGTTAGGGAGATTAAGGGTGATTAGGTTAGTTCTAGGATGTTTTAGTGTAGATCATTCTTGTTCCTTGCTAGTAGAGTATTCTTAATACATCTTCTGAGTTGGCCACTCAAAAGTTGATCAATAGGCATTTCCCACCCGAAAGGTGTTTGATGAAATGCCTGAGACAACTCTCCTAGGCTTTTAGTATACTTTGCCAAAGACATTTGTTGTTAAAGATGCTAAGATAGCTAATAGACTTGTTAGTAATGATTGCTTTCATATTATTCAACCAAAGACATTTGATGTTTGAGATATGTTAGCAAATGAGCATTCATCTAGACATAGAGCTTGCTTAGAATTGTGTCTAGGCTTAAGGTTGATAGTTTGATTGATCATTTGCCATCCTTAGTTCGATACTTGATCACCCAAGGTCTAATCCCTATGCCCATGAGTTCTCTTTTCCCTTAGTCAAGAAAGTATCATTCTGTTATTGTTTTCTAGTTTTAGTCATAGCTTAAAACCCATTTAAATCATTGGTTGCACTTAGATTAAGTGAGTACTTGCATTCTCGGTGCTTTCATATCTCTCAGAACTGGTTCGACAATCTTTTATACTACAACATTTGTCTTAGGAGCCTTGAAAACTCCTAACACCAGTAACCCAAGCCAAGAGACACCACCTGTTGTCCATGAGGTTGAGGGTTTGGAAAGTCAAGAAGAACTGTGTTTTATCAACAACAATGGTAGCTGGTACAAAAAAGAGCCCAACTTTCAGTACAACAACTACCAACAGAAATTCTATTCCAACAACCAACAGAGTGGTTATCAGCCTCAGAACAACCAGCAAGGCAGCTATCAGCCTCAACTAAGGGTGATAGTTTTGGCCTCCTTGGGGTTTTGGTCAGATTTTCCAGGTAGAGAATCTTGGAAGCAAACTGATTCTCTAAATTCTTGACTGTAGAAGCAAGATGTGAGAACTTGTTGTTGAGCTCATTGTAGCTCCCATTAATCTTGGAATGAAGGTTCTTCAACTCATAACCAACATGCTTCCCACTTCTAGTCTGAGACTCCAAGATTTGTTTCAGCAGGGTGTCAGTGCTGCTCTCTTGAGAAGCAGAGGAACCAGATGAGGGGTTTTGCTGAGGTTGATAGCTGCCTTGCTGGTTGTTTCGAGGCGGATAACCACTATGTTGGTTGTTGGGATAGGATCTCTGTTGGTAGTTGTTGTACTGAAAGTTGGGCTCTTTTTTGTACCAGCTATCATTGTTGTTGATGAAACACAGTTCTTCCTGACCTTCCAAACCCTCAACCTCATGGACAATAGGTGGTATCTCTTGGCTTTGGTTACCAACAAAGTGCAGCTGCTCTTGTATGGCTTTATCAGCAAGGAAGATGTCTATCTTATCCTGTAGAGCTTTCAACTCCTTCCTCGTCTGCTTATAATCTGTTCGATTGCCTCTGTCGTGGTATCCACTGTAGACTGCATCACTCTTTACCATGTTGTCAACCAGATCCTCTGCATCTTCCTCAGTTCTCCCCAAGAAGAATCCATTGCTAGCTGTATCCAGTCTGGCCCTGTACTCAGGAAGAGCACCACGGTAGAATGTGCTCAGCAAGCTCACCTTAGAGAAACCATGGTGTGGGCATTGAGCTTGGTAGCCCTTGAATCTCTCCCAGGCTTCACTGAATCCTTCCAAATTCTTCTGTTGGAAACTGGAGATCTCATTTCTCAGCTTAGCAGTTCTTGAGGATGAGAAGAATTTCTCCAAGAATGCTCTCTTGCACTCATCCCAAGTAGTGATAGAGTCGCTGGGTAGAGACTTCTCCCACTGGCGTGCCTTATCCCCCAAAGAGAAAGGGAATAACTTCAGCTTCAAGGCGTCCTCAGACACACCATTGGTTTTTGACAACCCACAGTAGCTGTCGAACATATCCAAGTGATCAAATGGGTCCTCTAGAGCCAAGCCATGATACTTGTTGTTCTCGATCACGTTGAGGAGTCCTGACTTGACCTCAAAGTTGTTGGCTGCCACAGCCGGTGCTCGGATTCCCAGTCTATGACCATGAATGTTGGGCCGGTCATAAGTACCAATGGGTCGAACTGCCCGCGGTTGGTGTTCTGCCCCTTGCGGTTGATCTTCCATATCAATATTGAATCTCTGCAAGTGGGCTTGTTGTTCTTCTTCTCTTCTAGCTCAAGCACACTCCCTCTCAAAAGCTCTGATGTCTGCTACTATTGGAACTAGGTTTGATGGACCCCTGCTCCTCAAGTTCATACATCTGAAAGTGAAAGGTAGGTGAAGAAGAAGAATCAGTAACAAAACAAAATTAAAATGACGTAGTCTCAAACAAGTGACTAAATCTCAAAGTTTAAATCTACTCAGAATTTGGCAACGGCGCCAATTTGATGTTTGGAGTTTTCAAGGCTCCTAAGACAAATGTTGTAGTATAGTGAATGTCGAACCAGTTCTGAGGGATATCAAAGCACTGAGAATGCAAGTACTCACTTAATCTAAGTGCAAACAATGATTTAGATGAGTTTTAAACTACTACTAATACTAGAAAGCAATTACAGAATGATACTTTCTTTACTAAGGGAAAAGAGAACTCATGGGCATAGGGATTAGACCTTGGGTGATCAAGTATCAAACTAAGGATGGCAAATGATCAATCAAACTATCGACCTTAAACCTAGACACAATTCTAAGCAAGCTCTATGTCTAGATGAATGCTCATTTGCTAACATATCTCAAACATCAAATGTCTTTGGTTGAATAATGTCAAAACAATCATTACTAACAAGTCTATTAGCTATCTTAGCACCTTTAACAACAAATGTCTTTGGCAAAGTATACTAAAAGCCTAGGAGAGTTGTCTCAGGCATTTCATCAAACACCTTTTGGGTGGAATTGCCTATTGATCAACTTTTGAGTGGCCAACTCAGAAGATGCATTATGAATACTCTACTAGCAAGGAACAAGAATGATATACACTAAAACATCCTAGAACTTACCTAATCACCCTTGATCTCCCTAACCCATGAATTCAAAAGGTGGTTACTCACTAATCTCCATGATTCCTCTTAAACCCATATTGGATTTCAGATTAATCATGTAGAGAAATAGATAAGAAATCAACAAGAACACAAGATGAAAGCAATGAAATCTGAATCAAAAGAAGTTTTACTAGTTCTTCTCCAGAAAAAGAGATTGTTTTCTGGTCGCTTACAAAGTACTTAAAACATAAGTTTTCAGAAGTAAAAACGTGCATAATGAAATGACCAAAAGGCCTTTGAGTAGAAATGAATTCGAGCAAACAGAAGGCACGCAGCGACCTCCAGTAGTCGCTCCGGGAGGTCGCTCCAGGCTTCGGGAGCGACCTGGAGGGGTCGCTGCGAGACGTCGCTCTGGGTCGCTCTTCGCGAGCGACCTCGCTGTGTCGCTTCGGTCACATCGCTCTGGGTGATGGAGACGCGAGCGACCTCGCTGTGTCGCTCCGGTCAAGTTTCTCTGAGATGTGTGTCACAGCGACTTCATGTAGTCGCTCCGGGAAGTCGCTCCAGGCAGTGCTCGTCCAAAGATCACTCTAATCACCTGCCTTGAGCTCCAAATGTACCCAAATGTCTCTAGGAACTCCATGTGGTACTCCAATACCTAATAGAGACATATGTATGCAAAATGCAACCTAGACATGGCTAAATCCTAATCTATATGATGAAAATGCACATGAATAAATGAATAAAACAATGTGAATATGCAAGATATCAATGATGTTGGATTCACACAGAGGATTTGGTTGTAAGGATCAGTATGAGGAGCTGCCACAAGTGGTTCATCAAGAAGCCTCAGTCATTCAACAAGAGGACACCCAGGAAGATGACTGGAGTGAGCTTAAGTCGCCTAAAGTGGAGCTTAAACCCCTCCCCCATGGTGTAAGGGTCGTACAGAGATGTGAAGACGCCAACCTTGTGCTGAATGGGGAGAAGTGTCACTTCATGGTTAAGGAAGGGATTGTGCTAGGACACAAGATTTCAGAGAAGGGGATTGAGGTTGATAAGGCTAAGATTGATTTTATGGTTGGTTGGCCCCCACCGAAGACAGTGAAAGACATCAGAGGTTTTCTTGGTCATGCTGGGTTCTACAGAAGATTCATCAAGGACTTCTCCATGATCACTAGACCATTGACCAGGCTGCTGTGCAAGGAAGCCTTCAAGAGGCTGAAAGGTGAACTCATCTGTGCTCCAATTATCCAGCCACCTGATTGGGATCTCCCCTTTGAGATCATGTGTGATGCTAGTGACTATGTTGTGGGAGCTGTTTTGAGACAGAAGAAAGACAACAAGACCCATGTGATCTACTACGCGAGCCAAACCCTGAATGATGCTCAGATGAGGTATGCCACAACAGAGAACCTGGATCAGGTGTGGGAGCGACCTGGAACGAGGGCAAAAGGTCACTCCAGCTGGGAGCGACATCACCACAGCGAGTGCAACACGTCGCCCGTCTTTACGGTGTTTTAGGCCTCGAAAATACTCTCGGAGCGACCTCCTAGAGCGACGACACGAAGTCGCTCCAGCTCTAGAGCGAGGTCACCACAGTGACACCCCGAGGTCGCTCGGGTTTGTGTCGATTTGAGACACGACAAACAAGCCAGGAGCGACGTCCCACAGCGACTACCTCAGGTCGCTCCACAACCGGTTCAGGGTTCATGGTTTGGAGGCTATAGCTCAGCACCAGGTGGTTACTACACCACGTTCCCACCTGACGACAACGATGCTGGGGCATCTGCCCCTACTCACTACCCATAGAAGGTACTTCATTACTTTCCCTTGTATATACCATTTCATTTTTGAATATTAGCTTTCTTTTCGGTATCTCCCTCTACTTGACAACACAAAGACTGTGTAACTTAAGTTTGGGGGAGGTACCAAGTATTTGATCATGTTTGCTTTGATGAATTTGCATTGAGTCTTGCACACATACCTTTTTACATTAAAAAAAAAACATATAGATTGCATCACTAGCATTTTTAGGAGAGTCTAGAGCATATAGGTTGCATTCACTTGCATTGGGAGCAATGATTTAAGATGCCTTGTAAAGAACACTATCTCACACTCGAGTAGCTATTGCATCTCTCAAAAAGCTTTGTATGTTTCGAGCCTTGAAAACTCTTCCTGAATCTCATTAGTTGCTGAAACTCAATCTTTGAAGCCAACTACAACCTTATTTGAATTGAACAAACTTAATGCTTCTTGCTTATGATCCCTTGTGTACTGAGTCATGGATATACACACTTGAGTTGTCACTTCCTTTATGCCAATCTTTTTGACAAACTCGAGTGGTACATCACTCCCAAAACCCTTTTCTCCTTTTAAGCTTTCATTGTTTGATGAGTGAGGCTTTTTTCATAAAGTCTTACATGTGCATAATGTTGAGAGTATCGGGAACGACAATGCTTGATCTTCATTCTTGCTAGATTAGGCACTCTATTGTCTAGCTATAGGTGGGGGTGAGTATTGTGATTATGATTTGGAAGCATGAAAAGTTCGAAGGAAAAGAATAGACTCTTTGTGTTTAAATGGATAATCTTATTGGAATTAGTAGATGAACATCTAGCTCGAGTTTATGAAAAGTCTTGGCCCCCGAAAAAATTAAAAAAAATAAAAAAAATAAAAAAAAAAGAAGAAAAAGAAAGAAAAGGAGGCTAGCAAAGTTGTTAGGAGCTAAAATTGTTTTGAAGCTGAGGAAAATCCTTTATAGATTTCAAAGAAAAAGAGTTTTATGTGCAAAGTGTTCTTGGGTTCCTTTGGTGAGAGATGTGAGTTGAGTTTGACATTGGAAAGTGATTGTGTAACTTGTATGTTTGGAAAAATGGTAGAACAATGAAGATTGTGCATTGTATGCATGAGTTGGTCTCTTTCTTAGATATATTATGTGCAATGTCAAGGCTACTTGTTTCGAGAGTAAACCACCTTAAAGATCATATATCTTGAACCTCTTGACTCACTTGAATAAAAAGTCTTCCCTTACCCAACCAAATGATTTGGACCAATTGACCATTTGGAAGAATTCACCTGATGTTTTATGCTTAATGAATGTGAGAGTTGGTTGATTTGAATGTGTGGATGCTTGATGATGAGTGTAAGGGCATAAGGAGTTGAGATATGCCTAGAGAAGCTAGAGTGTAATAAGAGAGTGTGCTCATGTTGGATTAGATGTTGAATTGAGTGCTAGTTGTGTTTCTTTTGGCTATGAGCTCCCACCTTCAATCCTCTCTCCCTATGAGTTCTAGAAAGTTCACTTGTGTACAAGTAAAAGAACAAGTTTGGGGGAGTTGATATCTTGCATATTTCCATTATTTCATCCATTCACCCATGTGCATTTTGATCATATAGACTAGGATTTAGCCATGTTTAGGTTGCATTTTGCATACATGAGTCTTTATCAGGTATTGGAATACCACATGGAGTTCTTGGAGGCATTTGGGTGCATTTGGAGCTCAAAAGATGTGATAAAGGTGATCATTGGATGAGCTGTGCATGGGAGTGACCTCACCGGAGCGACACCATGAAGTCGCTGTGACACCCCTTCAGAGCGACTTGGCCAGAGCGACACCCCGATGTCGCTCGCGTTTTCATCGCTCGGAGGCACGAGAGCGACCTTACAGCGACGTTCCGCAGCGACACCATAAGGTCGCTCCAGCTGGGAGCGACGTGACCGGAGCGACACAGCCAGGTAGCTCGCGAAGAGCGACCCGGAGTGACGTCTCGCAGCGACCCCTCCAGGTCGCTCCCGAAGCCTGGAGAGACCTCTCGGAGCGACAACTGGAGGTCACTGCGCGCCTTTTGTTTGCTCGACTTCATGTTTACTCAAGGGCCTTTTGGTCATTTTATTATGCACGTTTTACACTTTCTAAACCTATGTTTAAGTATCTTTTGTAAGCCATTAGAGGCAGATTATCTTTTATCAAAAGAAACCACCAAAACCTCTTGGAAAGTTCATCTCTTTGAATCAATTGATCATTTTGTTATTGCAATTCTATTGTTTTCATATCTATTATATGTATTTCTCTACATGATTAATCTGAAATCCAATATGGGTTTAAGAGGAATCATGAAGAGTAGTGAGTAATCCATTCTTGAATTCATGGGTTAGGGAGATTAAGGGTGATTAGGCTAGATCTAGGATGTTATAGTGTAGATCATTCTTATTCCTTGCTAGTAGAGTATTCATAATGCATCTTCTGAGTTGGCCTCTCAAAAGTTGATCTTTAGGCATTTTCCACCCACAAGGTGTTTGATGAAATGCGTGAGACAATTCTCCTAAGCTTTTAACATACTTTACCAAAGACATTTGTTGTTAAAGGTGTTAAGATAACCAATAGACTTGTTAGTAATGATTGCTTTCATATTATTCAACCAAAGACATTTGATGTTTGAAATATGTTAATAAATGAACATTATTCTAGACATACAGTTTGTTGAAGATTGTGTCTAAGCTTAAAGTTGATAGTTTGATTGATCATTTGCCATCCTTAGTTCGAAACTTGATCACCCAAGGTCTAATTCCTATACCCATGAGTTCTCTTTTATCATAACCAAAGAAAGTCACTTCTTTTATTGTTTTATTGTTCTGTTCTTGCATTCTATTATTAGTAATAGTTTAAAACCATCCAAATTATCGGTTGCACTTAGATTAAGTACGTACTTGCATTCTCGGTACTTTGAAATCCCTTAGAATTGGTTTGACAATCTTTTATACTACATCATTTATCTTAGGAGCCTTGAAAACTCCTAACATCAGTGACACCGAGAGCTCCGGCTACAACTCGTCATCTCCACAAATCTGGTATGAGCTTCTCAATACTAAAGTTGTTTGATAAGTTTACTAAGGCCTTATCTCATGTCTTGGACCTCAAGCCCATAGAATTTTGTTGCTATTCACCTTGTATATGGAAGCATCCTGCAAAAATTAGAATCACTTTGGTGAAGATAAAGATCATGTGTATGATGTCTTAGGAACAAGGAAAATTCAAATGGTCTTCACCAACTCCACAACTTTGTTTTGGCTGTACCGTCTGTGTCAACGTCTCGTGTATATCAGTAGCCACCAAGAGCATGGAAGAGGCCACAAAATCAGTTTGGAATCTCACAAAGATTCTGCTTAAGCTCATCAAATTCAGTCTCTTATATTTCTCTTTTGTGGAGAAGTTTAGTCAAACATCCTCCTGCCAGGGCCAGGAGAGATCATTTTTTCATTCCTCCTCTGTGGTGAGAGCTCTACCGCCAATTTCCCTCTCGTAAGGAGGTGATACTTCTCTGGTTTCAAACCCGAGACCTGTTAGTGCCATACTCTGTTTGTTTTCTTGTGTAGCGACTTGTACGAAGTCTGAAGAAACAACGGTATTCGTTTCGACGAAAACCGAAGATGTGAGCCAGTTATCAAAAGCAAGACATATAAGACATATGTTTCCGTCTCTCCTGCTCTTCGTCAAGTTCGAAGTTGCTTCTTCAACGCATCCGTATTTCTTATTAGATTTGCTGAATTCGCAGTTGACTTATCCAAATTGCTATCTTGTTTCAAGCGTTTTAATGTTTAACTCTGCTTGTATTATTGAACTCTACCTTTCTGGTATCGAGCTTTAAATTAATGGAAGATTTGTGCGCAAAATAAAAAACAAAAAACAAAAGACTGTTTGGCCTTGCTTTTTATTTGGTGTTTTCTTTTGTGCCGTTTGCAACTTGCTAGTTAGTTCGTATACAAGTAGACAAATCTTGACAAAGAAAACATGAGAATTAAACTTCTTTCCTTCATGGAAAATCAGAAAAGTCAAACATCTGGAAGAAATCCTTTTTTTTCTCACATGTCCAAATTAAATTAAAACATACTACTATAAACCATTTAATAAAAATCAATACCGCTAGGAGAATAGTGTTACAATGTTATACGCAATGTGAGAAGATGATCAGCCGCCAACACAGCCACACACGCGTTATCTTCTTAGTTTCTATTACTATGAATTATCCAACCAACTTCTTGGAAAAACCTGTAATCTCTGTACGGACGCATCTCATGTACAATCATTTTCACATTGCTCAACCAACATATAACATGTATTACGTTTAGCTTCATAGGTTTTTCTGTTGTTGTTAATGATGAGCTAGAGATTTTTCTTTAATACAAATTTTATTATTTCATGATAGTAAATGGTTTTCTAGTAGCTTAAAGCCTTAAGGGTTCATATTAGAGTGGAGAGATTAGGGTTCGAGTATATTACATGCAATATCGTTTATGCTTGGCTTATATTGTAAATGGGGATGTATAGTATCCATCGCGACTGAGTATTGGCATGATCTGAAAGCCTCCGATTATTAAAAATGATAACAAGATATTCGTACACCTCAGTTTGCGTTGACTTCACCATCTATGAATTTTAAAGGTTAAATAGAAATCGATGTAACTAAGTTTCAAACGATCGAGGTCTCTCATCTGATACCTTATCAGATAATAAAATGTGAAATGTATAATATGTATATTGATTTGTATTCATATCACTTATAACTAACTGTACATTACTTTACTTTGTGCGGATGACTTTTTATTTTATAAATATATAACTTTAATATAATATAAACTATAATTATAAAAATTATTAAAAAATAGCATATAATTTCCTATTTATTTTTATTATAAAATTTACTTAACATTAAATTATTAATCACGAAATTAATCAATGCATTAATTCAAAACAATATTTAAAAAATTTACTAACATTTTGTTAAATATTTTCTCAACAAATTTTGTTATAATTAAAAGTAAAATTTAAACAAAATTGTACTTCTCTTTAATAGAGAAGATACAAATTAAAACTAGACAAAATAGTAATATTAACATTACCACTCAACCAGTTTATACATAATGTAAGAACATTTTCAATTCATATGCTATTTTGGATCTAAATGCTATATTATAGAAGAAATCTATTCTTATCATAGATAAGATAGTGTTATTTTTTTCTATATTAAAAAGAACGTTCATATATATATATATATATATATATATATTTAGAGAATTTAAATTAAGATCTATATTTTCATTCAAAATAAAAAATCTAATAATACAAACAAATTTTACTCCAATATATTTTTCTATAATAGATAAATGTTATTTATTATTTTATATAAGGAATATTTTCAACTATATTCACACACACACACATACACACACACACATATATATATATATATATATATAATATAGAAACACTAGAGCAGATTTATTTCTGTTTTAAAAAAATCTGATTTTAAAAGAAAAAATATCAAAACATATTGTAAATAGTCTAATGTGTTCAATTTTTTTGGAATCTGTCCATTAATATTCAATCAACAAAAAAAAATATTTTCATTAAAGCCATACAAAGTGTTGATTTTTAACCAAAAATAATCAATATAAAAAGCTAATTAATTAGTCTTATATTCATTTCTCAATACGGTCTATATTGTGAAAACTGGCGTTCCGGGTATGTATGTGACGGTCACGTCTCCAGTCTTAAAGCCACGTGTCAGTAACCCACGGTCGTCCGTTCACCAACTTTAACTCCTTCATCTTCTCTATATATAATCCAACGCATCGTCGTCTTTACTCTTTAAATCAATAAATCTCACCAAATCTTCTCTCTTAATATGGTAAAAGCTAATGAAACCAGCGGAAGTCATCACCGGAGACTCACTTTCGCCGACTTCTTAAACTCCGATCCCGACGCCGGCAGAGAAGAGCACAACCATGGTGGCCATCCTAGTAGTAGCAACAACAACAACAAGGATGTAAATAGTTACCAACAACGTCAAAGCAATGCTTCAACCACGAGCGGTGACTCCTCTCCCAACCAAGTTTTATCACCATGGAACCAGACTTACTCACCGTACCACACCGACACAACAACGACTCCTACTATGTCTCCGTCTCCGTGGAACCAGACTTACTCTCCCTACTACAAGTCTCCGTGGATCTACCAGACACAAAACATAAATGATGTTTCCGGCAACGAACTAATCGGTACGATCGTGAGACAAGAAGGTCACGTCTACTCGTTGGCTGCTTCCGGAAACCTTCTATTCACAGGATCCGATTCGAAGAACATTCGGGTCTGGAAAGACCTCAAAGATTTCACCGGTTTTAAATCAACCAGTGGTTTGGTTAAAACGATAGTGATAACCGGAGATAACCGGATTTTCACCGGTCATCAAGACGGTAAAATCCGAGTTTGGAGAGGGTCAAAGAAAGGATACACCCGAATCGGAAGCTTACCGACTTTGAAAGAGTTTCTGACTAAGTCGGTGAATCCAAAGAACTACGTCGAGGTACGTCGCCGGAGAAACGTTCTGAAGATACGTCACTACGACGCCGTTTCGTGTCTAAGTTTAAACGAAAAACTCGGTTTACTCTATTCCGGTTCGTGGGACAAGACTCTTAAAGTCTGGAGTCTCTCCGACTCTAAATGTCTAGAATCGATTCAGGCTCACGACGACGCGATCAACACCGTCGCCGCGGGGTTCGACGGTTTGCTATTCACCGGATCCGCCGACGGAGCTTTGAAAGTGTGGAAACGTGAGCTTCAAGGGAAAGGGACGAAGCATTTTCTAGTTAACGTGCTGATGAAGCAAGAGAACGCTGTGACGGCGTTGGCGGTTAATTTAACGGCGTCTATTGTTTACTGTGGTTCTTCTGACGGCTCCGTTAATTTCTGGGAAGGACGGAAGTATCTTTCCCACGGCGGGACTCTCCGCGGCCATCGCACCGCGGTGCTATGTCTCGCCGCCGCCGGGAGTCTGGTGCTGAGCGGTGGAGCGGATAATAATATTTGTGTGTGGAGGAGGAACGGTGAAGGGACACATTCGTATCTCTCGGTGTTGATGGACCACGTGGGACCTGTTAAGTGTTTGACGGCGGTGGAAGAGACAGAGGAAGAAGGTGATGGAAGATGGATAGTGTATAGTGGAAGCTTGGATAAATCGGTGAAGGTGTGGCGCGTGAAGGAGACGGCGTCTCCGGTGATTGGTTAGATGCTTCGAGGAGGAGGTGATATTACGCGCCGTCATAGTGCGTGGGATGTGACTACGGAAAAAAGGAATGTTGTTCCGCGGAACATGTGATTATTTGCCTTAGTGGTCAAGACAAGTTTTATGGCCGGCAAAAAGACGCAGATCATATGACCAATAAAAGACGGCCACCTCTTCAAAGTATCTCAAAGGTTCAGAAAGTACATCTATTTTATTCAGTGTTCTTTGTAAATTGTAACTGACATAATTTGATTTACGTTTAAAAGAAACAAAAAGGGGAAAAGGTTCGGCTATGTTCAGAAAAAGGAAAATTATTTCATTGTATTAAATCATTTTGTTTATATTTTATATGAAAGTTCAAAATGCAGTGTTGGTAATTTCAAAATTGATATTCTGAAAGATAAAATTGTAATTTTTAGTTGATTCGTTTTTTTTGTTGAACACCTGTTTTTTTTTGTCGAGAAAATCAAATTTACGACATATGTTGAACGCCTGTTACTCTGTCCGTTCTCTTTACTGAATAAGCTGTTGAATGAGAGAATATTTTATTGGTGTCTTCATGAATTTACAAACAAGCAATATTCAGTTTTTCTCAACTAAAACATAACAACGAGGTAATATATATTTATATTATGATTATAGTATGCAATTTCTTCATAGATGAGTGTAACAAAATCTATGGTAGGTGACTATTATTACCTTTCCGGGAGTTATCACTTAAAAAATAGCTATCCTGTTATTTCACTCCCAGCTAGAATTTGATAGCTCGGCCAGAAAACATGCAAGGGTCACAGGCCCTGCTAATCCAGAGGTCTAGTTTTGCTAAAGCCCTACTTCCCCTCTACTGCATGCTTCTGTTCTTCCTGCCTATGCTACTTTGTCTGTCCCTATTTCTGCCCTTTTACTTCTTCGTCAAGGGATAAATTTTCACTCCAGGTCTTCCATAAACTGTTAAGTTTTCAAAGATTCTAGTGGAAGAAGAACAAACGAAAAAACCAGCCGAACCTAAACTGATCTTTAACATGTATTGTAGTGGGAATATTACACTTTCTCACTTTACCAGTATTCGGTTAATTTGTAGGTATGCCAGTGAATCAAGCTCTTGTCCGTTCTCATCTAACAACTAGATTCTCAACATTCCACAACTAAAATTTATGTGATGGACTAGATTACATGGACAACATTCCACGACATTCACCAAGCTAATGAATGACCATATATTCACCAAGCTAATGAATGACCATACATTACCTGTATATACACTTATAGTTAATCAAATGCCAAGCCTAAACTCGTTGCATTTGGAAAGGCCAAGAAAATTCTTGGACACATCAAAAACGAAAACCAAAATTAACTACATTGCACGACTCGTATTTTTTTTTTGTTATTTTAAACTGATTTATGTAGATTATTTAAATCTGAGCTGAAGATTTTAAAATACGTATGTACTACTATGGTAGGTGATTTGTTAGTTCAATTTGTTCAAAAGAAGGTCACTGGAGAATTAGATGTAATATTTTATTGCTGTCTTAATGAGTGTAAAAAGTCGCTCTTTCGTCGGATTTAAGTTTGATACAAAGCTATGTACATTTATGCACTTAGCACATTGACATAAGTACACACCCTTTTATTTCTAATAATTTTCCAAATAGCATGAAAAGCTAATAAATCTTATTCTACCAATGTTATCAGTCATTTCAAAAGATTCTTAAATTGTATAATATTGATAATTCGGTTAACAAGTATACCTCAATTGAAAAAAAAATATATACCTCAGGTTAAAATTGAGGTATACTTTTTTTTTTCAAAAATATACCTCAGGTCAAAAAAGTATACCTCAATTTTAACCTTTAGCAGATATAGATTCCGGTTTGTAGAATTTTTTTTAAATTAATCATATATATTGACTAACATGTAATATCAGTGAACTTTCTGATATTTACAAATCAATCTATACTAATAAAAGGGACATTTTGAGGCTCCATATAGCGTCCTTATCAGCAAAAAAAACTTCTTCCGAAAGATGACATGTGACATAAAATATAGTTTTACATTTTAATATTACTAATTTTTGAAAATTATAAATAATATGTAAACATACAACATAAAAAATGGAAAAACTACATTAAACATATGTAAAATTACCATTTTACATTTAAAAATAATAAAAATATGTAAACATACAACATAAAAAAAATAGAAAAACTACATTAAATATATGTAAGATTACCATTTTTCACTAAGAAAAAATGGCTTATCTCCATAATGTAACATTACCTTTTTATAAAAAAAAAGAAAAAAACATAAATATAACTATTTGACTATTTGTCCAAGTTCTTCTATTAAACAATGCCGTTTTACATTAAAAATGGAAAAACACATTAAGATTTAAACATCTATCTTAAAATATAAAATATAGATATTAACTAAATTTAAAGTATAAAAAAAAGAAATTCTCAATATATAGAAAAATAAATAATAAATAAATATTATAAATATTAAAAATATATGAATTATATATACAATAATAAGTAAATGCACAATTTTTAAAATATGAAAGAGTACATTAAATATTAAACATCTATCTTAAAATGTAAAATATATATATTAAGTATATAGAAAGTATAAGAAAAAGAAATACACAACTTAAAAACAATGGAAAAAGTATATTAATATTTAAACATCTATCTTAAAATGTAAAATATATATATTACGCAAATAGAAAGTATAAGAAAACGAAATACACAATTTAAAAAAATGGAAAAAGTACATTAGTATTTAAACATCTATCTTAAAATATAAATCTATCTTAAAATATAAAATCATTAGTAAATAGAAAGTATAAGAAATAGAAATACACAATATAAAAAAATAAAATAATAAGTAAATATATAATATAAGTAAATACGCAATTTAAAAATAGAAAATTACATTAAGATTTAAAAATATATCTTAAAATTTAAAATATAGATATTACATAAATAGAAAGTATAACAAATGGAAAATGTACATTAAGATTTAAACATCTATCTTAAAATGTAAAATAGAGATATTACGTAAATAGAAAGTATAAGAAAAAGAAATACACAACTTAAAAACAATGGAAAAAGTATATTAATATTTAAACATCTATATTAAAATGTAAAATATAGATATTACGCAAATAGAAAGTATAAGAAAAGGGAATACACAATTTAAAAAAATAGAAAAAGTACATTAGTATTTAAACATCTATCTTAAAATGTAAATCTATCTTAAAATATAAAATTATTAGTAAATAAAAAGTATAAGAAATAGAAATACACAATATAAAAA
Organism: Brassica napus; assembly: GCF_020379485.1. Taxonomy (NCBI): domain Eukaryota; kingdom Viridiplantae; phylum Streptophyta; class Magnoliopsida; order Brassicales; family Brassicaceae; genus Brassica; species Brassica napus. Next base: position 29,636,833 of record NC_063446.1, read on the forward strand.
AAAGTAAATATATAATATAAGTAAATACGTAATTTAAAAATGGAAAATTACATTAAGATTTAAAAATATATCTTAAAATTTAAAATATAGATATTACGTAAATAGAAAGTATAACAAAAGGAAATATACAATTTAAAGAAAATGAAAAATGTAAATTAAGATTTAAACATCTATCTTAAAATGTAAAATAGAGATATTAAGTAAATAAAAAGTACAAGAAATTGAAATACATATACATGAAAATAAATAATAAGTAAATAATGTAAATATATAATATATGAATTATATATATAATAATAAGTAAATACACATTTTTTTTTTAAAATTGGAAAAAGTTCATTAAGCATTAAACATCTATCTTAAAATGTAAAATATATAATATAAGTAAATAAACAATTTAAAAAAATGGAAAAAGTACATTAAGATTTAAATATCTATTTTAAAATATAAAATATAAATATAGATATTACGTAAATAAAAAATATAAGAAATGGAAATAAACATTTTAAAAAAATGGAAAAAGTACATTAAGATTTAAACATCTATCTTAAAATGGTAGTAAATTATATAAAAATGGAAATACCACATTAAACAAAAAAAAATGTATAGTTTTACATCAAGAAAGTCCCTATAAAATTCATTATTCCATCAACATCAACCTCACACTATTAAGAAAAACTTCAAAGCACTCGAGCAAAAAAATGGTTCCACCATCAACTCTTGCCGTCACAAAAACCTTTAATGACCTTGAATGAGATTTTTTATAACAAATAACTTTTTGTTAGGTGGATTCATTGTTGGAAAACCCGCAACTTCCAAATGCCAAACTTATTCATGGGAATTGAATTGCTTTTCATAGACTCAAAGGTATTCATACAAATTTAAATTAATCTAATCCATAATTTTATTGTTAATATTCATATTACTCTTTCATGATCAAACCATTACAGTTAATAATCATTCAAGCGTTTATCCCGAAACACTTCTTTCCTCGCCGAATCAGGTATTGGTTCATGTTGGTTTAGTATTGTTTTTGGTTTATTAACCGGTTTAGGATGGTCCTATTGTAAATATAATTTAAGTTGGTTTAGCATATATTATGCTTAAAATAACTTAAATTAAATAATAGTAATATTATGCTTAAAATATAATTTTAGAGAATTTTCAAATATAGTTTACAGAACATTATAGGTGATGAATTTAATTTATTAAATTCGTTTATTACTTAAAACTAAGTTTTTTTTAAAAACATACTGAGTTATAAATATCAATGTTGGATTGGTGAGTATAACATGAAGACAAAAATATAAATATTTCATTTTCAAGATAAGAAATTCAGCTTTTATTCAGTTACTCAATATATAATATCTTAAATTATTTTTTTTTAAAATATACATAATTTATATATATAGATTAATCTTCCAAACTTAAACTATTATATTATATATAAATAATGTTTTTAAATAAAAATAATTTCTGATTAAAAAAAAATAAAAACAACAAATGGTTATTTTCAAATAATGGATGTAATTTACATTATACTATCATTTAACAAGTATTAGATACGTTTTGATATATCATTATTTTCTATTTCCAGAAAAAAATAAATTGTTAAACATCAATATCATCTAGGTTAAGTATACTAACAACACAAATTCAAACATCACAAAAAATATTTACATAAACATTATAATACAATAATTTAATCAAAAAATACAATTCAAAAAAAAAAATATTCAAAAAATAGTTATATACTTAATATTTGAAAATCAAAGATATTTTTGCTAAAATTGTACTTACCTGGCCAAGGAGATCGACCATCTTTTTACGGATCGATCGATTGTTGAGCATGTGGTCGATCCGAAAATATTCTGCAGTTTAATTAAATATCTAAAACATTTATTCCAACACTCAACAGATAGTTTTGCTAAATATGATAACTAGATAGCCAACAAAATTACAAAAAAAATGTTTAAATAGTAAAAAATATGTTAATTTAATGTGTTAAAATTTAAAAATAAATTTTAATTATGATATGCATCTTAACATTTATATAAATATATATCATAACCTAAATATAAATAATTTAACAACTTAAATTAGAAAAAAATAAAAATCTCGGGCAGATGATATTTGAATGTGTGAATAAAATCTGTTTTCAATTCGTTTTGTTGTGACAGATGCAAAGAGATTGATTGCTCGGAGATTTATTGACACCTCTGTCCAAAGTGACATGAAGCTATGGCCTTTCAAGATCTTACATGCTCCTGCCGATAAACCAATGATCGTCGTCAACTACAGAGGCGAATAGAAACAGTTCGCCGCCGAGGAGATCTCTTCCATGGTTCTCATCAATATACGTGAGCTCTATTGAGAATTACGAAAGCGGTACACTCTCTCTCTCCTTCCTTTGTCTCCCAATCCAATATACTTAAAGTGAAAACAGATTACAAGTATGCTTTCACAGACATTACATTCTCTCTTCTTAAAACGTGAGGGTTTTGGTGAAGGTGCGGAGCCACTTATTCAGCTATACAAGATTCTACTGAATGCACCTGGTGTATATGGAGCACGGTTCAGTGGTGCAGGCTTCAGGGGATGTTGTGTAGCCTTTGTGGATGCAGAGAAAGCTGAGGAAGCTACTTGATATGTGAAGGATGAATACGAAAAGGCCCAACCCGAGTTTGCGAAGAAACTGAGTGGAGGTAAACCTCTTCTCATCTGTGAAGCAGGTGACTCTGCTCGCGTTCTCTGTTCAAACTCGAAGTTTTGTTCCCTCGAGTGCTCTGTTATAGTTGTTGATTCTTATTTGTTCATCCTTTTTTTTATTCTCTCTCTGTGAGATTCTCTGGTCTGTTTAGTCAAGAGATAGAAATGGAGCATGCATTGATACGTTTTTACTGTTACCAACAATTTGACAATACGTAATGTAAATCATTTATCTTTCTGTTTTGTTCTGTGTTTCTTCAAGTTCTGGAATTGAAAGATCTTATGAAATTTCCACAGCCCAAGCTTCTGTCAATTATGAAGGTAACGGTGGTAGGTATATATGCCAGATGACGTCAGCATTTGAAACATTATCTAGGATACTTCAGTTTGTGCTGTATAACATATAATTTGATTTCTCATGTGCAGTATCCTATTCAGATTCCAAACTACAGAAACACACTATGTGAAAAGGTATATACTGATGACTGGGTATCTGTTACATAAGAGTGAGGATGTTTAACTCATACATATTAGATTCCTCGAAATTTTTACTATATCTCGATTAGGAATATTCCAATAACATTTGTGAGATCATGAATGTTTTTATCCGATTGCGTCTTTCCTTGTAATTTAACTAAGTTTTTGAAATTTATGTTAATACATGTGTTTGTTTTTTTGCCTAACAATCTATTTCCCAAACAAATTTTAATTCCATCTGATCTATTAATTTCCTAATATGGTTTCAGGTTTTAGTTAGACATGTTACTAGAGTCTGTGAATACAGAAATTAAGCCTGTGGAAGCTTTTTTGGAGACGATCAGCAACAACACCATCTCATAAAGACACCAATTAGTATAAAAAAAAACACTTTTCAGGGAAAAAGTTACTTGGATCATCCTTTGGTGCTATTTATGTGATGATTTAATAGTGCTGAACGTTATTTGTGATGATTTATATGTGCTGAACGTTACTTGATCAAAAGTTACTTAATGCATTTATATGTGATGATTTAATAGTGCTGAACATAAGGTGCGTTGAGCCGATTGTGCGGGTATCGTGGGCTTGACGTTATGGAGTTTCTGAGAAGAATTGTCATATCGCCTCATCAGTGATACTAACTCACTTGAAGAACACAGGACAAAGTGTGGTTCTGATTTGAGGAAAGAATGGTCTGTCTATATGCTAAGAATCATCACAAATCACTGAGATCACCTAAGTTTCTATTTCAAGCAGCAGGACTCCAAAATTCTAAGCACAAACAGTAGTTTTTTTACAAATTGTCACTCCAAATAACGTTATATAAGTCCTAATTACCTACCTAAATTTGGTTTGTTGAAAACCGTCGTTTCTTTGCTGCAATTTAAGCTATATAGAATAGTCCTTCATATAAAGGCCTGTTGATTGCAAGTCTTTAAGAAAATGTGACAAAACAAAAACGGCCTATTGATTTTAAGGAGAAGTTTGCATATGATCAAATATGGCAACTAAACAAATACACTTACATGCAACTTGTGATAAAGAAAATGAATATAGTAAAATGAAATCTAACGAAAAACTTAAGAAGCTAGCAAAGGTTGGTTATAAAAAATACTGCACTAATACAAGAAGTAACGAGTTCCTATTCTGATGGCAAGTATTACATTTCCATCATTGCATATGTCAATCTGGAAAACCAAGAAGACCATGAATAACCAAAAAGAATTGTCACACTTTGATATGCCACAACCTCTAAACATCAATTACAAAGAGAACCCCGCTTATCACATAATGTGAGCATTGATCATGATTGTGGAGATGAGTTTGGTTATAAATATAAGTTATTAAATATATTATTTAAATTTGTATATTACACGTGTATGCATGCATCTTCATAGCACAAGATACTATAATACTCCCTCCGTTTCGATTTAATTGTCGCTGTAGAAAAAAAATTTCCTTTCAAAATAAGTTTCGTTTTAGAGTTTTAATGCAAAATTTATTAATAGAATTCTCTACTTTATGTTTTTATTGTTGAAAAATGGTTAGGTGTATAGGTAATTGTGTTTTTTTGTTTTGGAAATATACAAAATCATATGTTTTCTTAATTCGTATGCATAAACCTAGAACGACAATTAAAATGAAACGGAGGGAGTAGTTAATATCTCTATAATGTGTTAGAGATATTTAATAAAATAGCAAAGAATAGAAGTGAACCCTAGATAAATATATTATTTATATAAATATAATTATATTTTTTGTTTACATAATAGTTTGTAAAGAAATATTTAGTGTAAATAATATCATAATTTTATAAAATACTAAAATAAATTGGGCTGGTTTTCAACTTTCACAAATAAAAAATATTATTTGTAAACTTAGAAAAGAATATATCAAGAATATTCTTTTTTAGGAGAGAAAATAGAAAATACACCGGAGACAAATCCATCTATATTACGAAATTCCTCTATTTTAGAGAAAAAAATAGAGGAAGACATTAGAGATGGTCTTAGCCATGACCGACGTAAATGATTGACGTCAAGATTTCAGGTTTTTTGATTCTTACTATTCTAATGTTTCAATATAATTTGAATATTCATTTTGTTTTATAATATAATGGTTTAAAAGTATTTTTTGTTTCACTATATAAATTGTTTTTATATTTCAATGTAATTTTATATTTATTGGATATTGTGTGGCCAATTAAATTATGTAAATTATTGTGTAACTGATTAAATTTATATATTAAACGACATTTTTCTAAAGTAATAACTTTTAAATATTACAAATTTTAATTAAAACTGATTACATTTTGAAACTATATAATAATCTATAGATATGAGGACAAAATTGTAAAGTAGTATCACCTTGAATTTCTCTCATTCTGTGTATTCTTTTAAATGGAAGGAGATAATCAACATCTAATATTATGTTGCTCTTAGTATATTAGAAATAGTCGAACAGTAAACCAATTAAGATGATGTAAGAAAGACATAGAGATGTATTTCGAGTTATCACAAATATAGAATCAATTGACAACAACTTAGTTATGTCCAACGTAGTACAACAAATAAGAGTTTTCATACCTTTTAATATTATAATATATCACTATATTAGTGACTAAATCACTTTTCTCTAGCACAAATACTCACTTCATTCTTGGAGTTGAAGCTTTTCCATCTGATGATATTAGTAGTTTGATCCCAAAAAAAGAAGCCATTGAACCGTACATTGTAATTGGAAAAAGAAAACAAACAAAAATCAACCGAAGACTTTTAAGGTATATGAAACAAAAATTAGAAATAGCAATTCTCTGCAGTTAAAGAATAAGGCTATAAAATTGTAAAAATACAAAATAAAACAAAAAATATACACAGAAAGAAAGATTTAGTAAAATAAAATCATAATATAATTTCCACAATTGATAGTGCTCAGTTACACTAAAAAGTCTAAATTTACAACATACACAGTTTTATTTACATCTTTAAACCTATTATCTAATTAAAATGTGTCTAAAAGAAGTGTCAGCTTGAAGAGTTAGAAAATATACGATAAAATATAATACATAAAGTTAAAAATACATTATCACTAGTCACTAAGAAATCATGTTAATAGTAATAAAAATGAAATGACAACACATTTATTAAAACCATAGAACGGCACGCAAGAAGGTGTTATTAAATATTCAAACTACAAATTAAATATGCTCAACTCAAACACACATAAAAATGAGACATCATATTTGGATATATTTAAATAAATAATTTTAAATATATTATATTCTTGATAATTTTAAAATTACTTAAAAATAATATACAAATAAAACTAAAGCAATATTTTGTAACACTAAAATAAGAAATGAAAAAAATATCATGTTAATAAAATAGATTTTAGATTTTAAAGACTTCTAATTCATGTAATATTACAAAATTCAAAATTTGTTTATTACAATTAATATTTTACCATTAGATATATTAAAAAAAATATTTTAGATCGATATTCAATTGTTAGTTTTCAACTATTACACGTAAAAAAATATTATTAAGTATATTTTTTAAAAGGGGGTTTTATATTTTAAATAGGTCATTGGAGTACTTTTTCTTTTCGTGAATTTATTCAAGCTGAGATTTCGATCTTTTAAACTAAGATAATTTATGTTCTATATATAATTATATTTCTTTTACATAACTCTAAAATTTTTGACTTGATTATTTATATTTTATTAGTTAATTGTGTTACATATAATTGAAATACTTACTTCAAACTAAAAATATATAAAAAAATCAAATTTAAAAATTAGTTATATATAATTTAATATACAAAAATTCACACACAAATAAAAATGAAAAATGTAACAAATTTAAATATATTATGCGCGGAGAAAGGATCTAGTTATCTATTAATAAGAGTTTGTTCTAAAACTTTAGGATAATAGCTAGTCTGTGATTTTCTTTACAAAAATGAAGGTCACAACTAACAAACAAACACCGTGAGGTTAATTATTCTTCACCAACATAGTTAACCAAAGCCCCACTTGGTTCTTGTTCGTTTGACTTTCTTTATTAAGAATGATTAAGCCCATAATCTTGACTGTTTTAATTTTAAAATTGTGATGTGGTGTCTTATTAGGTTAATCATCATCTCCCTTTTCATTTTCATAATTCATAATATTCTTTGAGACCTTAGGAATCTATATGGTCCGTTGATCATATAAAATATAATAGATTTTAAAATGATGCTTAGAGCATATGCAATGGTGAACCTCACCATTGAGTCCTTAAGAATATTTTAGTAATATTTTTTTTTTTTGGTTTTTGTTTGAATAGTTAAGGATTCGAATAAAAAATGGTCGTCCAATGGTGTTCCCGAAGATGGATCCTTATAGAAAAAAAAATATTATTAATTTTTTTTTTAAACTGAAATTGAAATTTGTTTTTAAAACTGAAATTGTAGTTTGTAGTGCTTTGGTGATGTTAAATCAGTTGGTTAAACTTAAACCAAGACTGGTTATGTCAATTGAGCAGTCAAATTGAAGAGGAGGCATCCGGTTCAGTTAGACGGTTTAACTCTCTGTGTGTACTTCTTTTGTGTTTCTTGTTCTTCTTCTTTGAGAGTTTGATTGAGAGAGAAAACGATTGTGTGTGAGAAGTGTGATCACACATTCGTGAATTTGAGCGGGAAGATCTTAAACAGATTGAGATTAACTAAACAAAAGATAAAAGAGAAGAGAATGAAGAGAAGCAAAATTGTAGTTAGCTAAACAGATTTAAACTTACAAGAGTAGAGGAAAAAGATTTAAACTTATAAAAGTAAGTTGATACTCGAGAAACACAAGAACTTGAGTCTAAACTGAACTGATCATACAAGTACATTGTAGCAAGGAAAACAAGAGGATAGAAGCTTTAAACAAGTCCGAGATACATAGCTAAAGAGACACAAGCTAAAGAGACGGAAGACATTGCCTCTGTTCCTCCTGAAATAAAAAAAACAAGTTTCCACGTCAAGACTTACTAATCTCATTGTCATCAGCATCACCCGCGTCGGCTTCTTCCTTGATGATGTGAGGATGTGTATACTGAATCTCACAACAGCTAGGACCAAAAGGAGTGACATGAAACACCATGTCTCCTTCGTGTTTGAAGATGACAAGGTCACCGATTTGAAGGTCATGTGCTGTGGTGAAATCTTTCCAACCTCTGGTGAGTGTCCTGTCTTCTTGTATCACTTCCCAAGTTTGATCTGAAGCGTCTGATCTTAGTTTCCATGTTTTCTGGTTCGTCTTCCCTTCTATGTGCTTTGAGAAGAAGGCAAGTGGTATTGTCTACAAGAAAAGGCAAAGTTAATCAAACAAGAAATACATCTAATCAAGAAACGCATGTAAACAAATAGAGAGAGTGAGGTTCTTATGACGCCACTTTGGAAACCAGGAAGCAGCGGCTTAAAGAAATGAGGTTCATGTGGATTCGCCATCTGCAAACAAGAAACGAATGTAAACAATATCAGTATTGAATTGATTCCCAACTCCTTTTGAAATCCTAATTTCAAACCAGAAGAACCCGAAATCGATGCTAGCAGTATCGTCTTCAAACCAATTTTTTACAAACGCAAAAAGCCCAAAATTCGAATTAAAACCCTAATTACAAACACAACAAACCCCCAAATTGTGTTCGAAACCTAAGTTGAAACGATATCGATTGAACATGCAAACTAATATATATCGATGAATCTACCTTGTTCAGTCGACGGAGACAAATCGCCGTCGTTCGCCGCAGGAATAGCCATCTGTCGTCGCGGGATTCGCCTTCGCTTCGTCGAGAGAGCAATCGCCTTTCTTCGTCGGGACTTTTTTTTTTCTGCTTCGGTCGAGAATGACCAGTGTTTTACGCGTATCCAAACCGAAATCTCTTCCATCCATTCAAAACACGCCACGTACCCTAAGGATCAAGTCCTAAAAAACCTTATTAACGTATCAATCCTTACTCCTATTAACCAAACAACTATTATTATAATCTTCCTAACCTATGATTAAACACCAAGGACCCTGCATGTACCTCCGTTGCGGACGCTCTTACACTCACGCACGCACTCAGCATCTAGGCTCTTAGCTCCAACTAGGACTAGTATATCCGTTAAAATGATGCTAAATTAACGAGTATTGAAAAAGGTTTTGCATTGTCGGTAGATAGATATTAGGCACTGGATAATCCGCTGAAACTGTCGAGATTATTCACTTGCTTAAAAGTTACTCCCTCCGTTTCAATTTAAATGTCGTTCTGGAGGAAACTTTTCGTTTCAAAATAAGTGTCATTTTATGATTTCAATGCAACATTTATTAATAAGATCTTCTGTTTATTTTTTCATTTGTTGAAATATGGTTAGGTGTATGAGTAATGATGTTTTTATTTTGAAAATGTACAAAATTAAACGTTTTCTTAATCCGTGTGCATAAGTCTAAAACGACAAATAAAGTGAAACGGAGGGAGTATATCTTTGGATCATGCAATAGTGTATTTTGTTAGAGGAAAAAACTAGACAATAGTGTATTTTGTTAGAGGAAAAAACTAGACATTAGTGTAATTTCCTGTCCATACGACTCTTCATTTCTCTGCATATTGTAATTATTAAACAAAATTATCGGACTATCCCAATTAAATTGCCCACTTTAGATATGGTTTGACTTTGCCTTCGAACTTCAAAAGTAGGATAACGAGTGCTCTATTTTAATCGATATTTGTTATTATATTTATGACTTAGAAGCAACTTCGTGTGTCCGACCTTAGCTCAGTTGGTAGAGCGGAAGACTGTAGTTGTTGCAGATAATCTTTAGGTCGCTGGTTCGATTCTGGCAGGTCGGATTTATTTTTCAAAAACAAATTAAACAGTCTTTTGGGCTTTGAGAAGTAAAACCCAGCACATATGTTTTTGTAACAGCCAGCCCATATCTTTTGCCTTTGTATTGGTATTTGGTACTATCTTGGATTAGAGATCTAGAAGGGGTAATAAAACTGATAAAATGTAAAAAAATAAAAAAAACTGATAAAATGTTCTTACGACAGGGAGAGAATCCAATATCTGACATTTTGCTACGTCTTTTATGAACAGAGGATACTAACAAGATTTGTGAAGCTACAAGGGTCTACACTCTCCGAGGTTGTTACATTGGAGACTCCTATGGGATTCAAGCGTATGCGTTCAATATATCAGTGAAGAGATTTGGTTCGAGGAAGGTTGGAGTGAGCCAATTTCTCTTCTTTGAATACAAAGGAAACTAGAGTTTCCGTGTAATGATATTCAATGTTTCGGCGTGTGAGATCGAGTATCCACTGGATGAAAAGTTTATTCCAGTGTAAGCGACGATGAGGGTACTCGACGTTACAGACGAAATATGTTAATGGTGGTGATTCAGAGTACAACCTTAAGAAGAGACGACGAGATTGAGAAGAGTATATAAACTGCACTTGACTAAACCAAAAACTTGAATTGCACCAATAATCAGTTCTTTGATTCTGACGTGTAACAAGATAATTCTAAACAAAAACTGTAACCAGGGTCTTGTGTTGATTCTTCTTTCTTTCATCTCGTTCCTCCGCTTCTCTACCTCTACCCTTTAACCATCTCTTCACCCATTACAGTCTCTCTATAGATTTGCATAGACTTCTCAACAACATGATAGTGTAGGGTTTTGAGTACATGCCCTACTAGTCCAGTGGTCCAGTACCAATAAAAAAATCGAAGCTCATACGAAAGCAAAGAGATAGTGAAAAAGATTTAAAGAATCAACAAAAAAACAACAAACCCATCTTCATCATATCATCTTTTCTTGGGGGCGCAAGATTCAACACCAAACTTGATGGAGATTAGGTATTTACAAACTTCTTAACCCTAACTTCTACTCCAAACAATTTCAGTTTCACTCCGAGGAGGTTTAACTTATCCACACCAACAAAAAAAAGAGACCAACGCAATGACACATAGACAGAATTAAAATCAACACACCCTACACGAAGTTGCACCTTCAGATTCCTCACTACTGAATACTGATCCACCAGTCACACCATAGTATCTCTGTCTCAGACATATTCGTTGACTCGAAAGGCCGTCACTTTCAAAACGAAATCTCTGGTTCTCAGCAGCTCAAACGCGCAGACATCACCTTCTCCTAAGTTATTCTCCACAGTGAACTCATACCAACCTTGACTGAACTTAGCTCTCCCTGCTTTGTAAAGGCATCTCACAGGCCACTGTTTCTCCCCGAGCTGGACCTTGATGAATCCCGAGATCCCACTTAAGTACTTCTCAGCAAAACCAGAAGGCAAATACTGTTTAAATACACAAAAAAATAAATAATAGAAACCTTCTTTAGAGACACCATTGTACAGATACACAAAATTAAAGGTTTCTCTTCTTATTATTACCATGATGCAACCTCTGTATAGATAAGACGGTCTCAGAACAACTCTGAAGAAAGGGTTTGTCGGCTCAAACGTTTTGGCTGCATTGATGGCTCTCTCTCTCTCTTCAGCATTCACTGTTCTCTTTCTCGCAGAAGCACTCTCGTAGAACTTTGAACGGCTCTCAGGGTCATCATCTCTCGGTGCAGATGAGTTTACTTCCTCTAGAATGGACCAACATCAAAAAGGATCACTACTAAACAAGACTCTGAAGAATCTAAAACAAGAGGAAAAATGCTTTACCAGGATGATCAGCGTTCTTCTTCTTCTTCCTCCCTCTCTTTTTAGGAACTTTTGAGGTTTGTGTTGGTGTTGCCTCTTCAGGTTTAACAGGTCCAGTGAAGAAGCTCTGGATGGCTGAAGTGGTTGTGTGCAGAGTCTCAGCATCTTCATCTTCAAGGTCTTCAAACAAACGGGGGCGTTTGAAGTGGTTTGCAGAGTCCATTAGACCAGTGGAGTGGTAGTTAATCTCGGAGTGTGGTAAGTTGTAAATGTAGACGCTAAAGGCAGAGTTGCCTTCGTATCTGAAGACCAAAAGGTAACCAATGCGGATGGAGTAACGGTGAACGAACTCTTGCCAACCATCTTGAAACCAGATCTTGTTGTTGTTGTCAGCTTTTCTAAGTCCTACACGCCAAACGTGACCATCAGGTACTGTGAGTGCAACTGCAACCGATAGCTCGTCTTTGAATCTCCTCACAAACTTATCTGGAACTCTCTGCACAAACCATACCAAAATGAAAAACAAAGATTATATAAAGATCCACAAGATACATTCCAAACTTTCCTGTTTCAGTTTCCAAGGCATCAACAACTATAACAGTCTATTAGTAACCTGCAACAATGTTCATTTTATTTTTGTAAAGATTACTTATGTGACTCCTGTGATCGTATCAAATAAATAAGACATGCTTGTAACCTTTAGGTGAACTATAGAAGCCTATATTAATTATAAAATTTATTCCACAAACTTATATGATAAACTGGAGAATTACATAGTATCTGAGTTTTTCATACTAATCCACAATTTTTCATGTGTGAATCTGCACAAGTGATAGCTAATCACTGTATCATCTATTGTGAATATAAAGTAGATAACAAAAGCATAAAATGTACATTTGTTTTTTTTTCTACACAAAAACTTTTTTTTTTATCTTAAAGTTAAAGGAGACAATTACTACTTAAGTTTCAGAGTTTCATTCACAAGTCACAAGTCACAATAATCAATAAGGATTAAGGAATCTTAAAAGCTTATCCTCATGAGTTCAAAATAGAAAGTAAACAAAACAGAGATACCACAAACAGATCTCAACTTTTTCTGACAGAACCGTACAATCTTATCATCATCAGAAGTCAACTCACTCTTGAAACACATTCCCAAAAACTATCAGTTTTTTTTTGCTGTTAATCAAAATACAACCTTTGACCTGACATATCTACAGAAAATCGACACAATTCAACTCCAGAAGTCTAAGAAGAGTGACAATATGAAGAATAAAAAAACGCATATTCCTGCAAGAATACAGAGGAGGAAGAGAAGGGAGAGTTACCAGACGCTTTTCTTGGATAGTGGAGGAGAAAATCAACTTGTGGAAGAAAGGGCGTGGCATGTTCAGAGCAAACAGTGACCAAGTGATAGACCAAAGTCAGATCATGAAACGACGCCGGAGAATACGCAACAGAGACAGAGGAGGCCTTTCAGATCTGAAGGAGTTTTGTATAAAGGCTTTTGATTATGGTCAAAGGGGGTGTTTACAACAACAGTCTTTTCTTTTACACTTGGCCTGGGTGACCCAACCAAACCAAAAGAAAAATAATTGTAAAATAAAAATGCTATTTAAAAAAAAGCAACTTGTGATTTGTCTAGGTCGAGCGAGTTGAATCAGTGTGTTTTCTCCTTTAACTCGGTGAGTCGAATCAGTTGTTCACTCGTGTGCCCCCACCTACTCCCCTTTTTCGACCATCTTTTTGCTCTGATTTTTTTTTGTTAGTATAATATTTGCTTCTTTTTAGAATGAAAAAATACTAATATTTGTTTCTTTTTTTCCTTTCAATCAAATATTAGTTCTTTTTGTATCGAAAATATAGTTTTTCCCCTTTAACTAATAACTAGATAAAAAAAAAACTAATAATCAGATTATATTATTACTTTTTTCGACCCAAAAAAATATTATTACTTTATGAACAACAATTTGATATTCTATTAAACCCCCGTTTGCAAATAAATTTTATTCTGAAAAAATCTCATTTAAAAACAGCATGATGTTAACAATTAGGCAAATGACGCAAACATGTCGAAAGAGGAATAATGGTTTAGATCGAAAAGCAGCAACCATGGTGGTCTCGGGTTTATAGTTTGGCAATTCCTTCCTGCGTCCGATGTTGTTCAATTGGGTCTTGAAGACATTCCAAGCAACGGCGTCAACTGCTTCAAGGCGGAGCCTCTTCTACCCTAAGCCCCTGCTTTCAAGGAGTATTCACTTCTTCTGTTTTTCAATTCCTTCCTCCTAAGCTCCGGTCCTTGTTTTTGTGTTTCCTAAGGCCAACGCTGTTCCCATTGTGTCGCGTAGCCGGATAGGGGGCCATTTCGACCGTCTGCGCTTGACCGAAACCAATGCTTCATCTTCATATGGCGTTGAAATCGGGTCTACATGATAGCAAGTGCCGAGCAAGCTCGAGTTTTGTTGGTCAGCGTCCTCCTCCAACGGAGCTCCGGGATGGGAGCCAGCCGTCATGCCTGCTTGGAGCCACTTCGGTGAAACCTGACTCTACTTTTCTTATGGCTTTACTCTTGTTGTCTCTGGTTGCTCCAGTCTTCGAGAAGTGCTTGGAGAGGGAGATCAATTGTTAGTCTTTTGTTCTAGTTTGGTATTATGTTCAAAGCCTCCATTGTTTGGTTAAGATTTGATCATAATTTCTTAGTGGTTTAGGGGTTTTTAAAAACTTTTTTGCACTTCTAAACTTTCAGAATAGCTGAAAAGCAGATTGTAGTTCCATCAAAGCAATGATATTTACGATTTAGCAAAAAAAAACGAAGAAGGAATAATGGTTATAAAAACAGAAAAAATAATAGTAGTGTGTTGACTCTATCTTTGTTTTCTTGATTTTTAATGATGGATATGACGATGAAGGTTTTGATTTTTGATTATAGTACTGTAAAAACATTATAATGATAAGCTATAGATTTTTAAAAGGTCTAATTAATGGCCTTTTTATACAAATGTATTAGAATAAAAGGCCATATTCTTCGATAATGCGTACTAACTACTATTATTTTTTCTGTTTATACATGGCATCAATTACAATGTTCATTAAGAAGTCCAATTATAATACGTATAAATTTAGGTTTATCATGTATAAATCTAGTGATGCCATGTATAAATCCAGGCTGCATTATGTATAGATTCGGCTGGAGATTCTTAAATCATTTTACGTTGTTTGACACATAACTTCCGTCATCCCTAATTAGGTAGTCTTTCTAGCAAGGCGGGTCTTGTACGTATCGAATGGTTTAACCTTCCCTTCTTGTGATGGGAGGAAGAACAATGGTATTAAGAATGTATCTTTGTGCTCTATGTTCTGTAAATTCCTGGGTAATTAAGTGCTTCTTTATTTATTATATATTTCAACTACATATTGATATAGAAGTAAACACATGAGTCATGTTCATTGACATTATTAGGAAATGTTGTGCTAATAAACATAGTAAGATTACTTAAGCGGCCTTGAAGCGATCAATCTGGATGCTCTCAGTTTGGAGCTTCTTGTAATCACTTCTGTTTCTTGCAGCAAAGAACTTGCCCCAATTGTACTTTTTGTAACAAGGCGGGTTGTCTTCGCTTATAAGCTCCTTCAATGGCTCAATGTTGGTATCGTGGGATGGGAAAAGGAAGAATGGCATTGAGAATCTCTCTTTGCTTGAATTCACTACCACTCTATGTTCTGCACTCCAATACTTGTCATTTGTCCATACCTACTCCACACAACAAATATTATATGACCAAGTTACATTAGACCCCAAAATATTTCGAGTTAATATATATACACATAGACCCCTAAATTGTTAATTTTTTTTTTATTAAATTGATTTAAGTCCTCTAAAATGTCAGGGTCAGCCCAATATAACCAGATAACATTCGAAGTTGACGTCTTTTACCTGCATGCAGTTGCCAATGTTAATGATGAAAGCATCAGGGTTGGGTTTCACAGAGAACCATTGTCCATCTGATCTACGGCTCACTTGTAACCCACCCACACTATCTTGTGCCAAGACGGTTATAACTCCTGCGTCTGCGTGGCGTCCAACGCCTAATGCTAGCTCCGGGTTCGGGCAAGGAGGGTAATGGTTAAACCGCAAAAAGCTTGTTTGGTCCTTGAAGTAACCTGTTAACCGATCACCGGGTAGACCCAAGCTAATGGAGATAAGTTCCAAAAGCTTGAAAGCTAACTTCTCAACTTCTCTTGCATATTCTTGGCACACCTCTCTACCAAACATGATTAGTATTAATTAAACTTCATAATAAATGGATCCTAATTAGGCCCAATGGGCCTTAATTAAAGCCTTGTTTTAAAGCGTGTTTTTAGAGAATCACCTGAAGTCGGAAGGGTTTTGAGGCCACGGGTTAGTCAGCTTCCTGAGCTCGGTATCTTCCGGCTCTGTAGTCGCCGGAACCGTCGTCGAGTCCTGCAGAAAGAAATCGAAAATCTCTTTCCAGTCTCTAACGTTTTTGGTATGTTCTCCGTCGTGATAACCCATAGGGTTCACTTCATCTCTTTTCACTCTTCTCTTCTCCTCCAACGTTAGACTGAAAAACTCGGCCACCGTCTTCTCCACCCTACGCATTAAGTCCAACGACAAACCATGGTTGATCACCTGGAAAAAGCCCCATCTCATGCATGCTTCTGCAATCTCTGCCGCTAGCGCTGTCTTGTCGCAGTGTGGGTCTTGGAGAGAGGAGAGATCGATGGTCGGGATCTCGTTGGAGAGAATGTAGTCACCGGAGTTTGTGAGATGAGTTTTGGGTCTGTGTTCTGGAGCTTGGATAAAAGCTTCGTCGAGTACTCCCATGGTGTTTTTTTGTCGGTGATTCTTATGTTTATCTTTTAAGGCTTTGGAAGATATCTGATGATTCTTGTGGTGCATGCGGTTGGGTTTGTTTTATAGGAAGATGTCACGTGTAACAAAACGCTTTTATTGGTATGATGAATGTAGACACGTTTCTGTGAACAATTAACTTTTTTCACATTTGGTTAATTAGGAATTACAGTCATGCCAGTTGTTGAAAGAGGACCAAAATAAGCCAAAGATGTATGTAGACGGAGGATATTCATAAAGTTCATGAGTGTTTAATATAGACTATAGATGCCCCTTCTTGAAAAAAAAAATTAACCATTTTTTATTTTTGCAAACAACCATTACAAAATGAGAGGAGGATTAGTTCACAAGAAAATAGTTCTGAATCTAGACGGAATCTTGGAAGGGTGGAGGATGTGATAGTGCCGGTCCGGACTCTTTCGACGCCTAAAGCGGAAAAAATGTATGCCCTTTAACTATAATTAAAAAATTACGATATTTAAACATGTAATCAAAATGGTACCATATATTACTAAAATTTAAAGTTGTTTAAAATAATAAAAACATAATCGGTATGTCATCTTATATATTATTTATTTACAGTTTCAATTGAGTAATTTTCAATTCTATTTTTCTGATAGTATTTCCTATAAATAAAAAATGAAATATATAAAATCAAGAATAACTTATGATAAAATTCACTTTAACTTCAACTTCACTTTGTAGAATTTTATTGGGTTTGGTAGTCTCATAGAATCTTAGAACCCTATAATAATTTATTTGTTTGCTTGGATTTTAAACGTTACTACAAAAATTAATTACAAAAACCTACAAAAAAAGAAGTAAGAAGCAATAATAAAAATTTAATACGAGATGCAGCTATACTACTAAAATCAATCGCAATGAAACGTGGAAATATATGCACAATTTATAGTTCAAGTTATTTGTTATAACATTTTTTGTTAACAGAACAAAACTGGAAAGAAGATGTCTTTTAATAAAAAAGGAAAAGACTACTAAGGTGGACGCATACTTCCGAACCTGTCAGCTGTAGGACGATAGAATAAGTTGAGAGGACACTAGACCAAAGTGAATTTCTTCCAAATTGGCGCCCCTAATGTCAAATATTCTTGGCGCCTGAAGCCAATGCCTTATGGGCTTTAGCCCAGGGCCAGCTCTGGATGTGATATACGCAAGTCAAATCTTATTGGATACTTGGATCTCGATCCGAAGTCTTAGAGTAGCATTATCCCTGAAACTCACTTAAGGGTGATTAAAAAAAAAAAAAATTAAAAAGTGCACCAATCGCGGACCGTCACCGACCGCCACATGTCGGTGGGATCCGCGAACAGTACAAGAAACCCACCACAATCGGTCCTTATTTCATGACTTTAGAGATTGGTTTTTATGGTTTAGTGGGGCCCACACATTGCTTTTTTGAAAGAAACCCCTTTTAGAAACTCCAATAATGCTGCTTTTACAGCATGATTAACCCAGGTTCTTAAGATGAGGTTCTTAGCTTCAGATAACAACCGTTTCTTACCTTTTCTTAGTTTTTAACTAAGAAAAACTAAGAACCGTCTCTTAAATAAGAGATATAGGAGCCGGTTCTTAGCCAAAAAATGTAAAAAAAATAAAACTTTGTGTCAAATCATGAGTTAAGAACCCCAAATTAAGAACCCGGGTTAATTATGCTCTTATATATTTGTCAAAAAAAAAAAATTATGACATGATTTTAAAGAACATATCATATATTGTTTCCGACATAAACTCAGTCTCTCACATATTATTACATTAAGGGCTTGCATCATAGCTTTGGTAATAAAAAGTAGACACATAGTACATACTCTTAATTAAGGATCTGACTGGTTTATCCGTTACCATCTGCAAACGCAGCTTTTGCGGTCGATAGCGGTTGACAACGTTTTGAAACAATCATATAAACCGTTACAAATCGCTTCAAACCGCTTTGAACCTCTTAAAATCAAAAGATGGTTCCAGCTAGCGTTTGCGGTTGCGAGCGGTTGCGGATGGATAAATAAATATAAATTGTTTTTCAAAAATATTTAAAAATTTAAAATTAAAATTTTGAAATGAAAGTATTATAAATAAAAATATATACATGTTTTATATATTAATTTAAATTCACAAACAGTATAATAATTTGTTTTATAAAAACTTTAAACTAACTAACTATTCATTAGAATTTTTAAAAATTAATATACATACATATTCTTTTAAAGTTTGATATAAATCTTCAAAAAAATTATAACTTTCAACTAATTTAAAAAATTAAATAAAAAAATATAGTAATATTATTAATCATATTATATTGATAATTATTATATTTTATTACAATAGTATGTTTTTATATTTTTATAATGTTATCCTTTATATATTAAAAGATAAGCATTGTAATGAATGCATTCACACTATAGTAGACATGTGGCAGCCTCTCAATGATTTGATAATAAGTATGTTAATGCGTTCACACTATATTCATAAATGTGTTCACACTATGTACTTTGCATTTTTTTAATATAAAATTCACATACATGGTTCCAATAAAACTCTGGATTTTTCGGTTCGAATAAAAATAGATAACGAATCAAAAGCCAAACTATATATATATTATTTTTTATTGTTTATGGATAAAGTTGAGAAAAATATTCTTAAATTTTGATTCTATTCGTTATCCGTTTTGATTTGAACCAAAAAATCTGGATATCCGTAACTGTACGAAACAAATCAAATACAAAAATAAAATATCCCAAAAAGAAGCAAATCACAAATACCAATATTTTTAGGAACATATATCTAATTTGATATGTTATATGCATATATATACATATATGTAAAGAATTATATATATATATATACGTTATATATTATACTTTATATCAGTTTTACAATATTTTTATGAATTAAATTTATTATATTAGGTACTTAAATTTAAAATTTTAAATAATGTTTTATTTTTGTAATAAAATGTTATTATTTAAATTTTCAATTATTTTTAAAATTTTATTTTATTTACGGATCAAATCGGATATTCTTTAAAATTCTAAAATATTTCATATATCTGAGTCACCGAATATCTTGGTTGCTAAAGATCGAATTGACACGAATGCTTCCAAATACCCAGATATTCGATTTGTGTCCACTCCTATTTACGGATACTGTTTTATTTTCTTTATATGAAAAAATGACTAATGTCAAGGCCTTTTTATTTTAAATTAATTTTAATTTTATCTTTCATGTATTATTTTGACAAAAATATCATTTAATATTAATTAACAATATCTTTATATATTTGTCAACTATTTTTATATACTTTTTACATACACATACATGTGCACTTTGATGTGAGCACCTTGTAACTAAGTATTCACCACAACTGAAGTATCTAATTTTTTTGAAAGTTAAAATATTTTTCTTAATGCTTCTTTCACTACCGAGCAAATTGTAGTGAAATGATTTGTCTTAAAAAATTTCTTTTTCTTAAACTATTATCGGTTTAGAAACTCTAATATGAAATTGGTTCGATACGACAACTATCTAAAATTCATAACATGAAAATAAACAAATAATATTAATTTTTGGTTTTTACCGGAAAAAACCAAAAAATCAAACATTTTAGCCGAATAAACTAAAATGAATATTAATTTAAAATAATAGTAATATTTTAGAAGATTAAAAGCCAAAAAAAAAACTTAAAACCGAACCAATATCCAGATTAAACAGATTTAATGTCTTTATATAAAAAATAACGAAACTAATAATCACATCCCGCGCAAAGCGCATGTTATTACCTAGTAATATATTAATATTGGTAATTTATTATTAAACCGGTGCAATATCTTATAATCAACCAGTCACAAATATACCGCAAACACAACAATTTTCAAACGTTGTACCAGTCATACAAAACGCTTAATAACACTTGAAAATGCAACCACCCGCATCCGCAATCGCAACCGCTGCATTTGAACCAATCAGAGCCTAAGTTATAAGGTTTCAGGACTCACTCTTCTAATGGCTTCACTTCCACATCATGTGAAGGCATCAAGAAGAATGCTATTTTTTTTCTCTTGGTGTACCAATAATCCCCACCACTCTAGGTTCTACATTCCAATACTTATCATTCATGATTCATCCATACCTAGTAGAATTGATATCAATACTATTAAAACAGAAGGCCCTTTTTTTAGGTGCCCTTCTGTTTCAACAATACTTACAGATACAAGCCACTGAAGTATTTAAAACCTATGGTTTTTATTTAATTCTGTATTTTCCAATTTTACTTTTAATTAACCATATTCGTTTTTGGTTTAGATCTTCATGGGTTGGGTGCGATTCTGATGGTATGGAAAAAAGGGCTTCACTTTTTGTGGTTTTCGAATGGTTGTGACTCGAGATTTCGAGCTCCAGTATATAGAAACAAAGGAGGTTCGGAAGATCTGTGAGATCAGGGGCGGATCTACTTAAGGTAAGTATGGGGCAGTTGTCCCCCATGAAATTTAAAACTTTCCTTTAAATGATGAGTATATATTTTAGTTGCCCCCATTGAAAAAATAATTTCTGCCCCCGTAACAAAATCTGTTTTCAATGCTCAGTTCAAAATCTCCATTATTTCCATCTTTTACGAGGCCATTTATGATATTTCTATTAGAATTATTATGTTTCCATATTTGATTTACGAACATTAAACCATTGTTTCCGTTTTATATAATAAATAAAATCAATTTGTGTTTGTTTTTTTTTTTTGTTTTTTGAACTTAAGAAAATCAACTTGTTGCTTAAAAATAAGTAGTTTTATAACATCAAATAAATATCTATTTATTTAATAAGTTATAATAATCAGTTTTCTTTACTTTATCATAGTATATGCAATGACAATAAAAATATTATTTTCATTTTAGTTTTTCATATATAATTATTAGTCCATGATTGAGAAAGAAAACACTATTTAGGAAAAAAATTATATGATCTGAATATATATACTTGTATTTTTCATATCATGAAAAACGTGACTTTTTATATTTATAATTTCTGATATTTTTTATTTTGTAATTCAATTATATAAGAACAGTTTTAGTTTTCCATACAATGGATCTTGTATAATACACTTATAAGTTGATAGAAAATATATTTATAAAATATTTAATACAAATTTAATACAAATTTTGTTAATGATTATTAACTGTTTGTCCCCGGTAAACTTTTCGGCTAGATCCGCCACCGCGTGGGATTGATATGGATTGTGGTATCACTACTGAAGGTTTTGTCAAGATTCATGGAATCTCCGATGTTATTCGATTCGATTGATCTTTTCAAATTGCTCTAGTTATTCACTCTCATGATTGAAGTGGGGAAAGAATCTCTAAAGAGGGAAGAAAATCTATTAGAAGTAATGGCTTCCGGGATCACATCAAAACAAAGGTTTCTCTAATCTGTTTCTTTCTGATGCAGAACAAGAGAAACAAAATCAAAGGTATAGTAGGCTCGACCTAGGCTACACAGTGTATGGTTTTTTGGAATGTACAGGTCATCTCTTTATTGTTGCAGTGCAGAAGGGTAATGGCATATGTTGGGTCTGTTAATGTATTGTGGTTGTCTTTTGGTTTTTGCACGTTATGTTCTTTGGGACTGTCATGGATCTGAACATACAGAGATATAGAGTTTATGTCTCTGGTTTACGTGGGCTAAGGTGGGGAGAAAGAATAAAGAAATCCTCACTGGAGTTTGGTTTCCTGAGACAATAACTATTCATGTTTGGATTTTATATGCATGAGTTTTATGCCAACTGACACAATTTGGTCAATCGAAGTGGCTGGTGATTTGGAGAAGAGTGATGGAGGGGCTAAGATTCAGTCCCATGAAGGATGGTTTATGATATTGGTTGAATTTGTGGTACATCATTGGTGTTTTCTAGGTGCAGATTATTTTGGAAAGAGTCAAAA
Organism: Brassica napus; assembly: GCF_020379485.1. NCBI lineage: Eukaryota > Viridiplantae > Streptophyta > Magnoliopsida > Brassicales > Brassicaceae > Brassica > Brassica napus. Next base: position 29,659,506 of record NC_063446.1, read on the forward strand.
AGACACTTTCGTTTCCAAAATTAAACATGTATTGTCTAATAATTGTGTTAACTTTGTTGTGTAAGTCCATATATCGTTTGGTAAAAAAACAATATCTGGGTATTTGTTTCTTTTGTCAAAAATAAGTATTTATTTATTTTATTTAGAATGGTCACTGTATTTATATAATTTTTAAACTGCATCATTGAAATAATGTGTTTTAAATTGTATTAATATTGTTGTTTCCAACATATAAATACATGTAGCTATATAATGGCTTCTTATTTAGATTATTTATTTTTTAACAATTTTGTATGTAATTACATTTTAAATTGTACTGATATTGTTGTTAAATTTATTCTTTTTAAATAAGATAGATTGATAGAAGACCTGTGTAAGTGTGATAAAAGAGATGATAAATTACTAAGAAGTGAAATTATATTTATATTTACGATGAAACTAATATTTACAATGAAAATGTTTAAATAAATTGTTTCATAAATATAGAACACAATTCTCATTCCATATAAATATATATAGTTGGATTAACATAGACGTAAAAGATCAAACTAGGACTGGGTAAAAAATCTGAATTCAAGGAATCGAACCGAATCTAATCCGAAATATAATATTGAATCCAAACCAAAATTGGTTAAATATTCAAATGGGTTCAAAATTTTAGTATATAGAGAACCAAAACCAAATCCGACTCAAACCTAAGTATTTTGGGTATCCAAGTTTATCCGAAATAGATTTATATACTTAAATATATTAATTATTTTATATTTAATATATTAAATATCTAAAATATATAAGATTTTTTTTTCTAACGGCTTATAAGATATTTTGAAGTTATCCGAATATTTGAAAATATTTAAAATAGTTAAAAGTAAATGTCTAAAATAGCTAAACAATTTTCAAAACGCTAAACAATTTTCAAAACACTAAAAATATTTAAAATATTTATTGATTCTCTATCCAAATATTCAATACAAATCAATTTATATGTTAAATTTAGGTATTTTAGCAAATATTTTTCAAATTTAAATGTAATATATTGTTTTTATTTTTAAATTTTGAGAAATTTAAAGATATATAAATTTAAATTTTAAAAAATAATTTAAACGGGTTATCGGAACACGAACTGAACCTGCAGTAAAGATCTGAAGCGAATCTGAACCAAAATTTAGAAATATCTGAATCGAGCTAAAATTTGTAATTTCAAAAACCCAAAACCTAAGTAGACCTGAAACGAATCCAAATTGGTACACGAACGCTCACCGTAGATCACACATTGAAATCTAAATGTTTTGTCTCTCATTAAATCGAAGTAAAATATAATTAAATTAATAATTTAATTGAAATTATATCATGCGCTTTCAAAGCGCGGATCAATATCTAGTAGTCATTATAATTAGATACTGCATGTGTATATCTTAGAAAAATGAGAAGTAATATCTAGAATTTCACCTCCATTGTAATCCTCCAACTTTGTCTTGAGCCAATAGACCGTGGGCATGGTGGATAACGATTTATCCTTAAGAAAACTCATTTGATCTTTAAAGTAATCATGGAATGAGTTCTAAAAGCCTGAATGCTAGCTTTTCAGTGTGTCTTACGTACTCGTCACATGCCTCCCTAAAACTAAATAAGAAAAAAGAGATTAACTTGCATAGTTGAAAATAAATTCTTTTACCGAATTGCTTGTATGCTATGTCCTACATGTAAGTTGTAAGTTGTAATATTAATGCAGCCTTGGAAGATAGCGTTCACGTGCATCCAGTAGAGTTGTGTACTTGTGTAAAGTGATAAGATTCTGATCATATTGGTTAACTTTAGTTTTTTTTTTTTTTGTAACAAACACTTATATTAAACACACTAACCAAAGTTAGGTGGAGTTATAATGGCAAGTTCAACAGCCAAGCATTGTTTAGCTAGATTATCAGCATACCTGTTACTCTCACGAGAAATCCTGGACCAAGAAAATCACTCAAACGAGGAAACAGCAGAGATGATATCTGTAATTACTCCAAACACTTCAGTAAAAGAAGAGCCCAAATTGATTGCTTTAACTAGTTGCGCCAAGTCAGATTCGCATCTGGTATTGGGAGGCCAAGATTCCTGCACTTAAAAATTGCCTCACGAAGCGCCAAAGCTTCAGCCGCAAGAGGGGATGTCACATGTCGATAAAGAGCAGAGAAAAAGGATATTCTGTTTTGGTTTTCAATTGTCCAACCAAGCCCCACCATATGGTGATTCTCATTCCACAAAATATCGATTTTAACAAGGACACGGTTAAAACCGATATGTTTGGAATGAGAGTAAATGGAGACTGATGATTGCATACTATGCTATAGATGCTTATTCTATTTATAGTTTTCATAGAATAAGCAGAGAAAAAAATTCAGGAATAATTAAGAAGAAAGATAAAGTGATTCGGCTATAGAAAATTGGTAATGTATATATATTTTGTGAGACTGATGATTGCATATTATGTTTTTTTTTGGACCACAGCTTCTTTTCATTAACTTCAACTTGCTTGATTACAAATGCTAGAGGAAATTATCCATCCTCTATGATTGAAAACATAAACTACAACAACATAAAATAAAAAGGTTAGGCCTTCAAAAGAAGATGACAGCGAAATCAAGACGGTGTTTGAATGAGTCGTAGCCTTTACGACATGCTTGGACAGAAGAAAGATAGTCACTTTGAATTGTGACGTTGACGTTGATTAATATAAATTCATTAATCAAGATATTTAAAATATTTTTCAAATATTCACTCTGCATCACTTTTAAGAGGTTGGAGAAGTAAAACATGAGTCATGTTCATTGACATTATTAGGAAAAGCAGCAACCATGGTGGTCTCGGGTTTTTAGTTTGGCAATTCCTTCCTGCGTCCGATGTTGTTCAATTGGTTCTTGAAGACATCCCAAGCAACGACATCAACTGCTTCAAGGCGAAGCCTCTTCTACCCTAAGCCCCTGCTTTCAAGGAGTATTCACTTCTTCCGTTCTTCAATTCCTTCCTCCTAAGCTCCGGTCCTTGTTTTTGTGTTTCCTGAGGCCAACGCTGTTCCCATTGTGTCGCGTAGCCGGATAGGGGGCCATTTCGACCGTCTGCGCTTGACCGAAACCAATGCTTCATCTTCATATGGCGTTGAAATCGGGTCTACATGATAGCAAATGGGAGCCAACCGTCATGCCTGCTTGGAGCCACTTCGGTGAGACCTGACTCTACTTCTCTTATGGCTTTATTCTTGTTGTCTCTGGTTGCTCCAGTCTTCGAGAAGTGCTTGGAGGGGGAGATCAATTGTTAGTCTTTTGTTCTAGTTTGGTATTATGTTCAAAGCCTCCATTGTTTGGTTAAGATTTGATCATAATTTCTTTGTGGTTTAGCGGTTTTTTTTAAACTTTTTTGCACTTCTAAACTTTCAGAATAGCTGAAAAGGAGATTGTGGTTCCATCAAAATGTAACCAAACTTTCATTCTTGCACTGATATTTACAATCTTAGCAAAAAAAAGAAGGAATAATGGTTATAAAAACAGAAAAAATAATAGTAGTGTGTTGACTCTATCTTTGTTTTCTTGATTTTTAATGATGGATATGACGATGAAGGTTTTGATTTTTGATTATAGTACTGTAAAAACATTATAATGATAAGCTATAGATTTTTAAAAGGTCTAATTAATGGCCTTTTTATACAAATGTAGTAGAATAAAAGGCCATATTCTTCGATAATGCGTACTAACTACTATTATTTTTTCTGTTTATACATGGCATCAATTACAATGTTCATTAAGAAGTCCAATTATAATACGTATAAATTTAGGTTTATCATGTATAAATCTAGTGATGCCATGTATAAATCCAGGCTGCATTATGTATAGATTCGGCTGGAGATTCTTAAATCATTTTACGTTGTTTGACACATAACTTCCGTCATCCCTAATTAGGTAGTCTTTCTAGCAAGGCGGGTCTTGTACGTATCGAATTGTTTAACCTTCCCTTCTTGTGATGGGAGGAAGAACAATCACTACAAGAAAACATCAAGGATTTTGAAGGAAAAAATCGTCGGAATTTCGTCGGAATATCGTTATTCCGACGACATACCGACGAAACACGTCGTCGGAAATAATTCCTCGGAATTTATTTTTTCCTCGGAAATCCCTCAGAATTTTCCGTCGGAATTCCGAGGAAATAAATTTCCGAGGAAATTCCGAGGATCACTAGTTTGTCGGAAATGTCCTCGGAATATACCGAGGGAGAACTTCGTCGGTGTAATTCCTCGGAAGTTCATCGATCGATGCGTGTTTGGACATATATACATCGATCGATAGGAGTATACCGACGGACATTTTCCTCGGTTTATTCCGAGGAACTTTTCCCTCGGTATATTCCGAGGGAGCTGTCCCTCGGAATATACCGAGGGAAAAGTTCCTCAGAATAAACAGAGGAACCTGTCCCTCGGTATAGCCCGAACGTTTTTTAAAAAACGCATCGATCGATGCGTTTTTGAACAAAAACGCATCGATCGATCAAGTGAAAAATATAATTAATTTCCTCGGAATGTAAAAAATATTAATTTTAAAAAAATAATAAAATTTCTGAAATTTAAATTCGAAAATATGAAATTAAAAGTAAAATTGAAATCATATTAATTAATATTCAAAGTTTCACAAATAAAAATAAAACATTCCGAGTTTGTGGAAAAAAAAAAACTACGGGTCTGGCACGTCCGGGAACACCTCGTTCGGGTACATCCTCTGCATTATCTCCATCATTTGCTGGTTCAGCCTCCTCTGTGCCTCATAGCCCGCCTGTTGAGCCGCCATCTGGGTCTCTAACAAAGATATACGATCATCTTTGTCCTTCAACTGGGCCGTAAGTACTTCTGGATCAACAAAGGGCGGTGGTGCAGAAGAAGGGGGAACCGACCGGGTGCGACGACCCAAACCGACCAAACGTCCCTTCTTCTTTGGAACCGACTGAATAGAAAAAAGCCAAATTTAGAAATTTAAACCAAGAAATAAATGAATTGAACTTTTAAAAACAAAGAACTTACGGATTCAACGATTTCGTTGATTCGAAACCGGGACAAGTTGGTCGAAGCCGTCGAAGCGTCATCCTCGGTTTGAAGCTGAGACACTTCGTCTACAACCTGAGTTTGGACCAGGTCGACCACGTCCCTCACAAGACCGTCATCAATCTGGCCGGTCTTCTTGTTGGTATACGCCCTCCTCATTAGGGCGAGATCATCAACCGGCTCGCCATCATTTTCTTCCGCCTTGAAAAAAAACATAAATTAAAGAAACATTAGAAATTAGAAGAAATGCACAATAAATTTAAATTCTGAAACTCAAATAATTGAAGAAAAAGCGGTTGAACTTACCATGCGATCTCCGAGAGTGGCAATAGATTGAGCACCCAAGTTATGCTTGTAGATGCCCTTCCCTTTACGGTCGCTCTTGCGGTTGGTGGAGTTGGTGGAAGAAGTTTCTTTCGTCTCTTCCTTATCCCAATGCGCACACAACTCCTTCCAGACCGTGTCGTTCATCGACTTTGGGACCTTTTAATAAAAAAAAAAGAAAAATTTAATAAATTAAAAAATAGTTTAATAAATTAAAAAATGGTTTAATAAATTAAATCGAACCTTATTGATTTCCCACTTCTTCTTCCACTCGTGGATCTGCTTCCCATAGTTGTCCATTACTTTATGGACGAAGTGGTGATAGATAAAGAGCGTCTCATCGGAATTCCAGTTGAACTCTTGCTGAAAAAAAACACAATTAGTAGAAAATTTATATTAAAGATTAAAAATATAAGTAAAAAATTAGAATACTTACCGCAAACTGACGAAACCACAGAACCTGCTTGTCGGTTGGGAAGTGAGTGAAAGTCGGATGTCCACTGTCGAGGGCCGAGTACATCATACGGTTGATCTATGCGCTGATCCCGTTCCCGGATCGGTTGAACCTTATTAAAAGAACAAACGGTTAATAATGAATCCAAATTTAAAGAAAAAAAATGTTTAATTACCATGTTTGACCCCGTCCATGTGGATACGGAGTGAGATACGGAAGATGGTCACGACCGGGCTGTTGAACCAACTCCGCAACACGCATCACTCCCGGAGGACCCGGAGGAACAGGAGCGGATGCAGCAGCGGGAGCGAGAGGAGCAGGAGCGGGTGCAACAGAGGGAGATGTATGGTTGGAGCTGTGGGGCGAAGGGGAATCCTGAGAATGGCTGGAATCCCGAGACTGGCTCCCCGTACCACCAAGACCACGACGCTGTCGAGGCCAGGTCTGATCATCATGAGACCTGTAAATTTAAAAAATATATTTAATAAATACAGAAATATATAAATTAATTTTTTTTTTTAAAAAAAAATTCCCAAATAATTTAATCACAAAAAAAGATTTATATATATTTAAAATTTTTAATAAATATATAACAATAGTTCTAATAAACAAAAATAGTTGTAATAAATAAAAATAGTTTAATAATTACAAAAAAATAGTTTTAATAATATATATATATTAAAAATATTTTTAAATCCCAAATAATAGTTTTTAATCACAAAAAAAGTTTTATAGATATTTAAAATGTTTTGTAAAATCCAAAAAATAGAATTTATATAGAAATTTTTTTTTTGTAAAGTTTCAAAAAATCGAATTTATATAGAAAACTCGTTTTGTAAAATACAAAAATCGATTTTATATACAAAAATCGATTTTATAAATAGAAAAAAAAAATTATAAAAAAATTCTAAATCAATTCAACAAAACAAATCATTCAACCAAATCACAATTCTAAACCTATTATACAACCAAATCACAATCCTAACCAATCACCCTAAAAAAAATCTATCAAAACCACACAAAAACCTAACAAATAGAACCTAAGAGAGTGGGATAGGGTCCTTACATGATTTGTGTAAGAGAAGAGGGAGATCGCCGGAGATATCGTCGGATTTCAGGGGGAAATCGCCGGAGAGAAGAGAGGATTTGCGCAGAGGAAGAAGAAAGAAATGGGGAAGAAGAAGTGGCTTGTGGTTATAAAACCTAGGGTCCGACGGATATTATCCGTCGGAATTCCGTCGGAATTCTAATTTCAATTTTCGCGAAATATTTGCCCGGTAAAATGAAAATATTCCGAGGAAATTCCGACGGATAGTAAAATATCCGTCGGAATTTCCTCGGAATACCGAGGAAATACCGAGGAACTAGTGTTTGGGGTTTCAAAACATCAATTTTTTTTGCCGTATTTCATTTCTTATACAATTGTAATGCATACCATTGAGGATTCTTTGTATAGATGAGCATAAACCATGAAATAAAAAATTTCAAAACTAATTGAAAGTATTCCCTTTACCGTTCATTAAAAGGTATAAGTGTTTGTCTTATGTTGCGAGATTTCGTTCATACAATCGGAAAAGTGTTAATTATACGGTAAGGAACAAATTTTTGACTTTATAATGAACGTAAGACACTTAATAAGGGTTATATAGGTGTTATTCAAACGGCAAAACGTTGTTTTCACTTTAAAAACCCTATTTCCTCGGAATTTCCTCGGATTATTCCGAGGGAACTCCGAGGAAACCCTCTTCTTCCTCGGAATTTCCTCGGAATATTCCGAGGAAATTCCGAGGAACTAGTGTTTGGGGTTTCAAAACGTAATTTTTTTTAAATAAACGCATCGATCGATGCGTTTTTGAACAAAAACAAATCGATCGATTACAAAGATGGACCGGGCCGTAAGATTGTGATCGATCGATGAGAGAATCCCATCGATCGATCGAGAATCTCAATTGTTCCTCGGAATGTCCTCGGAAAATCTTGTATGTTTTTTTAAAAACGCATCGATCGATGCGTTATAGAACAAAAACGCATCGATCGATTACAAAGATGGACCGGGCCGTAAGATTGTGATCGATCGATGAGAGTATCCCATCGATCGATCGAGAATCTCAATTGTTCCTCGGAATGTCCTCGGAAAATCTTGTATGTTTTTTTAAAAACGCATCGATCGATTACAAAGATGGACCGGGCCGTAAGATTGTGATCGATCGATGAGAGTATCCCATCGATCGATCAAGAATCTCAATTTTTCCTCGGAATGTCCTCGGAAAATCTTGTATGTTTTTTTAAAAACGCATCGATCGATGCGTTTCTGAACAAAAACAAATCGATCGATTACAAAGATGGACCGGGCCGTAAGATTGTGATCGATCGATGCGTTATAGAACAAAAACGCATCGATCGATGCGTGTTCGGAAAACAGAATTATAAGGCAAAACCCGACATTTTCTGGATCTAAACCTTAGAACTCTCATCCCCTCCGATTTCCCCTATAATTCGCCCCCCCCTTTCTCTCTCTATAATCATCCGATTTGAACAATTTTGGGCTCCATTCCACTTGATTTTTCGAGCTCTACCTGATTCCTACACTCGTCTTCACCCTAAGACAGGTATACTCCGCGAATCTCCACATTCTGAAATCGTGTTCTTGAGCAATTTTTTGGGTTTTGTGAATTTCTTATTTCCGTGTTGATTCCTTGATCAAGTATGCATGAAACAGATGTTTAAACATGGAATAGAACACAATTGTCTGTGATCAACGAGTTTGGAACAGGATTTGAGATGATTTAGGGATTGAGAATTTTTTTCAATTTGTTTTTTTTTATCACAACTCGATTTCGCTTTTCATTTTCATGTTGCTTTGAGTTCTTAATTGATTATAACCATGTTGAGAGCAATGATTTTATTTTGTAGAGAATGAAGCGCACGAAAATGTCAGCAAAGAAGAACACACAAGAAGAGGGTTCGTCTCAGCGAGAGAAGCAAAGGCCAAAGAAGTGGGATAAGTCTGATACCACCCACTACAACAACATGAAGAAGGTAGCCGTTCCGGCTACACAACTAGCATGTCCTGAGACGATGACATTATTGGGAATCCAAGCAGACATTGAAGGACTGTTCCAGAACATGGGTCTAGGCCAACTATGCAACCTCAACGAACCCACTTATCCGGAGTTGGTACGCCAGTTCATAGCATCCGCATACGTCACCCGTCCCGATGATAGCCATCAGGAAGGTTTTCTGGCATTCGTAGTGCAGAAAGTATACTATGAGGTATCTTTCACAGACCTCTGCGGACTATTTGGATTGAGTGCAGGGGAGAGGACATCTGGTCTTTATTGGACTTCAGAGCTGTTGAACTTCTGGGAAACGATTGGCACAGGGGTTTATAGATCTTCTTAGGCAAAGGAGTCACTTATCCGGAGCCCAGTACTGAGATATGCCACACACCTCATTGGCTCATTGCTATACGGGACAACCACAGCCGCATCAGTCACGCAATGGGAGTTGTGCCTCCTGTACCAAGGTGTGAGGCATTTGTTACCGGCATTTGGAAACTCTACATTCCCACCTGCTACTGCCTTCAACATGGGAGCGGTGCTGGCCGTAAACTTAGCAGGATACAAGGGGAAAGTAACCAAATACAAGAGCAATGCATGTGGATTTGGTGCAGTGATCACTCGGATCCTTAGACATGTGGGTGTAGACTGCAAGAACCAGCAGGTAGCACTGGACAGATCGAACAACATTGCTTGGAACTACCTGGATGTCATTTCTCTAGTAAGTAAGGAGTTCATAGCTGGTCCCCACTCGAGGATCCATCGGGATGGTCCTTACGTCTACGTATTCCAGGACCGAGCGAAGAAAACACTCTACTGCCACCTACCTCAGATCGGTCTGACTCCTCTTCTTTCAGAGGCTGCAGTTGAGTTCCTACCCCCTGCTACCGCACTAGTAGACAAGCCATCCTTCTTCACGCCAAAATATCAGACCAAAGGCAAGGGCGTGGTTGATGAAGAAGGAGAAGATGAGGCTGCACAAGCCATTCCAGATGATTCACAACCCCATCAGCTACTCCCATCAGACTCCAGCCAGTACAAGCTGCAAGAGCTTCCACCGAACGCCACTTCGCGCCAGCAACAACATTGGAGAGATCAGAGCATAAAGACAAACAACGACATGCTACACAAGATCTGGGCTGCCATTTCACGTATCAGGCCGTGTCGTTGCCAAAAGGATGATGTAGTTCATCGGGACAACTCTCCATCCAGCTCTGGTTCGGGTTCGAGTGGTACACACAGGGTAAGAAAGAGGTCCAAGAGACCCAACGATGCAGGAACATCTGGAGCAGGAGACGAGGAGTAGGAGCTATCACCGGCTATTTTATTTTCTTTTCTATTCTAACGTTTTATGGTCTTATTTTCTGTTAATTTTGAACTGAGTTTTTTTTGGGTTTCTTAATTATGAGTTCGTATTTCTTTTACATGGTTTCTTCGTTTTATTTGGTTGTGTTCTGAGTAGTTTTTAATTCGTATTCAGCTTTGCCTTGCTAGATAAACCAAATAACTATTATCCGAGGAAAGAGGTTATATCAAGTGTTCCTCGGAATTTCCTCGGTATTTCTTTAAAAAAAAAATAAATAAGTTCAATGGTAGTCTGTTTCCGAGTCATCATCACCAGATGAATCTGAATCTGGATCTTCGTGAAACTCTCCAATCACTGGTTCATCCTCTACGTGAACGACGGCTTCCTCTCCAAAGTCGGTTAAATCGACTACAAGGCCAACTCCAGCTAAATCTTCTGCTGCACTTAAGTTGCCGGATGTGCTTGGTTGTAGTGGGTCTTCCAGCTCAGAACTTCCCTGAACTCGGCCTCTCGGGTTGAGTCTTGTAACAGTAACCCATGGATCATCTCTGTTCCTTACCCGGGGGTACTTGATATAACAAACCTGTAACATTTAGAAAAATTATAAATTAATACACATGATGATGAATCATTCTGAATAATTAACATTTAATTACCTGATCGGCCTGAGAAGCAAGAATGAAAGGATCATAATATTGCAGCTTTCGCCTCGAATTTACTGATGTAACACCAAATGCATCTGTTCTCACACCTCGATCTGGGGTGTTGTCGTGCCAATCACAATAGAAAACAGTACAGCGCAATCCAACCATGCCCAAATACTTAATTTCCAAAATCTCATGTATGTGTCCGTAGTATACATCATCTCCTGATGCAGAACAAACGCCAGCATCATAAGTCGTACTCGAACGTCTCCTCTTCTGAGTTGTGAATGCATATCCTCGAGTACAAAATCTCGGATATGACTTCACAACAAAGTTTGGTCCAACGACCATCTCACGTATCCAATCGTCAAATGTTTCACCTCTGGCCAAACCAGCAGACACCTATTAATAGCACATATATATATATTATATCAATAAATGTGAATTAGTATAAATATGTGATAAAATATATTTTAATTTGTTTAAAGCACTCACATAAGTAAACATCCATCCACTAAATTCTCTCTGCTTCATTTCTTCTAGTTCGTCCTCTGTGGCGTATCTATACTCGAACCGCTTTTCTGCCATGAAAATCCTGTATATGATGACAATAATGTAATTAATTAAGATTTAAATTTCAACTTGTTAAAATAAAAATTTGTAAGCTCATTTATTTACCTCTCATATTGAAGAACGTATTCGCAGTTGGTGAGCAAATATGTTTGCAAATGACTGCGCTCCTGCTCAGTAAGTCGACGGTCCTTTGGTTTTCCGCTAAGTCGTCCAACATCTGTGAAAATGTCTGGAACCGTAACATGATATGCTGCCCGTTCGCCTCTATCATCATGCCGAGCAGGTCTTCTATTTTTGGTCTGAACTTCTGCTAGAAAGTAGTACTCGGCAAAGTTTGAAGTTTCTTCATTGATCATCTGTGCGACTATAGAACCTTCCACCCTACTTAAATTTTTCACCATCTTCTTCAAATGGAACATATACCGCTCATACAGATACATCCATCTATACTGCACAGGACCACCAAGTTCCAATTCTCTTGCCAGGTGAATATCAAAAAATGAGGGAGGAAATATCTTCTCAAGGTTGCACTGAATCACGGCTATGTTAGTCTTCAAATTTTCAATACCTTCAAGAGTCACTGATCTCGTGCATAAATCGCGGAAGAAACCACTTATCCCTGCAATTGCTTCATGAACATTTCGTGGTAATAGTTCCTTGAAGGCGAACGGAAGGAGGCGCTGCATCATTACATGGCAATCGTGGCTTTTCAAGCCAGTAAACTTTCCTTCCTTTCTGTCGATACAGTTACGCAAATTTGATGCGTAACCGTCTGGAAATTCCACATCGTTTGAAATCCTATCAAAGAACGCATCTTTTCCCGCTGCATCAAGTCGGTATATGGGAAAAGGAGCCCTACCATTTTCATCAACATGAAGTTCTGAACGAGCACATATATCGACTAAATCCAGTCTTGACTTCAAATTATCCTTTGTTTTACCTTGAACATTAAGGATCGTGTTCATGAGATTGTCAAAAAAGTTCTTCTCAATATGCATGACATCTAAATTATGCCTTAGCAGATGATCCTCCCAGTATGGCAGATCCCAGAAAATACTTTTTTTGTGCCAGTTATGTAGTTCTCCAACAGCATCTACCGGAAAACGCTCATGTCCACCGACTTCTGGCGTCCTTTCTGCACCAAAATCTCTTAGTTGTATCTTCAAATCTTTCCCACAAATTTCCGGAGGTGGACTGTCAAACACCCTCTTGTTCTTCGTAAACAAATTCCTACTCCTACGATATGGATGATCAGGTGGTAGGAATCTCCTGTGACAGTCAAACCAACACGTTTTCCTTCCGTGTTTTAGTTGGAAAGCATCAGTGTTATCTTGACAATATGGACATGATAGCCTTCCATGCGTTGTCCATCCAGACAACATACCATATGCTGAAAATCACTTATTGTCCACATTAGTACTGCCCGCATTTGAAAGTTTTCTTTACACGAAACATCGTATGTTTCAGCACCTTGAGCCCATAGTTGTTGCAACTCATATATTAGTGGCTGAAGAAACACATCAAGTGATCTCTTAGGATGCTCTGGTCCGGGAACGAGAATCGAGAGAAACAAAAACTCTCGTCGCAAGCACAAGTTTGGGGGGAGGTTGTATGGTGTAAGAATGACGGGCCATAGAGAATACTGTCTTCCACTCTTGCCAAACGGACTAAAACCATCAGTACATAATCCAAGGTAGACATTTCTTCTCTCATACGCAAAGTCGGGATACTTTGATTGGAAATGCTTCCACGCTTTTGCATCTGAAGGATGTCTGATCTCACCATCTGTTGAGTGCTCCGCATGCCATCTCATTGGTTGCGCTGTGCGTTCAGACAGATACAACCTCTGCAACCTTTCCGTCAAAGGTAAATACCACATCCTTTTATATGGCACTGGAACTCTTCCACTCGTATCTTTATAACGAGGCTTTCCACAAAATTTGCATGTAACCCGCTGTTCATCCGCCCTCCAATAAATCATGCAGTTGTCGCTGCATACATCTATTACCTGATACGATAAACCAAGACCAGCTACGAGTTTCTGAACCTCGTAGTATGAACCAGGAGCTACATTATCCTCGGGTAGAATACCTTTTACAAAATCAGCAATCGCATCCACACAGTCTTCAGCCAAATTATAATCTGTTTTAATGCCCATCAATCTTGTAGCAGATGATAAAGCTGAATGACCATCTCTGCAACCTTCGTACAATGGTTGCTTTCCAGCATCCAACATATCATAAAATCTCCTAGCTTCTGCATTGGGTAAATCTTCCCCTCTAAAATGATCATTTACCATCTGCTCAGTACCTACACCATAATCTACATCCGTTCTAATTGGTTCTTCTAATCTAACCGCTGGCTGAGGTTCGCTAGTACTACCATGTTCATAATCAGTTTCCCCATGATGATACCAAATTTTGTAACTTCGTGTAAACCCACTCAAATATAGATGAGTCCAAACATCCCACTCTTTAATAACCTTTCTATCTTTACAATTAGAGCAAGAACATCTTAACTTACCTGTTTTTGCTTCCGGTTGTCGGTGAACTAACCCCATGAATTCGGTTATACCTCGTTTGTATTCTTCCGTAAGCAATCTCGTGTTCGGATCCAAATGAGGTCGATCGATCCAAGAACGAAAATAATTTGAAGAAGACATATTTTTTATGAATTAAATTCGTGTGTAAATAGAGTAAGAGGGAGGATGAAGATATGAAGTGAATGAAGAGGAAGAGGAGTGCTTGTATATATAGATTAAATCCTGCCGACATACCGAGGAAATTCCGACGGAATTCCGACGGAAAAGGCTAGTTCGTCGGAATTTCCTCGGAATTTTGTAAAATCCCCCAACGGCTATAATATTTCCTCGGAATTCATCGGTTTTTTCCGAGGAACACATTGTTCCTCGGAATTTCCTCGGAATATTTCGACGGACTGAGGTTTCCTCGGAATTCCGTCGGTATATTCCGAGGAACCCCAATTTTGTGTTTCCTCGGAATTTCCTCGGAAATTCCTCGGTATATTCCGAGGATTTCATTTTCCGTCGGAATGTCCGTCAGAATACCGCTGTTTTCTTGTAGTGAATGGTATTAAGAATGTATCTTTGTGCTCTATGTTCTGTAAATTCCTGGGTAATTAAGTGCTTCTTTATTTATTATATATTTCAACTACATATTGATATAGAAGTAAACACATGAGTCATGTTCATTGACATTATTAGGAAATGTTGTGCTAATAAACATAGTAAGATTACTTAAGCGGCCTTGAAGCGATCAATCTGGATGCTCTCAGTTTGGAGCTTCTTGTAATCACTTCTGTTTCTTGCAGCAAAGAACTTGCCCCAATTGTACTTTTTGTAACAAGGCGGGTTGTCTTCGCTTATAAGCTCCTTCAATGGCTCAATGTTGGTATCGTGGGATGGGAAAAGGAAGAATGGCATTGAGAATCTCTCTTTGCTTGAATTCACTACCACTCTATGTTCTGCACTCCAATACTTGTCATTTGTCCATACCTACTCCACACAACAAATATTATATGACCAAGTTACATTAGACCCCAAAATATTTCGAGTTAATATATATACACATAGACCCCTAAATTGTTAAATTTTTTTTATTAAATTGATTTAAGTCCTCTAAAATGTCAGGGTCAGCCCAATATAACCAGATAACATTCGAAGTTGACGTCTTTTACCTGCATGCAGTTGCCAATGTTAATGATGAAAGCATCAGGGTTGGGTTTCACAGAGAACCATTGTCCATCTGATCTACGGCTCACTTGTAACCCACCCACACTATCTTGTGCCAAGACGGTTATAACTCCTGCGTCTGCGTGGCGTCCAACGCCTAATGCTAGCTCCGGGTTCGGGCAAGGAGGGTAATGGTTAAACCGCAAAAAGCTTGTTTGGTCCTTGAAGTAACCTGTTAACCGATCACCGGGTAGACCCAAGCTAATGGAGATAAGTTCCAAAAGCTTGAAAGCTAACTTCTCAACTTCTCTTGCATATTCTTGGCACACCTCTCTACCAAACATGATTAGTATTAATTAAACTTCATAATAAATGGATCCTAATTAGGCCCAATGGGCCTTAATTAAAGCCTTGTTTTAAAGCGTGTTTTTAGAGAATCACCTGAAGTCGGAAGGGTTTTGAGGCCACGGGTTAGTCAGCTTCCTGAGCTCGGTATCTTCCGGCTCTGTAGTCGCCGGAACCGTCGTCGAGTCCTGCAGAAAGAAATCGAAAATCTCTTTCCAGTCTCTAACGTTTTTGGTATGTTCTCCGTCGTGATAACCCATAGGGTTCACTTCATCTCTTTTCACTCTTCTCTTCTCCTCCAACGTTAGACTGAAAAACTCGGCCACCGTCTTCTCCACCCTACGCATTAAGTCCAACGACAAACCATGGTTGATCACCTGGAAAAAGCCCCATCTCATGCATGCTTCTGCAATCTCTGCCGCTAGCGCTGTCTTGTCGCAGTGTGGGTCTTGGAGAGAGGAGAGATCGATGGTCGGGATCTCGTTGGAGAGAATGTAGTCACCGGAGTTTGTGAGATGAGTTTTGGGTCTGTGTTCTGGAGCTTGGATAAAAGCTTCGTCGAGTACTCCCATGGTGTTTTTTTGTCGGTGATTCTTATGTTTATCTTTTAAGGCTTTGGAAGATATCTGATGATTCTTGTGGTGCATGCGGTTGGGTTTGTTTTATAGGAAGATGTCACGTGTAACAAAACGCTTTTATTGGTATGATGAATGTAGACACGTTTCTGTGAACAATTAACTTTTTTCACATTTGGTTAATTAGGAATTACAGTCATGCCAGTTGTTGAAAGAGGACCAAAATAAGCCAAAGATGTATGTAGACGGAGGATATTCATAAAGTTCATGAGCGTTTAATATAGACTATAGATGCCCCTTCTTGAAAAAAAAATTAACCAAAGGAGAGGAGGATAAATAAATATAAATTGTTTTTCAATTTTTTTTTAAAATTTTAAAATTAAAATTTTAAAATGGAAATATCATAAATAAAAATATATACATATTTTATATATTAATTTAAATTCACAAACAATATCAAAATTTGTTTTATAAAAACTTTAAATTAACTAACTATTCATTAGAATTTTTAAAAATTAATATACATATATATTCTTTTAAAAGTTTAATATAAATCTTCAAAAAAAATTATAACTTTCAAGTAATTAAAAAAGTTAAATAAATAAACATAATATTATTATTAATCATATTATATTGATAATTATTATATTTTATTACAGTAGTATGTTTTTTTATTTTTATAATGTTATAATATGTTAATATTGGTAATTTATTATTAGACCGCTGCAATATCTTATAATCAACCAGTCATAAATATCCCGCAAACATAACAATTTTCAAACGTTGTGCCAGTCTTACAAAACGCTTAATAACACTTGAAACCTCAACCACCCGCATCCGCAACCGATGCATTTGAACCAATCGGAACTTAAGTTATAGGGTTTTCAGGACTCACTCTTCTGATGGCTTCACTTCCACTTCATGTGAAGGCATCAAGAAGAATGCTATTGAGTATCTTTCTCTTGGTGTACCAATAATCCCCACCACTCTATGTTTTTTTTTTTGAAACTTAAACCACTCTATGTTCTGCATTCCAATACTTATCGTTCATGATTCATCCATACCTAGTAGTATAGATATAGTCGTTATAATTAGATACTGCATGTGTATATCTTAGAAAAATGATAAGTAATATCTAGAATTTCACCTCCATTGTAATCCTCCAACTTTGTCTTGAGCCAATAGACCGTGGGCATCGTGGATAACGATTTATCCTTAAGAAAACTCATTTGATCTTTAATGTAATCATGGAATGAGTTCTAAAAGCCTGAATGCTAGCTTTTCAGCGTGTCTTACGTACTCTTCACATGCCTCCCTAAAACTAATTAAGAAAAAAGAGATTAACTTGCATAGTTGAAAATATTTTTTTTTACCGAATTGCTTGTATGCTATGTCCTACATGTAAGTTGTAACTTGTAATATTAATGCAGCCTTGGAAGATAGCGTTCACGTGCATCCAGTAGAGTTGTGTACTTGTGTAAAGTGATAAGATTCTGATCATATTGGTTAACTTTAGTTTTTTTTGTAACAAACACTTATATTAAACACACTAACCAAAGTTAGGTGGAGTTATAATGGCAAGTTCAACAGCCAAGCATTGTTTAGCTAGATTATCAGCATACCTGTTACTCTCACAAGAAATCCTGGACCAAGAAAAACACTCAAAAGAGGAAACATCAGAGATGATATCTGTAATTACTCCAAACACTTCAGTAAAAGAAGAGCCTAAATTGATTGCTTTAACTAGTTGCACCAAGTCAGATTCGCATCTGGTATTGGGGGGCCAAGATACCTGCACTTAAAATTGCCTCACGAAGCGCCAAAGCTTCAACCGCAAGAGGGGATGTCACATGTCGATCAAGAGCAGAGAAAGAGGATATTCTGTTTTGGTTTTCAATTGTCCAACCAAGTCCCACCATATGGTGACTCTCATTCCACAAAATATCAATTTTAACAAGGACACAGTAATTAAAACCGATATGTTTGGAATGAGAGTAAATGGAGACTGATGATTGCATACTATGCTATAAAAACTTATTCTATGTATTGTTTTCATAGAATAAGTAGAGAAAAAATTTCAGGAATAATTAAGAAGAAAAATAAAGTGATTCGGCTACAGAAAATTGGTAATGTATATATATGTTGTGAGACTGATGATTGCATACTATGCTTTTTTTTGAGATCACAACTTCTTTTCATTAACTTCGAATTGCTTGATTACAGAGGAAATTATCCATCTTCTTTGATTGAAAACATAAAATACAACAACATAAAATAAAAAGGATAGGTCTTCAAAAGAAGATGATAGCGAAATCAAGACGATGCTCGAATGCGTCGATGTAGCCTTCACGACATGCTTGGACAGCAGAAAGATAGTCACTTTAAATTGTGACGTTGGCATCCAATCCACACCTCGAAAACTCGGTTAAACGAGTTCCGCTGCATCTTCAGGCCCCATACGGACCGTTCTGCAAGATAGCAAGACGGTTATAGATATGGACAAACACCTCCACAAGTTTGGAGGGAAAGCACTCCGTAAAAAGGAAGCAATGGATGATGATGATGGTCCCGGTGAACCCACCGGTAAATGAGAGAACTTACTACTCCTCGAATAAAAGAGACAAATCTTTGTGCACAATTTTTTTCTGGAAAAGATCCCGGTCAACACACCGATAATCTTCAGAAATTAGTGAAAGAGACCAAACTTTTTAAAATCGAAAATTATTTTTGAAACTATTTTTTTAATTTTTTATATTTTTATATTTTTAAGTATTTATTTATATATTTATTAGAATCTTAAGTTTCACATTCCAAAAATTCTACTCCATCCCTAAACTCTAAACCATAAGTTTAAATAAGTTAACCATATGGTTATAAATATCTTTTATCCTTCATTAAAAGTGAAGGTAAAAGTGGTTAATGTATACAAGGTTCGATTTAATTTATTAAATAATTTTTTAATTTATTAAAGTATTTTTTAATTTATTAAACTATTTTTTTTTTTTATTAAAAGGTCTCAAAGTCGATAAACAACACGGTCTGGACGGAGTTTTGTGCGCATTGGGATAAGGAAGAGACGAAAGAAACTACTTCCACCAACTCCACCAACCACAGGAGCGACCGTAAAGGGAAGGGCGTCTTCAAGCATAACTTGGGTGCTCAATCTATTGCCTCTCTGGGAGATCGCATGGTAAGTTCAACCGCTTTTTCTTCAATTATTTAAGTTTTGAAATTTTATTTTTTGTCCATTTCTTCTAATTTCTAATGTTTCTTGTTTTTTTTCAAGGCGGAAGAAAATGATGGCGAGCCGGTTGATGATCTCGCCCTAATGAAGAGGGCGTATACCAACAAGAAGACCGGCCAGATTGATGACGGTCTTGTGAGGGAAGTGGTCAGCCTGGTCCAAACTCAGGTGCAAGACGAAGTGTCTCAGCTTCAAACCGAGGATGACGCTTCGACGGCTTCGACCAACTTATCCCGGTTTCGAATCAACGAAATTGTTGAATCCGTAAGTTCTTTTTTTTAAAGTTCAATTTATTTATTTCTTGATATAAATTTGTAAATTTGGCTATTTATATTTCAGTCGGTTCCAAAGAAGAAGGGACGTTTGGTCGGTTTGGGTCGTCGCTCCCGGTCGGCTGCTCCTTCTTCTGCACCACCGCCATATGTTGATCCAGAAGTTCTTACGGCTCAGCTGAAGGACAAGGATGATCGGATATCTGCGTTGGAGACCCAGATGGCAGCTCAACAGGCGGGCTATAAGGCACAGAGGAGGCTGAACCAGCAAATGATGGAGATGATGCAGAGGATGTAACCGAACGAGGTGTTCCCGGACGTGCCAGACCCGTAGTTTTTTTTTTTTCCAAAAACTCGGAATGTTTTATTTTTATTTGTGAAACTTTGAATATTAATTAATATGATTTCAATTTTAATTTTAATTTTATATTTTCGAATTTAAATTACAAAATTTTTATTTTTTAAAAAAAGTTAATATTTTTTACATTCCGAGGAATTGAACCCTCAGAATATACCGAGGGACATCTTCCTCGGAATATACTGAGGGACCCCGTTCCTCGGAATATACCGAGGGACATGTTCCTCGGAATATTTCGTCGGAACTTCCGAGGATTGGACCATCGGAAAGTCCATCGAAATATCCCGACGAAGTTCTCCCTCGGTATATTCCGAGGAGCTTTCCGACAAACTGGTGGTCCTCGGAATTTCCTCGGAAATTTGTTTCCTCGGAATTCCGTCGGAAAATTCCGAGGGATTTCCGAGGAAAAATGAATTTCCGAGGAATTATTTCCGAGGACTTGTTTCGTCGGTATGTCGTCGGAATAACGTTATTCCGACGACATACCGACAATTTTTTCTTTCAGTATGTGGCTGTTTTCTTGTAGTGATAAACATGAAAAGTGGTACTATGAATGTGGTATTTTTGACAATTTCTCAATATTTTAACCATTTAATCTTGAAACTTATGTTAATAGGCTATTTCTAATTTATACTCTGTTACATATTCATTTACAAATTATCTAACAAATTTGATCTTTAAATATTTAAATGTACCTTAAGTGCATTAGAAAAATATATATACCAAATTGGATTTATATTGGTGAAATTATATGAACAATACAATATTTTTTTGACCATTATAATATATTATATATGTAGTTCTTATTTGTTTTTTTTTTAATTTATATTTATGTTTTTATATATTTACAAATGATAACAACACTTTATTTTAATATAGATTTAATGAAGCTCTAAAATAATTATATGTATATATATAAAGTGCATGTTTATATCAATATATATGTAAAGTTATAATTTTTCTATAATTTTATTTCTTCATTATTATAGATAACTATTTTTACAATGTACATATATATATTGACAAACAACTAATGCAATTGCTATTTTAAACAATAAATTACAACATATAAACAATAAGAATGTGATGTATAAACATCTATTCTATTAAAACTGAAATACAAAATATCACTTACCTAATTTGAAGTGATTTTTTACATATTCTTCATTCATTTTAAATTAATATTAACTACTTCATTTATTATTTTTTTTTAAATAATTTGACATCATTTATTACGGAAGTACAAAAAAAGAACTTAGCTATTTTAAGTGTTTTATTACAATTTTTTACATTCTTTTTCCACTCTTTCAAACTATTTTATTAATTGTATTTACCATAATAATTCGACGTCATTTATTTTACGTGTTAACCATAATAATTTCAAAATTTTTAATGATATAGTTTCATTAGTGACAAAAACTCAAGCCGGTTAACAAAGATGCTTTTTTGTTTACATAATCAGTTAGACACGGGCATTCATGTAAAAGTTCCGATACATATCGTTTTTCGGGCATTGCGTTTTGGATTTTAAAATTAAACTATGTTCGAGTATCATAAAATTTAGGACATGATTCGAACGGATTCTTCCGGGTCCGGGTAGATTGTTAGGAACCTAAAATATCTAAATAACTTATATCTATATATTTAGGAACGTCATTAAACAATTTATGTAATGGTAAAAACTAATCATGCGAGAGTGTGCGGATCAAGCTCTTGTAAATATTACGATAGCTGCATAGAAATCATCGATTTAAAAGTCCATTAATGATGAGGAATATTCGACATATACAAAATATGCTTAAGTATTGACATAAATCTCGGCAGAATCACTAGAGCTAATTTCCCTTGTGTTGGTGCATTACTTGAAAGTTGAAACACTTTTAACTGTTTTGAGAAGGAAACAATGCAGAGGAAATGATGTTTCTTTCTAGTACTATCTTCTCACCTTCATCAATCAGAGACCGACACTCTTCTGGGGAAATAAAATACCAGATCGATACAGCCTCACATTTGGGCCTTGTTTCTTTCAAAATCTCCTTACACGAAATTCACAACAAAAACTTTCTATGACAGGACAAAAATCAAGAAAAACCTTAATAACAGTGATAGAACTAACACAGTAAACCACAAGGAAATAACAACTGA
This sequence comes from Brassica napus, assembly GCF_020379485.1. Lineage (NCBI taxonomy): Eukaryota > Viridiplantae > Streptophyta > Magnoliopsida > Brassicales > Brassicaceae > Brassica > Brassica napus. The sequence continues at coordinate 29,681,564 of NC_063446.1, forward strand.
ATAAACAATGTTAATTGGAACATAGAATAGACACCTTTTGATATGCTAGGCGATATGAGTTCTTCTGCCGGTGATTGACTCAGGTAGAATTGCTCTTTAACTCATTTAGATCATCTTCAATGTATTCATTTATTTTTATCTCTCTTTTTTTTTGAAAGAATATTAAATATAGTCAGATCAAAAAAACCTTTTTACAATGTATGCTTCTTGTCTTAAAGTTTTGAAATATTTAAGAACACAAATTTCAAAAACTCAGTTACGCCCGAGCCATAAACCAAACTTGCATTGTTTCTCCATATCTTCGACTCCCATGTAGCCTTAGTGAAGATATACGATTCCGTACTACCTTGTCAATATAACTTGACAGAGATTCTGATGTTTGATGTCTTTCCCCATGCTTCCTCCCATTCCTTTCCCTCCACACAATGTGTATGGTAGTCTGAAAAACATATCTCAGTAAGACAGCTTGATCACCACTCCTTCTGTCCTCCACCAAACGTTCGAGAATGGTATTCCAGTCCGTTGTGTACCGACTCCCAAGCAGATTTTTTGTTAAATTCATCCATATCCATTGAGAATAAGGACAACTGAAATAGAGGTGGTCCCTCGTTTCCACATGAGCCATACAAAGAACATATTGAGCATCCGAGGTAGGGCTCCATTTGCTTATCTTGTCACCTATAGCAAGACGATTATGGATGGTTATCCATGTCATGACATAGTATTTCGGGGTAGCTCCTGGAAACCAGAGACCCTTATACCAATAAACTTTTGGAGATTGAGATCGCGTCAAGTGCCATGTCTGATATGAACTGAAAGTAGGTCTGAAAACATTCCCTTCTCCCTTCCATAGCCTAACGTTCTCCTCCTGCGATAGACCCTACAGTTGTAGACGCAAAATCTCGTTCTCAGTAGCGAGCAGAGTCGAGGTTCTATGACGTCGCCGCCGATACCTCTGTACTGCATGCTCCACTGTTGAATTCACATTTATGCCAAGATCAATAGTACCACGAAGGCCAGTGATATCAATGATCCTTCCTAGTGGCGACCATTCATCGAACCAAAAGGAAGCCTTTGCTACATTCCTAATTTCAATCCGAGAGAGAGAGCTAGCAAGATTCTTGTATTTCAGAAGCTTTTTCCAAATCCAGGAACCCACAGCGCTTTTCTCGTTCGTTTGCCAGAATGATCCTTTCCGAATCAGATACCATTCAACCCATCTAACCCACAGAGAATCAGATGAAAGAACTCGCCAAATCAGCTTTAAGCAACAAACTTTATTAGTCTCTTCCAAGGATCGTAAACCCAAGCCTCCTTCCTCCTTTGTTTTGCACACTTGAGCCCATGATATTTTGCCCTTTTTGCGTTCAGTGAAGGACCCGACCAGAGGAAAGCCGCACACAGTTGATCAATCTCTTTAATACAATTCTTTGGAAGTCTATAGACAGACATCCAAAAGTTAGTAATGCTGTGAATTACCGTATTGATCAGTTGCAAGCGACCTGCAAAAGATAGTTGTCTAGCTGTCCAAGAGGTGATCCTTTTACGAATTCTCTCGACCAGAGGAGAGTAATCAGTAGACGACATGCGTTTGGTCATGAGAGGCAAGCCTAAGTAGCGTACCGGTAATAATCCAGATGCAAGGGGAATGTGATTCAGAATCGCTGCTTGATCGACATCAGTGACTCCCACAATATATAAAGTAGATTTCTCCAAACTTATAGACAAACCAGAGATCTCTGCAAAGCGTTTAAAAACCTGCAGAATACCTTCAACGGATTGTTGAGTTCCGTCTGCAAATATCAGTAGATCATCAGCGAAACACAAATGCGTGAGCTTCAGATCTTGGCAGTAAGGGTGGTAGCCAATCATCCGATCTTCAGCTGCCTTATCCAGGAGTTTAGATAGAGCTTGCATACAGATTACAAATAAGTATGGTGATAAGGAGCACCCTTGTCGCAATCCTCGAGTGCTGTTAAAATAACCCGCCAATTCCCCATTAACTTGAACCGAGAAAGAGGCTAATTCAACACACTTCATTATCCATTCAACAAACTTTTCTGGAATCTTTATAGCCGTGAGAATCCCTCGGAGAAAAGACAATAGAACTGAGTCAAATACTTTTGAGATGTCAATCTTAACTGCACATTTAGGAGCAATGTTGGGTTTATGATAGCTCTTCACCAACTCAGACGCTAAGAGCACATTCTCTATCAGTAGACGATCTTTAATAAAAGCTGACTGATTGGGAGCTATAAACTTTGGCAGCACTAACTTCAGTTTCCTTGCCAAGATTTTTGATATCACTTTATAGATGACATTGCAGCATGATATGGGTCTGTAGTCTCCCATTGTAGTTGCCTCTTCCTTTATCTCTCTCTAAAATAAAAAAACTCTATAATAGATATGAGTTTTACTCCAATGTATTTCTCTAATATAGAAATCTCTACATATATAGCAAAATATACATGAATACTATTTCTTTCTCTATAAATAGAGTCAAAAATAACAATCTCTATTTTAGAGGCAAAAATAAAGATGAGTTTGAGTGATTTTACCTTTAAATGCTATTATAGAGGTAGAAATAGAAGTGGATTGGAGATTCTCTTATGTCTGCATTTGTTTTCCTAGAAAAATAAATTAGGTGAAAACCCAAAAAAATGTATTTAGAAGAAAGTGGATACACAAACTTGAGACTTGAGAGCTTCATCAGCGAGAAAAAAAAAGATGAATCAGCAAAAAAAAAGTCACAGAGAGAAAGGAGCAGAAGGTGAAGAGCCAAAGTCTCTCTCTTTTCCGATCTTGTTGCTAAGAGAGCAAAGAGATTATTCTTTAACTAATTGGTAGAACAATGGAATAAAAAAAGAATGGAAAAACTCACGAGAAAAATCTTAAAGTTTTGGGAATTAACAAAGTTCCTTCATCGGATCTAAAAACTGGAAAGAAATCTAGTTCCTCCAATTATTCATTAGGCTGAAACTAAAGTAAAGGAAATTAAACAATAAATAGCTTTTTGGATTAAAAAGTATTTAGTTGAATTATCTATAATTAAAAAGCATATGTTTTAAATAAGTCAATATACTCTTGTAAATATTTGGAAAACAGAAGATTATGTAATGGGAAGCGTAATCTTATTAGAGCTTGATGTTACATGACAATAATTTACACATAAGACCTTTCCATATATACGTCCTACATGCCCCCTCAAGATGGAGGTAGTTGTTGAACTCCAATCTTGTTAGATAAGTAGATGAAGCGTGCTCGAGCAAGCGGTTTTGTAAGTGCGTCCGCGAGCTGATCATGAGTGGAGACATGTGACACGCGCAGAGCCCCGGAGCTGACATTGTCGCGTATGAAGTGGTAGTCCAAGGCTAAGTGCTTCATACGAGAGTGAAAAACTGGGTTAGCACAGAGGTACGTGGCACCGACGTTATCACAATATATCACCGGCGTGGAGGGTAACGTGACACCAAGTTCCGAGAGGAGAGAACATACCCATCGCACTTCAGAGGCTATGTTAGCCACAACTCTATACTCAGCTTCCGTCGAGGAACGCGCCACACTTTGTTGCTTCTTGGAGAACCATGCGATGGGTGTGGTTCCGAGATACAGAATGTGCGCATTCATCGAGACGAAATCATCAACATCTCCTGCCCAGTCGGCGTCCGAAAATGCATGTAAAGACAGAGGGGAGTCCTTACGGAGATAGATGCCATGTGAAGATGTACCGGCGAGATAACGAAGGATCCTTTTGGTAGCCTGCCAATGTAGATCCGTCGGACAATGCATAAATTGAGAGAGCTTATTCACCGCATAAGCTATATCAGGCCGCGTGAACGCAAGGTATTGTAGACTACCAATGACAGTTCGGTACTCAGTCGGATCCGAGAGGGCAGTGCCAGACTTGAGAGACAGCTTCGGCGTTGTTGCCATTGGGGAGGTGACTGGTTTCGCATCAACCATGTTGGTGCGACGGAGGAGGTCATTGATATATTTGCGTTGCATGAGATGAAGACCATGACCTGTTCTTGTCGCCTCAATGCCTAGAAAGTAGTCCAAGTCCGTTGGATCCTTAAGGGAGAATCTATTGGAAAGGGCAGTGATGAAGCTCGTGACAAGAGCCGGACTGCTACCAGTGACAATGATGTCATCAACGTAGACGAGGCAATACACAACTCGGCCTGCATCATTGTAAACAAACACAGAGGTATCGGCTAGAGAGTTGCGGAACCCAAGGGAGCAGAGGAACATCTTGAGTTCCTGATACCACGCACGCGGCGCCTGTTTCAGGCCGTAGAGTGCCTTACGGAGACGGCAAACATGATGAGGACGATCGTTATCTACATAGCCTGGTGGCTGGCTGACATAGACTTCATCAGTTAAGGTTCCTTGTAGGAAGGCGTTGTTGACGTCGAGCTGTTTGATTTGCCACGCGCGGGAGACAGCCAGCTGGAGAACAAGTCGTATAGTCAGCGACTTAACCACAGGACTGAACGTTTCCGAGTAATCGATGCCTTGCTGTTGTCTGTGTCCCTGTGCCACCCATCTTGCTTTATGTCTCTTGAGTGTTCCATCTGGAAAATATTTATGAGAAAAGAGCCATTTAGTAGAAATAACATGCTGACTAGGATGTGATGGAACCAAATCATAGGTTCGATTCCGTATCTGGGCATCCATCTCTTCGCCCATGGCATTATGCCATTTCTCATCCCTCAAGGCTTGGGTTACGGTGGTGGGGATTATTGGGGTGCTTTGGTGTTTGATGGTGAGGAGAGAGTGTTTAGTGTTTGGTTTGTGTATCTGGTTCTTTGCGCGAGTCCGCATGGGATGTATATTGGTTGCTGGGTTCGCAGGTGGCGGGGGTTGGGCTGGTTGAGTGGTGATTATTGGAGGAGTTGGAGTTTGAGTACATACCTGTGCATTACCAGAGGGTGTTGTTGATTCAATACCTGGGTCCACCTGTGTGTTATCAGAAGATAGCACAGCATCATTCATCAGTGAAGACGAAGAGGATGGAATGTCAGGCGTGGCCTGCCGGTGAGGATCCCCGCCCGGGGAAGGCATAGATGGAGTAGACACGAGTGGCGCCGGGTGTGGTGAGAGGGTAAGTGGGACCACAGAGAAAGGAGGAGAGGTTTGCGACATCTCAGGCTGAGGTGTGGGTTTGGGTGGAGTAGCAAATGGGAACTTGTCCTCGATGAACTGGACATGGCGAGACACAAAGGTTCTGCCGCTGCTGCGATCAAGACACAGATACGCACTCTGTCTAAGTGAGTATCCAAGGAAGACACATTCAGTCGATCGCATCGCCATTTTGTTATTTGCATACAGACGGAGCCAGGGATAACACGCGCTGCCAAAGACTCGAAGTTTATGGTAGTTTGGGACTTGTTGAAAGAGCTTGGCGTAGGGTGATGTGTTGTTGAGGACTGGGGTGGGCATGCGATTGATAAGGTAGACGGCAGTGGTGAAGGCATAAGACCAGTATGAAGTAGGCATGGACGCTTGGCTGAGAAGAGTAAGACCAGTTTCCACAATATGACGGTGTCCTTTCGGAAATCCCATTGTGTTCAGGTGTGTGCGGTGGGGACGTCAGATGAGAGATACCGTGAGTTTGAAGAAATTGTCGTAGCGCAAGATATTCCCCACCGTTGTCCGAGTATAGAGTCTTGATCTTCTCATTAAACCGGTTTTCTACCAGTGCTTTGAATGCGATGAAGGTAGCCTGGACTTGCGACTTGAGCTTAAGTGGATATAGCCAAGTAAACCTCGTGAAGTGATCGACAAAGAGAACATAGTATTTGAAGTTGTCTACTGAGGTTATTGGGGACATCCAGACGTCGCTATACACATACTCAAGTGGTTTGGTTGAGACAATGGTATTTGAATAAAAAGGCAGTTTATGGGTTTTATTGATTAAGCAATGAGAACAAGGAGTTTGTTTTTGAGATGACAACAAAGTAGGTAAAGAAAATTGAGAAACAAGAGTGTTTAGGATAGGTTGAGCTGGGTGGCCAAGTCGCAAATGCCATGAGGCGAGGGACGTTTTGGAGGTTGGGGACGCAAGGAGAGACGTGGGTTTGGAGTATGGTACTGGCCACTCGTATAGCTCATCTTTAGTTCTGCCTTGGAGTAATCGGACCCCCATGCTGAGATCCTTCACCTGAAAGTGGGCAGGAAAGAATTCAACAGACACCTTATTAGCATTACACAAGCGGTAAACGGATATAAGATTTTTATGAAGGTTAGGAACATATATGATATTGTTTAAGTTTAAAGGACGAGATGGAGTGGGAAGAATTGAGGAACCCGTATGAGAGATGGAGAGACCCGAGCCGTCAGCAATGGTCACTTCTTCACCACCATTGTATGGCTGATGGAGCGCCAGATTAATCAGATCGGTAGTGAGATGGTGTGTGGCTCCGGAGTCAAGAATCCAGTTGTTGGGGTTGTACGCAGCAGCTGCCAGATTAGCACGAGGTTGCCATGGTGCCGAGGCAGGGGTAGTGTAGCCTCCTTGTTGAGACAGCTGAGAGCAACGCCTCGCGCTATGACCATAGACCCCGCAGAGCTGACACTTGCCTTGATACCCACGTGATTGTTGCTCTTGGCGTGGTGCGTACGGCTGCTGTTGATGTCTCGAGTTTTAACCCGATTATCTAACTGCAAGTGCACAGTAAAGTACGCAGTAGTAATACGGGATCGAATCCACAGGGACCGATGATCACACGTAGAGTTGCAGACAAGTTAATAGCTACAGCGAATCAAAATATATTTTTGATGGTTTTTATTTAATTTTCTCTAGTGTCACAAAGCATAAACAAGCATGTAAAAAGATGATTTAAACGATTTGAAAACTATTTTAAAACAAACGTTGGGCATTGGGAATTCTCAGGGATTTCTTTTTAATCAAGATACAATTAATGGAAGACACAGGGATATATTAAGAACCGTCTAGAACTCAAACACGATATTAGAATTAACCTACTTCCGTAGCGCTAATTCTCTATGTTATAGAAATCTCCACACTAACTTCCGCTGAGTTTCAATTCTAAACAAGCATTAAGAACAGGTTCAATATGTTCACAAAGCGCAATAACATCAACTTCCGAGGGTTAAGGACACTTTGCTCATCTAAAGTATTTTCGGAAGTTCAAACAATCACTTTCGGTGCATCAAACAATCTGAAATCATGAACTAAGTGATCAATTCAGTTCAAGCAGTAAGAAATCCATTAGATGAAGAACCAAAACGTAATCCCTTAGTCTACACACGTTTTATGGATCAAAACATCAAGAAATCCCTATGAGAACCCCTAAACCCAACTAGATGACTACTCACACATAACTAAGCAAGAACAAAACGATTTTGATGAAGAAAACATGATAAGATTGTATTAAAACAGAGTAAAGGTTCAGAAGATCTTCTCCAAATGGTTTTGAGATGAACTCCTTTACAAATCTTCACAAATCACACCAAAACAAGTACAAAACACTCAAATCTTCTCTCTAGAACTTGTAAATCTCCTCCTTGGTCGCCTCTGGTCTTTTCTGGGTCTCAAAGGTCGAGTTCTTCTCTGAATTATTGAGGGGAGTGGGTAAAAAGGAGTGAAAAGCTCGTTTGTGCGTGTGGAGCCCGTAGAGCCTGAGATCGGTCGATCCACATAGACCGGATCGGTCGATCTAGTGCATGAAAGCCTGAGATCGGTCGATCCACATTGACCGGATCGGTCGATCCCACGTCCTGTGCGATCAATACTTCATTCGGTCCATTGTTCGGTCTATCTTGCTTCTGAATAAATCCCGAATGCGTTCTTTTCTTTCAAGCTATCTAGTAACCTGCATATTACACTTAAGAACACCAAAACGCATCAAATAGACCAAAACATTAATTAAAACCGACCATTTAATTGCTCCAAAACGAGTTTAAAACCGTTAAAAACACGGAATATCAACTCCCCCAGACTTGAATCTTTGCTTGTCCTCAAGTAAAGAGGATTAAAATTTGGGAGCTCAGCTCACTAACCCTCAGTAGACCTTACCTTGTGATTTCGCTAACCACTTGAATCAGAGACTGTCAAGGCTTTCATTCCAAATCCCTACCAAGACCTCGCAAACCTTCCCATATTTCAGACCTGCAAGTCTCAGTTTCAAGTAATCAACTCTTTACATTCATTAAAAAGGGCGTGACCTTTCCACCAAAGATATCTCCATCAGGTATAACGGGCTCGGTGTATGGGAGGCTGTTTTAGTGTTTAATTAGGTGAGGCTCAAGTGTTTGTGGGTATCAGCGATAACAAAAAAAATGCAAAACATTATGCAAAATCGCTGGAGAGACCGAGTATATTGATAACCATGTTTTCGAACTGCTCAAGTCTCAAATGATCAAAACCCAACAAATCTCAAACTCTAACCCCAAATTTAAACAAAGCATCATCTCTAGTACATAAAATAAAAATAAAATGTCTAAATCAAATATACTGAATGAGATATAAATATGAACTTTTTTTTTTTTTTTGGACCGATTACTTGCAAATGTTTTGTGGTAATCGATCGAATCATATTCTTTTTTTTTTTTTTTTTTTTTTTTTTTGAAGACAACATATACAAACCGAAATCGAATATATACACTGCGATGCAATCACACACTTACAACACCCAATTTTTCCATTTACACCTCTAGACACACAGGTCCGTGTCTAACCACCTAAATGTTCCGATCCTACCTAAGCAGTCGGATGAACCATGTCTACCCTAATCTCTCCATTGTTTTTGCACATGTATGCACATATAATCAGTGTGTAAGAATGCATGGAGATGAAATAAAAGGGTACGGTGTAGGTGTGGTACCAAACTATTGATGAGTCTGGCCATTCAGGATTATTAAAGAGTGGTAAAATGTGGTAAAGAAAATCCTGAATGTGTATATGGTGTACCGTTTCCTGATGTTGATTCCTGGTCAAAAGAAATTAAATTCATTAATGGTCAAAAATATTTGAGTCGATTACAATTCACCGAGACTTGATAAAAGATTTAAGGAGAGGTTGCTTGGTCAAGTAGTTCCTCGGTTTGTCTGCGCTAACAGTCCTGAAAAATGGTCAATATGAAATGTAATACACAACACACAAGGAAATAGTCTAATAATCATCACAGGGTCTGAGAAAAATCCGATAAACTAAGAAAATAAAAGAAATAAAAGCAATATGGTACATAAGTAGCATCCTCCCCCAGACTTACTTCACACCGTCTCGGTGTGAAAATAATTCCAAGAGAGATTACCGATCAGGCGTTGCGGTCAGTACGCCTCTTGGAGCGCCTCTCCAAGGCTCCATCATCATCAGAGTCCTCCGCTGCCTCAGGTCCAGCAGCGGTGTCGTGAGCGCCTGAGTCGTCATCGCTATCTCCAGAAACAGCTGGCTGTGATGCGCATCCCTTCTTAATGTTGCAGATTCCCTTCCACATCTTCAGCAGTATGGAGTTGTTGGTTTGATGGCTCTTGATCGACCAAGCGTTGATCTCAGCAGCGGATGCAGTAGCGGGAGGTGCTGGTGGCAGCATATACGGAGTGAAATCCGTGGGGAAAAGACTTTCCTCATCTTCAGGTTCCTCCTCTATATCATCATGTGGTGTCTGCTGGTGTGTCGATGATGATGCGACTCCTTTCTTCTTCAGTGTCGCGGGTCTGGTGCAGAGAGATGCAGGCGGTGGTAGAAATATGATAGCACCTGGATCAGTCAGCTCGGTGATGGCGGTATCGGGTAGCTTGACAAATTGCTCTCTCCCTTGTTGGTTCTGGAACTGGTAGATATGAGGGGCGGACTTGTCGATGCTTCCTCGCCAAGGGCCGGTGAGGTAGTGGCTGCTAATGAGTGCTCTCATGTCGAAAAAGTTCTGATACATCCCCTTCTTATCCACCACTCTGTCAACAGGTGGAAGAAACACTCCACAATGCCTTAAGATCTGTGTGATAACCGCTCCAAACCCACATCTCTTCGTATCTGAAACTTTGAAGTACGCAAGCTTCTCCGCGATCACAGCTCCTATGTTTATGTCCTTCCCGCTAACATAGGTAATGTCCGCGCCTTGAGGCCATAGGTGCCCAGCCCCGATGAACAGAAGAGCTAGCTCATTTTGTGTCACTGCAGCGGGTTCCGTCTTCCCATAGATGACACTGCTGATCACTCTCACCGCATATCGCAGAACAGGGCTACGTATTCTCGCTTGCTTGGCCTCTCGAGAGATGAAGTTTCCTGAAGCGATGAATGTCCAGAAATCATTGTGTTCCGGGAAGTCAGGAACACAAGATTGACGTCCTTTCCCGAACCCAAAGACGTCGCACAGCTGAAAGATGGTCATGGAGTGGAACTGCCTGTTCACAATGAAGGAGAACATCGCCTTATCAGCAACTGGGTTGTCCTCGTCAGGATGGTAGAGGCGGGCTGATGCGAGGAACTGCCTGGTCAAATCAGCATAGCAATCACAGTGAAGATCGAAGATGTATCCCAGGCCAATCTTCGCGAACAAGGCTTCAATATCCTCGGTTATCCCCAATGCATCTGTAGTGTCTCTGTGAGCGAAGCGCGACGGACATATTTCCACTCCCCTCATCTGCTCATAGAAATCATCATCATGTATATCCCACTGCTGGGTTATCTCTCGATTCGCAGGATGAGACCTATCCGTCTTTCGGAACTGCCCTTTGTGCTGAGCCTAGCAGTCTGTACCGAGGAATCCCCACGCTCACTCTGCTTCTTCTGTCTCTTAGGCATTATCTGCAAAATTAATTCATCAAAACCCAAGTAAGAGACATATAGAAAAAACACTCTTATATAATCATTTCTGATCAACCTCCTAAACATGTAAAAATTTAGCACACATCTCTTCTCTAAACTCTAAATAACACATCACACTCCATTCCAATTTTCGTTTTTCAATTAAACTAGAAAATTTTTTTTTTTTTTTTTTTTTTTTTTTTTTTTAGGGCAAAATCGCAATTCATCCTACAAATTGGCAATCTAGGTAACCCATGAGTATAATCATCACAAATAAACCATCCTAGATGCTATTCCATTTAGAATTCGGAGATTCCCCTAAATTCAACCCTAGGGCGATTTTGATTCTAAAATTAGAGAGTCATACCTGTGTCTTGATGAAAACTGATGGTAGAAATGGATAGAGCTTGAAAAACTAATGAGTTTAGCACCAAGAATTACAAAAATCGGTTGAGATATGATGAAAATCGATTTGCATGTTCTTTAGAGGTTTGAGAGAGTTTGAGAGGAGAGGAAGATGAAATTATGAGTGTTTTGATCTGATTTTCGCGAGTGGATGTTTGTATGGGTGTTTTCCGGTTTAAATTGAGTGAAATCAAACCGGACATGCCTTACCTTGGATCGACCGATCCAATACGTATGGATCGACCGATCCTTGACTTGGATCGACGGCTCTTAGTGTACCGGATCGATCGATCTATGCCTGATCGTGATACATGCCTAAAAATCATCTAAAAACACAACCAAAAATCAATTCACACAAGAAAATATAATCACAAAAGAGAAAGAAAATCAAACCATGTGGGTTGCCTCCCAGTCAGCGCTTGTTTAAAGTCGCGAGCCTGACTATTTTGTTGTCCTTAGGCGAGATCGGGTTCCGTTAAAGGAATGTTGGTTCCTTCTTCGGGTTTTGCATCTGTGAAGTAAGGTTTTAGCCTCTGCCCATTGACGGTGAATTTCCTCCCATTGTCTTCCAAGACAACAGCTCCATAAGGTCTAACCTCTGTGATGGTGAAAGGTCCGGACCAACGAGACTTAAGCTTTCCAGGAAATAGCTTGAGTCTAGAGTTGAACAGAAGGACTTTGTCTCCAGCAGCGAAGTCTCTCGGGATTATCTTTCTGTCATGCCATGCCTTAGTTCTTTCCTTGTAGATTTTGGTGTTCTCATAGGCGTTCAACCGAATCTCGTCCAGCTCGTTCAACTGAACCATCCTCCTTTCTGCTGCGGTTTTAATGTCGAAGTTCATCAACTTCGTTGCCCAAAAACCACTGTACTCCAATTCCACAGGTAGGTGACAAGACTTTCCATAGACCAGATTAAAAGGAGTGGTGCCCAAGGGAGTCTTGTAGGCGGTTCTATACGCCCATAAGGCGTCATCAAGCTTCACAGCCCAGTCTTTCCTTGTTTTGCCTACAGCCTTCTCCAAAATTCCCTTGATTTCTCGGTTCGATATTTCAACCTGCCCACTTGTCTGAGGATGATAAGGTGTAGCTACCTTATGCTTTACTCCATGTTTCTTCAGCAGTTTATCGAACGTCTTGTTGATGAAGTGAGAGCCTCCATCACTAATAACCACTCTCGGGATCCCGAATCTTGGAAAAATGACTGTCTTGAACATTTTCTTGACAACACTAGAGTCATTTGTCTTGCTGGCTACTGCTTCCACCCACTTGGAGACATAATCAACCGCAACCAAGATGTACTCATTTCCATAAGAAGATGGGAAAGGGCCCATAAAATCAATTCCCCATACATCAAAAACTTCAACTTCAAGGATGAAATTTTGGGGCATCTCATTTCTCTTACTGATGTTACCCTTCCGCTGACATGCATCACACTTTGAGACAAACTCATGGGCGTCTCTGAAAAGTGTAGGCCACCAGTAACCAGCCTGCAGGACCTTAGAAACCGTCTTGAATGTTGCAAAATGGCCTGCGTATTCTGAACTGTGGCAGTGGAAAAGAATCCCTTGCATCTCATTCTCCAGAACGCATCTCCTGAATAAACCATCTGAGCATCTCTTGTAGAGGAAGGGATCATCCCAGTAGTAGTGGTTCACATCTCTCATGAACTTCTTCCTCTCATATCCCTTCAGGTTCGGTGGTTCAATTCCAGCACATAGGTAGTTTGCAAAGTCTGCAAACCATGGGAGATCATCCTGAATTTGTCTCATGGCACAGCAATCAGCCTGATCCAAATACTCATCCTCCAGCAAGGTGATCACATAGACATTCTCCTCGGGTAATGTATCATCCAGTGGTGTTTCAGCTTCCACTCTCATTCGGGAAAGATGATCTGCCACTCCATTTTCTGCTCCTCTCTTGTCTCTGATCTCAATATCAAACTCCTGTAGGAGTAAGATCCACCTTAAGAGTCTCGGTTTAGCATCTTTTTTCGTCATCAGGTACTTCAAGGCTGCATGATCTGTGTGCACAATTACTTTCGAGCCCACCAAATAGGACCTGAACTTCTCGAAAGCATAAACTACTGCCAGCAACTCCTTCTCAGTGGTAGCATACTTGATTTGAGCATCATCAAGCGTTCGGCTGGCATAATAGATCACATGGAGTTTCTTGTCTTTTCTCTGCCCCAAAACAGCTCCAATCGCGTAATCACTTGCGTCACACATTATTTCAAATGGCAAGTCCCAATCTGGTGGCTGCACAATGGGAGCACTGACTAGAGACTTCTTGAGAATCTGAAACGCAGCGAGGCAGTCAGCATCAAAAACAAACTTCGCTTCTTTGCACAGCAGACGGGTGAGTGGCCTCGCTATCATAGAGAAGTCTTTGATAAACCTCCTGTAGAAACCGGCATGTCCCAGAAAACTCCGAATATCCCTCACTGTCCTGGGAGGCTGTAGGCTGGTCATAACTTCAATCTTTGCTTTGTCAACCTCGATACCCTGCTCTGATATCCTGTGACCCAAAACAATGCCATCTTTCACCATGAAATGACACTTCTCCCAATTTAACACCAAGTTCTTCTCCTCACATCTTTCCAGCACCTTGCACAGATTAGCAAGGCAGTCGCTAAATGAAGAACCGTAGACTGAGAAATCGTCCATAAAAACCTCCATAATGTCCTCAATAAGATCAGTAAAGATCGACATCATGCATCTCTGGAAAGTGGCAGGAGCATTGCACAATCCGAAGGGCATTCTCCTGTAGGCAAAAGTACCGTATGGACAGGTGAATGTTGTCTTCTCTTGGTCGTCTGGATGAATGGGTATCTGAAAGAACCCGGAGTAACCATCGAGAAAACAGTAGTAGGGGTGGTTGGCTAGTCTTTCCAGCATCTGGTCAATGAAAGGAAGTGGGAAGTGGTCCTTCCTTGTGGCTGAGTTTAGCTTCCTGTAGTCAATGCACATCCTATGCCCTGTGACTGTTCTGGTAGGAATCAGCTCAGCCTTCTCATTTGTGATGACAGTGATGCCACCCTTCTTAGGAACCACATGAACCGGGCTCACCCAAGTGCTGTCTGAAATTGGGTAGATCACCCCTGCACTTAACAGCTTTAGAATCTCCTTTTTCACAACTTCCATCAGTTTGGGATTCAGTCTTCGCTGGTGCTCTATGGACGTCTTTGACTCATCCTCCAAGTGAATCTTGTGCATGCAAAGATCTGGAGAAATACCTGTAATATCATCCAAAGAGTACCCCAATGCTTTTCTATACTTTCGCAATTTTGAAAGAAGCAAAGCGGTCTCCACATTATTCAGGTTAGCACAAATAATAACAGGATATGTGGAATTCGGTCCCAAGAATGCATACCTCAGCCCAGCTGGGAGGGCTTTAAGTTCCACCTTTGGAGCATTCTCCTCACTCCAATCTGGTTGGGAGGATGACGGTTTGACGGTTTTATCGGTGCCTGAGTCTTCAAGGCTGACATAGGCGACATGCTTCTCAATCGGTGAGGCTGAATCCAAAATCTCAGAAAATCCAACCACTTCTTGGTTCATGAACCCGAACTCACTCTCCCTTTGGGTCAATGCGACTTGTAGAGGATCATCAGTGTGCAACTCTTCATCCATTTCCTCCACCAGTTCAGTCAATGTATCAACCCAGAAAGTCTGTCCATCAATAGTCGGATTTTTCAGCACCTTCTCCACATTGTATCTCATCGCCATGTCTCCTAGACGTAAGTCTATATGCCCATTCTGTACATCAATCATGGCTCCAGCAGTAGCTAAAAACGGTCTGCCCAAAATGAGAGGATCTTTAGGTTCCTCTTCCAGCTCCAGAACTACAAAATCGGTAAGCACGTATCCCTTTCCAACACCAACAGGGATGTTCTCTAGTACACCGACTGGTCTTCGCACTGATCGGTCAGCAAGGACCAAGGAGATCCTTGTAGGTTTGTAGTTCGTCATGCCTAGCCTCTCAGAGACAGAGAAAGGCATTAGGCTCACTCCTGAACCCAGATCGCAGAGACTCTTCTCAAAAGTAAGTGATCCAATGCGGCATGGTAGAACAAATGCTCCGGGATCTTCACGCTTTTTAGGCATGACATTTTGTAGAACTGCGCTACACTCCTCATTGAGCATCAACACACCCCGCTCTAGGCTCATCTTATCGGTAAGAATCTCCTTCATGTACCTTTTAAGAGAAGGTACCATCTTCACCGCTTCAACGAATGGCAATCTCACATGTAACTCCCCAACAAGGTTCTTTAGCTTCTCGTACTCACGTTCTTTGATCTTCTGCCTTGGTCTGGATGGGTATGGAGCCTTAGGAACATAAGCAGGAGGCGCCACATACACCTCTTCAGGTTCAGAGGAATTTGGCTTTGTCGACACGGGATCGGTCGATCCAGATGGACCGGATCGGTCGATCTCCTTCCCCTTGGATCGGTCGATCTGTTCTTGAGATCGGTCGATCTCTTTCTCTTTCGATTCCTCAATCGTTTTTCCACTCCTAAGTGTTATAGCATTCACAAACTCCTTGGGATTCGTCTCTGACTTCCCTGGTAGAAATCCAGGTGCTGTTCTGCTGCTGGAGGCGGTTTGAGCAACTTGCTTTTCCAAAACTTTCAAATGGGTGTTCAAAGTTTCAAACTTCCCATTAAGCTCTCCATACATGTTATCCACCTTGGTGTTTATCTCTGCAGTGCTATTCTTCTGACCTTCTAGCACCATTTGCAGCATTTCTTAATTTCGTTATCCTGAGAAGGCTGTGACGAAGAGGCATTTCCTTGATTCTGATAGTTGTTGTACTGCTGCCTTTGCTGAAATCCTGAGTTGCCCGAGTTGTTCCCCTGATATTGATTTCTGTTCTGAAATCCTTGGTTGAACACACTCTGGTTCTGATTCTGGTTCTGCCTGTTTCCTGCCTGAGGGTAGGACTGATGTTGTGGATTCTCCACATTGTTGCTCCGGTAAGACAGATTATTTTGCTGATTTTGATTCCACCCAAGGTTCTGATTGTAGCCTCTGTTGTAGTTTCCTTGACCACCAATGTAGTTCACATCAGCCTGCATATCACTTGAATCATCACCAACAGCTTCTTGTGAGGAACGATAGCCTTGCTCCTCCACAAATTTCACAGATTTCTGATCTCTCTTGAGAAGCATCTCAATCTTGGCATTCAACTCATCTATCTTCTTGGATTCATAACCAACACCCTTCTGGCTGGTATCAAACCTTGACTTGCGGTTTGCTTTGCTGGATGACAGGTTGTTCAACAAGGTGTAAGCTTCTTCAACAGTCTTGGTCATGAAATCACCATTACTTGCTGTGTCCATGGCATCTTGACTCTCTTCATGAACTCCATTATAGAAAATGTTCAGCAAACTCACATCAGTGTAGCCATGGTGAGGGCAGTCCTGTGTGTACTCCTTGAAACGCTCCCAAGCCTCATGAAAGCTTTCTGAATCAAGTTGCTGAAAGCTTCCAATTCTGCTTCTCAGATATGTGGACCTTGACTTGGTGAAGAAATGCTGTAGAAAAGCAGCTCTTGTCTCTTCCCATGTAGTAAGAGATCCTGGAGGGATGGACTTTAACCATCTGATAGCTTTATCAGCTAAGGAAAACGGGAACAACCTGCATTTCAAAGCGCCTTGAGGAACTCCATTATGTCTGCTGGTGTCACAGACTCGCTCAAAATGCTCCAAGTGATACATCGGGTCCTCAGACGGGTTTCCATGAAACGGATTTTTCTCCACCAAATTAATGAGACCAGTCTTGATCTCAAAGTCTCTTCTCTCAATGGGAGGTGGGCGAATCCCAGAACGATCGGCATAGAATGCATCTGGTGTATCATAATGTGCAAGCGTCATCCTAGGCATGCCATAGTCTCCAGCCTGTTGTCTTGCAGCTACACCAGCCTGCTGATTATCACCAGCATTGTTGCCTTCTCGTTCATTTACAGGAATTGGATTTTGCGGGTTGTCCTGAAATTGGTCTTCTTGGTGTTCAGCCATTTCAACCTCTTCAGCGGACTCAAGTCTTTTCTTTTTCACTTGTCTCTCTAGGCGGCCGAGCTCTAACTCCAAAGGTATTAAATTCGATGATCCTTTGCTTCTAGTATGAAATCCGCTCATTCACCTGAAAACACAAACAGAAAGAGAAAGACAGAAACATTAGACAAAATAAAGAAAATGCTATAGTCTTAAACTGATCATTAACTCTAGGGTGACCAAATGGTCCCCGGCAACGGCGCCAAAAACTTGATGTCTCGAGTTTTAACCCGATTATCTAACTGCAAGTGCACAGTAAAGTACGCAGTAGTAATACGGGATCGAATCCACAGGGACCGATGATCACACGTAGAGTTGCAGACAAGTTAATAGCTACAGCGAATCAAAATATATTTTTGATGGTTTTTATTTAATTTTCTCTAGTGTCACAAAGCATAAACAAGCATGTAAAAAGATGATTTAAACGATTTGAAAACTATTTTAAAACAAACGTTGGGCATTGGGA
This sequence comes from Brassica napus, assembly GCF_020379485.1. Lineage (NCBI taxonomy): Eukaryota > Viridiplantae > Streptophyta > Magnoliopsida > Brassicales > Brassicaceae > Brassica > Brassica napus. The sequence continues at coordinate 29,699,258 of NC_063446.1, forward strand.
ATTCTCAGGGATTTCTTTTTAATCAAGATACAATTAATGGAAGACACAGGGATATATTAAGAACCGTCTAGAACTCAAACACGATATTAGAATTAACCTACTTCCGTAGCGCTAATTCTCTATGTTATAGAAATCTCCACACTAACTTCCGCTGGGTTTCAAATTCTAAACAAGCATTAAGAACGGGTTCAATATGTTCACAAAGCGCAATAACATCAACTTCCGAGGGTTAAGGACACTTTGCTCATCTAAAGTATTTTCGGAAGTTCAAACAATCACTTTCGGTGCATCAAACAATCTGAAATCATGAACTAAGTGATCAATTCAGTTCAAGCAGTAAGAAATCCATTAGATGAAGAACCAAAACGTAATCCCATAGTCTACACACGTTTTATGGATCAAAACATCAAGAAATCCCCTACGAGAACCCCTAAACCCAACTAGATGACTACTCACACATAACTAAGCAAGAACAAAACGATTTTGATGAAGAAAACATGATAAGATTGTATTAAAACAGAGTAAAAGTTCAGAAGATCTTCTCCAAATGGTTTTGAGATGAACTCCTTTACAAATCTTCACAAATCACACCAAAACAAATACAAAACACTCAAATCTTCTCTCTAGAACTTGTAAATCTCCTCCTTGGCCGCCTCTGGTCTTTTCTGGGTCTCAAAGGTCGAGTTCTTCTCTGAATTATTGAGGGGAGTGGGTAAAAAGGAGTGAAAAGCTCGTTTGTGCGTGTGGAGCCCGTAGAGCCTGAGATCGGTCGATCCACATAGACCGGATCGGTCGATCTAGTGCATGAAAGCCTGAGATCGGTCGATCCACATTGAACGGATCGGTCGATCCCACGTCCTGTGCGATCATTACTTCATTCGGTCCATTGTTCGGTCTATCTTGCTTCTGAATAAATCCCGAATGCGTTCTTTTCTTTCAAGCTATCTAGTAACCTGCATATTACACTTAAGAACACCAAAACGCATCAAATAGACCAAAACATTAATTAAAACCGACCATTTAATTGCTCCAAAACGAGTTTAAAACCGTTAAAAACACGGAATATCAGCTGTGGAGACCATGTGTTACCACTGTTGCGATTGTTCGAGCGACCACGGTAGTTGCTGTTGCGGTAGTTGTTGTTCTGAGAGCGGGACTGAGTCACATTCGCCGAGATCGGGAGTACTGCATCAGACGTAGCATCGTGAAGTTTAACTTCCTGGTTCAACAGCTTTTCATGAACCTCAGTTATCGAAGGAGTAACATCACGCCTTTGGATTTGATCCACGACTTGTTTATACTCCTCAGGCAGTCCGTCCACGATGAACTCGATCTGATCTTCCAAATCAAACGGCTTCCCCAAGAGAGCTAGCTGGTCAAAGCGAGTGGTGAAGCCTTGCAGGTACTCGTCAATGGATTTCGTGCCTTTCTTCCATTGCTTGACCTGTTGACGGAGTTGTTGGATGTGTCCGCGAGTTGGCTTAGCGTAGGTGGCGGAGAGTTTCGCCCAGATCTCCGCAGACGTAGCTGTAGTAGCGAGGATAGGTTGGATGTTAGCTGAGATCGCACCCAAGAGGGCACTGTATATTAGCTGATCTTGACGTTGGTGAGACGTGTACTCAGGGTTGACCGTGACGACTTCAGCCGTCATGATCGTCGGGGTTGGGATCGGGGTGTCGCTGGTGATGTATCCAGCGAGGCCATAGCCATTGAGTAGGGCCTGGACTTGACGGCTCCACATAAGAAAGTTGGATGCCGTGAGCTTCGTAACGTTGGTCATGTTGACGTTTAAGAGCTTGACTGAATCAATGGTGATGACAGTTTCATGGTTAGTTGGGTGAGTCATGGCGACTGATGGAAGGGGAGGGAAGAAGAAGAAGCGGCTAGTTTATTTAGGGTTTTTGAATCGGAAGCTCTGATACCATATGTAATGGGAAGCGTAATCTTATTAGAGCATGTTGTTAGAATATAAATACAAGACTAGCTAGGGTTACATGACAATATAATTTACACATAAGACCTTTCCATATATACGTCCTACGAAGAGAACCTCGAAAAAAGACTTTCTGTTTGAATAGTATATAGATTGTTAATATATATTGATATTGATGTAGCTGAAGCTACAATATCCCGAATTTTTGGTTTAATCTTGGAAATTTCTAAAAATTCGTGGAATATTTAAGAAATTAAGTCTTCTTTCTTTCGTTGAGAATTCTTTCGTTCAGAATTCAGAAGTTTTAATTAATCAAATCTTAAATAAAATAAAATATTAAGTCGAAATGTTTATTTTTAGTAAATCATAAAATTCTAGAAATAATAAAATAATTATCTTAATAATAAATTATAAATTCCTTAATCAAGATATTTAAAATATTCACTCTGCATCACTTTTAACAGGTTGGAGAAGTAAAACATGAGTCATGTTCATTGACATTATTAGGAAATGTTGTGCTAATAAACATAGTAAGATTACTTAAGCGGCCTTGAAGCGATCAATCTGGATGCTCTCAGTTTGGAGCTTCTTGTAATCACTTCTGTTTCTTGCAGCAAAGAACTTGCCCCAATTGTACTTTTTGTAACAAGGCGGGTTGTCTTCGCTTATAAGCTCCTTCAATGGCTCAATGTTGGTATCGTGGGATGGGAAAAGGAAGAATGGCATTGAGAATCTCTCTTTGCTTGAATTCACTACCACTCTATGTTCTGCACTCCAATACTTGTCATTTGTCCATACCTACTCCACACAACAAATATTATATGACCAAGTTACATTAGACCCCAAAATATTTCGAGTTAATATATATACACATAGACCCCTAAATTGTTAAATTTTTTTTATTAAATTGATTTAAGTCCTCTAAAATGTCAGGGTCAGCCCAATATAACCAGATAACATTCGAAGTTGACGTCTTTTACCTGCATGCAGTTGCCAATGTTAATGATGAAAGCATCAGGGTTGGGTTTCACAGAGAACCATTGTCCATCTGATCTACGGCTCACTTGTAACCCACCCACACTATCTTGTGCCAAGACGGTTATAACTCCTGCGTCTGCGTGGCGTCCAACGCCTAATGCTAGCTCCGGGTTCGGGCAAGGAGGGTAATGGTTAAACCGCAAAAAGCTTGTTTGGTCCTTGAAGTAACCTGTTAACCGATCACCGGGTAGACCCAAGCTAATGGAGATAAGTTCCAAAAGCTTGAAAGCTAACTTCTCAACTTCTCTTGCATATTCTTGGCACACCTCTCTACCAAACATGATTAGTATTAATTAAACTTCATAATAAATGGATCCTAATTAGGCCCAATGGGCCTTAATTAAAGCCTTGTTTTAAAGCGTGTTTTTAGAGAATCACCTGAAGTCGGAAGGGTTTTGAGGCCACGGGTTAGTCAGCTTCCTGAGCTCGGTATCTTCCGGCTCTGTAGTCGCCGGAACCGTCGTCGAGTCCTGCAGAAAGAAATCGAAAATCTCTTTCCAGTCTCTAACGTTTTTGGTATGTTCTCCGTCGTGATAACCCATAGGGTTCACTTCATCTCTTTTCACTCTTCTCTTCTCCTCCAACGTTAGACTGAAAAACTCGGCCACCGTCTTCTCCACCCTACGCATTAAGTCCAACGACAAACCATGGTTGATCACCTGGAAAAAGCCCCATCTCATGCATGCTTCTGCAATCTCTGCCGCTAGCGCTGTCTTGTCGCAGTGTGGGTCTTGGAGAGAGGAGAGATCGATGGTCGGGATCTCGTTGGAGAGAATGTAGTCACCGGAGTTTGTGAGATGAGTTTTGGGTCTGTGTTCTGGAGCTTGGATAAAAGCTTCGTCGAGTACTCCCATGGTGTTTTTTTGTCGGTGATTCTTATGTTTATCTTTTAAGGCTTTGGAAGATATCTGATGATTCTTGTGGTGCATGCGGTTGGGTTTGTTTTATAGGTAAATGCAACGTGTAACTTCGTGTGTATCGAAAACAAAACGCTTTTATTGGTATGATGAATGTAGACACGTTTCTGTGGACAATTAACTTCTTATCACATTAGGTTAATTAGGAATTACCGTCATGCCAGCTGTTGAAAGAGGACCAAAATAAGCCAATAGATGTATGTAGACGGAGTATATTCATAAAGTTCATCAGCGTTTTATATAGACTATAGATGCCCCTTCTAGAAAAAAAAATAACTATTTTTTATTTATTTTGCAACAAAATTCAACCATTACAAAAGGAGGACGATCAATTTACGAGAAAATAGCTCTGAATCTAGACGGAATCTTGGAAGGGTGGAGAATGTGATATACACAAGTCAAATCTTATTGGATACTTGGATCTTGATCCGAAGTCTTATATTGCAAAAAAAAAAAGAATCGTCCGAATAAACTCACATACTATTTTACATTAAGGGCTTACATCATAGCTTTGGTAATAAAAAGTAGAAAAATAGTACATACTCTTAAGTTATACAACTTTGAAGTCATCGATTTGGATGTTTTGGATCGGATTTCAAGTTTTTAACAATCGCTTCTGTTTCTCCTGACATAAAACTTTCCCCATTATTGTATCCTTTGTATCGTGGAGGGTTTTCACTTTTCAGGACTCACTCAATTCTAATGGCTTCCACTTCCACAGCATCTGAAGGCATCAAGAAGAATGCTAGTATCTATCTCTTGTTGTGTTCACCAATTACCACCACTCTATGTTCTAGACTCCAATACTTATCATTCATGATTCATCCATACCTAGTAGTATAGAGATAGTCGCTATAATTAGATATTGCATGTGTATCTTAGAAAAATGAGAAGTAATATCAAGAATTACACCTCCATTGTCATTCCAACTTGTTTTGAGCCCATAGACCGTGGGCATGTTGGATAACGATTTATCCTTAAGAAAACTCATTCGATCTTTGAAGTAATCATGGAAACGCTACTTTGGTAAGCATAAGCGTAATGAAATGAGTTCTAAAAGCATGAATACTAGCTTTTAAGCCGTGTCACTGTCCTACATACTCTTCACATGCCTCCCTAAAACTAAATAAGAAAAAGAGATTAGCTTACATAGTTGAAAATAAAATAAAAGTTTTTTACCGAATTGGTTGTATATACGCTATGTCCTACATGTAAGTTGTAATGTTAATGGCAGCCTTGGAAGATAGTGTTCACGTGCAGCGTGCCTCCAATAGAGTTGTGTAAAGTGATATAAGGTTCTGATCGTATTTCAAACTCAAGTTTCTATTTTATTGTTTTTCATAGAATAAGTAGAGAAACAAATATTCACAAAGTTCAAAAAAAAAAAAAAAAATATATATATATATATATATATATATTCACGAATAAGAAAAATTAAGTAATTCGGCTACAGAAAAATTGCAGTATGCTATAGAACAGCATTAACAATAAATAATATGATAAATTAATTTTAATGCAGTCCAATAATTATAGAAAAGACCATATTTGTGGTCAAATAATTAGATAATGGATATATATGACCATCATAATAAACCAAGAGATTAAACATAATTAACCCAATTTTAATTCCACAACTAGATTTTGACCCGCACAACCGTGCGGGTGTTCTTTTAAATTTTATATTTCAAAATTTATGGTTGTTATTATTTTTTAATTGTTTGTAAATCGTATTATTGTATGATATCAGATTTTGATATATATAAAACGAAATTATTCACTCTATTTCGTAATAAGTGTCATTATAACATTTTTTTTTGTTACACAAAATTGTCACTTTGGAATTCCAATACAAATTATACTTACTTTCAATTTAAAATTAATTAAAAACTACATTGATTTTATAAATAATTATATTTATCTCAAATACTATTGGTCAAATATGTGTAATTAGTAACAACTTAAATACATTTTAATCACTTTCTTAATCGGTGTAAAAAATGTCAAAATGACACTTTTTAATAAACAGAGGGAGTAGCATTTTTGATAAGTTATTTGTAGAAATAAAATATTTTTTAAAACCTTTTAATGTGTATTTGTTTAAAGCATACCATTTAATATGTTTATTATTAATACATATATTCTAATAAAAACTTCATTTTTACAGCTTAAGATTTGCTATATCTTTGTGTTTTTAGAATGCAATCTTTGTGGATATTTTTTTTGTTTTAAAAATTGAGAACTAAAATTTATGTGATCATTTTAAATGATAGGATCATCACTTGTATATATATATATATATATATATATATATATATATATATATATTTGTTTTTTTCAAAATTAAGAGATGATTGATCTTGGATCTTGGGGGTTTTTAAAATACTTAGTTGTGGTTTTTCTTTGAATAAAAACATATGTGATTTATGCAGAATTGGTTCATTTGTATTGCAGTTTTGATATATTAGATCATTTGTATGATATATTTAAATAGTTCAATAAATATATTTGTTCTCAAACTCATTTAATTTTATGTATTATTTACTGAATGTGTCTCTGTATTCATAATAACATGTGAATATTTACTAAATGGAGTGCTAACCGGTACACAAATAACTAAAGACCAATTTTTGATATTCTTGGTTTATAGCTAGCCGAATTTTGAATACATGTGACTAATAAATAGTAGAATATTATTGGCATGTATGTAAAAAGTATATTTGTATTTGTATTCAATTTATTAAAAAGATATTTTACGATAATGTTCATGTATTTAGCTCAATTTGTAAATAATATTCAACAGTTGTTATAGTTAAAAAGAATATTTCCATATATTAATAAAATAAATCATGATATATATATGTTTTAATTTAACAAAATTTTAGGGAATATACGTTTAACGATATTTGCGGTAGATTTGAAAATATGTTATATTAAATTATATGATATTTTATGTCTGATTTTAATATTTACGTCAATAGTGCACCAGTGCACCACTTCATCTTCTCCAAGAGTAAACTGTGTTTGGTTTATAAAGTAATAATCTTATTTACAAAAAGAGCAGTGTTCATGTTTAAGACTAACAACATAAAAAGTGTATTCGTTGTTAACACTGCCACATTTGAAATAATCTATTTTTAGATGAAATATGACTCGAGTAAAGTTTATGCACAAAAAAATACTTTTAGCGAGTTTGCTGTGTTCTGGAGTATGGTTATTCATGTTCATAGAAATTCAGAAGAAAAAAAACACTTTTAGAAAATTTATTTTTTTCTTGAGTATATATTGAGTATGATTGTTTAAGTTCATAGAAGTTTGTTCAAAGAAAGAACACAATTCAGAATGGATCATCAATCACCCGTAATACCAAAGACACATGAAATTTGATTCATAGCAAGTTTATAAGAAAAACAACATTTATAGTAACATTGAAAATAGTTATCGTTAATGGTCATAGAAATTGAGACTCTATAGTTAGTTTATTTTCTATATAGTGAAACACAATACACGATTTTTGTAGTGACAATGTATAAGAGCATTTAGGTAACATTAATAATTAAATAATAGGGAAATTAAATGTGATTCTTTTTTAGGAGATGGTCCAACTAAAAAAATCACACATGAATTGAGATTGTGACTTAATATATAAGAAGTTTAACATAATCATTATAACATTGGTCATATACACTAATATAGCGGGGTTTCTCTAGAATATTTGAAATCTTAAATTTATTTCGCATGTTATAATTGTAACAAAGAAAAAAAATTAACTCTTAATTTTTATTAATCAAATCATAAATTAAATACTATATTAAATTTAAATACTTATTTATATTAAATAATAAAAATAGATAAAAAATAAAATAACAAAAGTAACTATCTTAAATTTAGAATATTTCAAATATTTATTATATGTGCATCATTCTCTTCTCTTCGGGTCAGAGAATATATCACTTTTAAATTCTTTAATTAATTTTTCTTCTTCTTCTTCACTTCCATATGTAAAATAATTCACCATAAAATATATTGTTACTTTGTGCCACGTTATTTTTTGTTTGCCAACAAACAATTTCAGCACGTGTCATATTTAGTTACATCCTTTCATTTTTGCACTTCAGGCCAAAATTGGATAAAGATTCCATATATATGGCGTTGCTAACAACATAGCAGGGTTTGTTGATCTTGCCACGTTAGCCTGATATTTTTTTTCTTCTTCACTTCCGTATGTAAAATTTTCAACATAAAATATATTGTTACTTTCTGTCAAGTTTTTGTGTTTACCAACAAACAATTTCAGCACGTGCCATATTTAATTACCTACTTCCATTTTTTCACTTCATGCAAAAATTGGATAAAGGTTCCATATGGTGTCGCTCTTAGAGTAAGCTCAAAGAAAGCTTGAGAAATAAAGAAACTTATTCCTAATTGGTTTATGATCTTAAAGATAGCCCTGAAACAGATCCGGACATCTGGAAAATTTAGGGTATCCGGATCCGTCGGATCGACGGATCCGTGGATTTAATATCCGGATCCGGATTCGTGGTTTCCGGATATCCGGGTTTCGGATATCCATCTCGAAATTCTATTATCCGCGGATATCCGGATCCGGATCCGGATCCGTCAAAATAATTAAAAATATTTTTTTTAACAAAAAATACTAATTTTTTTAATATAATACATAAATTAAATATTTATAAATATATTTATATATGTTTATAATATTGTAAAAACTAAAATATAATATTATAAGATTAATTCATGTATAAATATTAATATATCAAATATAAATATTAATAAAATTTAAAAATTTAATGTATTTTAAAAATACGGATCCGGATCCGGATATCCGGACCTAAAAATTAAGATATTCGGATCTGGATTCGGTTTGCACAGATCCAAAATTTTACTATCCGGATTCAGATCCGGATACCCCAGATATCCTATTTTCGGAGCGGATCCGGAGCGGATCTCGGATCGAATCCGGATCTCGGATAATAAGTCTCATGCCTACTTAAAGAGGTAAAGATCATATTATGTTTTATGTTTTACAGTTAGGAATAGGAATTGTGATATCTCTATATAAAACAATGTCTTGTGTTGACATATGCTATGAGTTTTGTGAGTAATTTGATATTGTGATTGTAAACTTGATTGATTGAATAAGAGAAAGACTTCTTATTGATATTGATTGTGTGATTCTATATTTGGTATCAGGGAAAACAAAACAACACAAACGAGAGATAAACTGAGAAGATCGCATACAACCGATAATGAGTGATATCAAGGACGAGATCGTAACGCACAAAGACACCAGCCTTGCCTCCATCAAATTCCCGATGTTAACTTCTTCAAATTATATTGTCTGGTCCATGAGAATGAATGTGGCACTTAAAGTCAGTGAGGTGTGAGGAGACGATTGACCCTGGATCCAAGGATGAGAAGAAAAACAATATGGCTATAGCATTTTTATTTCAGTCCATGCCAGAAGCTTTGATCTTGCAAGTTGGAGATATAGATACATCAAAAGGAGTATGGGATGCAATAAAAGCAAGACATGTTGGAGCTGAAAGAGTCAAAGAAGCTAGATTACAAACCCTAATGGCAGAATTTGATAGACTCAAGATGAAAGAAGAAGATACAATAGATCTCTTTGTTGAGAAACTTTCAACACCAGCTCAAAAAAGGTATATATTTATGCTCATAGACGATCATACACGATACATGTGGACAATATTATTGAGAGAAAAAAGCGAAGCATTCGACAAATTCAAAATGTTCAAAACACTTGCTGAGCAAGAAACACAAAACGAGATCAAGATGTTTCAAACCAATAGAGGAGGTGAATTTGTGTCTGATGAATTCAATGCCTACTGTGATAAGAATGGTATCAAATGGCACTTGACGGCTCCCTACACTCCTCAACAGAATGGAGTGGTAGAACGACGCAACCGGACACTTTTGGAGATGACAATGAGTATCTTAAAGCATATGAACGTACCAAATAGTCTGTGGGGAGAAGCTGTGAGACACTATACCTACCTAATCAACCGACTTGCAACAAAGTCTTTGGACGAGAGAACACCATATGAGATGCTGCGATTGAGGAGACCAAATTTCTCTCACTTGAAGACATTCAGATGCTTATGTTAATGCAAGAACATAAGCACCGGGAAGAAAGAAACTCGATGATAGGGCAATAGTTTTGGTGCACTTGGGAACTGAACCGGGGTCAAAAGCATACCGACTGCTTGATCCAGTAACCAAACAAATCAGAGTAAGCCGTGATGTTACTTTATATGAAAAGAAAGAATGGAACTGGAGTGAAACAGAGGAAACAGAGCATCCTAAATCAGGAGAGTTTGTCGTGAACTTCAAACAGTTAGGTAATGTATCTGAAGAACAAGAGATCACTCAAGAGGAAGAAAGAAGAGAGTGAACACGCCATTGACATAAACGATGAAGAAGACGCTGGTGTTGATGAAGAAGAAGATGATCCGCAACCACTTAGAAGGTTACATCGCGCGAGTACAAAGCCGTCTTATCTAGATGACTATATATTGCTGGTTGAGGTTGAGAGTGAACGCTTGTTGATGATAATAAACGATGAGCCGTGGGATTATAATGAAGCCAAGAAGTTGAAGGTATGGATCGATGCTTGCAAAGACGAAATCTTCTCCATAGAGAAGAATAGTACATGGGAACTCGTTGAGTTACCTTCTGGAGTGAAACCAATTGGACTTAAATGGGTATTTAAGATAAAACGTAATGCCGATGGTAGTATCAGCAAGTTTAAAGTGCGGTTAGTGGCAAAGGGGTATGTCCAAAAACATGGCATTGACTATGATGAGGTCTTTGCACCAGTGGCTCGGGTTGAGATGATAAGATTGATCATGTCGTTAGCTGCTTCTAAAGGATGAGAGATTCACCACCTTGACGTTAAGACTGCGTTTCTCCATGGATAATTAAAGAAAGAAGTGTTCGTGGTTCAGCCAGAAGGCTTTATAGTTAAAGGTCAAGAAGAAAATGTTTATAAGCTCAAGAAGGCGCTTTACGGCTTACGCCAAGCACCGAGGACTTGGAATATAAAGTTGAACCAGATCTTGCGTGGTTTGAACTTTCAACGGTGTTCAAAGGAGCCTTCACTATATCGAAAGGAAGAAAACAAGAAGCTGCTTGTCGTGGTTGTATACGTAGACGACCTATTAGTTACCGGATCATCACTTCAGTTAATACAAGAGTTCAAGCGAGAGATGGAAACTAAGTTTGAGATGAATGATCTTGGTAAGTTGACTTATTAATTGGGAATAGAAGTTCATCAAGGAGAGGATGGTATTGTTCTAAAACAGGACCGGTATGCGCGGAAGATTCTTGAGGAAACCGGAATGGGCTCATGCAATCCAACACATGTACCAATGGAGATGAATGCCAAGTTTTATAAGTCACCCGATGAAAAGGGTATTGATGCAAGGGAGTATCGCCGGAGCATTGGTTGTCTTCGATACTTACTACACACACGCCCTGACCTATCGTTTAGTGTTGGTGTGTTTAGTAGATATATGCAAGAACCAAAGGAGTGTCATGGAGCAGCTTTGAAGAAAATATTGAGGTATCTACGTGGTACATGCTCTCTTGGTCTCCGATTTATGTGTGGGAAGAACTTGAAACTGGAAGGTTACAACGATAGCTCGCATAATGTGGACATCGACGATGGGAAAAGCACCACATGACATGTATTGATTGTATTCTATCTTGGAGATAGTCCTATAACCTGGTGTTCGACAAAGCAAGAAATAATGGCTTTATCAAGTTGCGAAGCAGAATTTATGGCCGCTACTGAAGCTGCGAAGCAAGCTATTTGGCTTCAAGAACTGTTAAGCGAGGTCATCAATGAAGATTGCAAACGAGTGATGATCAGAGTCGACAACAGATCAGCAATAGCACTTACAAAGAATATCGTGTTTCATGATCGAAGCAAACACATACATAGAAGGTTTCATTTTATTCGAGAGTGTGTTGAAAACGAGTAAGTAAAAGTTGAGCATGTGCCCGGGAATGAACAAAGAGCTGACATACTAACCAAATCACTTGGAAGGATCAAATTCAAGGAGATGAGAAATTTGATTGAGTTGAAGATGTGAATGAATTTGAGCTCAAGCTTATGGGAGAGAATGTTGGAGAAAGCTTGAGAAATAAGGAAACCTATTCCTAATTGGTTTATGATCTTAAAGAGATAAGAATTATATTATGTTTTATGTTTTACAATTAGGAATAGGAATTGTGATATGTCTATATAAAGAAATGTCTTGTGTTCACATATGCTTTGAGTTTTGTGAGTGATTTGATATTGTGATTGTGATTGTGAACTTGATTGATTGAATAAGAGAAAGACTTATTATTGATATTGATTGTGTGATTCTATAGTTGCTAACAAGTAACAACATAGCATGATTGATCTTGCCACGTTAGCCTGATCTTCGATAAGTCGTTCCCCATTTTCACTATCATATATTAATATGTCATAAGCTGGACTCATGGCCGGTCCTGGGCTAAAGCCCGTAAAACCAGGATTTTAGATACCAAACTAATAAATACTTAATGGCGCCATAATTAATAAAATCCATTGTAGCCTAAAGACTGTCTTCCTTCCCTTTGTTATCAGAGATATTAGGTTGGGAGTTTTCTTCCGTTTTTGTGTGTGATATAATTATAACATTTTTTCTTTTCTTTTCTTTTATGAGAACTAGATTATTTCTCCGCGCTACGCGTGGATAATATATTTAAATTTGTTACATTTATCATTTTTATTTGTAAGCGAATTTTTGTATATTAAATTATATATAACTAATTTTTAAATTTGATTTTTTTTATATTTTTAGTTTGAAGTAAGTATTTCTATTATATGTAAAACAATTAACTAATAAAATATAAAGAATCAAGTCCAAAATTTTAGAGTTATGTAAAAAAATATAATTATGTATAGAACATAAATTATCTTAGTTTAAAAGATCGGAATCTCATCTCGAATAAATTCGCGAAAAGAAAAAGTACTCCAATAACCTACTTAAAATATAAAACCCCCTATTCAAAAAAAAGCGTACTTAATAAAAAAATTTTACGTGTAATAGTTAAAAACTGACAATTGAATATCGATCTAGAATATTATTTTAATATATCTAATGGTAAAATATTAATTGTAATAAACAAATTTTGAATTTTGTAATATTACATGATTTAGAAGTCCTTAAAATCTAAAAATCTATTTTATTAGCATAATTTATTCATTTATTATTTTAACGTTACAAAATATTGCTTTAGTTTTATTTGTATATTAATTTTTTAATAATTTAGTTTCTTTTTAAGTATTTTTAAAATTATCGAGAATATAATATATTTAAAATTATTTATTTAAATATATCCAAATATGATGTCTCATTTTTATGTGTGTTTGCGTTGAGCATATTTAATTTGTAGTTTGTATATTTAATAACACCTTGTTGCGTACCGTTCTAAGGTTTTAATAAATGTGTTGTCATTTCATTTCTATTACTACTAACATGATTTTTTAGTGATCAGTGATAATGTATTTTTAACGTTATGTATTATATTTTATCGTATATTTTCTAACTCTTCGTGCTGGCACTTTTTTAGAATCATTTTAATTAGATAATAGGTTTAAAAATGTAAATAAAACTGTGTATGTTGTAAATTTAGACTTTTTAGGGTGACTGAGCACTATCAATTATGGAAATTATATTATGATTTTATTTTACTAAATCTTTCTTTCTGTGTATATTTTTTGTTTTATTTTAAATTTTTACAATTGTATTGCCTTATTCTCTAATTGCAGAGAATTGATATTTCTAATTTTTGTTTCATATACCTTAAAAGTATTCGGTTGATTTTTGTTTGTTTTTTTTCTCCAATTACAATGTACATTTCGACCTATTTTTTTTTGGGATCAAACTACTAATATCATCAGATAGAAAAGCTTAAACTCTAAGAATGAAGTGAGTATTTGTGCTAAAGAAAACTGATTTAGCAACTAATATAGTGAGATATTACAATATTAGAAAGTATGAAAATTCTTCTCTGTTGTCCTACGCTGGACATAATTAAGTTGTTGTCAATTGATTCTATATTTGTGATAACTGGAAATACATCTTTATGTCTTCCTTACAAAATCCTTAATTGGTTTGCGGTTCGACCATTTCTAATATACTAAGAGTAACATAATATTAGAAGTTGATTATCTCCTTCCAATTAGGAATGCACAGAATGAGAGAAATTCAAGGTGATACCACTTTACAATTTTGTCCTCATATCTATATAAAGTTATTTTATAGATTACTCTATCTGTTTCAAAATGTAATCAGTTTTAATTAAAATCTGTAATATTAAAAGTTATTACTTTAGAAAACTGTATAATATATAAATTTAATCAATTATACAGTAATTTACATAATTTAATTGGTCACACAATATCCAAAAAATATAAAGTTACATTGAAATATAAAAACAATTTATATAGTGAAACAAAAAATACTTTTAAACCATTATATTATAAAACAAATGGAATATTAAAATTATATTGAAACATTAGAATAGTAAGAATCAGAAATGCTGAAATCTCAACGTCGATCGTTTACGTCGGCAATGCCTTAGACCATCTCCAATGTATTTCTCTATTTTTTTCTCTAAAATAGAGGAATTTCATAATAGAGATGAATTTGTCTCCGATGTATTTTTCTATTTTCTCTCCTAAAAAAAAATATTCTTGATATATTCTTTTCTAAGTTTACAAATAATATTTTTTATTCGTGAAAGTTGAAAACCAGCCCAATTTATTTTAGTATTTTATAAAATTATGATATTATTTACACTAAATATTTCTTTACAAACTATTATCTAAATAAAAAATATAATTAGATTTATATAAATAATATATTTCACTAAAAAAAATATTTTCGGTTATAATTGTTTAAGTAAAAAGTTAAATGATCATTTTGTAAAAAAAAAATAGAGGAGGTGACATGGCAAAAATATAGTTTCTCATTGGCCGATTATTTTCGCCTACGTGGACAATCTATCTGAGGCTTATATCCTCCGGTTTTAATTAAAATCTGTAATATTTAAAAGTTATTACTTTAGAAAACTGTCATTTAATATATAAATTTAATCAATTATACAGTAATTTACATAATTTAATTGGCAACACAATATCCAATAAGTATAAAGTTACATTGAAATATAAAAACAATTTATATAGTGAAACAAAAAATACTTTTAAACCATTATATTATAAAGCAAAATGAATATTCAAATTATATTGAAACATTAGAATAGTAAGAATCAGAAAAGCTGAAATCTCAACGTCGATTTTACGTCGGCCATGCCTTAAAAAATAACTTCCAGTAATTTAGTAAACACATATTAAGTTTAAAGCATCTGTCTATGTCCGTTTGCTACATCTCGGAAGAGCATGATTTTTTCATCGTGATCGGAGGTAACATGGGATTTTCCATTCGATTTCGTCGCCATAGATTGAGGTTAGAGAAATTATAGGGTTTGGTTTGCACTCAAGAGAGAAAAACAGTATATAAAGTAGCAGGAAAAGAGTAAACGGAAACGAAATCATAAAGAAGAAATTGATGGATTGAGATGTAGTGGAGTATTGATTGTGGAGATGTGGATCGAGAGAACTGTTACGATGGAGAACAAACGGGGAAGAGGAAGAGCTGGAGGCGCAGAGCATCGTGTTATCCGTCTCGGGTTGGTTTTTTTTTTTAATTATACCGATAGAGACGAAGCCCAGTAAACCAAAACGAAGCGTCGTTTTTTTTTAATTATACCGATAGAAGCCCAGTAAACCAAAACGAAGCAATACAAAATCAATAGCTTAAGAGATCCTACATGTATTAACCAAATGTTTTGATTGGGCGAATATATTTGTCAACGTGGACAGGCTTAAAACACTGTATATCTGCCTTTTAGTATAGGATAGTTAACAACAAAAGATTTATTCATTCAAATATACATAAGATTTCGTAACTTTTTAGCACCCCTTTAATTTATTTTCTTTTTTTATCACCCTTTATATTTATGATAAATAAACATCTCTATAATGTTATTTGATAAGTCAGTTTCTTACGTGTCGCGCTCACGTTAACTTTTATGACGGATAATTATCGATGTACCCTTAATGAATTATTTTTTTTTTTACATTTAAATACTATTATTGATTATTTATTTAGTTTCATTTTTTCAAATAACATATATAATAAAAAGGAAAAATTTATAACGTTTAAAAGACGAATTTAAAAACGAAAATACGTGTATATGATTTCATTAAAAAGGAAAGTTCACAAAAAAGTAATATTCCATTTAAAAAATACTTTTGAATAATATAAAATATACTTCTAAGTAGTAAAATACTTTCTTATATCTGTATTTTCTTAGATGAAAATATGTATATGTATACAATGTGACTTCGTAAAAACAAAGTTCACATAGATAATCTGATATTAAAAAAATATTATTTATTTTAAAACATAATTTTAAACAATCCAAAAAATATTTTCAAAGTAATAGAAATATTTTTTATATATCTATCTATTTTCTTAGAGGATTACATAACATAATAACATAAACTGGTATATGTTTAATTGACTAAAAATAGTTTATACTTAGCATCACTGAAATGTTGTATATATTTATCATATATTTAGTTGACTATATTATCTTTCAAAAACAATCACAAAATCTTTTTTACTGATTATTTTTAAGAGATAAGAAAAAAATAAACATAATTTTTAACAATAAACATCTTTTGATCAAATAATTATAAAATATTTTAAAATAGTATAACACTATATATTTTAACAACGTAGGTATAATATATTATTTAAAAAATTAAAAAAATTACATTAAGCATATAATAAAAATTTTAGATTTTTTTTATAAGTTATATTTTGAATTTATTAAAATGACTAAAACACATACACATTTAAGCAAAAATAAAACTAATTTAACTTGACTTAGTTATAATAAAAATAATTGTACTTCAGTTTGAATTTGAAAGAATATATGTAACTCAATATACTAACAACATGAGTGACTCGACTAATCCAATTTACATCTAAAATCATACATTTTAACTACAATAAGAAGAAATAATTTTATAATAACAATTTATTTATTTTGATGATCACTCAAAATATGTTAATAAATGAAAATAAAATATTAACCAAATGTTACAATTTAGTTATTTTGTAAAATTTATATATATGCATGAAACTTCAGAATATTATCGTTATATTAATTTATGTAATTTGGAATCAGACACTTTAGTTTAGTTCTTATTTCATTCTAGACACAATATATCTTAAGTTATGCATAATCTTCCTAAACTATATTTACATATCTAAGACAACATAAATGAAAAAATAAAATTAATAATTTTTTATATATTTGGAATAAAAAGTATTATAGCTGAATTCAGAAAAATAAATGCAATCTAATATATCCAAATAATAATTAAATCGATTGTAAAAAAAATAAAACGGACTAGAAAAAACATATCTAATATTATATGTCTAATTAAAGTAATATATTGTTATTAATATAAATTATAATTACAAATTATAAAGTAATTTAAAACTAAAATTAAATATCAACCAATTATTATAGTATATTTACTTTATAAATATTATCTACGTGGATTAGCACGGAAAAATCACATAGTATATTATATTAAATGATATATTACTAGTTAGTAGATAAATTATGTAATTAAACAAAACATGTTTCTCCTCGGCTTCTTCCTTTTTGTTTCTTTCAACGATCTTTTTTTTTTGAATGATCAATTGCTTATTATTATTTTATTTTTTTTGCAAACAATCAATTGCTTATTATCCACTGTTTTATTATGATTGATCTTTTTGGAATAGCTTTTTGTAACTTTTTGTAAATATGTTAGAAACTTTTGAAATTCAAAAGCTTTAAACTATAATAGGGTTTTTCTGAAACTCTATGAACACTATAATAGGGTTCTAATATTTTCTGAAACTCTTTAAAAATAAATTAAAAATTGACCAAGTGGAAATGCAAATAAAATGAAAAACAAATCTGACAAGATGAACTGCATTGATACTATTTGGTACTATATTGATTTTGTAGTTAAAATATAAAATTTATTTATAATTAATGGGTAATATTTTTTTTTCTGAGAAAAAGGGGCAGTAATTTTTTAGTCCGCTTTAGGCGCAGGAAAACTTCAGACCAGCACTGAGGACTGCTATGAATTTCTCTAAACACCTCAAAAAAAAAAAAATATATATAAAACAAATAGATATGAATCCATGAAATAACATGTACCTTTATGGAATATGTTTGGAAATAGAATCAAACTTTGGTTAAGAAATCAAAGTGTCCCTCTCATACCAAGTTCTAACCATAACTATTTTCTTATTAATCAAATCATAAACTAAATATAATACTAAGCTCTGAAACTTATTTATAATAAATCTTAAAATTATAGATAAACACTGGAACAATAAAAAAATTATCTTAAAAATAATAAATTAGACAATCAAAATATTCAAAATATTTTTCAAATATTATTTTCTGCATTATACACCTAACAAAAACAAAATATATAAAATATTGCTTATGTGTGTTTTGTATTTTAAATATTTAAAGTAAGAGATTTTATTTAAAAAAGTATTTATTAAATATATATTATTTTATTCAAAATTATAGTAAACACATATCTTTTGATGACATACATAAGCGTAATTTAAAATAAACCCAAAATACTTAATACATAATATTTCCGTTTAACAATAAGTGATATTCTAAAAAAATATATAATAAATGTACACAATATAGTAAGTGTACAATATATTAACTCATAAAATACTAAAACATATATATATATATATATATATTAACTATTAAGGATCACTATTAATTTAAAGATTTTTTTATAATTGTCTAAATCAATTTTTGAAATAAAATATATAATACAAAAATAAATTACATTTTTTATGAAAAAACATGTATAAGAGCAAAAATAATTTATAATATGCGTAGTATAATTATAGCAAGTGTCATATTTAGTGTTAATAAAAGAAAAATGTTGAAATTAATGTTAACTTAAAATTAAATAAACATTTTCCAATATTCTTTAAAATCTAAAATATACTTTTATTATTGTTCAATTTCTCATTTTTATTCCTATAACGGGTTGAACCTCAATATTATAAAAGATAAAAATATATTAGTGCTGCTGATCCTGATTATAATCATCTAAACTGGATTGGGATTGTCATCTCACATAATGACAAATTCATCAAAGTAAACAAGTTCACCTGATTTCAGAGGGATGTCGAGCCCACTTCTTGTAAACAACTTTTAAACCATCGTCTTCATGTTCTGTTGAAGAAGGAATAACCATTGGATCTTTGAAATAAACATTAAACACTTCTCACTAATATCTAACGTGGATATATTATATCAAGTTTTATGTTTTTGACATAAATACACAGAGATAAGTAGCTAAAGTGCAATTAAATAAACTAAACAGATCATCTAATAAATTGATACAATTAAACAAAATAAAAATATGACCGGAACGAGACCAGACATTAACGGAGCAGCAACAGACAGAAAAGAGGTATGAGCGAACTGTCTCCGCTCCACCCGCTACACCTGTTTAACCCACACCTCATATAGAGAAATGTGACAGGTTGGGCACATCTCCTCCAGAGTGGCGATTGTCGAACAAACCTGAAGACCAAATGCCAAACTAACAAATTATCACTTGCGTCGGACTCGGACCCAGTCCACTTCCACTTCCAAAGAGCTGAGGGATCTTTGTTACAGTCTCTAACATTCTTAGTGTTCTCCATCATAATACCCTACCGGGTTCACCTCGTCTCTCTTCACCTTTATCTTCTCTTTAATAGGAAAATCGAATAACGTTTTCACAGTCTCCTCTGTACGCTTCTTTGTGTCGCAAGGCACATCATGATGATCACCTGAAAAAATCTCTATTTTTCTCATGCATCAACGATCTCCGGGATCACATTTTGGACATCTTCGGGTCATCTAGATGCAAGAAATTGATCATAGGTACTTGTTCGGGTATGTCAGGGATGAAATTGGTATATGATAAAGTGGTTATAATAAATTTTGCTTATGGAAAGGAAAACCAAATGAACGATAAAAATCAATGTGACGTTGACTTATAAATTAACGACTAGGAATATAGAAAGTTAATTCTTTTAATTTCTCCATTAACTTTTGATTTCTAAGTTAGAAAAATGAAAGATGTTTTGTAGATATAAACTAATGAAAAAAATTATTGATAGATTACTGTAGAAAGTGAAACAAATAAACTTTGAGGTCAAAACACAAATACAGTGTAAAGATAAACAAATATAGATAAAAAAAAAACCATAAAGAATGTGATGAATTTACACTATAGACACAGAATTACAATACTGGTTACAAATCATTTTGGAAATTTCACAAACTCATCTACTTACTATACTGGTTAAATTTTCAAATGTTTTTTTGTTTGTTTGTTTCAGATTTGATTAGTTGGAAAAATTTAAACCAAAATGAAAAATATTTAAAATTGTTGGTTTAGTAACCAGGAAACATTGGTGGTGGTGGCGATGCGTATTGGAATCCTATATTTGGTGGAAGGATGAAATCATCATCACCACCGTCATTATTTTTTGGTGGCGTTGATGTTGTAACTGGTGGTTTTACTTCTTGTGTTGACGGTGATGGTGCTTCGATTTGTTCTTCTGAAGGAACTGGAGATATATCTGGTTGGGAAAGTGGAGTTGGAGTATGATTCGGCTCGGAGATTGGTGTAGGAGCAGGAGCTGAGTTGAGCACTGGTGATTGATCATATTCTGATGGTGCTTCTATGGTCTTAGAGTTTGGAGTTGGAGCTTGAACCGGTGATGAATCTTCTTCAATTTCTGTTGAAGGTGTTGGAGCGGGTGATGATTTGAACACAGGTGAATGATCTGATTCTGATGGTGCTTCGACGGTCTCAGAGTCCGGAGTTGGAGCTTGAGCTGGTGATGAATATTCTTCTATTTCTGATGAAGGTGTTGGAGTTGGTGATGATTTGAACACTGGTGAATGATCTGATTCTGATGGTGCTTCGACGGTCTCGGAGTCTGGATTTGGAGCTTGAACTGGTGATGATTCTTCTTCTATTTCTGATGAAGGTGCTGGAGCGGGTGACGATTTGAACACTGGTGAATGATCTGATTCTGATGGTGCTTCAACGGTTTTAGAGTATGAAGTTGGAGCTTGAACCGGCGATGATTCTTCTTCTATTTCTGATGAAGGTGCTGGAGCGGGTGACGATTTGAACACTGGTGAATGATCTGATTCTGATGGTGCTTCGATGGTTTTCGAGTATGGAGTTGGTGCTTGAACCGGCGATGATTCTTCTTCTATTTCTGATGAAGGTGTTGGAGCATTTATCATTGGAGATGTTGCCGGTGGTAAAGGTGTTGCTGGTTTTGGTGGTGGTGAGAAAGCTGGAAGAGGAGAATATATCGGTGATGAAGGTGGTGGCGTGTAGACTGGAGGAGGCGGAGAATGAACTGGAGGCGGTGGAGAATACTTCGGAGGTGGTGGAAAGTGGACTGGTGGAGGAGGTGGAGGAGAGTAGATAGGTGCAGGTGGTGGTGGAGAGAAAACTGGTGGGGGTGGTGGTGGTGGTGAATGGACTGGTGGGGGAGGAGAATGGACTGGTGGTGGTGGAGAGTGAACTGGTGGTGGTGGTGAATGAACTGGTGGTGGTGGGGGAGGAGAGAGGACTGGTGGTGGTGGTGAATGGACTGGTGGGGGAGGAGAGTGGACTGGTGGTGGTGGTGAATGAACTGGTGGGGGAGGAGAGAGGACTGGTGGTGGTGGAGGAGGAGAGTATACCGGAGGTGGTGGAGGAGGTGAAAATACAGGAGGCGGTGGGGAATGAACTGGTGGTGGTGGAGGAGAATGGACTGGAGGAGGAGGAGAAAATACAAGAGGTGGTGGAGAATGAACTGGTGGTGGTGGTGGGGAGTGTACTGGTGATGATTGTGGTGTTTCTTCTGTTGACGGTGGTTGAGGACGACGTTTTTTTATGGGAGATGCGTCATAAGGATCGTCTGTGACCGGTGGTTCCATTGGCGGCGACCTAATTTTTGGTGTTTCTGTTTTTGGTGATTGTTCATGCTTAGGTGACTCTTCAGGTTTTGTCATATCTGGTTCAGGAGATTCTTCTTGTTTTGGTGGTTGTTTCTTAGGTGACTCTTGTTTTGGTGACTCATGCTTAGGCTTTGGCTGTTCTGGTTTCAGTGAATCTTGTTTTGGTGTTTCTGGTTTAGGTTCTTTTGGTTTAGAAGGCTCTGTCTCAGGTTCTGGACTAGGTTGTTGTGGTTTGGGAGATTCCTTTGGATTTGGTTTAGAAGGTTCTTCTAATTTTGGTGTATTAATCTCCGGTTTATGCTCTGGTGTTTTTGGTGTATTAGGTGTTGGATTTGAGCCTCCTCCTCCGCCACCACCGGCACACTTGTCCTTGCTGCAATCCACAGGACGACTAACCACTGGTAAACATTCTTTAGCCGACTTTTGTTGTGGTCTGTTCTGTAAGCAATTGCTTGTATCATCAAACTGTTTATCTTGACTTTTCCCAGGAACACAACTCTGCGCTTCTCCATTGAAGAAGTTATAAGAAAATGTAAAATTTGACAACTTTGGCAGCTTGCAAATACTGTCCGGAACAAATCCAGTGAGCTTATTGTATGAGAAATCCATTTGTTCCACATTATCTAAGAGTGACAAGCTTGACGGTAAACTTCCAACAAACCCATTCTTGCTCGCATCAAACACAGTCACATTGTTCAACGATCCAATCTCGTTAGGGAAACAACCGCTCAAGTTATTCCCTATAAACATAATCTCGTTGAGATTCTTCATCTTACCAATGGTTTTTGGGATGCAACCGCTGAATTTATTATGCGCAAAGGTCACGACGGAAGCAGTCGATTTACCGATTGTCTCAGGGATGATCGACTCGAATCTATTGTTGTTCAAGAAAATAGCATCGAGATCCTTATCAAAGATCTCTGGGGGAAGTTTCCCTTCAAAATCGTTGTATCTCACGTCAAGGAACTTCAAAGATGGCCAAGAGAGTGCAACTATCGGGAACGGACCAACAAAACGGTTGTTGCTCACATCGAATTCATACATTAATGTCAGTTTTGATAAGCTTTTTGGGATAATACCGCAGAATCTGTTGGAATTAATATGAAACAAGGCGACATCAGTCAACAGACCTAGTTCATGAGGCAAATATCCAGCTATATCTGCATGGTTCATATCAATTCCCGCCACAACCATCATGTTTGGATCATCAAGTGCTGGCGCGCAGAACACACCTTTATAAGAACACACGTTTGTACCAACCCAGTTAGCTGATGTGTTGAAGGGATCAGAGTATATTGCCTTTTTCCAAGCTTGAAGGGCAATGTAAGCCCTCTTGAGTCGGTTGTTAGCAAATTTGAGGTCTACATCGACTTCATATTCTATATCGTCGAGAAGATTGTCATTCTCCGGTGAAGTTAAAAGTTGACGTTTTGTGAGAAATGAAGCTTCTTCATCGGTGAGAGCGGTTGTAGAATGTATGATAGTAAAAATGATAAAAAAGAATAGGAGAAGGAAGCAGCCATAAGGCTTCTCCATTGTTCTTCGATTCATGGTGATGAAAAACCTTGGAGATGGCTCATTGACTTGCTTAATAAATGAATGTTGTGGAGATAAAGCCTATAATGAAAGAAAGGCAAACAGAAACCACCAATTTTGTTTTCTATTTTTAGCAAAACGAAAATTATACAAGCTAATGTTTTCAAGGATGCAAAAATAGCAAACTATTGTAGCTAATATAGAACTTGATGACAACGTCTTTAGAAGTTTTGTTTGTTTTACCACATTTGAAATCTGAACGATCGAGACTCTTACAGACTGGGAAAAAAAGAGTAAAAACTCTTTCTTATTGTTGTAGACATGGCGTTTGCGTTTTGAATTCTTAGAGACGTTAAAAATATATAAGAATATTGTTTCTTAGATGCTGATACTGTAGGCTATTAGTATTTATTCATCATCATGATGGGGTAAAGTAAACTAAGAAATAAAACATCAAAAGCCGTTCATAACTAAAAGAAAATTTCCAAGGATCAAATTTAACAAGGCCATCACAACATGGCCTAGCTCACTTCGTTATCACAAAAGTCTTCACTGCTGTTCCATTTGTCAACTTGTTATCTAGCTCTACTATCTAATTGTTTTGTAGAGGCAAGACTCGTTCATCACAACCTCTCAGTAACTTGAAAAAAATGGAGATCAAAATAAACGGACACTTGACCCTAATTCCTGTTATCTTGGTCAGCCTATACTATTGCTTGTCTCCGCCACACCACAACATGGTGGAGACCACCATTTTGTGCTGGTTCATGGGGGCGGTCATGGGGCTTGGTGTTAGTGTAAACTCATACCAATATTGAAATCTCAAGGCCATAACGTAACAGCGGTCGACTTAGCGGCATCCCGGATCGATCTACGTCGGGCTGAGACTCTACGGTCGTTTGCGGAGTATATTGGGCCGTTGATGAGTCTAATGGAAACTCTAAGTGAGGAAGAGAAGGTGATTGTGGTGGAACATAGTTTAGGGGGGGCTGGCTATTTCCAAGGCCATGGAGATATTCCATGATAAGATTCATATGGCTATTTTCGTCACTGCCCTAATGCCTAGCCTGGCCTTTAATTTCACCATCCTTTCTCAAGGGGTATGCTACTAATTACATAATTTCCGCTTTTAGAGTAAGATTGTTCGTTTGGTTCAAACTTAATAATCCTTGTTTAACACTTGTGTTTATATTTTTCTTCAACAATTCTAAGGGAAACCGTATCCAAGCTCTGTGGCTAGTCTACATTTTTGTAAAGTTGGCGAGGTGGCAAGCTCCACAACTGGACTCGAAGTTTATATTTGGAGATGGGCCTGATAAACCTCCTGCAATTTTCAATTGAGGCCAACTTTTTATTCCATTAACTATGTATGATCTCCTAAAGAGGTAAACAAACACAAAACTTATCAATAATTTTTTTTTTTGGTCAACAAACTTATCAATAATTTTTTCATTCTTTTAAACCTCGGTTGAGTAATGTAAAGGCTGTTGCAGTGGCAAAATCAGTCCTTTCATGCTGAACTCATCCTCCATGATTGGAATGTAGAACCCTCTTTGATATTATGAATGAATGTGTTTGACCCAAAAAAAAAAAAAGAATCATAATTTCCTCAGATCTGGAATCAGTTTTAGAAATTATGATGTAAATAGTTAACACTTTATATCATGAAAAGTTTGAATCGGAATACAAGAAAACAAACCGATCACACTACCCCATCAACACTGTCATTCTCATTTTTGTAACACTTATATTTGAAGGACGTGGAACTGGCGGAATTATTGGTTCGGCCACAACGATTATTCAGCTACGAAAATATAGATACTAGTCTTGTGCTCACGCCAGAGCGATTCGGGTCGGTAAATCGGATCTTTGTACTGTCCGATAAAGACAGGACCACTGGTGAAAGAGTTTCAGCTCTGGATGATCAAGAACAACCCTCCTAACCACGTGGAGCATATCCAGGATTCTGATCATATGGTCATGATTTCTAAGCCGTTAGATCTCGGTGACTGTCTTTTATCTTTGGCTAAAAAGTTCGCTTGAAAAATTATGACATTTCGATTCATCATTTTTTTTTTGATCAATGATCCTTATGGTTATCAATATTGCCTGCATATTTATACTTTTGTAACATCACTCTGCAATATTTATACCTTTGTAACATCACTCTGCAATTTGTTTGACTTTTCAAAATTAGCAACTCCAACTAACATTTTCATAAAACTAACCAAACCTAAGTTGACCACTTTAATTAGCATGCCATTATGGATTATGACTAGGTTAAAATCTAACGTATCAAAATTTAATACCGATAAAAATACTCTGTTTTATTTCGGAAAATCTTGATGAAACCAATGATTTTTTTTTTAAAATGCTGTAAATTAACTTCACCAAACTTATTAATAAGATGGACTTAAGCATGGGTTACATATTTCATCTGAGACCTGAATTCGTGTCATATACTCACGATTCAAATCCAGTTTTAAACTTTGGGGCATGCTTTTTTATTATGAAGATTTCTTTTTGAAAAAGAAAGTCAATGATAGACTAACAATACTGAAAGGCTTATTGCATATTATATGATAACGAGTATATAGTTTTGTAACTGCATTTTTTTCAAAGTTGTGCTAAGTGTGTATTAGCTTCAAAAGATCTTAAAGATAAAAGGTATTAGTACCCCCAAATTGTATTCATCTGTAACTCTCAATGATTCTCTTAATCAAACTTATACATAAATCAACAACTTCCAAAACGCCACATGGCACGAGAGCTACTAACTTTAAAGAGGCCAAAACCAAAAAAAAAACTCATCACATGAATCCAACGAGAGGAATGGGAACGTTAGCGTAACTGTTCCGGCGACCGTCATGAACTACCGGAAGCGCCGGCTGAGGCTTACGGAAAGCTTCTTCTAATGATTCAGCCACGGCGGCGACAAAAACGACTGCCATCTTCACTAATTCGATGCAAAACTCCAGCTTTTGAGACACCATACTGTGTTTAATTTGTAGGAGAAAAATAAAAATGTATGATTCGGTTCTTTGGTTTGTTTTCTGGCGCTTTTGAGGTATGTATTCCTTCACTTTATTTTTTTCCCTTTTAGGGGGTATTTTCATCCCTATTCCATTTTTTCCTCTAAAATAGAGTAAAAGTGAATATAGAGTAAGAAATGCTCCAACCTAACTTTATATCTCACTCCATAATAAAATTTACTCTATTTTCTCACTCCATAATGAAATTTACTCTATTTTCTCACTCCATAATGAAATTTACTCCATAAATGGAATAATCTATTTTTTGTTTGTTCATCACTCCATTATGGAGTGGAAAATAGAGTAGAATTAGAACAATTTTACTCCATTTTCATTTTTATTCCATTTTGAAGAGAAAAAAATAGAATTTTACATTGGAGATGCTCCGAGAACTCTCGTCTTTGCGAGGTCTTACTCGTAAAACCGGAGTTATATTTATACACATTCACGTCCAGGCATACATTATTCCTATGCATTATGATAAATATAATAATTGGTCGACTGATATGCCACTTGGCGTTTGTTTCTCTAGCCATGTTCGTTTACGTGTCGCGCGACCTGCGACCTGCGACTAAGATTACGTTTGTTTACGTGTCGCGCGACCTGCGACTAAATCTACGACCTGCGACTAAAACTATGTTCGTTTACGTGTCGCGCGACCTGCGATCTGCGACCTGCGACCAATCGCGCGATCAAAATTTTCTTAATTTTTTAGTCGCTGTTTTTTCGGGCGACTTAAAGGGAACCCGCGACTGGTCGCGCGATCAGTCGCGCGACATCAAAACGAACAACAACCTGCGACTTGCGACTTGCGACCAATCGCAGGTCGCATGTTACGCGACAGCAAAACGAACAACAACCTGCGACCTGCGAGCAGTCGCAGGTCGCATGTCACAGGTCGCGCGACATGTAAACGAACACGGCCAGAATCTAGTACAAATCAGAACCATTAACTATCTAACAACATTTCTCAGAGGATGCTTTATTGTACTTTGGTTTATCCGAAGAGCCAATATTCGTTTGGGGCAACTTTACTTCGCAGGTCGCATGTCGCAGGTCGCAGGTCGCGCGACATGTAAACGAACACGGCCAGAATCTAGTACAAATCAGAACCATTAACTATCTAACAACATTTCTCAGAGGATGCTTTATTGTACTTTGGTTTATCCGAAGAGCCAATATTCGTTTGGGGCAACTTTACTTACATGTGTAAGTATATGTCTAACGTTGTTACTAACGCTTTAGTGGCGTATATATATATTGTATAAATGTGCAAGCAAGTATGGTTTCTTTTACTTATCCTAGATAAGTAACTTGTACTAAGCAAGAAACGTTGTTACTAAGCAAGGGTTGTAACTTGTACGTGCGATTGAAAATAGGAATATATATATAATAGCTAAAAACCAGGGTATTCATCAACCATAATTATCTCAGCTAATTGCCCGAGGATCCGATTGGTACGGATTTTCGTTTTAAGTTGTTGCTTTAGACGGTTGGCTGTAGAGATTTTGATAGTTAAAACTGTTAATATTATTTTAAATATTGAAAAATTAAAATTAATAATCAAAATCATAAGAGTAAATAATATTTAAAATCATTTATTATAAATATAAAATTATGCAAATAATAATGAAAAAGCATATATGAAACCAAAGTTATATAATATGGATCTCAAAATAACAAAAAGAAAATAACAATGATTAATTTATCAAATAAATTTTATAATAAAATTAATATAAAGTAGAATAAGTATTTTAGTTACCGTGGGGTAGAGAAAAAAATATTTTTTACAATAAAATAAAGGAAATCTATTTTGTTTGCAAAGCCACGTGAACGAAGATGTAGACATTTTTTTGAAAAGAAGAGAGAAAAACATAAAAGGCTTTGAAAACTTTAGAACCCTTAAAAATAGACTTTAAAAACTAATTGATGAAAAATAGACTTTAAAAAATTTAGATTTGAGTCAATACTTTTAAAGCAAAACCCCAATTTGAGCCTAAATCTAAAATTAGAGAGCTTTTCTGATAATTAACTTTTCTAGAAGTCAGTTTGCAAAGAAAAAAAAATTATTCGAGAAGTCTACGACTTGGGAAGTGATGGCGGAAAATATTTACTTTAGCTTTAACTTTTATCTATAGCCTTTAAAATATCAATCATATTTTAAATCAATTTTTAAAAATAGAGCAAAAAATAGCCGTAAAACCCCTAATTCTAAAACAATCATTTATAGGCTGCAATAAAAATGTACAGTTACATCAGATAGATCTATAACAAAATTTATACAGCCAATTTTTTTTTTTGAATATATGTTAAATTTATTCAAAAGAAAATTACTTTTGTACAACAAGTGTAAACTGTTTTTTGAGAAAGATAGAACTTAATTTTAATCCAAATCTCTTATCTTGTGGCAAACCACATTATACATTATATTCCAACCAATCGTCATGGTTTACGATTTCTATAAAGAGATAGTTTAAATGGTTCATGTTCACGTATATATATATATTTCTCAAAAAAAAACATGCTCATGTATATTATCCACGTGAAAACATATATCAGTTACATAGTTAATTATGATATTAGTTAATAACATACGGGATTTCTTGAGTATGGATCAGGATGAAAATTTTGCACCACTAGGACACGAGGACATGAAGACAATTTGATGTTGTTTTCTATAGGAAATTTTATGAATATTTTGATTAACCTGCATGAATAATATTTCAAATTTGTTTTCTTAACATATGCATACAAAAAAAAACCATACAAAACTTCGTATGTTCCCCTCGGTAGTGCAAGGCTGACTAAGATCGTGTTTAGTATAAACATACATACACATCACATGATGTAATTTGTTACTTTATTATGAGGAATCAAATGGTTTTGATTAGAAAAGATCAAAAAGTGTTTGAATATAAAGTGCATCTAGCTATTTCTTCATCCTCGAATGATTGGTAGTTTTTTATTACATAAAGTGGAATCTGGATAAGTCATTAAGTTTGAGATATTTGCAAATAACAACATGATTGCTGCCAAAACAATATGATCGTCCTAATTTATATTCAAATCTCATCCAAACCTACTTTAATACAAACTTATCAAATGGAAGAAAACTAACTATAATCCAAACTAATGAAAACGAATAGTTTTATTTCACTGTGCCAAGCTTTTACAGACCTAGCTAAAACAATCCATAACTAAACCTTTAAAAAGTAGGGGTTTTAAATACCAAAACAAAGATCGGGGTGAGTAAGTAACTGCCATTTACTTAATGGGATTGAAATGAAAATCAATAGAATAGTCTGATGGGATGTAGCACCACACTCAAATGATGCATACATGAGAAAAAATATTTAAGAAGATTGTTGCTACTTGCTAGGAGTATCTAAAATATTGTTTCATAAACTTAAAGCTTCAAGCTTAACTAAATAAATCACCAAAATTAGCAAACCATATGTTGTAAGAGCCCATGAGACACATGCCACGTGTTTTCGTGATAGTTATTGAAGTTCACCCTAGATCTATCTTTCAAGATCAAATATTATATTGTGACTAGCTAGTGGTGATTATTTTTAAAGGATTGTACCTAAGAAAAGTATAAAACATTTATAAAGTAACCATTAGAAGTGCAGGGAGTTGCTAAAAAAAAAGACAGTGTATGGATTGTAGGGAATCCCATTTGCAGATTCTAATACCAACATGATGACTGGATCAACAAAAGTGAGAAATCACTTAAAGTTTTCGATTTTGTTTGATTTAGTTGTTGCTTTGGTGGATGTGAGCGTCAAATTGTTCGCGTGTAACAAGTACAACATATGTAATGAACAGAAATTTGGTGTATGCTTAATTAAATCGAATTTAGAATATATTGTTAAGTAATCATATCCTTTCTCTCTAGGCCAGCCTCCGTTAAATTAAGTTTTTTTTTTTAACCGGCGGTCACCGTCGTGGTATTCCAAAACCACAAAACCACGATGTCTGTCACGTTTATACTTCCATTTGCTTTTCGTTCTTAACATTCAAATAAAGAGGTCGTTTGGTAACATGTTCATGTATACAATTATCAAAAACAAAAACATGTTTGGGTATATATATAATCCACGTTAATATATACCTATATGTACTTTTGTTATGAATTATTTAAATATATAATTTATATGCTTATGGGCTACTGCTAACATAAGGGGTTGGTTGAATATGGATCAGGATATGAAAATTCTGCACCAATAGGACACGATGACATGAAGACAGTTTGATGTTGTTTCTGATTTAAACTTTTATAAATATTCAGATTAGCTTGCATGGTTAAAACTTACAAACTTCGTATGTTCTTCTTGTCAGTGTAAAGGCTGACTAAGATCTTGTTTAATAAATACACACGTATCCATCACATGATGTATGTTGATACTTTATTATGAGGAATCAAAAGCTTCTCGTTACAAAAGATCAAAAAGTGCTGATTATAAAGTGCATATGATAATGATTAATAGTTACTTATTTATTCTCGAATTATTGGTAGTTGTTTATTACATAAGTGGAATCTGTATGTATGTTATTAAGTTTGCGATATTTACAAAAACAACATGGATTATTTCTCCCTACAACAATATGTTCGCCCTAATTCATATTCAAAACTAATACAAAATCAAATTATACTAAGCTTACCCAAATGGAAGAAAACTATAATACAAACTAATGGAAATCAAGAGTTTCATTTCACCGTGCCCAAGTTTTCACAAACCTAGCTAAGACAATCCATAATTAAACCTTGAAAAGCAAAGTGACCCGAAAATAAGAGAATTAGGGTTTTAAATAACAAATCAAAGATCTAGGTGATTAAGTAATTCCACTTAATTCGTAGAATTGAAATGATATCAATAGAGTAGTCGATGGGATCGACGTATAGCACCATTGGTCAGAAAAAACTATTAAGTGAAGATTGTTGCAATTTGCGAGTATCTAAACTATTGTTTCTTAACTAATCTAACTAAGTTCACTTATGGATCATGAGAAGATTAAAAATCAAAATTTATCTAATGAAAAACACTTTGCTTTAAATTTCCCCCAAAAAACTAGATGAAACCTATTTCTGTAAATATATGTAAATTTAAATTGAAAGGAAGTTAACTTCACCAATCTATTCATTATATGAATTTGAACATTGTTACATATTTCAAATTTTCAACTGAGACCTGAATTCGTGTAAAGAACATGGTTACTCAAACTTATGCTTAGTAGCTTCACAGGTTCTTAAAGAAAGTTAAACCGATTAGTACTTAATTTTTTTATAAAAGTCGACGTTTTTATTCATCTGTAACTCTTCATGATTCTTCCGGTTAAACTTATACACAAATCAACAACTTCCAAAACGCCAAATGGCACGAGAGCTACTAACTTTAACGAGGCAAAAAAAAAAAAAAAAAAACTCATCACATGAATCCAACGAGAGGAATGGGAACGTTGGCGTAACTGTTCCGGCGACCGTCATGAACTGCTGGAAGCGGCGGCTGAGGCTTACGGAAAGCTTCTTCTACCGATTCAGCCACGGTGGCGACAAGAACGACTGCCATCTTCACTAATTCGATGCAAAACTCGAGCTTCTGAGACACCATACTGTGTTTAATTTGTAGGAGAAAAATAAAAATATACTCTTCTTCGGTTTGTGTTTTGCGCTTTTGAGGTATGTGTTTCCTTCCCTCTATATGTTTTCCGCTTCTCGAGAACTCTTGTCTTTGTGAGGTCTTACTTGTAAAAGCCGAGATGTATTTATACACATTCACGTCGAGCATACAATGGATTATTTTAGACTTAATAGTTGGTTAATTGATATGCCACATGGCGTTTGTTTTGTTAGCAACTTTTCTCTGAAGATGCTTTGTTGTACTTTCGTTTATCTGAAGAGCCAATATTCTTTGGGGGCATTACATGTGTAAACATACGTCAGATAAAGAGATCGTTTAATATAACATATTCATGTATATATTTTTGAAAAATAACATGTTCATAATTATGTACATAATCCATATGAAAATACATGTTAGTATTGATATTATATAATATATAATTGATACACGTTATATATAATAACAGACGCGTTGGTTGAATTTGGATGAGGATGAAAAGTTCTGCACCAATAGAACACGAGTACATCAAGACAATTTGATGTTGTTTTTGTATGAAACTTTTATGAATATTCTGATTAACTTTCATGGATAAAATACTTGCAAAACTTCGTATGTTCCCCCTGGCAGTGTAAGGCTGACTAAGATATTTTTTAATATATATATGCGTATACATCACATGATGTAAGTTGATACTTCATATGAGGAATCAAAAGGTTCTCATATACAAAAGATCATAAACTGCAAATGATAATGATTACTAGTTTTTTTTTTGTTTATTCTCGGATGCTTGGTAGTTGTTTATTACATAAAGTGGATATGTATGTCATTAAGTTTGCGATATTGCAAATAATAACATTGCCTATTTGCTAAAATAATATGATCTTCCTTATTCAAATCAAATCTAATCTAAAATCAAATTGAATCGAACTTATCCAAAACCAAAAGGAAGAAGACTGAAATCCAAAATAATGAAAACGATTTCACTGTGCCCCAGTTTCACAAACCTAGCAAAAAAAAATGAACAAGACTTAGGTTTACTCCTAAGGTGAATCTTTAATCTATTTTATTAAAAAAATTTGAAATAATTGAAAAAAAATAATAACGTCAATTTTAATGATACATGCCACTAACTAAACCCTAAACTTTAAATCTATACCCTAAACCCAAATCCTAAACCTTAAACCCAAACCGTAAACCCTAAACCCAAACCATATATCCTAAACCCAAATCCTAAACCCTAAACCCAAACCGTAAATCCTAAACCCAAACCCTATATTCTAAACCCAAATCATAGACTCTAAACTCAAACCATATATCCAAACCTAATCCCTACACCCTAAACTCACATCGTAAACCCGGAACCCAAATCCTATATCCTAAAGGTTTGGGTTAATATTGATGTTGTTTCTTTAGGGTTTAAGATTTGGGTTTAGAGTCTAGGTCTGGGTTTAAGATCTAGGGTTTGAGTTTAATGTATAGGGTTTGGGTTTAGAGTTTACGGTTTGAGTTTAGGGTTTAGGATTTGGGTTTAAGATATAGGGTTTGGGTTTAGGGTTTAAAGTTTGAGTTTAGAATTTAGGGTTTAGAGTTTGAGTTTAGAATTTAGGGTTTAGGGTTTAGGGTTTAGGGTTAAAGTTTATGGTTAAAATTTAAGATTTAGGATTTAGTTAATGGCGTTATCGTCATTAAAATGAGCGTCATTATCTTTTTTGAATTATTTTTAATTTTTTTTAAAAAAATAATATATTTTATTATTAATCTATGTGGCTTTTTGATTGGTAAAAGAAAGGAGGTGAATTTAGGGTGAACCTAAGTTTTGTTAAAAAAAAAAATCCCTAACCACACCTTTGAAAGGCAAAGACTCAGAGTGACCTGAAAATAAGAAAATAAGGGGGTTTAAAGAACAAACCAAAGATCGATGATTAAGTAATTCCACTTAATTCGCGGGATCGAAATGAAAATCAATATAGTCGATGGGACGTAGCACCATACTCAAAAGATGCATAAATGAGAAAAGTTATCATAGAATATTGTTGCTTATTGCAAGTTGCAAGGAGTACCTAAACTATTGTTTGTTAAACTTTAAGCATCAAGCTTAATTAAACAAAGCACCAAAATTAGCTAACCATATTCTAAGAGTCCACAAGACACATGTCACATGTTTCATCCTAGTCGTTCAAGTTCCTCCTACTTTTATCTTTCAAGATCAAACTTTATATTGTTGCCAGCTAGTGGCGATTTTAAGAAAAGTAGAAAACGTTTTAGAAGTAACCAATAGTCAGTGTAGTGAATTTCATTTCCAGATTCTAATACAGTAATACCTAGAACGTGATGACTGTATCAAGAAAAGTGGAAACTCACTTTTCGTTTTATATTTTGTTTGTTTAGTTGTTGGTTTAGTGGATAAGAGCGTCAAATTATTCGTGTGTACCAAAGAACAACACGCACTTAGTTTGTTCTGAAGTTACCATAAAGACAGATGGACAGAATTTTGGTGTATGTTTAATGAATTTATAATATATTGTATAATTAATTCAAAACGTTCTATGAAATTTAATTAGTCTTACTCTCATATTTTTGAATTTTGAGCCATACGATCCAAAATGAAAAGAAAATTAGCTGGTATACTTTTTCTGAAAAAGCAAAATTTAAGTAGGTAAAAAAACCTTTTGAAATCCATTGGTGCTTAGATGACTATCCAGTCAGTTCATGAATTCGATCCAGCCAACATATATAGCTAATTTAGTCAAAATATTTATGAAATGTTTTATTGAAAGACACGCACAAGCGAATAGAACCTTGACCATACGAAGTTTGTTTAGCAACTTGGATATGATATAATGCGGAATACGTGTTATATTGCATGCAACATGGAATTGGATTTCATATTCCAATGACTCTAAAGTCTCATATATAAAATAAAAAATATGGATTACGGAAACGTAAGAAAATCTTGTGATGCATGGTGATGACCTTACCACATCTTCCTTTTTGATTATTTTGCTATTCCACAATCTTATCCACTTATTTCCCTTAATATATGAGCTTTCAAAACTTTAAACTAATCAAGATCATAAAGTAAAAACTGATGACGATCATAATTATGTTTTAGCTTTTGTTCTGTGTTCCACTTCAAACCAAGTTGACCAATTATATATTTATAGGTATTTAATAAATTTCAAATACAAATATGCAGTTTAAAAACAATAGGTATTTAGTAACCAATATTCAAGAGGCTAGTTGTGAATACCACAAAAAGGTTTAAGTAGGTGAAAGTTTTCTGTCATTACTGCAAGGAGTTAACTCAAAATACTTCTAACAGAAACCACAAAAAGATGGATGCCACAAAAACAGTATTGAATCCAAATGGCTAAGTGAATGATCAACCTTTCATCAGCCATATGGATTGGGATTATCAATTAGTTATTATCTGAAAGAGATTAACTTTGTTGTGTGTTTATGTGTTAGGCCAGTAAAGGCCAAGAAAGGAGGTGGTGGTGGAATAACCAAAGTATGTCAGCTTTCTCCACAACTTGACAAGTTTATTGGAACATCTCAGATAGCTCGAACTGAGGTAATCGTCATCTAGTTCCTGTAGAGTGGTCTTTCAGATATGGTTTGGGGCTTATATTAAAATAGAAAGGTTTGCAAGACCCAAAGGATGGAAGAAAGATACTATGTGACGAGTTCGCTGCATTCCTTGTAAAGTGCATTAGCATGTTGTTACAAATGAACAAGGCATTGTCCAAGCACATTTGGTCCTTGGCTGATGGAGGAGATGGTACTTTCCTTTTCATAGAAAGTTGTAGTGTTGTTGTACATTCAAAATTTATAGGATGATTTTCAATCTTAGACCTAAGTCTCGATCCTAATTCGAAGCTACCTCTCCAACTATTTAAGGCAAATCAGAAATAGTAAACACTCTAGCGTAAACAGTCTTTCTTTTATTTTTGAAAACACAAACTTTACAATCTTTTAAATCTTCAACGGCTCCGTTGCTCTCTCTCCTCACGTAAGTCTGATCAGGCTTATCAAAATCATGTTTAATTTTGTTGAAATCTAGTAGTCAACCGCTCGGTTTAATACACTGATTTTTATGTCAGGGAAACTAATTTTTTTATCTCAGGGTGTGTAAGTGTAACCGGTGAAAAGGGGGACAAACGAAGAAGTGGAAGAAGATTATGAAGAAGAAAGTGAATACGAAATTAGGAGTTTGCGAAAACGGAAGAAGAAAAAGTTAGTTTTATCAATCTCTCTCAGTTCTTTGTATTGTCCAGCTAGTTATCGCCACCTTGATGCATTTACTGTGGTGACAGCATTAACCAGGACAGAGGACAGAGGTACATGGCTCACCTGAGTGAATCAGCTTCTTTTCGTCCTGTAACTCAAGTTCTGAACCTAACTCTCAGAGGTACTTATATAAGTTTCGGAACCGATGGTTTTAGGTTGTATAGTTCCTACATTCTATGGGGAGCCAGGTAAGCTTTTTCAACGTATTATAATTTGACAAGGTTCCTTTGTACATCTAGAAGATGCATCCAGATGGTCCATTTAGATGTCTTATCCAAATGCTTCATCTGGATGTTGTTCGTTTCTTCATTTCGTCCATGCATCCAGATGAATCATCTGAATGCATCTATGTTCGTTTGCTTTTCATTTTTTAGCTTTTCATTTTTTAACTTGCATCTGCATCCATGTGGACTTGTTAATAAAATGACTAAAATATATTTTTTATGTTTCGGCGGAAAA
The DNA here is from genome assembly GCF_020379485.1 of Brassica napus. NCBI lineage: Eukaryota > Viridiplantae > Streptophyta > Magnoliopsida > Brassicales > Brassicaceae > Brassica > Brassica napus. Next base: position 29,736,303 of record NC_063446.1, read on the forward strand.
ATAGCATTTTTACAGTTTTGGCGAAAAATATTTTTGCGGTTTTTGAGGAAAAATATGTTTTTGACGAAAAAATGCATTTTTGTGGTTTTGGCGGAAAAATACGTTTTTATGGGTTTGACAGAAAATACGTTTTTGTGGTTTTGGGGGGAAAAGTAAGTTTTGTGGGTTTGCGGAAAATGTGTTTTTGACGAAAGAGTGCATTTTTGCGGGTTTGACCGGAAAAATTTTTTTGCGGTTTTGATGGGAAAAGTGCATTTTAACGTTTTTGGCGGAAAATATTTTTTGCAGTTTCGGCGGAAAATTACGTTTTTCCAGTTTTGGCGAGAAAATGTGTTCTGGTTTTGGCGGGAAAATACGTTTTCCAGTTTTGGCGGGAAAATGTGTTTTCCAGTTTCGGCGGGAAAATTCGTTTTTCCGGTTTTGCCGGGGAAATTACGTTTTTCCAGTTTCAGCAAGAAAATGATTTTTTCCGGTTTTGGCGAGGGAATGCATTTTCTGGTTTTGACGGAAAAATTGCGTTTTTCCGGTTTTGGCGAAAAAATGCTTTTGCGGTTTTGGCCGGAAAATGTTTTTTGGGGTTTTGGCGGGAATATGCGTTTTTTGGGTTTTGGCGGAAAAAATATGTTTTTCCGGTTTTGGCCGAAAAGTGTGGTTTTACTGGTTTGGCCGAAAAGTGTGTTCTTATGGAAGTGTGCGTTTTACGTTTTTTTGCGGAAAAACGCATTTTGCGGTTTTGGCGGGAAAGTGTCTGTTTTTTGTTTTTGCGGGAAAATGTATTTTTCAGTTATGGCGGAAAAATGTATATGCAAAAAAATAAAATTTACGGTTTGAAAATAATATTTTGATTTTAAAAAGTCATTTTTGTCTTTTATCATTTTGGACTGAACTAGATGCATCTGCATCTAGATACACCACCAAGACCCACCTTCATTTGAGTGAGAATTTGAGATGAGTTTTTAAAAATTCAGCTGGGTGATCCATCTGGATGTAGCTAGGGGTGGGCAATTTACCCGATATCCGAAGCCGCACCCGAACCCGATCCGAAAAACCCGAATCGAATCCGAACCGAAGTAGCAAAATATCCGAACAGGTATTGAATTAGGAGAGATTGGATATCCGAACCCGGACGGGTAATATCCGAACCCGAATGGATATCCGAAGATAACCGAACATATGTATAATTAACCTTATATTTCTAGTTTTCATCTCTCATCTTATATAAAATGTTTATATTGATATTACACATACTTTAAGTTTATAAGATATACATACAATTATGGAGAAAATGATTTGATACTCACTTAAAATGCATGTTAAGCTTTTTATTTCAAGAATTAACAAAAAGCTACTTCCAAAACATAAAAACAATAACCAAATTAATGTCTTTTTAGTTTCAAAATGTCATGTTCAAATCTATTAACCATTTAATCTATTAAAAATAAATAAAAATTAATTATGTGAAAGTTATATTTTTAATTACAAGAAATTTGAGAAATGAAATTATTTTTTTTCAAAATCTAAATATCCGAATCCGATCCGAAATAACCGAATCCGAACTAAAAATACCCGAACCCGACCCAAAGTACAGAAATATCCGAACGGGTTCTACACCTCTATACCGAAATACCCGAAAATCCGAAATACCTGATCCGAACCCGAACGGGTATCCGAACGCCCACCCCTATGATATAGCATTATAATGCACAAAACGAACATCGATTTGCATCTTCACCTAGATGGATCACCTGGGTGAGCAAACAAACAGCACCTTTGTTGCTTGACTCTGGTCTAGGAGAATCAGTTGGCTCTAGCTCTCCAAAGAAAATGGAAACAGACGGAGGTAACAAAGCTATTTGAATTTCAGTGTGTCCCTTTTTCATCAAGGCATAAACAAATCATTCGGCCAGACACAGGGAGTGATGAACTAGACGAGAATGATAAAAAGCCAAAGAAGGAAGGTTGTGTTCTTCTTGCTCCAGATCCTCTTCCACCTTCGGATGCTCTTGTCAAGTTCTTCGTTGATGGTGAAAGTTCGTTGTCGTCGAGGTCAGATGTGGTACAGAGATTGTGGGAGTCCATAAAACATAATGAACTTCAGGTGTACCATTTGCTCTCTACACTGGTTTATTTTTAAGTACTGCTTCCTTTTTGCTTCTTTACAACCTTTTTCATAACTTAGGATCCTTCTGACAAGAGGAGCTGAAAGAACTCTTTGATTCATTTGAAGACATATCGGTCACCAGCCACTTCATCAAGACCAAACACTGACTTTCAATTTTCATAAAACGCTTTGACATAGATTATAACTCAGTTTTCCTAAAAAGGTGTGTTTGTGTTGAGATTCAACCTTTGATTAAATACTACAAAAGAAGAATAAGAAGAGTAGTTTAGAAGAAGCTACAAAGGAATGGAAGAAGAACAAGAATGAAGCAGAATAAGAAGCTTGAAGCGCAAGAAACAAAGAAAGAAGAAGAAGAACAAGAAGTCAAGGAAGAATACTTGGTTGTGTAACTAGAAGTTTGATCATAGATACTTGATCATTGTGCTTTGTATTTTTGATAAAAACTTTTTAAGGCCTATCATATGGTTGAAAGCTCAGAGAGGCTTAAGGTAACTTGAAGAAGAAGATAGCTTTCTTATTAGTCTTCCCTTTGCTATCTTACAATGATGGAGGACTGCGACATTATATAGTAAGGACTAAGGACAAGAGAAAGAGACACTAGGGCACAGCTCAGCATGTGACAGCACACAGCTTTAAGGAATCAAATCGGTTAGATAGGTGGATCCCCTTAGCTGGCAAGACCGTAAGAAGACTGCCTTTTGACGTCACCAAGGTTGTTCCTTTGTTACCGTTGCACGGGAGTGTAACAGGCTTAATGGGCTGAGACTGTTGAGACGTAGAGGCTTGGGCTATATCCGGACTTGACTTCTTTAGGCTTATACACCCCCTCAAACTTGTGGTGGGAGGCTCCACAACACCAAGTTTGTCCCGAAGAAGACAGAATGGCTGCTGAGCTAACGACTTCGTGAATATGTCAGCAAGCTGTTGCGCTGCAGGGACTTGACTGACAACCAGGGCACCCAAGGCAACTCTTTCCCTGACGTAATGAAAGTCTGTATCAAAGTGTTTTGACTGGTTGTGGAGAGCTGGGTTTGCGGTTAAGTACACAGCAGAAAGGTTATCACAGTACAATTGTGGGGTGTCTGGAAGAGATATCCCCATCTCCCCAAGCAAAGACGCTAACCACTTCAGCTCTGTTGCAGTAAGGGACAGAGTACGGTACTCTGCTTCAGTAGAAGATCGAGAAACCGTAGGGTGTCTCTTTGCTGACCACGAGATGATATTAGACCCGATGAACGTACAGAAGCCGCCAGTAGATCGTCGTGTGTCACGACATCCCGCCCAATCACTGTCGCTGAACCCGTAGAGAAGAAAGCCAGTCTTTGCATTGATCTTCAAACCGAGATGACTTGTTCCCTTTAGGTAACGCAGAATGCGTCGCAAGTTGCTGAAGTCTGCAACAGTCGGAGCATGCATCTTTTGACACACATAATTGACAGCAAACTGAATATCTGGTCTTGTAAGTGTCAAGTATTGGAGCTTGCCTGCAAGACTCCGGAAGTAAGTGGGTTGATCAAACAGTTTGTCTTGACCTACAACTCTGTCCAATTGCAGAGGCAACGGAGTCGCCATTGCATCACACGACGCCATACCTGATACTTCTAACAGCTCCTTCGTATACTTTTCTTGACACAAGAACAACCCTTCTTCACAGTCTTTAACTTGGATCCCAAGGAAGTAGTGTACAGGACCCATATCTTTCATGCGAAACCTGCCATTCAATGTGACCATAAGCTTGTCAATCAGCTGATCGTTGTTTCCTGTGAGCAACATATCATCCACATACAGTAATAGATATATCACATCATTCCCATGAAGATAGACAAACAGAGAGGGGTCACCGTGAGTGCATTTGAAGCCAAATTCAATCAGAAACGTGCTGAACTTGTCAAACCATGCACGAGGAGATTGGCGCAGACCATAGATTGCTTTTCTTAGCTTACACACATGATGAGGTTTCTCTGGATCCTCAAACCCGGGAGTCTGCTTCATATAAACTGTTTCTTTAAGTTCCCCATGGAGGAACGCACTCTCAACATCGAGTTGCTTGATGTTCCACCCTTGAACCGTAGCAATATGAAGAACAGAACGGATAGTAGCAGTGCGAACCACCGGACTATACGTCTCCACAAAGTCTATTCCTTCTTCTTGTTGGTTACCTCGAGCTACCAGCCGAGCTTTGCGCTTCTTTAGCGTACCATCAGCGTTGAGTTGAGACTTGTAGACCCACCCACAGCTGATTGGTTCAATCGTAGGATCAGGAGGAACAAGATCCCAAGTGTGAGTTATATCCATGTTTCCTTTTTCATGTCCCATTGCATCTGTCCATTTCGGATCTTTGAGAGCTGCTACAACGGATCGAGGCTCAGGATAAGCTGTTTTAACACTCATCATGACATATCGTGGGTTGGGCTTTGTGATTCCATCTTTTCCCCTTGTTATCATCTGATGAAATGGAGCAGGAGGCGGAGGTTGGACTACCACCGGAGATAAGGGTGGAAAATCCTCATCAGAGAAAATTGTATCATCCGACTGAGAAGATTGTGGCGAGAGAGCCGGAGGTGACGGAGCCTGCGGTTGTTGTTGTTTCTGTACTGGAATATATTCCTCCGGTTCTTGAGTAACAACCTTAGGTGAAAGAGGTTGTAAAAACTCAGCCTTCCATGCATCTAACAGAGGAGTTTCAGCTACTGTAATGAACCTCTGATACTCTTTCTGGTAAGGAAACTGTGCTTCATTAAACAGAACGTGTCTGCACACATATACTCTTGCACTCGGTGGGTGTAGACATCTATAGCCTTTATGTTGCTCACTGTATCCCAGAAAGACACAATGTAGACTCTTCGGATCAAATTTGTTCTTCCCATAAGGCCTCAAAAACGGAAAACAACTGCACCCGAACACACGAAGAGAAGTATAAACTGGAGGCTTTCCTACCAATGCTTCATAGGGGCTCATATGGTTAGGAAGAACAGAGGACGGCAGCAGGTTTGTTAGATAAGCTGCAGTCATGAAGGCTTCCACCCAAAGTTGTTGCGGTACTTTACTTTGAAACAAAAGAGCCAACCCAAGTTCTGTGACATGTCTATGCTTCCTTTCTGCAAGACCATTCTGTTGAGGGGTGTGAGGGCATGAAATTTGATGTTTAACTCCACAAGAAGCAAGATGTTGACGCAGTTGATTACTAGTGAATTCTCCTTCTCCATCACTTTGAAACGTTTTAATTTTGCACTCAAGCTGACATTCAACCATCTTTTGAAAACTCAAGAAAACTGAGAAAAATTCTGATTTCATTCTTAATGGGTACAGCCAAGTGTATCTTGAGTATTGATCAACAAAGACTGCATAAAACCGGAACCCTTGAGTCGAGACAACTGGAGAAGGCCCCCAGAGGTCACAGTGAACTCGTTCTAAGGGTTTGGCTGCTACAAAATCAGAAACATGAAAAGGTAATCTACTGAACTTTCCAAGCTGACACGCCTCCCAGAGCTGAGAGCTGGACTTATTGAGAACTATGGCCTTATTCTGAGATAAACGCTGGAGAAGGTCTTGATGAGGGTGACCTAGCCGCATGTGCCACACATCATCAGTAGTAGCTTGCTGTCTGTGAGAATAGTAAGCCATGAACTGCAGGTTCTCCAAGACATAAAGATCCTTTTGTCTACTGCCTTTGGTGAGAAGCTGCTTTGTCTGTTTGTCCTTCACAACAACACCATCAGAATCAAACTCAATGGAGCAAGGGTAATCAGCAGTAAGTTTTGAAACTGACAATAGAGACTTAGTTATTGAAGGGCAAACAAGAACATCTTTCAGGAGTAGCTTACCTTGAAGACTAGGCAGTTCTGCCGTACCAACATGAGTTATCGGAAGATAATCACCATTTCCGACCAAGACTGTATCACCCCCTGTATACGCCTGAGACGTCTGCAGCTGAGAGGAAGAGTTGGTGATGTGAGCCGTCGCTCCAGAATCAGCATACCACTCTTGCTCTGGTGCTTGAGAGTATTGTTGAGCGCGCATCGCAGACAGAGCAGTGTGATACTCCTCAGCTTGATATGAATGATCAAAGCGTTTGTAGCATTTGTAAGCTGGATGACCAAACTTGTTGCAGATCTGACATGTCGGCCTGTTGTCAGAAGACGACGAACCCCGGCCAGTGCCTTGACTGATTTGCTGATGAAATCCACGGCCTTGTGTGGAGTAACCACCGCGACCACGAGAACCACCTCGGTTTTGTCCTCTTCCACGAGAGGAATAGCCACCTCTGTTTGTGTAAAACACTTGGTGCATAGAGACGTCAGTCGGAGACTCGTATGTGGACAACTTGTCATTAAAGCCGATGAGTTTAAAAACCACATCTTCGTAGCTTGGTCCAGGAAAGACGTCCATTGAGTTCTCGATTACCGTTGAGATAGACTCATATTCTCGCCCAAGACCGCGTAAGACTCCGTAGATCTTCTCTTGTTCAGACAGAGGGGCGCCAATGGAGTCGAGTTGATCACACAGAGACTTTATCTCCGAGAGATACTCACCCAGAGAGCGGCCACCCTTCTTTGTTGCTTGAATGCGGCTCTGAAGCTCCAGTTTGCGTGTCGGAGAGACACGGTTGTACTTCTGAGCCAAATACAACCACACCTCCTGAGACGAGCGAAGACCATAAACGTTCTTTATGGCGTCTTCAGACAGAGATCCAACCAGCCACGCCATGATACGCTGATCTGTACGAACCCATGTTGCGTGCTCCGGGTTAGGAGTCTCAATCACTTGGTCTTCATGGTGGGTAATGAGAGTCGGTGGAGGTCGAGGGGTGGAGCCGTTAACGTAACCGAAAAGAGATTGACTGTTAAGAAACTGTTCAAACTGAAATTTCCAAGAGAGGTAGTTCTTATCGTTGAGTTTCACGGTAACACAGTGAGTAATGGTTAACGGGGAAGAAAACGGATCGCCATCCATGGCTCTGATACCATGAAACCTCAGAGAGGCTTAAGGTAACTTGAAGAAGAAGATAGCTTTCTTATTAGTCTTCCCTTTGCTATCTTACAATGATGGAGGACTGCGACATTATATAGTAAGGACTAAGGACAAGAGAAAGAGACACTAGGGCACAGCTCAGCATGTGACAGCACACAGCTTTAAGGAATCAAATCGGTTAGATAGGTGGATCCCCTTAGCTGGCAAGACCGTAAGAAGACTGCCTTTTGACGTCACCAAGGTTGTTCCTTTGTTACCGTTGCACGGGAGTGTAACAGGCTTAATGGGCTGAGACTGTTGAGACGTAGAGGCTTGGGCTATATCCGGACTTGACTTCTTCAGACTTATAATGGTATCTCTCTAATTAAAATGGAATCCAAAATCATCCATCAAATATTATTTACCATAAATGTTTATCAGATCTCTACTTAGAATTAGAACTTTGGAAGACATTATTTTTTAAACATAATTTTTAAATTAATTATATTATGTTTTTGTGCAGCAATCAGTGTAATATTGAATCTCTCTTATTAAAACAGAAATATTCATTTGGACCTAACCTTAAGTCATAGATTATATTATATTAAATGTTATTAGTAACTAAAAGAACAATAGAATTTCAGTTGTTATAGGGTACTGCGCATGCCCCTCATGTTCCTCCTGCGCAAACAACCTCACAAAACGCTTCTCCTCTTCATCAAAACACTCTTCCTGCCATTGCTTCTCAGCCAGCGAGAATTACAACAAGAGGTCAATTAGGGATTGTTAAACCGAGAAAGCTATTTACCCTATTAACTCCCTCTGTCTCTCGCATTCCTACAACACACCAAAAAACTTTGCTTGATCCATATTGGAACCCTGCAATGAATGAAGAGTACGATGCAGATTAAAAATAGAACTTGGAGGTTAGTTCCTCGGCCCTATGGAGCCAATGTTATTAACTCTATGTGGTTGTACAAATATAAGCATGATGCAGAGGGCGTCATAACTCGACCTAAGGCTAGGCTTGTGGCAAATGGCAAGACACAGGAGGAGGGTATTGATTTCGATGAAGCCGGCGTCAATTCGGACAGAACTGAATTTGGCTCTCAGTCGACAATGGGAGATAAAGCAACTTGACGTAAAAAATGCTTTTCTTCATGGCACAATATCAGAGACAATCTACATGCACCAACCTCCAGGTTTCGTTGATAAATAAAACTCTCATCATGTGTGTAAATTGGACAAGGCTCTCTATCGACTCAAGCAGGCGCCATGAGCTTGGAACGCTCGCTTCAGTCAGTACCTCAAACAGCTAGGCTTTGTAACTACTCGGTCTGATGCTTCCCTCTTTGTATACAGCCACAACAATGACTTGGCCTATCTCCTCCTCTACGTCGATGACATCATTCTCACCGGCTCAAGCAAGTCTCTACTGGATCGCATTACCAACAGCCTCAAGAATGAATTTCCAATGTCTGACATGGGGCGGCTCAAGTACTTTCTCGGAACCAAGGTTTAATATAACGCTGCAAGAATTCTTCTTTGGAAAAAGAACTATGCCTCTGAGATCATTCAACGCGCTGAGATGTCCAACTGCAAACCAATCTCAACCCCAGCTGACGTAAACTCCAAGTTGTCCTCAGAAGCAGGTGCTCGCATCTCCAATCCAAAACATTACAGAAGCTTGGCAGGGGCCTTCCAATACCTAACATTTACGCGCCCCAGACATTTCTTATGCCATGCAACAAGTCTGTCTGTTTATGCATGATCCAAGAGAGCAACACTACACGACCTTGAAAAGGATTATTCGCTACATTCAAGGAACGCTCTCTTATGGACTGCAAATCTACAAAACCAAGATCGACTCCTTAACAGCCTACTATGACGCGGACTGGGCCGGATGCCCAGACACAAGGAGATCGACTTCAGGGTACTGCGTTTATCTCGGAGACAACCTGGTTTCTTGGTCTTCCAAACGACAACAAACTGTCTCCAGATCCAGCGCAGAAGCCGAGTACATGGGTGTGGCGAATACTGTTGCAGAAACGTGTTGGATAAGGTACTTGCTCTTGGAACTACATATACCAATCCGCAAAGCCACACTCCTGTAAAACACCAGAAAACAAAGCAGTTGAGCTCGACTTGCACTTTGTCAGAGAAAAGGTCGCTCTTGGTCAAGTGAAAGTACTTCATGTCCCAACAGCTTTCCAGTACGCTGATATATTCACCAAGGGGTTACCATCTTCCTTGTTCAACTCCTTCAGGTCCAGTTTAACGGTACGCAGCAACGGCTATCAAACTGAGGGAGGGTGAAAGAATATACCCATATTCTTATTCCGTTAATATACATTACGCATATATTGCCTGTAATATAGGAAGATCGTGTAAATCTTGTAACCTCTCAATGTATTTAAACTCTTTTATGTATCAATATCAATCAAGGTATTTTATAGAACATTCATCAATATCAAGCGTGAGAGGAGTTTCATACATTTCGACAATAACAATCATCCCAAATCGATAGCAAATTGTAACTCGTCTTCCTCGTACTCTCCTCAAAATTGATGGAAAACCGGTCAGAAATAATTAACTGGAATCAGTAGAATCTGTCATTGGATCTCCGGACTATATTAATATGATTAAGCGAGCTGAAACCTCTTGTAAAGTCTCACTCACAGTAAAACCTTTGTCCTTTTCTTCTTAAAATTCCTTCAAAATCTTACTCTCAGTTGAATTGATTTCGGGTATCATGGTGTAGCTGGAGCTATTGCCAAACTGTAGAGTATACACCGTATAGTACATCTGAGTGTACACCATAATGTACCATCGCATACACGGAGCATCTTTCTACAATGTTTGTATCTTATAGCATAAACATATGATTAATGTTTATATCTTATAGCATTTGATTTTGGAAACTTATGATACAGTTTCGTCTTTGATTAAAAAATAATGAATGATCCCATTCCGTTTTAAAATAAATGGTGAATACTCCTTCTGCATTATATTTATATTTTGAATATTTAATTCTACAAAACCTATAAAATACTCATTTAATTACTTTTGAACCAAAAAGCCATTTATTAATTTTTAAAAAATATATATATTAAGTGATGACGCTATGCTTCAATTTCTTTTAAATTTACTGTAGATCTGAATCTTGAAATTGAAATCTATTTAGTTTTCCAGGATCTGTTCAAACTGATGGTATATTTCAGCACGAGTACTCTGCTCCAACAGGAGAAGATAGACCAGAAAAGATACAACATGAGGTGGCAAAAGAAAAGATGAGGATACGCCAAAAGTACAACAAGGAAATGGCAGTCATGGATGCTCCTATTGCAATACCAAAGGATAGCAAGAAGATGAAAGTTTGGTGAAACCTAAGCCGATTAGATCGGTAGTCTTCTTGATGCGGCGTTATGTGAAATAAGAACACTACCGATATATATATATAAAAATAAGGATTTCAATTATATCTTTATCAATAGCATTTCCTCATATAAATCAAATTTCTTTTTTACCCAAAAAATATAAACTGTGAGTTAGATATCTTCTTTTGGTAAAATATGAGCGAGTCTAATGCATTAATATACCAAATAAATAAAACAGAATCTGAAATTATGCAAAACCACCTCCTATCATATAAATTAAAGGAGGTAAGTAGCTTAAATTAGATATATTTTAACATTGGATACATTTGACTTCTTATATATACATATACTTTTTTGTTTCTTTCTTGTTCTTTACACACAACAAATTTTCTAATAAAAAGCATAATCAATTCATTCATATTACCAAGGATGAAAAAATCACTTATATTTTCATTTAATGTTTTAACACTCCTCGTTATTCTTGCACTAGGTTTGTGTCTATACTTTTGTAATATATATTACATTTATTCTTAAAAGAAAGAATTTAGAATGTCTTTTTTTTTCTGCAACGTATCACTTTATTTTTTAATAAGCTAAGTTTTTTCAGGCATTTTTTTATAGTTCATTACACTATGAAATTACATAATATCTAAAGGCTATAAAATTATATACAGTATTTTTCTGATAAATCTAGGAAATGATATGCAAAAAGTATTTTGTGTTATTTCTTCGCCTATTTTGGCTAGATATATGGTTTTAATATATTATGAAAATTTCTTTTTTTAAATCCAAATTCATGTTTACTGAGTAAATAAATTTTAAAGCTATAGATCTTGTTTATGAAATAAAGTTGATGTATCATTTTACAAGAAAATTTACATGATACTTATAGATATCTTTATATCAGATTAGCTACATGTTTTGTATACCTCAAATAATCAATGATTTTTAAAACTAAATAAAAATTATCTAAAATATTTTTCAGTATTTGAAATTTGTCGAAAACATTTTTCTTTACATACACTGAGATTTATGTTGTATATATAACAGTAGCCGGAGCGATGGGGCAAGGAAATAAAAAAAAAGATATATGTCCCATATATCTAGATAACCAAAAGGCTTGAAGTTGTCACAACAAGCCAATTTGCCTATCTGCGTGCAAGAAGAAGACAGAAGGGTTAGGGATGCAAGAAATAAACACTGCTTGCGCCTCAGGACACAAATACGCATGCTATGTCCCATGACCAAAATGATCTTAATGTTTAGTTTATTGACAACAAAATTCATATATATTTATAATAAATTATGATGTGATTTATAGTAATCATTAAATAAGTTGTCAAATTATGTTATTGTCAAATTATGATAACAATAAAATATGATCATTTGCAGATGTAGCGAATGACAAAATAAATTGGAAAAGTTAATTAGAATTATCAACTTCTAAATTTTGGGTGCAAATGAAAAAAAAAATATGCATACTAGACGAGCCCACTAGACTAGCCCACGAGTATACACGCGGGCTTGTCCTTAAAAATATTGTATTTTGTTATATCTCAACCACATTTATGTTGTTGGCCATTTATATTTATTGTATAAAATACATATGGATCAATTTTGAACAATAGTCAAAATAATATTTACATAAAACTATTATATTCTATAACTTTTGTTGATTAAAATAGCTATAGAAAAGTACAAAGTTCAAAAGCTTTGTATTGTGATATTTGTTGGAAATATCCTGAAATCTATTGTATTTATTCTTGTGAAAGCTGTAGCGTCGAGGTTCGACAATCATATAATATTGGGTGGTTATAATGTTTTGTTAGAAACTGCTTATAATCTATGAATTGAGAATTCATTGCTAATATTAAATGATCCTACAGGGTCACACACGGTCACGCACTAAAGCAAACTACAAACAATAATTTGAGTTGGAAAGTAATGATATAAGCTTGTTCTATCAACGTGGTGTTATTAACATAATAATGTGTTGAATAGGATGTACACATACACGTGATGGCTAATTATTTGGGCTTGGCCCATAATTATAACTAGGTAATAACACGCGCCTTGCGCGGAATGTGATTATTAGTTTCGATATTTTTAATAAAAAGATATTAAATCTGTTTAATCTGGATATTGGTTCGGTTTTAAGTTTTTTTTTTAGTTTTTTTCCGGTAAAAACCAAAAATTAATATTATTTATTTATTTTCATGTTATGAATTTTATATAGTCGTCATGTCGAACCAATAGTTTCATATTATAGTTTCTAAATAGATAATAGTTTAAGAAAAAAAATTATTAAGACAAATCATTTCACTACAATTTGGTCGGTAGTTAAAGAAGCATTAAGAAAAAAATATTTCAACTTTCAAAAAAATTAGATACTTCAGTTGTGGTGAATACTTAGTTACAAGGTGCTCACATCAAGGTGCACATGTATGTGTATGTAAAAAGTATATAAAAATAGTTGACAAATATATAAAGATATTGTTAATTAATATTAAATGACATTTTTGTTCAAAATAATACATGAAAGATAAAATTAAAATTAATTTAAAATAAAAAAAAGGCCTTGACATTAGTCATTTTTTCATATAAAAAAAATAAAATTGTATCCGTAAATAGGGGTGGGCACAGATCGAATATCTGGGTATTTGGAAGCATTCTGTCGATTCGATCTTTAGCCACCTAGATATTCGGTGACTCGGATATCCGAAATGTTTTAGAATTTTAAAAAATATCCGATTTGATCCGTAAATAAAATAAAATTTTAAAAATAATTGAAAATTTTAATAATAACATTTTATTACAAAAATAAAACATTATTTAACCTTTTAAATACTAGTACCTAATATAATAAATTTAATTCATAAAAATATTGTAAAACTGATATAAAGTATAATATATGTAACGTATATATATAAATTCCTTACATATATGTATATATATGCATATAACATATCGAATTAGATATATGTTCCTAAAAATATTGGTATTTGTGATTTGCTTCTTTTTTGGTTATTGTATTTTAGTATTTGATTTGTTTCGTAGAGTTACAGATATCCAGATTTTTTGGTTCAAAGCAAAATGGATAACGAATCGAATCAAAATTTATGAATATTTTGCTCAACTTTATCCGTAAACAATAAAAATAATATATATACATAGTTTGGGTTTTGATTCGTTATCTATTTTTATTCGAACCGAAAAATCCAGAGTTTTATTGAAACAATGTATGTGAGTTTTTTTTTAAAAAAAAAAGCGCAAAGTACATAATGTGAACACATTTATGATTATAGTATGAACGCGTTAACATACTTATTATCAAATCATTGTGAGGCTGACACTTGTTTATTATAATGTGAATGCATTTATTATAATGCTTTTTTTTTAATATAGAAGGGATTACTTAAACCTAATTGTCCAACGCTTGGCACACTCATGATATAATTAGTTTGGGCTTTGGACATTTTGGGCCTAAGCCCGTATGGGCTAGGGCCGGCCCGAAAACCCGAAACTTTATATTTTAATTTATTTAGTTATGTAAAATAGTTAATTTTCTTAATTATTAATTTATAATATTATCTTAAATCATAGGTAAAAACCCTAATCTTTATTTAGTTATGTAAAATAGTTGAAATGCTTTTATTTTATTTCTATTTGCTATTATTATTATCTTATTTGGTGTTTTTAAGTTACACATTTGTTTTAGTTTAAACTGGATTTCATTAAAAACATATGGCTTTTAGAAAGTGTGTTCCTCTCCCTCTCGATCATTTGAAAGACGGTGCATATTTATATTATTCGATTAGGTGTGAAATAGTGATTTGTATATGCCGGCAAGACATAACAAAAGCCCGAAAAAGCCCGAAAAGCCCTATAGCCCGTTTAGGGCCGGGCCGGGCTTTAAAATATAAGCCCATAATTTTTGCGGGCCGGGCCGGGCTGGGCTTTAATAACAATGGGCTTTGGGGATTTTGGGCCGGGCCGGGCCGGGCTGGCCCGATTGACACCCCTAGATATAATGAGAGTACTTGAGACAATGGAGCAAAAGGGTTTTTGATTAGCCGCATAACTCAAAACAATAAGACAAAATAGTTTTTTTTCTGAGATTTGATCTCGACGGCACTAACATCCCGTTTCGATCTAGTAGTTGGCCCGCCCTACGGGCGGGAGAATTTACATTAAAACTATTTTATATCCAAATATATTTTAATTTTTTTATCAAAACAATATTCAAATTTTATTTTTTTTGGAAAATTACTTTAAATTGTAATAATAACTATAATATGTTTTATTCTAAAATCAAATTGTAAACTTTATTAAATGCTGTTGGTTTGAGTTGAAAGCACCACTAACATTTTTTGTTAGAGAATACAGAATTAAAAAATTAAAAAGTTAAGAAAATTGTAATGATTTATATTTCTTTTTTTATTTCTATTTCACTTCGATATAGTAGAGGAAAATCTAAACCAAAATAACTAATGTTTTTTTAAATTTTTTTAAAAGTATATTTTTAATACTATTACAATAATTAATTTTATCACAATAATAAAGCACAATGATCAATATATGTTTCAGTAAAAACTAAAAAGAGCTAATTTTCCAGTTAGCAGTAAAACTATCCAGTCATCAAGATTAGAGAGAGATAATTGATTAGGGGAAACGGAAATAATAACAAAGAAAACAAAAAACAAAATATTTACTCTTATAAATAGAACAAAACTTGGGTTCAGCCTAAAACTAGCCAATGCATTGCCATAGTTATATTGTTCTTCATTGGCCATCGTAATGGATCCGATTTTTTCTTCTACAAATTTTACAAGATTATACTTTCAACATATGGTTTGATTTTACTCCCAAAGAAAATAAAGAATTTGTTTCTGTTAAATATCTACAACCAGAGCCATGTTTGTTATTATGATGTTTGCATATATTATGGTTAATAGTATGAAGTTGTTCTTATCTTTGAAGCTCCTTCACTACAAGAAAACAGCAGTATTCTGACGGACATTCCGACGGAAAATGAAATCCTCGGAATATACCGAGGAATTTCCGAGGAAATTCAGAGGAAACACAAAATTGGGGTTCCTCGGAATTTCCTCGGAATATACCGACGGAATTCCGAGGAAACCTCAGTCCGTCGGAATATTCCGAGGAAATTCCGAGGAACAATGTGTTCCTCGGAAAAAACCGATGAATTCCGAGGAAATATTATAGCCGTTGGAGAGCCGTTGAGGGATTTTTCAAAATTCCGAGGAAATTCCGACGAACTAGCCTTTTCCGTCGGAATTCCGTCGGAATTTCCTCGGTATGTCGGCAGGATTTAAACTATAAATACAAGCACTCCTCTTCCTCTTCTTTCACTCCATATCTTCATCCTCCCTCTTACACTATTTACACACGAATTTGATTCATAAAAAATATGTCTTCTTCAAATTATTTTCGTTCTTGGATCGATCGACCTCATTTGGATCCGAACACGAGATTGCTTACGGAAGAATACCAACGAGGTATAACCGAATTCATGGGGTTAGTTCACCGACAACGGAAGCAAAAACAGGTATGTTAAGATGTCCTTGCTCTAATTGTAAAAATAGAAAGGTTATTAAAGAGTGGGATGTTTGGACTCATCTATATTTGAGTGGGTTTACACGAAGTTACAAAATTTGGTATCATCATGGGGAAACTGATTATGAACATGGTAGTACTAGCGAACCTCAGCCAGCGGTTAGATTAGAAGAACCAATTAGAACGGATGTAGATTATGGTGTAGGTACTGAGCAGATGGTAAATGATCATTTTAGAGGGGAAGATTTACCCAATGCAGAAGCTAGGAGATTTTATGATATGTTGGATGCTGGAAAGCAACCATTGTACGAAGGTTGCAGAGATGGTCATTCAGCTTTATCATCTGCTACAAGATTGATGGGCATTAAAACAGATTATAATTTGGCTGAAGACTGTGTGGATGCGATTGCTGATTTTGTAAAAGGTATTCTACCCGAGGATAATGTAGCTCCTGGTTCATACTACGAGGTTCAGAAACTCGTAGCTGGTCTTGGTTTATCGTATCAGGTAATAGATGTATGCAGCGACAACTGCATGATTTATTGGAGGGCGGATGAACAGCGGGTTACATGCAAATTTTGTGGAAAGCCTCGTTATAAAGATACGAGTGGAAGAGTTCCAGTGCCATATAAAAGGATGTGGTATTTACCTTTGACGGAAAGGTTGCAGAGGTTGTATCTGTCTGAACGCACAGCGCAACCAATGAGATGGCATGCGGAGCACTCAACAGATGGTGAGATCAGACATCCTTCAGATGCAAAAGCGTGGAAGCATTTCCAATCAAAGTATCCCGACTTTGCGTATGAGAGAAGAAATGTCTACCTTGGATTATGTACTGATGGTTTCAGTCCGTTTGGCAAGAGTGGAAGACAGTATTCTCTATGGCCCGTCATTCTTACACCATACAACCTCCCCCCAAACTTGTGCTTGCGACGAGAGTTTTTGTTTCTCTCGATTCTCGTTCCCGGACCAGAGCATCCTAAGAGATCACTTGATGTGTTTCTTCAGCCACTAATATATGAGTTGCAACAACTATGGGCTCAAGGTGCTGAAACATACGATGTTTCGTGTAAAGAAAACTTTCAAATGCGGGCAGTACTAATGTGGACAATAAGTGATTTTCCAGCATATGGTATGTTGTCTGGATGGACAACGCATGGAAGGCTATCATGTCCATATTGTCAAGATAACACTGATGCTTTCCAACTAAAACACGGAAGGAAAACGTGTTGGTTTGACTGTCACAGGAGATTCCTACCACCTGATCATCCATATCGTAGGAGTAGGAATTTGTTTACGAAGAACAAGAGGGTGTTTGACAGTCCACCTCCGGAAATTTGTGGGAAAGATTTGAAGATACAACTAAGAGATTTTGGTGCAGAAAGGACGCCAGAAGTCGGTGGACATGAGCGTTTTCCGGTAGATGCTGTTGGAGAACTACATAACTGGCACAAAAAAAGTATTTTCTGGGATCTGCCATACTGGGAGGATCATCTGCTAAGGCATAATTTAGATGTCATGCATATTGAGAAGAACTTTTTTGACAATCTCATGAACACGATCCTTAATGTTCAAGGTAAAACAAAGGATAATTTGAAGTCAAGACTGGATTTAGTCGATATATGTGCTCGTTCAGAACTTCATGTTGATGAGAATGGTAGGGCTCCTTTTCCCATATACCGACTTGATGCAGCGGGAAAAGATGCGTTCTTTGATTGGATTTCAAACGATGTGGAATTTCCAGACGGTTACGCATCAAATTTGCGTAACTGTATCGACAGAAAGGAAGGAAAGTTTACTGGCTTGAAAAGCCACGATTGCCATGTAATGATGCAGCGCCTCCTTCCGTTCGCCTTCAAGGAACTATTACCACGAAATGTTCATGAAGCAATTGCAGGGATAAGTGGTTTCTTCCGCGATTTATGCACGAGATCAGTGACTCTTGAAGGTATTGAAAATTTGAAGACTAACATAGCCGTGATTCAGTGCAACCTTGAGAAGATATTTCCTCCCTCATTTTTTGATGTTATGGAGCATCTTGTTATTCACCTGGCAAGAGAATTGGAACTTGGTGGTCCTGTGCAGTATAGATGGATGTATCTGTATGAGCGGTATATGTTCCATTTGAAGAAGATGGTGAAAAATTTAAGTAGGGTGGAAGGTTCTATAGTCGCACAGATGATCAATGAAGAAACTTCAAACTTTGCCGAGTACTACTTTCCAGCAGAAGTTCAGACCAAAAACAGAAGACCTGCTCGGCATGATGATAGAGGCGAACGGGCAACATATCATGTTACGGTTCCAGACATTTTCACAGACGTTGGACGACTTAGCGGAAAACCAAAGGACCGTCGACTTACTGAGCAGGAGCGCAGTCATTTGCAAACATATTTGCTCACCAACTGCGAAGACGTTCTTCAATATGAGAGGTAAATAAATGAGCTTACAAATTTTTATTTTAACAAGTTGAAATTTAAATCTTAATTAATTACATTATTGTCATCATATACAGGATTTTCATGGCAGAAAAGCGGTTCGAGTATAGATACGCCACAGAGGACGAACTAGAAGAAATGAAGCAGAGAGAATTTAGTGGATGGATGTTTACTTATGTGAGTGCTTTAAACAAATTAAAATATATTTTATCACATATTTATACTAATTCACATTTATTGATATAATATATATATATATGTGCTATTAATAGGTGTCTGCTGGTTTGGCCAGAGGTGAAACATTTGACGATTGGATACGTGAGATGGTCGTTGGACCAAACTTTGTTGTGAAGTCATATCCGAGATTTTGTACTCGAGGATATGCATTCACAACTCAGAAGAGGAGACGTTCGAGTACGACTTATGATGCTGGCGTTTGTTCTGCATCAGGAGATGATGTATACTACGGACACATACATGAGATTTTGGAAATCAAGTATTTGGGCATGGTTGGATTGCGCTGTACTGTTTTCTATTGTGATTGGCACGACAACACCCCAGATCGAGGTGTGAGAACAGATGCATTTGGTGTTACATCAGTAAATTCGAGGCGAAAGCTGCAATATTATGATCCTTTCATTCTTGCTTCTCAGGCCGATCAGGTAATTAAATGTTAATTATTCAGAATGATTCATCATCATGTGTATTAATTTATAATTTTTCTAAATGTTACAGGTTTGTTATATCAAGTACCCCCGGGTAAGGAACAGAGATGATCCATGGGTTACTGTTACAAGACTCAACCCGAGAGGCCGAGTTCAGGGAAGTTCTGAGCTGGAAGACCCACTACAACCAAGCACATCCGGCAACTTAAGTGCAGCAGAAGATTTAGCTGGAGTTGGCCTTGTAGTCGATTTAACCGACTTTGGAGAGGAAGCCGTCGTTCACGTAGAGGATGAACCAGTGATTGGAGAGTTTCACCAAGATCCAGATTCAGATTCATCTGGTGATGATGACTCGGAAACAGACTACCATTGAACTTATTTTTTTTTTTTTTTAAGAAATACCGAGGAAATTCCGAGGAACACTTGATATAACCTCTTTCCTCGGATAATAGTTATTTGGTTTATCTAGCAAGGCAAAGCTGAATACGAATTAAAAACTACTCAGAACACAACCAAATAAAACGAAGAAACCATGTAAAAGAAATACGAACTCATAATTAAGAAACCCAAAAAAAAACTCAGTTCAAAATTAACAGAAAATAAGACCATAAAACGTTAGAATAGAAAAGAAAATAAAATAGCCGGTGATAGCTCCTACTCCTCGTCTCCTGCTCCAGATGTTCCTGCATCGTTGGGTCTCTTGGACCTCTTTCTTACCCTGTGTGTACCACTCGAACCCGAACCAGAGCTGGATGGAGAGTTGTCCCGATGAACTACATCATCCTTTTGGCAACGACACGGCCTGATACGTGAAATGGCAGCCCAGATCTTGTGTAGCATGTCGTTGTTTGTCTTTATGCTCTGATCTCTCCAATGTTGTTGCTGGCGCGAAGTGGCGTTCGGTGGAAGCTCTTGCAGCTTGTACTGGCTGGAGTCTGATGGGAGTAGCTGATGGGGTTGTGAATCATCTGGAATGGCTTGTGCAGCCTCATCTTCTCCTTCTTCATCAACCACGCCCTTGCCTTTGGTCTGATATTTTGGCGTGAAGAAGGATGGCTTGTCTACTAGTGCGGTAGCAGGGGGTAGGAACTCAACTGCAGCCTCTGAAAGTAGAGAAGTCAGACCGATCTGAGGCAGGTGGCAGTAGAGTGTTTTCTTCGCTCGGTCCTGGAATACGTAGACGTAAGGACCATCCCGATGGATCCTCGAGTGGGGACCAGCTATGAACTCCTTACTTACTAGAGAAATGACATCCAGGTAGTTCCAAGCAATGTTGTTCGATCTGTCCAGTGCTACCTGCTGGTTCTTGCAGTCTACACCCACATGTCTAAGGATCCGAGTAATCACTGCACCAAATCCACATGCATTGCTCTTGGATTTGGTTACTTTCCCCTTGTATCCTGCTAAGTTTGCGGCCAGCACCGCTCCCATGTTGAAGGCAGTAGCAGGTGGGAATGTAGAGTTTCCAAATGCCGGTAGCAAATGCCTCACACCTTGGTACAGGAGGCACAACTCCCATTGCGTGACTGATGCGGCTGTGGTTGTCCCGTATAGCAATGAGCCAATGAGGCGTGTGGCATATCTCAGTACTGGGCTCCGGATAAGTGACTCCTTTGCCTGAGAAGATCTATAAACCCCTGTGCCAATCGTTTCCCAGAAGTTCAACAGCTCTGAAGTCCAATAAAGACCAGATGTCCTCTCCCCTGCACTCAATCCAAATAGTCCGCAGAGGTCTGTGAAAGATACCTCATAGTATACTTTCTGCACTACGAATGCCAGAAAACCTTCCTGATGGCTATCATCGGGACGGGTGACGTATGCGGATGCTATGAACTGGCGTACCAACTCCGGATAAGTGGGTTCGTTGAGGTTGCATAGTTGGCCTTGACCCATGTTCTGGAACAGTCCTTCAATGTCTGCTTGGATTCCCAATATTGTCATCGTCTCAGGACATGCTAGTTGTGTAGCCGGAACGGCTACCTTCTTCATGTTGTTGTAGTGGGTGGTATCAGACTTATCCCACTTCTTTGGCCTTTGCTTCTCCAGCTGAGACGAACCCTCTTCTTGTGTGTTTTTCTTTGCTGACATTTTCGTGCGCTTCATTCTCTACAAAATAGAATCATTGCTCTCAACATGGTTATAATCAATTAAGAACTCAAAGCAACATGAAAATGAAAAGCGAAATCGAGTTGTGATAAAAAAAAAACCAAATTGAAAAAAATTCTCAATCCCTAAATCATCTCAAATCCTGTTCCAAACTCGTTGATCACAGACAATTGTGTTCTATTCCATGTTTAAACATCTGTTTCATGCATATTTGATCAAGGAATCAACACGGAGATAAGAAATTCACAAAACCCAAAAAATTGCTCAAGAACACGATTTCAGAATGTGGAGATTCGCGGAGTATACCTGTCTTAGGGTGAAGACGAGTGTAGGAATCAGGTAGAGCTCGAAAAATCAAGTGGAATGGAGCCCAAAATTGTTCAAATCGGATGATTATAGAGAGAGAAAGGGGGGGCGAATTATAGGGGAAATCGGAGGGGATGAGAGTTCTAAGGTTTAGATCCAGAAAAGGTCGGGTTTTGCCTTATAATTCTGTTTTCCGAACACGCATCGATCGATGCATTTTTGGTTTATAACGCATCGATCGATCACAATCTTACGGCCCAGTCCATCTTTGTAATCGATCGATTTGTTTTTGTTCAGAAACGCATCGATCGATGCGTTTTTAAAAAAACATACAAGATTTTCCGAGGACATTCCGAGGAACAATTGAGATTCTCGATCGATCGATGGGATACTCTCATCGATCGATCACAATCTTACGGCCCGGTCCATCTTTGTAATCGATCGATTTGTTTTTGTTCAGAAACGCATCGATCGATGCGTTTTTAAAAAAACATACAAGATTTTCCGAGGACATTCCGAGGAACAATTGAGATTCTCGATCGATCGATGGGATACTCTCATCGATCGATCACAATCTTACGGCCCGGTCCATCTTTGTAATCGATCGATTTGTTTTTGTTCAGAAACGCATCGATCGATGCGTTTTTAAAAAAACATACAAGATTTTCCGAGGACATTCCGAGGAACAATTGAGATTCTCGATCGATCGATGGGATACTCTCATCGATCGATCACAATCTTACGGCCCGGTCCATCTTTGTAATCGATCGATTTGTTTTTGTTCAGAAACGCATCGATCGATGCGTTTTTAAAAAAACATACAAGATTTTCCGAGGACATTCCGAGGAACAATTGAGATTCTCGATCGATCGATGGGATACTCTCATCGATCGATCACAATCTTACGGCCCGGTCCATCTTTGTAATCGATCGATTTGTTTTTGTTCAGAAACGCATCGATCGATGCGTTTTTAAAAAAACATACAAGATTTTCCGAGGACATTCCGAGGATATTCCGAGGAACAATTGAGATTCTCGATCGATCGATGGGTTACTCTCATCTATCGATCACAATCTTACGGCCCGGTCCATCTTAGTAATCGATCGATTCGTTTTTATTCAAAAACGCATCGATCGATGCGTTTATTTAAAAAAAATTACGTTTTGAAACCCCAAACACTAGTTCCTCGGAATTTCCTCGAAATATTCCGAGGAAATTCCGAGGAAGAAGAGGGTTTCCTCGGAGTTCCCTCGGAATAATCCGAGGAAATTCCGAGGAAATAGGGTTTTTAAACCGAAAACAACGTTTTGCCGTTTGAATAACACCTATATAACCCTTATTAAGTGTCTTACGTTCATTATGAAGTCAAAATTTGTTCCTTACCGTATAATTAACACTTTTCGATTGTATGAACGAAATCTCGCAACATAAGACAAACACTTATACCTTTTAATGAACGGTAAAGGGAATACTTTCAATTAGTTTTGAAATTTTTTATTTCATGGTTTATGCTCATCTATACAAAGAATCCTCAATGGTATGCATTACAATTGTATAAGAAATGAAATACGGCAAAAAAAATTGATGTTTTGAAACCCCAAACACTAGTTCCTCGGTATTTCCTCGGAATATTCCGAGGAAATTCCGACGGATATTTTACTATCCGTCGGAATTTCCTCGGAATATTTTCATTTTACCGGGCAAATATTTCGCGAAAATTGAAATTAGAATTCCGACGGAATTCCGACGGATAATGTCCGTCGGACCCTAGGTTTTATAACCACGAGCCCCTTCTTCTTCCCCATTTCTCTCTTCTTCCTCTGCGCAAATCCTCTCTTCTCTCCGGCGATTTCCCCCTGAAATCCGACGATATCTCCGGCGATCTCCCTCTTCTCTTACACAAATCATGTAAGGACCCTATCCCACTCTCTTAGGTTCTATTTGTTAGGTTTTTGTGTGGTTTTGATAGATTTTTTTTAGGGTGATTGGTTAGGATTGTGATTTGGTTGTATAATAGGTTTAGAATTGTGATTTGGTTGAATGATTTGTTTTGTTGAATTGATTTAGAATTTTTTTATAATTTTTTTTTTTTGTATTTATAAAATCGATTTTTGTATATAAAATCGATTTTTGTATTTTACAAAACGATTTTTCTATATAAATTCGATTTTTTGGACTTTACAAAAAAAAAATTCTATATAAATTCGATTTTTTGGATTTTACAAAACATTTTAAATATCTATAAAACTTTTTTTGTGATTAAAAACTATTATTTGGGATTTAAAAATATTTTTAATATATATATATTATTAAAATATTTTTTTGTAATTATTAAACTATTTTTATTTATTACAACTATTTTTTGTTTATTAGAACTATTTTTATATTTTTATTGAAAATTTTAAATATATATAAATCTTTTTTTGTGATTAAATTATTTGGGATTTTTTTTTTTAAATTAATTTATATATTTCTGTATTTATTAAATATATTTTTTAAATTTACAGGTCTCATGATGATCAGACCCGGCCTCGACAGCGTCGTGGTCGTGGTGGTACGGGGAGCCAGTCTCGGGATTCCAGCCATTTTCAGGATTCCCCTTCGCCCCACAGCTCCAACCATACATCTCCCTCTGCTGCACCCGCTCCTGCTCCTCTCGCTCCCGCTGCTGCATCCGCTCCTGTTCCTCCGGGTCCTCCGGGAGTGATGCGTGTTGCGGAGTTGGTTCAACAGCCCGGTCGTGACCATCTTCCGTATCTCACTCCGTATCCACATGGACGGGGTCAAACATGGTAATTAAACATTTTTTTTCTTTAAATTTGGATTCATTATTAACCGTTTGTTCTTTTAATAAGGTTCAACCGATCCGGGAACGGGATCAGCGCATGGATCAACCGTATGATGTACTCGGCCCTCGACAGTGGACATCCGACTTTCACTCACTTCCCAACCGACAAGCAGGTTCTGTGGTTTCGTCAGTTTGCGGTAAGTATTCTAATTTTTTACTTATATTTTTAATCTTTAATATAAATTTTCTACTAATTGTGTTTTTTTTTCAGCAAGAGTTCAACTGGAATTCCGATGAGACGCTCTTTATCTATCACCACTTCGTCCATAAAGTAATGGACAACTATGGGAAGCAGATCCACGAGTGGAAGAAGAAGTGGGAAATCAATAAGGTTCGATTTAATTTATTAAACTATTTTTTAATTTATTAAACTATTTTTTAATTTATTAAACTTTTTTTTTTTTTTTTTATTAAAAGGTCCCAAAGTCGATGAACGACACGGTCTGGAAGGAGTTGTGTGCGCATTGGGATAAGGAAGAGACGAAAGAAACTTCTTCCACCAACTCCACCAACCGCAGGAGCGACCGTAAAGGGAAGGGCATCTACAAGCATAACTTGGGTGCTCAATCTATTGCCACTCTCGGAGATCGCATGGTAAGTTCAACCGCTTTTTCTTCAATTATTTGAGTTTCAGAATTTAAATTTATTGTGCATTTCTTCTAATTTCTAATGTTTCTTTAATTTATGTTTTTTTTCAAGGCGGAAGAAAATGATGGCGAGCCGGTTGATGATCTCGCCCTAATGAGGAGGGCGTATACCAACAAGAAGACCGGCCAGATTGATGACGGTCTTGTGAGGGACGTGGTCGACCTGGTCCAAACTCAGGTGGTAGACGAAGTGTCTCAGCTTCAAACCGAGGATGACGCTTCGACGGCTTCGACCAACTTGTCCCGGTTTCGAATCAACGAAATCGTTGAATCCGTAAGTTCTTTGTTTTTAAAAGTTCAATTCATTTATTTCTTGGTTTAAATTTTAAATTTGGCTTTTTTCTATTCAGTCGGTTCCAAAGAAGAAGGGACGTTTGGTCGGTTTGGGTCGTCGCACCCGGTCGGTTCCCCCTTCTTCTGCACCACCGCCCTTTGTTGATCCAGAAGTACTTACGGCCCAGTTGAAGGACAAAGATGATCGTATATCTTTGTTGGAGACCCAGATGGCGGCTCAACAGGCGGGCTATGAGGCACAGAGGAGGCTGAACCAGCAAATGATGGAGATGATGCAGAGGATGTACCCGAACGAGGTGTTCCCGGACGTGCCAGACCCGTAGTTTTTTTTTTTCCACAAACTCGGAATGTTTTATTTTTATTTGTGAAACTTTGAATATTAATTAATATGATTTCAATTTTACTTTTAATTTCATATTTTCGAATTTAAATTTCAGAAATTTTATTTTTTTAAAAAATTAATATTTTTTACATTCCGAGGAAATTAATTATATTTTTCACTAGATCGATCGATGCGTTTTTAACAAAAAGCATCGATCGATGCGTTTTTTAAAAAACGTTCGGGCTATACCGAGTGACAGGTTCCTCTGTTTATTCCGAGGAACCAGTTCCCTCGGTATATTCCGAGGAATAAACTGAGGAAAAGGTCCGTCGGTATACTCCTATCGATCGATGTATATATGTCCAAACACGCATCGATCGATGAACTTCCGAGGAATTATACCGACGAAGTTCTCCCTCGGTATATTCCGAGGACATTTCCGACAAACTAGTGATCCTCGGAATTTCCTCGGAAATCTATTTCCTCGGAATTCCGTCGGAAAATTCCGAGGGATTTCCGAGGAAAAAAGAAATTCCGAGGAATTATTTCCGACGGCGTGTTTCGTCGGTATGTCGTCGGAATAACGTTATTCCGACGAAATTCCGACGATTTTTTCCCTCAGAATCCTTGATGTTTTCTTGTAGTGCTTGGTGACAAAATCAGCTTCAATCGTGGATTTGAAGCTCAAAACCTAAGAGATAAAACAAAGATCATGTTCTAATCCTTGCT
Organism: Brassica napus; assembly: GCF_020379485.1. Taxonomy (NCBI): domain Eukaryota; kingdom Viridiplantae; phylum Streptophyta; class Magnoliopsida; order Brassicales; family Brassicaceae; genus Brassica; species Brassica napus. Next base: position 29,762,682 of record NC_063446.1, read on the forward strand.
AACGCGAAGTTTTTTTTTTAAAAAGCTATTTTTCTTTATTTAAGTTTTATTTCTTTTTTTTACTAATCTTACATGTCAATGTCAATTTGATTGGTGTTAAGAACTGAGGTGAATTAAACAGTTCATAACAGGGGGTGAAACCAAGTTTTGTTCCTGTAAATACGATGCTACGAGGGTAGAAAGAAACACAACAAAGCAAGACGGCATCAAAACTAGGTTTTGCTTTAGAGAGAGAAACAATAGGCGAAGGCTTTTTTCTCAGTCTTTGGATAGTAGATCGAGACTTTGTTTCAACTATGAACATTTACACATCACCATCATCATCATCAAACACGTATTCTCTCTTCCTTTCCCTTTTTTCACCAAATCGTTATGATACTTTTTGTTGGATAGGATGTGTAAACGGCTTAGCTAGGCACTTAGAACATCTAAACGTTCCGATTTCATTTACCAAAGCAATAAAAATATATATATATGTGGATTTTAATCACAATGTCGATCAGATCTAGTATTTTGTTTTGACATCAAATGACTATTCTTTTGTCGATAAGATCTAGTCATCTAGGCAATTTACTTAATTAATTAAATATTTATGCGTCCGATTAATATTATATGTGTAAAAGATCGTTTATTAAAGGATCGTTTATTATTCTAACCTCCGACGTACAGTGCTCCACTGAAGTTCTTCATGGAAGACATTGAGAAAACCCAGACACTTTCTGGTAAATTTGTTAAAATCCAAGCATATATTGACTTCCTCAATGAGGAGAAGAGTAAGATCAAGGATCTCGACCTTCATATCTGCAAACAATTCTTGAATCATGGTATATATATATCATTATATATATTTTTTTTTAATTAATCGAGTGACTTGAGAATCAAGATATAAATATATATATATATTACTGATCAGTCTTTATTTTCTGTTTGTTGAAATATAGCTATTACGGCTCTTGATGTGGAACATGATATTGTTTCAGCAGAAATAAAGGACATACTCAATCAAACGGGAATTGCCGACGTGGACTTATTGCCTAAAGAGATGATAAGAGCACCCCCATTAGTGAACCCCATGAAAGGGGTTCATAAAGTATTTTTTTATTATAATTTTTTTCTGTTTGATTTTAGTTTAAAAAAAAAAAAAAAAAAAAATTAATCGGACCAATCGCGGGCCGCCACGTGCCGTGGGGCCCGCGCTACAGTGATGAACCTGGTTCACTGGGAAGAGGTGGAGAGAGACAGTTTCATCACTATTCATTATTTTAATATTTTTTTTTTTGGAATCTGCGTGAACCCCTCCATAAGTTCACTAATGGGGGTGTTCTAAGAGTCTTTGAGAATCTAAGTCTCAACCCAACTAACACTGTGCTACAAGAACCACAAATATCGATGCAAAGTCAACAAGGATTATTAGGGCGTGGATTAAAAGTGGAAGAAAATAAAAGCTTTGACTTTTCTCTCGACCGTACAAAGCGATTCAAAACGCGATCTACTTCCTTTGCCCTTCTCCGGCGCCGTTCTCGGCGTCGGAACCCCCCAGCCCTCATGGCTAAAAAGAAAAACTAAAAAAAGCCTCCTACCAAGCCATATCCCACTGGATCTGGCTCTTCTCACTCTGTTCTCAAACAATCCACGCCTGAGATTCCCTCGGCCGTGAACAGTGAAATCCAAACAAAGCAAGCAGATCTAGGCCTCTCCTCTGCTTCTTCTGGTCCGACTTCCCCATCTGAGCCTTCGATGCCTGCCTCGGTAACCATTGCAGCCTCAACACCGAAACTCACTGAAACCCTAACCTCAGCTACAGTCGCAAGTGCTCTACAAGCCTCCGTACCTGAGCAAACAGTTGACCCTTCTACATCGACCCAATTGGGCCTCATCGAAAAGGTTCAGCCAACTACAGCGACCCTCGACGGTCCGTCTGGAAAGTCACTTCCCGCAACAAGCTCCTCAGCAGATCTTGACCCGGCGAGTAAATGGAGACGTTTCGTTAGCAAGACCTCCTCTAAAATGGAGCCTGAGCAGACACCTTTCACCCTTGAATCAGGAGAAGCATGTGTCAAAATTCCCAACTCAGTCATTGAACGGAATAAGAAAGCTTGGGACTCCTTCATTCTCGGATAATTCTACGAGGAACCTCCTGCTAAGGAGCCGTCCACGCAATTGTAAATGGAATCTGAAGCAGACAAAAGCGCGACATCTCTGTTTCGAAAATGGATGGACATGCTTTTCTATTTAGAGTCCCCTGCCCAAATGCTAGAAGAAAAATTCTCAGTCAATGCCTTTGGCAAGTAGAAGGACAAACAATGTTTGTGGCGAAGTGGGCTCCAGGTCCTCTCCAAGAGAAACCCGAGCTATCAATGGTCCCGGTTTGGCTGGATTTCACTGGAGTACCACTGCAATTCTTCAACCGAGACGCCTTGAAGGAAATAGCTGGACTGGTCGGACATCCTATTTGTCTCCACTCAGCAAATTAAAACCTCACTAACCTTGAGGTCGCCCGAGTGTATAATGTCATAGATCCCCGAAAGCCACTGCCAGAAGGGGTCAATGCTCAGTTCGAATCAGGTGAGATTCATAGGATCACGGTTTCCTCGCCTTGGCTCCCATCCTTATGTTCCTTCTGTAAAAAGGTGGGCCACACTATATCCCGCTGCAAAGCTGCTCCCACTACTTGCAAAATTTGCAATTCTGTCAAGCACGACACTGCTCTTTGTCCTCGCAACAGACCAAAACAACGCGAAGGAAAGGCACCGGTAAAAAGCCTACTCCCAATCTCTTCCCAGCGTCAATCTCAGAAACAAATCTTCAGGCGCAAGGAGGTTGAAGCACCTGCAATAACACCGCATCTTGCGGCCCCTATTGACTCTCCTCAGGATGCAGTAGTGGAAAATCCCTCGCTTTCGATTACAGAAAATCGATTACCTGCTTCACAGACTATTAAGGAAGGGCAACCTCAACTCAAACTAACCTTCGCTGAGATCTCGGCCTCACCAGCAAGGAAAAGTGATCTCAACAGTCAAATCTCGCTGCCTATTCGTTTACCGATGCCGATAATCTCTACCTACACAGCAGTCACGGATACTCCATCCAGTTTGACTGTTGCCTTTGACTATGATGTTTCTAAAGGAGGTCTCATCGTTGATCTAAGTCCTCACTTTATCCCTTCATCGGCTGCTCCTTCTGAGGACGAGTCATTTTCGAGCCAGCAGGGTTTTTCAACTCCAGAATCTCTATCTGAAGAGGATGATAACCCGGATGACGAAAATGATCAGTACATCTAGGTTATGACCAAACGCATGCGCCGACAGTCGCTTGTGAGAGCTCGGGGTATAGGCCCCTTATCCCTCTAATTTTCATCATTTTATGGATATTTTTTGTTGGAACATAAGAGGTTCAATGATCCTGTAAAGCGGAGAGGTTTTTGGAAATGGTTGAAAGAAAAGCCGGTTTTTGGTGGTCTCGTTGAGACGCACGTCTGTCCTGAAAGAGCTGCTTCTTTGGTTGCCCGTTCTTTTCTGGGATGGTCTTCTATAAATAACTACGAATTCTCGGATTTAGGTAAAATTTGGGTCGTGTGGCACCCCTCGGTTCAAGTCACGCTAATCTCCAAGTCACTTCAGGTTATCACCTGTGCGGTCAAACTTCCATTTCAGCCTACTGTGATGGTTATCTCGATTGTCTATGGTTCGAACTTCAGGGAAGATAGAAGGAGCCTCTGGTCTGAGCTGATTAGTACATCGTCAACGGTCTCCTCTCATCCTTGGACATGCCTGGGTGATTTCAATGAAATTTTATCGTCAGACGAACATTCAGCTGGTAATAATTATCTCTCTACCTCAGGTATGCGAGAGTTCAATGACTGTGTCAACGCATGCTTTCTCTCTGATCTGCCTTACTTTGGGAACACTCATACTTGGTCTAATAACCAAGGAAGCACTCTAGTAGCCAAAAAGCTTGATCGTATTCTTGTAAATGATAGATGGTTCCTTCAATATCAGGATTCAGTGGGGGTGTTTGGAGATCCTGGTATCTCAGATCATAGTCCATGCTGCATCTACATGGACTCATTTTCTCTGAAGCAGAAGAAACCTTTCAAGTTCTTCTCAATGCTCAACAGCCACCCAGAGTTTGCAGAGGTCCTTCATCAGTGTTGGAACTCTCTCCCGTTTTCTGGCTCTAAAATGTTCCTGGTGTCCAAGAAACTAAATGAAATTAAGAATATCATCAGGGCTTTTAGTAAGGAGAACTTCTCTGAAATTTAAAAGCGTGTGGCTGAGTCCTTTTCAAAACTCCAATCTTTCCAACACGCTCTCCTTGCTTCTCCATCTCCATCTCTAGCAGCCTTGGAAAGAACAGCTCACAGAAAATGGATAATGCTAGCAAAGGCTGAAGAGTCTTTCCTTAGACAGAGAGCCCACATTCAATGGCTAGCTGAGGGAGACTGTAACTCGGCCTTCTTCTACCATGCTATTATATCTCACTCTGCTCAAAACTTTATTCACATGTTGTTGGATTCAAGCGATAGGGTTATTGATGATCTTCAGGGTATCAAAGATCACATCTTGGGCTTCTATCAGAACCTTCTAAGAGGGGAAATCCAACCCACTTCCTCGTCTCCTGACTTGATAGGAGACCTGGTCCCGTTCAGATGTTCGTTGGAAGCTTCGGCCATTCTGTTGGCTCGGGTCACACCATCTGATATTAAAGATGTCTTCTTCTCCCTGCCTAAAAACAAGTCACCTGGCCCTGACGGCTACCCTGCTGAGTTCTTTACTGCAAATTGGAACACTGTGGGTGCTGACATGGTGGCTGCTGTGCAAGAGTTCTTTGAATCTGGAAAACTTCTAAGGCAGTGGAACTCTACAGCTGTAACCTTGATTCGTAAAAAGCCGAATGCTTCAAAAATAACAGAATTCAGACCTATATCTTGCTGCAACACTGTGTGCAAAGTAATTTCTAAACTGCTAGCAAATCGCCTCAAGCAGATTCTGCCTTCTATCATCTTAAACTCGCAGTCGGCTTTCATCCTCGGAATATCTCTTGCTGAAAATGTCCTGCTAGCCACCGAGTTAGTTGCTGGCTACAATTGGAAAACAATATCAAAAAGGGCAATGCTTAAGGTTGACCTTCAAAAGGCATTCGATACAGTCAGGGAATTTGTGCTTAACACTTTACAGGCCCTCAACTTTCCGAGGAGCTTTATAAACCTCATCAAACAGTGCTTAACCACTACCAGTTTCTCAATAGCCATTAATGGGGAGCTATGCAGCTATTTCAAAGGAACACGAGGCTTGAGGCAAAGAGACCCTCTCTCTCCTTGCCTCTTTGTTCTAGTAATGGAGGTCTTCTGTTGTATGCTGAATGGAAGTTACTCGGCAGGTCTTATCGGTTACCACCCTAAGGCAGAGCACCCACAGGTAACTCACTTAGCCTTTGCCGATGATATCATGGTCTTCTTTGATGGCACAAAGGATTCTCTCGAAAATATTACCAAAACTCTTCAGGAATTCACCAGATGGTCTGGCCTTTCTATGAATTGCTCCAAAACTGATCTCTTCACGGGTGGCTTGAACCCGGATGAAACTAACGACTTAACAAGCCTCGGTTTCAATCTTGGTTCATTCCCTATCCGCTACTTGGGCCTTCCCTTGATGCATAGAAAGCTCAGAATAGTTGATTACAGGCCTCTCTTAGACAGTCTCCGCTCCTACTTCACCTCATGGACTTCTAGAGCTTTGTCTTATGCAGGCCGCTTGCAGATGCTGAAATCAGTCATTTACGGTCTCCTGAACTTTTGGTTTACAACATTCATATTGCCTAAGGGATGCATCGCGCAGATCCAGTCTCTCTGCTCTCGCTTCCTCTGGTCAGGAGATGTAACGAAGAGATGTGTCCCTAAAGTATCTTGGGATGTCACATGCTTACCTAAGAAAGAAGGAGGGCTTGGGTTAAGGAACCTCACTGTTTGGAACCACACTCTGTGTCTTCGCCTAATCTGGGTTTTATTCTGCAGCTCTGAATCTTTATGGGCATCTTGGACTAAAGAGAACAGAATCCAGGATAAAGTTTTTTGGGAAATTAAGCCCGCTGATCACTTCTCTTGGACCTGGAAAACAATCCTGGCACTTCGACATGAAGCTTCTTCTTTACTAAAGTGCAGATTGGGTAATGGTAAGCAAGCAAGCTTTTGGCACGACTCATGGACCCCTTTCGGGCCTTTGGTTAAATATATTGGCCAACAAGGTCCACGAGAGTTAGGGATCCCCTCAGACGCTTTCATTGCATCGGTTCTAACTCATGAGGGCTGGAATATGCGACATGCTCGCTCTGATAGAGCAATGGATCTGCAAATCCACCTCTCCTCGGTTAGAATCCCTCAGCTATCTGATCCCGACAATGAATATTATTGGTGTGTGAATGATTTGGAGCTGGATAAATTCTCGACGAAGCACACTTGGGAGTTTCTCTGGCCTCGAGGACCTGTTCAGGACTGGACTGCTACTGTCTGGTTCAAGGGATCGGTGCCGCGTCACGCCTTTCATCTCTGGTTTACTCAACTTGACAGGCTGCCTACCAGAACCCGTTTAGCTTCTTGGGGACTACCAATAGACCAATCTTGCTGTCTGTGTGGTAATGCGCTGGAAAACAGAGATCATCTATTCCTAAGATGTGAGGTCGTGAGGTCAGTCAACATCTCTGGTCTATGATAACTAGGAGACTAGGATACAAGACTTTCACTTTCCACACATGGACAGCCTTCATAGCTTGGCTGGAGTCTAACCACCCCTCCCATTCAACCACCTTGCGTCGCATTGCGGCCCAAGCAACAATTTACATCCTCTGGTATGAGCGCAATAACCGGCTCCACAACAGCATTTCATCATCGCCAGCGACCCTGTTCAAACTGCTTGACAGACTCATCAAAGACACCATTTTCGCTCGTCGAAACATGAAGTCTTTTAACGGGCTTCTTAGGCACTGGCTTGCCTTCTCCTAAGAACTATGTTTCCTCCCCATGTCATTTATGTTTATTTCAGATCAGGTCTTCATCATGTTTTTCTCTTTTTTTCCGTGATGCTCTCCTGTAAGCTTTAACCCTTTGTAACGCACAATCTGCTCATTCTAGCAATGAAATTCAAATTCTTAGCAAAAAAAAAAGGATTATTAGGGCAACAAGTATGCGGCCAACAAGGACTGGGGTAACAGGGATTAGGGCAACAAGCATCAATGCAACTAACGGCAATGCAACAGCAAAGAATGATGCAAAGTCAACAAGGACTAGGGCTACAAGTATGTGACCAACAAGGATGCATGCCACTAAGATTTGGGCAACAAACGCCAATGCAACAGAAAAAAATCATGATGCAGATGCAGATGCAAATGCTACACCAACAGCAACAAAGATTACTACAAATGCAACAAGAGATAGGCCAACAAGGTTACAATGCAAGAAGGATTTAGGGAACAAGGATTAACCTACGTTCTCGTTTGGGGTTTATTTTATCACTGGTTTTTGGAGACTTCTTTATAATAATACTCATGGGATGGTGCTCGTTTGTACGAGTTTCCTTGGTTTTTATGAGCTAATCGGTTTTGTTAAAGGTGGGAAAGCTGTTTTTGCTTTCTTCGTTGACTTATACTGAATAGATGTTTTATAGTATTTTATTTTGAGTCACTTTGATAATAAAACAAAAGCTATTGGTTTAACCAAGTCAACTCAAATCACAAGGATTACTGTAACAACTCTTAATAGGCAACGTCCTTTAAAGTTTGTGTTTAAAAAAGAAAATCCAATTTTATCAAGTGCCTTTTGAAGATTACCTTATGAATATTTATCGGATGACCTTATTGAATCAAGGATTTTAGAGAATTCAATTTCAAAGTTTGATAGTAAATCTAAGAAAATCCGAGATTTGAGTCTTAAAATTTTTGAAGTCTTTTGAAATTTTTTTAGAATTTTTGAAAAACCTTTTTATTTTTAAATTACTATAATTTAATATTTTATCGTTTTATGAAATATATAAAATATATGAAAAAAAAAATTGGGGTTTTAAATAATATTTTTTTCATTTAAAATAGTTTGATTTTCTTTTTAAAAATGTGAAGTAAACTTTTTTATTTTTAAAAAAAAGTTTCAAATACCATCATCATAGGAGGTGGTATTTCAATTTACTGCTTTTCCACAGTAAAATATTCTCAAAACCCCCACCAAATCCCATTTGATAGATTTTATTGACAAAAAAACATATTTTCCAATAAACTAGAATTTGAAAGAATTAATACAGAGAAATAATCCAATAAGCTTGCATTTCACATAGAATGTATAAATGATAGATACAATAAGAGAGAATTTGAAAATAAAATGAAATCCTTTCAAATCCTTGATCTAATAAAATCTCCTAAGTGTCTTTTGCTTTCTATATTGACTTAAACTTTATGTTTTCTACCTTTTGATATTTTAATTTGGCTCAGTTTAATCCCATGGAAAATAAAGCTTTTTGGTTTTCATGTTGTTTGTGATTCAAACTCAGTATTTTCTGTCAGAAAAAAACATTTATCATTTAAAAATATTTGTAAATGTGTTTCAGAAAGAGATGATTAAAATTTCAAAATAATTTTAAGAGATATAGTAAAATACAAAGTCAAACCTGAAAACCTATTTTCTCATTAAAAATCCACATTTGCGCAAAAAGAAAAAAAAACAAGGCTTCAAAATTTTCCATGTTTGAAATTATTAGAAGAGCACAAACAACATAAAACTACTCATTATTAATTTTGTTAGATTAAAAAATTATTTCAAAATATAAAATACCAAAAAAAAATATTTGTTAAAGAGATTTTTGCATATAGTGAGGGGGGAATATGGCGCAGATGCAACGAGAACCTGTAGAGTCCGTCACCAAGGAGACGACGGAGAAGAAGATATTAGACGGAGGAGGTGGCGGAGGATCTTCTGCCTCTAAGGCGTCATCGTTCAAATTCAACGCTCAGGCACCGGAATTCGTACCGCGATCACACGCCACCGCACTAACACCGCAGGTTTCTCCGATCTCCGGGTACTTCTATCCTTGCTTCCACTACAACGAACTCTCCATAGGAGGATGCAGCGGCGGCGGAGGAGTTAACGGCGGTTCTCAGTCGTCGGACTGGATCTTCGTCGGAGGAGGAGATCCCGTTCATCATCAAAATATTCATGATCCCACGGCTGCGTTTTACGTTTCTAATCCGGTGGTTCAGTTTCCGGCAAATCAGAACTTGTCTTCTTCGTCAAAGAGCTTGCTCTCCGACGATCTCCGCCTTAAGATCGTCAAACAGGTTCTTACATTTTTTATTTACTTACTGGTTATGTCATGAGATCAGTTTTACAATCTTATAATATGAAAACATGACAATGGATATCTTGTGCTATTTACGTTATTTAAAATTTTAAAAATACTATAAGTTAATAACATATATAAATTTTGATAATTAAATTTTATAAATATATGTAAAATATACAAATAAATAAAAACCAATATGGATACGCAATAGTATAAATTAATTTAAAACGGATTATAAATAGTAAGAACTAAATGAAAATGTTAGTCTTAAAAATCTTTACAGTTTGTTTTCAAAATTTTCTATAATTTATATCAAAAAATGAAAACTGGATAGTTTTAGTAGGACTAAGATTATAAACCATAATACTATAACTAAATATATATAAAAATAATGTTTATGAATTTAAAATGATTAAAATATTTATTTTTTATTTAAAGGTTTAATAACCAAAATTAAACTAACGAAAACTATATAAATAAACTCTTAAAATGAATATGAAAATAAATTATAATTTTATTAAACTTTAATCCGGCTAACGAACAGAGCAGTTTAAGCTCACCTAATTGCACACAATGATCAGTCAATAGGAATCATGAATTTCTTGACTCACAAATTTGTTTCAAATTATAGGTTGAGTACCAGTTCACGGACATGAGTCTCCTAGCCAATAAGTCCATCTCAAAGCACATAAACAAAGACCCTGAAGGTTATGGTTAGCAGCCCAAAATCGGTTTTTAATTACAATCCTTCCGTTTTCTGAAACACTCTTGTGAAGATCTTCATAATGAAACACTCTTGTGAAAATCTTACCTTTTTTTAATTACACACTTGTCTGTCTTCTATTTAAACTCAGTGCCAATATCTTATATTGCTTCGACCAAGAAGATCAAGGCTTTGACAAGTCATCACCACTTAGTTGCATTGGCTCTACGCTCCTCTTCTAAGCTCGTAAGTTTCTTTCTTTACTCCTTAGTCCTTAGTTAGTAGTTGCGATCAAGCTAGCTATTTATAAGATCTCAAGTGTATATATATATATAACTGAGATTTGTGAAGGTTGTGAGTGAAGACAACAAGAAAGTCAAGCGTAAAATTCCATTTACTGACAGAGACAGAGAAGAATTACAGGTAGTTGATTATCATGAAAGTCTTCATTAAATTTATATTAATCAACTATATATCAATTATTTCTTGTTTATTGTTTCTCCAGGGCCGGACTGTTGTTGTAGAAAATTTGCCAGATGATCACTCTTACCAGAACCTAGAGAAGATCTTTGGAGTTGTTGGAAAGTAAGAAGGCTTTTAAAATTTTACTTCATATACTTTCACTTCAACTTGGCGTTTTCTAAGCAAATTAACAACACAACAAGTGTATATTTGTTTCAGCGTTACGGCCATTCGAATCTGTCATCCTCCAGAATTCAACACCTCACGTCCAAAAGGAGATTACTTGATGAGCAACAAAGTAGGTACCATTATCTTCTCTGTTCTTGAGCTTCTAATGGATTTAAAGAGCTTAACATTCTTGTTGTTTTAATCCAAAAGATTCACGCACTTATCGAGTATGACCACACTGTTGTCGCGGATAAAGCTGTGAGTGAATCTTTTCTTCTTTGATCCAAAAAGTCTGTTTAGTACTTAGTTTTCAAGATATACCAACAATGTGATCCATACCAGGTAGAGAAGCTCAACGACGAAAGAAACTGGAGGAAAGGACTTCGTGTTAGGCTGCTTCTTAGATGCTCGGTAAATCAATGACACTCTTATTTCTCACTACTCAAAAAAACCCTCTTAAATTAAATCGTCGTTAACTTGTCTTTTACAGCCAAAATCAGTTCTCAAGAACAGAAGAAACCTCGATGGCATCCTAATCGATGATGAATACCCTTCTTATGAATCAGGAGAAGACTCTCCACGTCTCCACTTAACCGAACAACAGCTTGATAACGACGTTAGTCTTGCTTAAATCCCTTTAAATTAAGTCCCTTCATAAATAAATAGAATTTCTTGGTGTGCACGTTAGGGTGATGAAAACAATATTGGTGGACTATGGGGAAAAGGGAGAGGAAAAGGACGGGGACGATCTCCAAGAAGCTATGCACTAGGAGGAGGAGGAGGAGGACATAGCTTCGGGATCGGGCTCGGGCTTGGACTCAGCATCGGCTCGATGTCACGGAGCCTCGGCCTCCATGAATCTTCATCTCCCAAAACAGCTACAAAGGGACCAAGAATGCCTGATGGAACCAGAGGGTTCACTATGGGACGTGGCAAAACCTTCTATCTCACTCTCACCTAACAATCTCTAAATCATTCCCTACCAACGACGACTATTATAGTATTATTCATTATTATTACAGAGGCAAAAGCTATAAAATTAACCAAATAATACGTGTGGCTTTGTTATGGGTTCACATAAGTAAGGACATGACTTTGGGATAGTGTATGGAACTATCAAGGCATGGTGAATTTTTTGAGGGTTCTTCTTACTTCTTTATACTTTTTTTAATCCTCCAGTGTTCTTTTGTGTGTTTTGATATATTTATTTTTGTGAGATTATTTTAATAATGAAGGGTTATAGCACAATGATTGCATGTATCATTGGCTAATGTGTGATTCGAATATTGCTAGCAGACTAGAAAACTAATCATTATAACATTTTTTTTTCATTTTGAAAAGTATATAAAAAGAAGTATGATCAAAATAAATAAAACATGAAACACCAATTTCTTGAGAATTAGCTTGTTTAAACGTAACGAATGTAAATGGAACCTTGCGGAAATAAACGGATGTGATATCATTTATCAAATATGGTTTGCTGATCCTGATTCTGAGAGCGTAAGCAGAACCATCAATCAAATGATATTTATATATTTAAAGCGTAATCCTGATTTTGAGGGCGAGATTATCTGCCAGTAGTTAATTAGTAATAGATTTCAATTTAGCTTCTGCACAGACTGACCATTTGGTTGGTTACTAGAGAAAACAGATTAAACAATATTATTAACTACATATGCATTCCTATGCATTAGCAAGAAGAAAAAAAAAAATGCATTCCTATGCATGGACTACGATTCATGGTACTTGAATTGATAGATAAAATCTTCACAAAACTACAAACTTATTACCACCAACCACATGTCGTTCCAATTGTAAAATTAATGTTACAATGGACCACTTTTTGTTTACATACATAACAACCAACTTATATGGTTACATATAAACAAACGCATGTAGTTATGGAAATTTGGCTTGGTATGTTGTTGTTTTATGTATTGTCAGATGAACGATCTGCAAAGTAGAAATATGGTATATAATCTAATTATACGAAAATCATTTAAAATATATATCTTTGGTAAATGAATTAGATATTTTGTTCTTATTAAATAATTATTAAAATATAAATTATATTTTACAAAATCTATTAGTCTCATCTTAATTTGTAGTATTTATTATTATTACTAGGTTGAAAACCGTTTTTATTTCTTATCATTTCTGAAAGATTTGTTTTACATAAATTGAGATCTTCACAGTTCACCAATTTATGTTGAAAAATTATTAGTTAAATATTCCCCATATAAAAGACAAATAATAATGATTAAAAATACCTAAATTAAAACAAGAAAACGTATATTGCATAGAGAAGAAATAACAAAAACATATGTGTAATAAAATAGAAAGACGTGGCAAAAAAGCAACTAATATCCACCAATCAACATCTACTTCCATAAGATCAAAACCAATATAACGCGCGCAGATTCTTCAATGTCATTGCTGTGACTCTATTAAAGACCAGTGTCCCACTCCTTCTTCTGTCATTTTGATTATTTTTAATAAAAAAAAATTATTTTGGTGTAACTGGAGAAGAAGACTATGGGAGGTTGTACCTCCAAGCCCTCCACCTCCGTGAAACATATTCCTCACGCACCAAGTGAAGCTATTCCTCAAAATGTCGATTCTACCCCTGCCCATCTCGAGAACTCACCTGCTCGTACCTCAACCGCCGTAAAGGCTTCTCCTCTCTTACCCTTCTACACTCCAAGCCCCGCCAAACACCGCCGTAACAAGAGCGTAGGAGGGGAGAGCAAGAGCGTCACCAGCACTCCGCTCCGTCAGCTCGTGCGTGCTTTCCACCCTCCGTCTCCGGCGAAACACATACGGGATGTTCTGCGGCGGAGGAAGGGGAAGAAGGAGGCTACTCTCCCGGCGGAGGGTAAGTCCGAGGAGGAGGAGGAGGTGGGGCTGGACAAGAGATTCGGATACTCAAAGGAGTTTGAGAGTAGGATGGAGTTAGGGGAAGAGATAGGGAGAGGGCATTTTGGGTACACTTGCTCTGCTAAGTTCAAGAAAGGAGAGCTCAAGGATCTTGAGGTTGCTGTTAAAGTCATCCCTAAATCTAAGGTCAAGTTTTTTTTTTTTTTTGTATCATGCAATAGAGTGCGAGCGTTAGCTTCATCAATAGTAGTGTCTTAGCTCATTAGATTTGGTTTTGGCAGATGACAACTGCAATATCTATAGAGGATGTGAGAAGAGAAGTAAAAATCCTGAGGGCATTATCTGGACATAACAACCTTGTGCAATTCTATGATGCTTTTGAGGACAATGACAACGTATACATCGCCATGGAGTAAGACAACCGGGCTGCTACTCTTCATACAATGTTTGAATCAACCAGGGGACCATATCCGATTCTTTTGATTTCTTGGCTTGGCTTACATTTAGTTTCATACAACTTTCAGGTTATGTGGAGGTGGTGAACTACTTGACAGAATACTAGCAAGGTCTGCTAATGACATTTCACATTTGTTAACTTATGGATGGTCTAAAATTCTTCTTAGAGATGTGCTCTTACTATTTTATATTCTCTTTTAGGGGAGGGAAATACTCAGAAGATGATGCAAAAGAAGTGCTTATACAGATCCTTAACGTTGTAGCTTTCTGTCATCTCCAAGGAGTTGTTCATCGAGATCTTAAACCAGAGGTAAAACCTCAACTCTCGTCCTTTATTGGCCTCTCAAACCTGAAAGAGTGATATTCCCCTTACTTTGCATGTACCAGAACTTCTTGTACACTTCCAAGGAGGAGAACTCTCAGCTAAAAGTCATAGACTTTGGTTTATCAGACTTTGTCAGACCACACGAGAGACTAAACGATATCGTGGGTAGCGCATACTACGTAGCCCCTGAAGTTCTACACAGATCTTACACCACTGAAGCGGATGTATGGAGCATAGGAGTGATAGCATACATTCTCCTATGTGGAAGCCGTCCCTTTTGGGCAAGAACTGAATCAGGAATCTTCAGAGCAGTTCTAAAAGCTGATCCGAGTTTCGATGAACCTCCTTGGCCTTCATTGTCCTTGGAGGCAAAAGATTTTGTTAAGCGGCTTTTGTATAAAGACCCACGGAAAAGAATGACTGCCTCTCAAGCTTTGAGTCAGTAACTTACTTTATTGTGAATCTGTGATGAATACTAATTAACTTTACTTAATATTTTTTTCCTTTCTTTCTAGTGCATCCTTGGATCGCTGGTTGTAAAAAGAACATGAGCATCCCATTTGATATTCTGATCTTCAAGCAGATCAAAGCATACTTGAAATCTTCTTCTTTGCGCAAAGCTGCTTTGATGGTAACATTTTGTCTTGCAACCTTTATTCCACATTTTAGTGTTGATCCTAACTCTTAATACTCTCTCCAGGCTCTGTCAAAGACGTTAATTACAGATGAAGTTCTTTATCTGAAAGCACAGTTTGCACTCTTAGCACCCAATATAAATGGTCTCATCACTTTGGATAACATCACATCGGTATGATCCTTCCCTCTCTTCTCTCTGGTAGAGAACATACAGCTCAAAGCTTAGATTCAATTTCTGTTGGACAGGCACTTGCTATAAACGCAACAGAAGTAATGAAGGAATCACGCATCCCTGACTTTCTTGCATTGGTATTTGTCCTGCCTTTTGTTCTTGCATAATCTGTTTTAAGATTCAATTACAAGTTTAGTGTAATGACAGTTGAATGGACTTGAATGCAAAGGAATGGACTTTGAAGAGTTTTGTGCAGCTTCCATCAGTGTTCATCAGCACGAGTCACTTGACTGCTGGGAGCAGAGCGTTCGCCATGCCTATGAGCTCTTTGACATGAACGGAAACCGAGTCATCATCATCGAAGAACTCGCTTCCGTAAGTTTGCCTTCTTCACTCCATTCACTATCATTTTTCAGCTAAGGGAATACAAACGTTTTGTAGGAACTCGGTGTTGGATCATCAATCCCTGTACATACCATTCTACATGACTGGATAAGGCACACTGACGGAAAGCTAAGCTTCTTGGGGTTTGTCAAACTGTTACACGGTGTCTCTACTCTACAGCCTTTAGCGAAAACAGGATGAGTAGGAAATGGATGTCAAGACATTTACTGATCTTGTTATTGAACTAGAAAATGGAATTGTATTAAGACACATTCCCATGTTTATAATGCAAAAGTTCAAAAATAAGAAAGAGTACTAAGCCTGGAAAGTTGTGATACAACAATAATCCATAGTGATGTTGATCCAGATAATGGCAATAGAGGTTAAGAAACCTTCATCTACAAAAGCTATTCTAAACACATGCTTCGTTCTTACATGATAACAACAATGACAAAAGTTACAACAACTGTCATGTCTTTTTTTTTACCTAGAAGAAAGCCTCTGATGCAAATCATCAGCCAACGCCTGCCTCAAACTCTGCCCATAATAATAAAACTGCCTCTCACTCTCGAGCACCCTCGCAGGCGACCCAGCTTCATCAGGATCTTTCCACAACTCCGGCTCAGGCTCCCTAGCAATCTGACACAAGTTATGCAACACGCAGCAAGCCACAATAGTCTGAGGAGCATGGTTCACTCCGACGTTCAAACTCTGAAGAATCTTCCACCTAGCCTTAAGCAACCCAATCGCTTCCACAACCACCGACCTCCCTTTCATCAGCATCCCATCGAACAGATTCTCCGGCGGCGAGCCAGAACCATTAGGCGAAAACGGCGTCATCAGGAACGAGAGGAGAGGGTAGCACCAGTCTCCAACAATGTAAGGCCTCACGTGGTGACCTCTCACGTTAATCACTTTCTCCCACACAATGTCTCCCGAGGTAAGCCTCTTGTAGAGAAGACTGTCTCTGAAATGAGAAGAGTCCTCTTCCCCGCCTGGCGCTTTCACGCAGACGTCCCAAAAGATCTTCTTGTGATCAGCAACGACTTGGAGCAAAACGGCGTCGTATCCGTACTTGCTGTTGTAAATGTTTCTAGGGTTTAGCTTCGTGCGGCGTCTCAGCTTCACGGGAGTGCTGTCCACCGCGCCGCAGATGTTGGGGAGAGAGGTTAGCTCCTCGAACCCTTGCGTCGTTTCGATCAATCGGCGCTTGCCGACGGGGATCTTGATGAACTCCGGGTAGAGCTTGGTGGCTAAGAGGCGAGTGACCATGTTGGTGATCTTGGAGATGAGGTACGGATCTAGCGAGTAGCGGGAAGCTAGGGTTTTGGCGGAGCAGCCGTGGGCGAGGCGGGAGAGGACCATGGCGACGGCGTAGTCGGCCGGGAGGGAGAGGTTGGAGGCGGCGATGAAAGGCTGGAGCTTTTCGACGACGGTGGTGAAGACGGGGTAGGAGAGGCCGTACAGGGAGCGCCAGCGAGCGTCGCGGAGGGGGGCGTCGAGGGCCCAGATGTGGTCGTTGGCGAGGGCGCGGAAGGAGGCGACGGAGTAGTCGCCGTCGGGGAGAGGGGGAGGAGGGGAGGGGGATTGGGATTGGGAGGAGGAGGAGGATCTGGCGACGGAGAGGAAGGAGAGGAGAGATGCGAGGGTGAAGAAGAGGAGAGGCGCGGCGGAGGAGGATGAGAGGAGGGAGGAAGGGGTTGTGGGAGAGGGTGAAGAGGTGGAGGCGGAGGAGGAGGAGAAGATGGTGCTTGTTGGGTCTAGGGAGTTTTGGAGGTGGAGGAGGTGGGAGAGCATCGCCATGAAAGCTTCTTCCATCTTCACTCTCCTTCTTTTCTCCGATGAGAAAGCTTTGGGCTTTTTATTAATTACCGAGCTGTTTGTAATACTATAATATAACTATCCGAAAGTATATTAAAAACCTGAAAAATATATTTGAAAACTGTATGGAAAAAAACTAAAAAAATACTATGAAATACTGAATACATATTCAAAATTTGAAATATATTAAATATATATCTACTATCTAATTTCTTTAGATCGGATCGATCAATATACGAAATCAAACTGATGTCTACGAATAACAATTTGTAGAAATTTTATACTCCCTCCGTTTCATATTGTAAGTAGTTTTAGGAAAATGTTTTTGTTTCAAAATATAAGTAGTTTTAGAAATCTCCGTTTCATATTGTAAGTAGTTTTAGGAAAATGTTTTTGTTTCAAAATATAAGTAGTTTTCGTATTTCTAGGTAACTTTTACATTTATTGAATACAGTTTGATCAATTAAATTAAATAGACTTTTTTTTAAATTATATCTAACTTATTTATTATAAAATACTTTTTAAAAACATTATAATTTTTTTAATCTTCGTGCTTTTAGCTAAAACTACTTATATTATGAAACGTAGAGAGCAGTATTTTGGTTATATCCTAAATCGAACCGAACCGAACCGTATTATTTTGGGTTGGTTCGGTTTTCAGGCCCTACGCTATGTTGTATAAAGGTAAAGGACCTAAAGGTTTACAAGCGAAAATGATGCAACAACCATTTATGTTAGTACGAGACAACCCAGTAGTAACCAAAATTTTTGAATCTCCAAACAACAGCATAAGTCTATAAAAATCAAATCCAATCCAAGAAAAATTCTTCTTTTCCACTACAAGTTTAGCATTGATTTGATGTGTGAAATCTCACAGAGGCTTAAGCCACCATGGCCATGATAAAATTGATCCTCTTTTTGTCTTCAAGACTCGGTAGGATAGTTGTTGGAGTCGTGGTTGTTAGCATATCCTCCATTGTTGTAACCTTGTCCTCGTTGTGAGTATCCTCCATTCCACTGCTGCCCTGAGTCTCCTCTCCACTGCCACAAAGTCGACCACAATTTGTTAAGAAAATTGGAGATATGTCTCTATTGGATTTATCAAAACATGTGTAACATGAAACAAGAACTTGATGACCACAAAAGTATCAAGATTTGTTTGACAATGTTAAGGGAAGTGACAAGTTGGGCAGGGAGTTCATGTGTTAGATATTCCCACTTGGTGCTTATATTCCACCAGCTATTGCCTATTGTCACCCACTACCTTAGTTTATACATTTCTAATAACACAACAAGGCTTAGAGAAAAACAACCTATTAACAAAGTAGTTTGGCCCTATTAAAATACTTGATTTGAGTCTACTGCTGTGTTTAAAATGGCGCTCGCCTTTTGCGCCATGGCGCGAGGCGCACTCAGGCAATGGCTCCATCGCCATGTACCTCCTAGGCGAGGGTGGGTTCCGTAAGGCGCGCGCCATGGCCAGAAGGCGAGCATATTCAAGGCGAGCATAAGGCGCGCTATATGTAAACCGGGCTAAACCAGGTATGAAACCAAACCTTAATTAATAATTAAACCTTAGACGTCTAAAATACTTAAGCTTCGGGAAACTTAAACGTCTAAGTAACTATGAAAGCCCTAGCTTTATAAAAGACAAGTTACATAACTAAACATAAACATAGATCTCAAGGCCTTTTGCTTAAGTCTCTACTCTTTCCAATCCAGTGAATCAATCGTTGCATAAGTGGTACGTGAATCAATCGTTGCATTAACTAATAGCTTCTTCAAGGCGAGCGCCTTGCGCCATGGCGTAAGGCGCAAGGCTCGGACCCTCTCGCCTTGGTGCGCCATGCGCCATTTTAAACACAGGTCTACTGGTAGTAAAATATTTACCTGCTTGTTTGGGGTTCTACCCCAAGAGAGTCTGACAGTGTTCTTGCCGATGACTGTCCCGTTCAAACTCTGGATGGCATCATCGGCACTCTTCCTGTCATAACAAAAGATAAGCAAACATTTTTCAGATCACACTTATCAACACATAATAAGCACCTACATGTTCATTGGCTCAGTCTTATATGATTGACAAGCCAAAACATTCTTAAGTAAAGACCGCACCTGTTATCTAACTGGACAAATCCACATCCTTTGCCTACTGGGATCTTCACTGAAACAACCTCCCCAAACTGTGTAAAAGGTTGTCTAAGGTCTTCTTCAGTAACATCAGGATCAATGCCACCAACAAATATCTGCAGTAGAATAAGAGAGAATGGATACAGAGCTTGGATAATAAAAAGCATTGGAGAGCCTATCGACAACTCACTGTTGAGTTGTTTGATTCGCCATCAGACTGTGAGCCATGAGCCATAAAACCATTTGCTCCATGTCCACCCGCCACAATCACAGCTACTCAAATAAAAATACATAAAAAAATTTATCTTTCAAAAGCTTTGTTGAGTGCATTAGAACAAGCATGAAAAAAAAAAAACAAACAACAAAGAACATCCTAGTATGTCACCTTGTGAAGGATGATGATTAGCAACAGCTCTTTTAGGAGTCGCAACACCAACACGCATTTGCCTGTTGGAACAATAAGCTCCATTCATTTCAGTCAAAGCCCTTGACCTCTCACTTTCATCACCAAACCTAACAAAACCGTAACCTTTAGACCGGCCAGTGTTGGAGTCGATCACAACTTTAGCGCTCTTGACAGATGGATATCTCTCAACAAAGAGCTCTTGCAATAAAGTGTCAGTCACGTCTGGAGACAAATCTCCAACAAATATAGATAGCTCTGGACCATTCTCAACAGCTCTCTTCTCACCAGTACTAAAAGATGCCCAGTTTAGACGGAAGAGCTGCTCAGAGTTTGGCATCACTGAACCGTTAAAGTTCTGAAGAAGCTCTTCAGCTGCAGCACGTGTAAGAAACTCAACAAAACCGTAGCCTTCTGATTGACATGTTAGCTTGTTACGAATCACTTTCACAGAAGAAACCTGCACATTAAAAAAAGCAATAATCCATAACAAAACTCGGAGAAAAAAAAAAGAAACCGAACCAGAACTATGGTAAATGATACAATAATCCAAAATACCCATTAATCTGGATCTTTCCACAGGTCCGGAATACCCCAAAAGAACTATGGTAAATGAAAATCTTATTTAATTGACCTTATGAATGAAAAGACAGCCAAATGAAGTATGATCTCTCTATTTTCTTTTTGTCAACTAACCATTTTAAGTATGATCACAAGTTGTGGTTTATAAACAACTCTATCTGACCATGTCCGACTTACATGAAAAAATAATACACCTTTGTGCTCTAGCCTCCTTAGCTAGAGCCTAGAGAGTCATCACAGAAAATTTAAATCCTAGGAATATGAACAATGCCAGGTTAAGATGGAACTTTTCTTGGTAAGTTAAAAGTTCAACTAAAAGTGGCAAAGTACTACAGTACTTTTTGCCTAGCTAAATCTGAAGTAGTCCTGTCCTTTTCAGACCAATGCTGTTTTCCATTAACCTATTTGTTTCTACGCAAATTCAATAATCAATCATTGGATCTAATCCTATTAAAGAGTTTCAAATAATATAAATGAAAACTTGCCAAAAAAGTCTTTAGCTTGAGACAATGTTCAAGATCTGCAAATATATCACTTTTCACCAAAACTTCCACGTAATAATAATTTGTATATACCTCGCCGGTGTGAGAAAAGCAGGTGTGCAGATAAGTCTCGTCCATCCAATGAAGAAGATCACCAATCCAAAGAGTCTTCACATCATCTCCAGATCCACGCTCATGTGTCTTGTGTTCCTGTTGCTGGTGATACGACGCGTATTGGAACTGAGGATGCTGCTGATAATTGTAAGGAACGTATTGGTGAGGATACATCATCATCTGTTGTTGCTGCTGCATCATCATCATAGCCGCTGCGCCTGGATACTGCATGGCCGCCATCCAATGCTGCTGTTGTTGTTGTTGCCACTGCTGAGGCGGCGGAGGCGTCGTCCCTCCAGGAGTTGCTAACGATGAATCTGAGCCGTTGGTCGTCTGCATCTTGAAACTAATTGTTAACTTTAAAATAATAAGATCTGATCTTGCCTCTTCTAAGAAGAAGTGTGTAGAGAATAGCGGAGCTCGTTGAGCTCTGGTAATGGCGGAAAGAGGAAGAGAGAGAGAGGTTTGGTCTTAAAAGGGAGGCGAGAGAGAGAAAGGCTGCTGAATCTATGGGTCTTTGGGAAGTGGTCGAAACGTGGGGCCCAGTTTCTTACCGTGTTTCTAAGATCGACGGCTCAGATTCCACCGCAGTTAATCCACTTGCATTTAATTTTACTAGGGTTTTTCTAATAGGCTAGGCTAATACTGATTTATTAATCAAACTCACGAGGAATGATTGGGTGAAAATAAATCTATGTTGACGTATTGCCGTTTTTTTTTTCACTGTTTAAAAGGGTTAGCTGTGTTAATTAGGAATCATAAACTCCACGGATCAAACAAAGTATTGGGCCTTATATAAGGAATACAACAAGGCCCAAAGCCCAAACAAAGAGGATGAGCTACATTCTCAAAATGTTCCAGAATCTTTAAAAGCTACGTTGAATCTATTGATTAGTCGGTTAGTCCCATTCTCAAGTATATGTATACTGTTGTGAATTAATAATAATGGAAACATCGAGTGAGTGAGATGATGATGAAGTCTAGTATTTAATCTCATTCTTGTTTACGAGAGAAAGAGAGTATTTGATTATTAGCTTTTCTTTTGTTTTGATCGTACAACAAATGAGAAAAGAAAGAAACTTGGGTCTTAATTAATTCATTGAACTTTCACGTACACATATATATAGTACAAGCTATTTGTTTACTCATCGTCATATTAAAAAAAAATCAGACATGTGTTGATGAAGAGATAGTCTAAGAACTAGACAAGTGTCCTTGTGGATAATCATCTTTTTGTAGTTATCTCTTTAACACTCCCGCTTGATTATCCAAACTTTTATTACGTAGTACCTCGTTAAAAACCTAGTCATGGAAAAACTCATTGGGACAAAAAGCTTGACAAGGGAAAAAGAGTACACTGCCGTAATCTCCTCCTGAGAATAGTAGACCTAGCTTTCTCGTCACATGTCACACAAATGCCGCATTTTGATACCATAAACGTATTTTCAGAATGTTGTAGTCGGAAGAGCTTTTGTGAACAAGTCAGCCGAATTATCGCATGACTGTACATACTCGATGTCCAACTCTTTATTTTTCTCGAGCTCTCGTATGTACGAGAAAAATCTTGGAGGAATATGCTTTGTTCTGTCGTTTTTGATGTAGCCTTCTTTAAGTTGAACGACACAAGTCAAATTGTCTTCAAATATTTTTGTCGGCTCTTTCTTGTTAACTATTCCGCTTGATTCTTGTATGTGGTGACTCACTAACCGAAGCCACACACGCTCTCGACATGCTTCGTGAAGCGCAATAGTTTCTGCTTGATTCGAAGATATCGCAACCAGAATTTGTTTCTGGGACCGCCAAGAGATCGTGGTTCCACCAATTGTAAAAACATAGCCGATTTGTGTTCGACTTTATGAATATCATGTATCTGCAAAACCATACCAAACTCGGGGTTTCTAGGATAAATCAATCCTAAATCAATATGTACCTTGGAGAGAACGAATATGTTCTCGACGCCGTTCTAATTTCCTTAAATAGGAAATGAGCTATATCTCGCAAAGACATTAGTGTCTAAAAGTATATTTAATCAAATACAACTCGCAAGATATATAAGCTCACATATGCTTTATTACCATTAGCATCTCCAAAGTACTTATTTATATAAGATCTTACCAGGATCTTTTAAAATAACATTTCTTTTAACATCGAGATATCTATTTACCATTGGAGTACTCAAAGGAGTCGTTTTATTCATACAAAAGCGTTTCAATAACCTTCTTGCCGAGATCTTTCATTTCTAACTCCTCTTTCATATGAGTTCGAGCATCATCAACCTCCTTTTGAGTTCCAATCATGTTCAGGTCATCTACATATACAGCAATGATCACAAAGCTAGATGACGATTTCTTTATAAAAACGCATGGACATATCGCATTATTCACATATCCTTTACTCAAAAGATATTCACTTAAGCGATTGTACCACATGCGTCCAGATTAATTTAATCCGTACAGTGATCGTTGTAACTTGACCGAAACAAATCTCCCTGGATTTTTCTTTCAATGCCCCTGGCATTTTCAATCCCTCAGAGAGTTTCATATATATATCGTTATCCAACGATCCATATAAATATGCAGTCACAACGTCCATGAGATGCATCTCAAGATTTTTAGACGTCGTTAGGCTCATCAAAAATCTAAACGTAATTGCATCCATTACCGGGGAATACGTTTCCTCAAAATCAATTCCCAGTCTCTGAGAAAAACCTTGGGCAACTAATCAGGTTTTATATCGTATTACTTTTCTCACGAATAGCCACTTATACCCAGCAAGATTTATATTCTCAGGCGTTATGACTATAGGTCCAAAGACATTCCTTTTATTTAGGGAGAATAATTCAATTCGAATGGCCTTCTATCACTCCTCTCAATCATGTCTTTTAACATTCCAAAATGGACCTTGGACCGGGATCATCATTTTCCTGATCGATATCTTTGGACATAGAAAAGGACAACATTCCATCAACATCTTTTATCTATTACTTTTTATCAAGGGCGTAGTTGATGGAAATCACATACTTTTCTGTTCCATTCTCGTCATCTGGATCCATATCTTATTTGGTTCTTCTTGAACCTTTTCATCTATGCCTTCTTTCAGACATTTTCAGTATCAGGTTCTTCTAGAACCTTTCCACTTATGCTTTCTTTCAGACATCTTTCAATATCATGTTCTTCTGGAACCTTTCCGCTTTGTTCAACAAATTTCTTTTTTTTCCGGGAATTTTTATCTTTAGAACCCGCTAGTCTCCCCCTCTTTAACTGAACCCTAGGTTCATTCATTTTGTTACCATCAGTTTGTTCTTTAGGAACATCAACTCTTGATGGAATATTTTCAGCGGGTATATCATGTCGTATCTGTGAACACATTTGGTAACTAGTTTGCCAAATTATGCAAATGCACAATTTCCTGAATTTCCAGCTCTCAGTAATTCATAGGGGAGTCAAGGTGTAACAACGACTATGTACACCATGTAATCTCTTTGGGAATTTCTCTAATTCCTCCCCCTAACACTGGAAACTCATCCTTATGGCAATCATCAAACTGTGCCATAAAAATATCACTAGTTGCCAGTTCAAGATACCCTATATACGGCTTGTTCTAACTCTTCCAGAGTTTTATACATTCCCGAGAGCATCTTTTACTCTCCAGGGACATCTAAATATCAAGATGCAACTCAAGTCGTTTTTGTCCTGCCAGACATATCAATATATTGCATCTACTTTAAATTTTCTCCAGTGAATTTGGAACATGCCGTTTTTCATACCCTAAGGTCATCTTTCATTTCATTTTCTGGAGAAATATATACTTTGAACTTTTGGTCCAAAAATCTCTCATTTTTCTGACGAGCTTTATATCGAATTGATGGCCAATCAATTCACTCTACCCTCATACATAGAGGTAGATTCATAATCCTTATTTATATAGCGTTTTTTCATTATTGTCGACAATCAATTTTCTATTTGGTTCCATCTTTTTACCCGTATTGATATTGTTAATCGAGATCTCTTTATCATCATCAATGATTTACCCAAGTACCTGACTATTATATTAATCATATCAACGGTCTCATCATGAGATTCATCCTCTATTTATATTTTTGCTCATTTTCGAGGACTCTTTGGAACCAAAATGGTCTATCACGTCTTTAGCGTGCCATAGACTCATATATCGTCCTTTTAGGACACTATTGTCTTATTGGAGCATTTTCAGCTGGAATATGAGATTTCATTATTTCATCAAAATGTCTGGCAGACATTTCGTAAATGGATTATTCTACTTTTCATTGTAATCCATTTCACATATCTCATTCCTTCAGCTTATCATATGCTTCTAGCAAACTTGCGAGCATATTTCTAATTATCCATATATTTTATCCCTCTGGATTGTATATGTCTTTATTACATGCACAATTGCATGTTTACACTCAATCATGGGGATCATCTTATTTAAATTTACTTTATCAAGTTCTTTTTCAAGTGCGAACATAATTTTTCAATGTTCCACAATGTTCCACTCACCAGGATTCTTTAATTCTCTCCCTCAAGATGATGACACTCCATGTCTAAAATCTTGTACTGAATCCCACTCTAGAACCAATAACATATTCAGTTTTTCCATTTGGGATGAATTATGTTTCAAACCCTTTAGAGTGATATATTAATTTGGGGTCTGCTTAAAGAATTCACATATAGTGAACTTGTTTGATGAATCATCATCCATGATGGTTTCCTTTATTTTCTTTACATGCTATATGTGAAAAACTTCTAGTTTTTCAACATTTCACAATAATGTTGATAACATTATTGGAGATGGTTATATAACAGTAAACTTCAGGTTTACTACTCATTTATACTTTTATCATCATTTTCTTATGCATGTCTTTTCATCATAAGCTCTTTTAGAGCCAATAATAATTTTTATAGTGATAGATATTATATTTACTTATTTTGAGAGAGGAGAAATATTTGTTACCTTTAGTAGTCATGTACGATAAGCCAATATCCGTCAGGTATATCTATCTCCATCATGAATCTCAAAATCTTATTCAGGAAGATAATTCTCATATCACATCGATATTTTATTTTCATTTTCTGGACGAACCAGAAAATCTGAATCATCAAGATGAGTATTCAAGCTATGAAAAATGGTTCGGGCTCATAAGAGACGAAGTTTAATATACTTTCTTTCTCTTTTTCTTTTTGATTCTCGATATAGATCGGCTAAATATTTGGCGTACGACAACTACGTACCCAATTTTCTATCTGGCTGTATCTATAGCAAATCTTTTCTGTTTGCCATTTATCACCCGACCACTTTCATTTTTCGTGAAAGTTTCAATTATTCTCATAGGGATGGAATCTTCTACCTCGCCCTCTTCCACTGCCATGATAGCGGTTTCAACCGCATCTACACCCGCGTCCTTTTCTAGTAGGACCGACTTGATGGTTTAGTATCATGGTTTCATTTTTTTTTCAGTTTATTCGGAAGATTTACATCAACTCCGATCCTTTCTTTCAAGGATTTAATCATCAAAGATCTTCTAGATCTTTTCTCATGATACACCTCATATTCTAAACCATCATTGAATTGGTGTAAATATCATGGCTTTTCATTTTCTCATCCGATATCGTTTTCAACTTATCGATGATTTCTCAAAGCTCATTTTCTCTCAGGTGCATCTTTGCACCCACTGCCCAAGTCTTATAATTATTTCGCGTAATATCACGGGCATTTATTTTGAGCTTTGTCAAATTTGACATGATAACTGTATTCATAGAATAATATATAAAGACGGAAATTTAAATGCATAAATTAAAAGCATAAAATAAATGCATAAATTAAATTGCAGAAATTTAAAGTGCAATAAATAAAATTGGAGGCTTAGCCTACCACATGATCCGAGGAGTCTTAGGGTCCGATTGGTAATGGCTGTAGCTTTAAAATTTTTGCTGTAGAAAAAAATCTATAGATTTTTTGCTGTGGCTTTAGATTTTAGTGCTGTAGAATTTTATGGAAAACACTAAAAAATTGCTTTGGATATTTGGCTCTGCAGAGCACTTGTACAGCTGTAGGTTATTTCAAGAGCTGTGGTTTCAAAAAAAAATTTAAAGCTTGATTGCTCTGAATTTGGTGCTGTAAAAATAAATATGGATGTGGACAGCACCTACAGCAACTACTAATCACCCCCTTAGACTACCATATCGATCATTTTTCAAAGTCCGAAGAGACATGGTCTACCATTTTGACTTTTATTTATTTCAAGGTCCGAGGAGACTTAGTTTACCATTTTTTTACCTTTTTTTCACGGCGGCAACGCCTACCACGTGTTTCTCTGATCGTGAAGGCATAGCCTACCAGAACGATCAGTCGGGGAAGGCAACGCCTATCATCCCGAAAATAAACGGAGAATGCCTAGCCTCTCACTCTGAAACAATAATAAAATATAAATGAATTAAGTATATTGAAACACATAAATTTAAATATTACCTCGGGTGGTTTAAGAACTTTCGGATTGATAAACCTCAGTTGGTCAGAGCTTCGTGCTGATAACGTGTTGTGAATTAATAATAATGGAAACATCGAGTGAGTGAGATGATGATGATGAAGCCTGATATTTAATCTCATTCTTGTTTACGAGAGAAAGAGAGTATTTGATTATTAGCTTTTCTTTTGTATTGATCGTACAACAAATGAGAGAAGAAAGAAACTTGGGTCTTAATTAATTCATTGAACTTTCACGTACACATATATATAGTACAAGCTATTTGCTTACTCATCATCCTATTAAAAAGAATCAGACATGTGTTGATGATGAGATAGTCTAAGAACTAGACAAGTGTCTGTAGTAGATCCTAGGCCTTCAGTTTCTCGAATATAATTCATAAGCTAGGTTGAAAGCCCATGACCCATTAATCTCTACTAAATCCAATACCATCCACTTTAAAACTAAATAATAATTAGAAATCAATTTTTATCAAGGTTTTGAAAACCGGACCGGCCAGTCAGAACCAGTTAAATTGTGAACCGTTAAGTAAACGGAGTCCGGGTTGAATTAAAACTCGGATTTGAATTAAACCGCCAAAACCGGTACAAACCCAGCAAAACCGGCAACTCAGGTTAAGAACAAAACCTGATTCAACCAAATACAAAGAAGCATAATCGATTAATTTTGATTTTTAATAGTTACAATAAATGACATTTCTTGATTTTTTTTTTTTTTGACAACAAGACATTCACAGATTCATATTGACTCTGTAAACCAAATCGGTAACTCCGCATCCATGTGAACGACGAAAGACGGTTGTTTCCTAGCACTGCGTGCTAAGCTATCCGCCCGTAGATTCTCCGTCCGAGGTACATGGACGATGTCTGAGTTGGGGAAACTTCTTCGTAAAAGCTTGATATCTTCCAGATAACTTTTAAATGCTGGTCATTCTTCTGGTTCCGAAACCATCTTCACCAATTGAGAACAATCTGTTGCAAACGTAACCTGAAACTGTCTTAAATTCTTCATACATTCCATTGCCCAAATCAAAGCCTCCACCTCCGAATGAAGAGGTGAAAGACATGCCCTTACATTCCTTGCTCCTAATAAACCATCAAAGCCCGGTAAGGTACTATATCAGTCTTGTCCGGAAAATAGTTTCTTATCTTTCCATGAACCATCTATAAAACACCATCGTCCTGAAGTTGCTAATGTGGGTCTAGTTTGTACCTGATACTCCCTCTTCTGATCAGTGAGTACATGTGCCTCAGCCCAAAGTGATGATTCCAATTCTGCTAATTTAAGTGTTTCCCTTGGATCAATATCCAGATTACTAAACACTTTATTATTCCGACCTTTTCATATATACCATAATATCCATGCAAATTGGTAGTCATCCATCTTTGGATTGACTCTCCAAAAAAAGATGATCCATGTTACCAAAAAAGAACTAGTAGGAAAAATATTGGGATTCGATGGTATTTTAGATAATGCCCACACTTGACGTACTGGAGGATATTCAAAAAACATGGTTTATTGATTCCTCCGGATCTCCGCATCGAGCACAACATATATCTCTTTGTATTCCTCTCGCTTTTAGGTTTTTCATTACCGCTATACAACCTGAAAGGAGTTGCCATAAAAAATGTTTTATCTTCGGCGGGAACCGTACTTCCCAACAGAAGGCGTTTAGTATATCCACTGTAGGCTCATAAAAATCTGGTGGTTTTTTCTTATCAGGATAGACCCGTTCCACTTGATACCCTGATTTTACCGAATATTTCTCATTGTTAGTGAAATGTCATCCATTCCTATCTTCTATCTGATTTCTACTTAATTGGATACTTTCAATAATTTCTACGTCATGAGGATCCACCAAAGCTCTAATTACCTGAAGGTTCCAAGTTCGGGATTCCGAGTTAATGAGGGAATCCACTGTGAGGTCCGGGTAATTGTTTTGAAGGATTTTGTTTGCTGGTCTCGGGCGAGTGGCTGGAATCCAAGGATCATTTCATACCGAAATAGATGAACATTTTCCCACCCTTTTAATTAGTCCTTTACAAACCAAAGATCTAACAGATATAATACTCCTCCAGCCAAATGACATTTCTTGATTAGTTCCAGATTTATAGATGTTTGTAACTGGAAACCAAAATAATTTTTTCCTTATACACACTTGCTATATGTTTCTACAGCAGTTATACTTTGCATAAATAATTTTGGTCATTTATAATATTTCTATTCATATTATAATTTACATTTACCATTCATGAGTAAAAAATAAAATAATGGTCGTATATACGTTTTGATATCAGCATTGTTTTAAATATATATATATTTCTTTAAGGGTTAACAGAATACTAAAAATAAGTATTTTTAAAAATTTGCATACACATAAATACTAAGAAACTGGTTTGACCAGTCACCCAGTAAGAATAACTATTCGGTCTGGTTTTCAAAAAATTTATTTTTATGTTCCATCTTTTTATATGAGGTCATCAATTCTTTTTTACCAAACGAAAGATAATAATTGTCCCAACGAACCGGTTTGTAGACAGGAAAATATCTCCCGGATCTTGCTGCTTTGGATTATCAATTGTTTGGGCCATTAATTCACTATAGGAGACTTCTAGTGTTGGTGGTTTGATCAAGCTTGTATCCATCGATGGTCTCTCCAAGATTCTCATTCTAAGTCTACATGCAATTTGTTCTATCTCCACTCTGGATCTGTTTAATTTTCTTGATCTTTTAGTTGTATGCTTGTGCTGTAATTATCTTTCTGTTTAGTTTTATGTTTTCACTCCGGGATGTAAGTCTGATCCGCCGGCTTAGCTTGTAACGATGGTGTTGAAGTTAAAATAGTCTTTAGTGTTAAAAAGAAAATTTCCCAACGTAACAAACGGAAAAAAGCACTCTTTTTCTTCATAACATACTCTCGACCATGATTAGAAAAGAAAATATATTTTTTAAAGAAAAGAAATGATCGCACTTCTAATCTCAATTCACTAATCCAGAAAGGAGATTAACCAAATTTAGAATATGTAACACTATAACAATTTATTTGCGGGATTCAAAGTGATAAATCCTAAGACTATACACTATTATAACACCTAGATGTTCATGCTTTGTGTACATGCAATTTATATGCAACTTTTATCTTTTAAAACAATACATGTATGTATTTAATTAGCTATCTTCACATAACATATTTATATATTTAAGTATGCACGTGTAGTATATGTTAAGGTTCTAAAAGGACCTATAACCGACATATATGTTAGATAAGGATATTCTGTTGTACAAGTTAGAGATTACGATAAGTACTAAGGATATCTGAGTATATCTCGGAGATGTCGAGATGTATATAACAATCACTACAAGAAAACACACCGAATTCCGACGGATCTTCCGACGGACACCAAGGTCGTCGGACATTTGCGACGGAATACTGACAAATTTCCGACCAAATCCAAAAAAATGAAGTCGTCGGAATTCCGTCGGCCATTTCCGACGGAATTCCGACGACATACGGTTCGTCGGAATTTTCCGACGACTTTTCGACGACATTCCGATAAAAAATGTAACCGTTGTAGTCGTCGGAAGTTCGTCGGTATATTCCGACGAAATTCCGACGACATTCCGATTAACAGCAAAGTCGTCGGAATTCCGTCGGAAAATACCGACGGAATTCCGACGAACCATGTGACCGTTGCCGACAAATACATATGACCGTTGTATAGCCGTTTGGGATTGGACAATTCCGACGGAATTCCGACGGACTTCTTTACATCCGTCGGAATTTCGTCGGAAAGTCGTCGGAGGTCCGTAAGCAATTTCCTATAAATACAACCCCTCCTCATTCAACTCATTCACACTTCATTCTCTCTTCATTCTCTTTAGTCATAACAATTCCGTGAAAATCATGTCTTCAGAAGTTTATTATCGTTCGTGGATGGATAAACCTCATTTGGATCCGAACACCAATTTGCTTACGGAAGAATACGTTCAAGGGATTGGAGAATTCATGAGGCTTGTTCAACAGCAACCGGATGCAAAAAGTGGTATGTTAAGATGTCCCTGCTCTTCTTGCAATAATAATAAGGTTATAAAAGAATTTGATGTTTGGACTCATTTGTATATGAAAGGGTTTTCACGTAATTATAAAGTTTGGTACCTTCATGGGGAAACTGGTTATGAATATGGTAGTACTAGCGAACCTCAGCCTGTTAGTGAACCTCAGCCTGATATTAGGTTAGAAGAATCTAGAACGGATATAGATTATGGTGTAGGTACTGAGCAGATGGTACATGATCATTATAGAGGGGAAGAACCAAACCCCGAGTCTAGGAGATTTTTTGACATGTTGGATGCAGGAAAACAACCTTTGTATCAAAATTGTAGAGATGGTCATTCAGTCTTATCATCTGCAACTAGATTAATGGGTATTAAGACAGACTATAATTTGGCTGAAGAATGTATGGATGCGATTACTGATTTTGTCAAAGGTATTCTACCTGAGGATAACCTTGCACCGGGTTCATACTACGAGGTTCAGAAACTTGTTGCAGGTCTTCAACTACCGTATGAAGTGATAGATGTATGTATTGACAACTGCATGATCTACTGGAGAGCGGATGAGACACGGAATGTATGCAAATTTTGTGGGAAACCTCGTTATCAGGAGACGAGGGGAAGAGTTCCGATCCCATTCAAAAGAATGTGGTATTTGCCTTTGACGGAAAGATTGAAGAGGTTGTATCAGTGTGAGCGCACAGCAAAAGCAATGAGATGGCATGCAGAGCATTCCACAAATGGTGAGATTAGACATCCTTCAGATGCAAAGGCTTGGAAACATTTCCAGTCAACATATCCAGAATTTGCGGAAGAGAGAAGAAATGTTTATCTTGGATTATCTACTGATGGTTTCAGCCCATTTGGAAAGCATGGAAGGCAGTATTCTCTATGGCCAGTTATTGTGACACCGTACAACTTACGGCCGAGCTTGTGCATGCGACGAGAGTTTTTGTTTCTCTCAATTCTAGTCCCCGGGCCAGATCATCCTAAAAGATCACTAGATGTGTTTCTTCAACCACTAATATATGAGTTGCAACAACTATGGGCGCATGGTTTTGAGACATACGATGTTTCGCGCAAAGAAAACTTTCAGATGCGGGCAGTACTTATGTGGACAATAAGTGACTTTCCAGCATATGGTATGTTATCTGGATGGACAACACATGGGAAGCTATCATGTCCATATTGTCAAGATGACACAGATGCTTTCCAACTAAAGAACGGAAGGAAAACGTGTTGGTTTGACTGTCACAGACGATTTCTACCACCTGATCATCCATACCGCAGGAGTAAGACTTCGTTTACGAAGAACAAGCAGGTGTTTGATGGTCCACCTGAGGAAGTTAGTGGGAAAGATTTGTTGAAGCAGTTTAGGTATTTTGATGCAGAAAGGACGCCAGATGTAGGTGGACATGAAAACATTCGAGTCAATGCGGTTGGAGAGCTACATAACTGGCACAAAA
The DNA here is from genome assembly GCF_020379485.1 of Brassica napus. NCBI lineage: Eukaryota > Viridiplantae > Streptophyta > Magnoliopsida > Brassicales > Brassicaceae > Brassica > Brassica napus. The sequence continues at coordinate 29,795,738 of NC_063446.1, forward strand.
AGAGTATTTTCTGGGATCTACCATATTGGGAGAGTCATCTATTGCGGCATAATTTAGATGTCATGCATATTGAGAAGAACTTCTTCGATAATCTGATGAACACAGTCCTTAACATCCAAGGTAAAACGAAGGATAATTTGAAGTCAAGGTTGGATTTAGTCGATATTTGTGATCGTTCTGAACTTCACGTTGATGAGAACGGTACGGCCCCTTTTCCCATTTATCGGCTAGATGGTGCTAGAAAAGAAGAGTTCTTTGATTGGATTACAGAGAAAGTGAAATTTCCTGACGGATATGCATCAAATTTGGGGAACTGCGTTGATAGAAGCGAAGGAAAGTTTACTGGCTTGAAGAGTCATGATTGTCATGTAATTATGCAGCGCCTCCTTCCGTTTGCCTTTTCAGCATTATTGCCACGTAATGTTCATGAAGCAATTGCAGGGATTAGTGTTTTTTTCCGTGACTTATGCAGCAGAGTATTGACTGAAGAGGGTATTAATAATTTGAAGACAAACGCACCAGTCAGCATGTGCAACCTTGAGAAGATATTTCCTCCATCATTCTTTGATGTAATGGAACATCTTGCTATTCATCTCGCAAGAGAATTGGAACTTGGTGGTCCTGTGCAGTACAGATGGATGTATATTTTTGAGCGTTATATGCATCATCTGAAGAAGATGGTCAAAAATCAAAGCAGGGTGGAAGGATCTATAGTGGCACAGGTGATCAATGAAGAAACTGCAATCTTTGCTGAAAATTATTTTCCACCAGAAGTGCAAACAAAACACCGAAGACCTGCTCGGCATGATGATAGAGGGGAGAGAGCAACATATCATGTTACTGTCCCAAGCATGTTCAAGGAAATAGGACGACTTAGTGGAAAATTCACGAAGCGGAGACTTACGGACACTGAGAACGCTCATTTGCAAACATATTTGCTCACCAACTGTGAAGATGTTCTACAATATGAGAGGTAAAAATATTTATTCATTTATTGTTAGATTAATATTCAATAAATTTATTTCATATTGATAATATTTTTGTATATAGTGTATATATGGCGGAGTTGCGTATGACTCACAGGCATGCAACAGAAGATGAGCTTCGACAACTTAGAGATAACGGATTTGCTGCGTGGCTTCGTAGTTATGTGAGTCATATATCCTATTACCCTATGCAAATGATTAGTTTAAATTTAATATATATAAACTAATTAATTTTGCAATCATATATGTTTTTTTTTATAGGTGAATGATGGTTTGGCCAGAGGTCTTGTGTTCGATGATTGGGTACGCGAATTTGTGCAGGGACCAAACTATGTGGTCAAATCATATCCTAAATTTTGTACGCGAGGATATGCATTCACAAGGAAAGGTCATTCTAAGACAACATATGATGCTGGTGTTTCATCTTCTTCTGGTGACGATGTCTACTACGGCAACATAAAAGAAATATTGGAAATCCAATTTCCTGGAATGGTTGGATTGCGTTGTGTAGTATTCTATTGTGATTGGTATGACACCACCCCAGATAGAGGAGTGAAGATTGATGCGTTTGGTGTTACATCAGTTCATTCGCGGCGGAAACTTCAATATTATGATCCCTTCATTCTTGGTTCGCAAGCTGATCAGGTATGTCAATATATTCATAATTTTTTACCAATATAATTAATTAATGTTATATATTGAACTAATACTTTGTATAATTGATATGTATAGGTGTGCTACATCAGTTACCCTCGGGTGACGTACAGAGACGATCCATGGGTTACTGTAACGCAAATCAACCCAAGAGGACGAGTGGATGGAACTTCTGATGATGATGAACCATTGCAACCAGAGTCTACCAGCAACGCCCAGGCAGTTGAAGATTTGGAAAATGTTCAACTCGTTGAGAATTTGACTGTGTTTGGACATGATGCTGTCGTACATTCAGAGCCGGAAGCCGAGGTTGGGGAGTTTGATGAAGATTCAGAAGATTCTGATTAGTTTTTTTTTTTTTTTTTTTTTTTAATGGTCCGTCGGAAATCCCTCGCAATATACCGACGACATAGCGACGACAACGGGTTTCATTGAAAATTGGAAAGGTCGTCGGTATTTCGTCGGAAAATACCGACGACATGTTTTTCTATAAAGTTTCAATCATAAAAATCTATAAATTTAGATGCCAAAACTATGAAAATAACACATAATAAGTGTTTAGTATAGTATTAGATCGCAACCGTTCAAATATAACAACTCATTAAAATATTTATGTATGCATATCATTGTTTTCATAACATCTCATCTTAACATTATGTACTTATACAATCATATTTATATAAGCTTACACTACAAAAAATATTGTTGTGTAAAATCGTGTTATAAAACATTTTTATTGTTAAATCTTTATGCAAATACTATATATATTATCAAAGGTTTGGATTTTGCATTTAGAAACTTGAAAAGAACACCCTAAACACTAAGTCGTCGGAATTCCGTCGGAAAATACCGACGGAATGTGTCCGTCGGAAAATACTGACGGACACGTTCCGTCGGAATTTCAATTAGCCCGGGAGAACCAAACCGCTTGAAAATTTTCGCGAATCGGCATTTGGTATATTTTAAATATACCGACGGAATACCGACGAACCCGTGTCCGTCGGAATCCGCGGAAATAAAAATCCTTCTCCTTTCTTCTTCGTTATCTCCGCGGCCTCTCTCTCTCTCAAAACTCTCCGGCGATTTCGGCGATTTCGGCGACTCTCCGGCGATTCCGGCCTCTCTTCACCGGCGAATCCTCTCCTCACCCTCCTATCTCTTCCCCAAACCCCAAATCATGTAAGAATCATCCCAAACCTTTTTTTTTTCAATTGTTTAGGGTTTTGGAAGTTGATCTCGGATTTTAGGTTGTTTGATTGAACATTTTAGGATTGAATGGATAGTTTAGGATATATAAGTTAGGATTGTTGTTTTAGTTTTTTTTGGAACATTTTTTGATTTTTAAAAACGTTTTTTGATTTTTTAAAACGTTTTTTTTTATTTTTAAAAACGTTTTTTGATTTTTAAAAACTTTTTTTGATTTTTAAAAACGTTTTTTGATTTTTAAAAACGTTTTTTGATTTTTAAAAACGTTTTTTGATTTTTAAAAACGTTTTTTGATTTTTATAAACGTTTTTTTGAAAAAAATATAAATATTTAACACCATTTTTCTTCATTTATAAATTTTAACAACATTTTTCTATATTTATAAATTTTTTATAATTTTGTATACATATATATATATGTAAATCATGTATAGTAAAAATTTTAAAATTTTAAAATTTTTTATATTTTTTTTTAAGTTTCCACTAATAAATATTTAACAACATTTTTTTTTTAAAATATAAATATTTAACAACATTTTTCTTCATTTATAAATTTTTAACAACATTTTTCTATATTTATAAATTTTTTATAATTTTGTATACATATATATATATATATATATATATATATAAGGTTTAATAGTTTTTTTTAAAACGTTTATAAAACCTTTTGTAAATATATAAATGAAAATATGTTTGATGGGTTAATTTTTTTTTTTAGGGCCGAGGATGAAGCCCGCCCCGCAGCCCGTCTTCGACGTAGTTCGGTGAGCGGTTCCCGTGCATCGGTATCGTCTCATGACTCGGTTCCCGCATATATTCCCGCTCCAGCTCCCTCTGCCCCTCACGCTGCCCCTCACGCTGCTGCTCAACAGGATCCGGGGGTCATGCCGGTTCATCTATTGGTTCAACAACCAGGTCGAGAGCATCTCCCGTTTCTCCAACCCAACCCACGACGAGGCCATAGCACTTGGTTAGTATTTTTTTTTATTTGTACCGTTATATTTTTTGCTTTAATTAACTTGCTAACTTGTATTTTTTTTTAAAGGTTCACCAAGTCGAAAAATGGCATTAGCCGGAGCATCAACCAGATGATGTACTCCATGCTCCGTTTTGGATATCCAAAGTGGAGTGTGATCCCTTCCGACGAACGAGAGTTGTGGTTTCGTCAGTTTGCGGTATAGTAACCCTTCATTTTTTTTAAGTTTTTACATTTTTTTACATATATTTACTTATTAAATTGTGTTTGTTTTGTAGCAAGAGTTCAACTGGCACTCCGATCTTACGGAAACAGTCCGTAAGAAATTCAACGAAAAGGCCATGGACTCTTACACAAAGCAGATAAACGCGTGGAAGACAGTTTGGCAGAAGAACAAGAAGCCACGGTTCATCAACGGGGGGGTGTGGGAGCAGTTGATAGCTCATTGGGAGAGGGAAGACACTGCAGAGACGTCTTCTAGGAACTCCAGGAACCGGAAGAGCGATCGTGGCGGGAAAGGTATGTATGTGCACAACCTCGGCGCTTGCTCCATGTCTACTAAGGAGGATGAACTTGTAAGTTTTTTATTATTATTTATCTTTATATTTTTTAAATAAATATTTTATATATTTTTTGGCTAATAATGGCGGTTTTTTTAGATCGAAGCAAATGACGGTAATCCCGTTGATCGTCTCCAACTCATTAAGGTGGCTCACACTAACAAGACGACGGGTCAAATTCAGGACCCCGTGATCAGAGGTGTAGTTGATTTGGTGGAAGCTGAGATAGTTTCTCAATCTCAGCCTCTCTCTGATGACGGCGACTCCACGGGAGCTTCAACCAACCTGTCTCTATTGCAAATAAATGAGATGGTTGAAAAGGTAATTTTTTTTATTAATATTTTTTTTATAATGTCGATTACTTACTTGTCCATATTTACTTACTTTAAATATTTTTGTAGGCGGTTCCTAAAAGGAAAGGAGGCCGTTTAGTTGGGTTGGCCCGTCGTGCTTCTTCGTATCCGGCATCTTCTTCGCAAGCTCCGTATGCCGATCCCATGATTCTCGAGGAGCTACATGACAAAGATGAACGGATTGGGGCATTGGAGGAGCAGAACACCACTATCCTTTCGGAGAATGCCACTATCCGTTCGGAGAATGCCACTATCCTTGCTGAGTTGGCATCCCAGAAGAAGTTCAACACCGAGATTATGCAGAAGCTAGATCGTTTGATGTCTTCGAGTTCTTCTTAGTTTATTTCGGCTTTATAAAACTTTCGGAATGTTTTTTTTTTCTATTTCGGTTTGTATGAATGTTTTTTTCCTATTTCGGTTTTTATGAATTTAAATTTTATAATATTATTAGTTTTAAATTCCATTTTTTAAATTTATTAATATCAAAAAATATATAAAAATGCAAAATTAATTTGTAAAAAAAAAGGGTATATACCGACGGACAACGGTCGTCGGAATATACCGACGGACATATATCCGTCGGAATTTACCGACAAACTCATTTCCGTCGGAATATACCGACGAACGTGGTTCGTCGGTATTTTCCGACGACCTATGTCCGTCGGTAAATTCCGACGGATACAGTTCGTCGGAATAAACCGAGGAACCACGTTCGTCGGAATTGTAGTTTTCCGATGAACTCTGGTCTCGTGTAGCCGCATCGTAATATCGTCGGAAGTTCGTCAGAATGACGTTTCTTGGTATTCGTCAGAAAGTCGTCGGAATTTCTGACGAAATTCCGACGAATTTTTTTTTTCCGACGAAACGATACCGACGGACGGGTTCGTCGGAAATTCGTCGGAATAGAACGATTCCGACGATTTCGGCCATCAGAATCCCCCTGTTTTCTTGTAGTGAATGTACGTATGTTAACATGAATGATAAGTTATCTTCTCATACTTCTCTTGTCTTTCATGGTATCAAAGCCACCCAAATAAATTCTTTGAGTAGTTGACGAGAGAAGAAGAAGAAAATGAGTGATGGAAAATCTATGGTGAGTACATCAAGTGTAGCAGGCAAAGGAACCTTGTCGCCATATTACTTGGCTCCAGCAGATAATCTGGGGACAGCTATTACTCTGGTGGTCTTGACTGGAGAGAACTATGCCGAGTGGGCATCGGAACTTGAGAATGCGCTACGTGCTAAGCGAAAGATCGGGTTTGTTAACGGGAGTTTGAAGATTCCTGACGAGACAGATAAACCTTTGGAGGCGGAGATGTGGAGAACGGCGAACTCCATGATAGTAGGGTGGATCAGAGCGTCGATCTCTCCAGTTCTGCAATCAACGGTTCCTTTCTCACCTGACGCCAACAAGATGTGTACTGATCTCAAGAGACGCTTCTCAGTGGGAAGTGCCGTGAGGGTGCATCAGCTCAAGGCGGAGCTTGCTTCGTGCAAGCAGGAAGGATCCACTGTTATGGATTATTTTGGGAGATTATCTCAGAAGTGGGAAGAGTTGTTGAATTGTAAACCTATCCCGACGTGTACATGTAAGGCTGCAGAAGTCTATGCTAAAGAATACGAAGAAGAAAAGGTTCATCAATTCCTTATGGGATTGGATGAAACGAGATTTGGTAATGTGTGCACCAACATCATAGGAATGGAGATGTTGCAAGACCTTAACTCTGTGTATCAGAGAGTGGTGCGAGAAGAGAAGAGACTAGGAGCCTCTCGAAGTGAGTCCAAAGAAACACCGTGGGGTTTGCAGCTAAAGTAGTGTCGGGAGAGGGAGAAGATACTGCGACAGGGGGAGCGGTGGTAGTGAGGAGATCCTCTATTGTTTGCAGTAACTGTGGAAGATCCGGACACGAGAAGAAGGAGTGTTGGTAGATCATTGGGTTTCCTGAGTGGTACACTGAAAGAAGCTAGTCCAGTGGAAGAGGTGGCAGAGGAGGAAGAGGACGGGGTAGAACTAACTCCTCACGAGCAAATGCAGTACATGCTCAGCGGTCTTCCGGGAACCAGGGCTCACCCATACCTCAACTCACTGCCGATCAATGGGCATCACTGACCGCGCTTCTTGAGCGTCAAAAGCCTTCTCCAATACCAGATAGGCTGAATGGTACAGTACAAATAGGAGAGGTTATTATAGATACTGGAGCATCGCATCACATGACAGGGGATGTGACACTTCTGAGCGAAGTCCATAGTGTCATTCCCTGTCCAGTGAGCTTTGCTGATGGTAGCAATGTCATGGCTATCAAGTGTGGTAACTTGAGATTATCGTCGAGCCTGACATTGAAGAATGTTCTCTATTTTCCAAATTTGAATTGTACTCTGTTGTCAGTAGCAAAGTTGCTCAGACAGACTGGTTGCTTAGCTGTATTTACAGACACATTGTGTATTTTGTAGGACCGTTTTACGAGGACTCTGATTGGAGCCAGTGAAGTCAAAAATGGTGTTTATGTTTATCGATATGTCACGGTTAAGAGGGGTCACAGAGTTAGAGCTTCTGAAGATCAAGCTGTGTGGCTTCGTCGTCTAGGACATCCTGCTTATGGTGTTTTGAGTTTTTTGCCTTTTCTTTCTGGTGTTAAAGACGTCCCAAACAAGTTTGGTGGATGTGATATTTGTTTTGAATCAAAACAGACTAGAGATGTGTTTCCTGAAAGTCTTAATAAAAGTTTAGCAATTTTTGATTTGATACACGTTGATCTTTGGGGTCCCTATCGCATACCATCTTCATGTGGAGCTGTGTATTTTTTAACAATTGTGGACGATTTCTCCAGAGCTGAGTGGATTCATCTCTTGTTTGAGAAGAGCGAGGTTAAACGAGTTTTGTCAAACTTCATATCTCTTACACACCGACAGTTTGGTAGCACGGTCAAGACAGTCAGAAGTGACAACGGGACAGAATTCATGTGCTTGACAAAGTACTTCGAGGAGAAGGGAATAATACACCAGACATCTTGCGTCAGTACTCCTCAACGGAATGGAAGGGTGGAGAGGAAGCATCGCCATATCCTAAATGTTGCGTGCTCAATTTTGTTCCAAGCCAATCTACCGGTTCGTTTTTGGGGAGAGAGCGTTTTGGCAGCGACACATCTTATAAACAGAACTCCCATGAAGGTACTTGGTGGGAAGACTCCTTATGAAGTTTTGTATAAGAAAGTGCCTTCATACGATGACATAAAGACGTTCGGGTGTCTGTGTTTTGTACATCACGCAAGAAGAGATAAAGACAAATTTGGAGTGAGAAGCAAGAGGTGTGTCTTTGTGGGATATCCCTTTGGAAAAAGGGTGGAAGTTGTATGATATGGAGACAGAGGAGTTCTTGGTGTCGAGGGATGTGGTGTTTAATGAGAGCATTTTTTCTTATGGAGAAAAGAAAGAAGTCGAGAGTAGTGCCCTGCCTCAACTAGAACTTGGAGTTTATGATGAAACATAGCCAGAGATGTCGATAGACAGAGGGATAGGAGGCATCACTACTGGTATTGGCATAGAAAAAGTCGTAGAAACAGAGGAGGAGAGAGTCCTAGAAGCAACACATCCAGTTGTGGCAGAGGAGCTAGGGCGTGGTCATCGTAGACCAACTCCATCAGTTAAACTGCGAGATTATGTCACATACAATGCAAGTGCACGTCCTGATAAACAGAACACCATTGCCGGTCTACAATCACAACCACCCTCGACGGTTCCAGGTAAAACAAAGTGTTTGTATCCCATCACAGATTACATTATTGATGAGAATTTTTCAGAACATCATAAGGCCTTTTCTAGCAGCTGTGAGTGCTGGAGTAATCCCGAAAAACTACAAAGAGGCCTTTGCAGATGAAAGGTGGAAGAAGGCTGTAAAAGGAGAAGTTGGTGCGCTTGAAATCAACAGAACATGAGATGTAGTGGACTTGCCGGCTGGTAAGAAAGCGATCGGTAGTAAATGGGTCTTTACCATCAAATATAATGCAGATGGGACGATAGAGAGATACAAGGCGCGACTTTGTGTGTTGTGGTAACCATCAGATTGAAGGGGAGGATTATGAAGAGACTTGTGCACCAGTGGCAAAGATGGATATAGTGAAATACAATTGGAGGTTGCAGTAGCTAAGAACTGGGAGGTTCACCAGATGGATGTGAGTAATGCTTTTCTCCATGAAGAACTTGAAGAGGAGGAGTATATGAGACTCCCACCAGGATTTCAGTCTGAGAATCCGAACAAGGTGTGCCGTTTGAGAAAGTCTCTGTATGGACTAAAACAGGCGCCGAGATGTTAGTTTGAGAAGTTGACAAAAACGCTGAAGAGTTTTGGTTTTGTGCAATCATATGAGGATGCATCATTGTTCATCTTTGTGAAGGAAGGAAAGAGCATTTGCGTGCTCATCTATGTAGATGATCTGATCGTAGCTGGTAATGATCTTGAGATGATAAAGAAGTTTAAAGAATACGTGAGCAAGTGTTTCCTTATGAAGGATCTTGGGAGAGCTAAATATTTTCTTGGTATAGAGATAGCAAGAGGACCACTGTGAATGTTTCTTTCGCAGAGAAAATACGCTTTGGACATTGTAAACGAGAGCGGGATGCTGGGGTGTAAACCTGTCTCAACCCCGATGGAGGTTAACCATAAATTATTGGTTGATAAGGGTCCGTTGTTTGACGATCCAGTGAGGTTTAAGAGGATAGTTGGACGACTGGTGTACCTCACTATAACTCGTCCTGACTTGAATTATTCAGTTCATGTACTATGCCAAGTCATGCACAAGCCGACGAATGCACATTGAGAAGCTGCGATGAGGGTTCTGCGCTACTTGAAGGGGTGTCCAGGACAGGGTATAATGTTGAGGTATGATAGTGATCTGCACGTCAGAGCTTATTGTGACTCGGATTGGAACGCTTGTCCAAGAACGCGACGGTCACTCTCTGTGTATATGGTGCTGTTGGGGAACTCACCAGTCGCCTGGAGAACGAAGAAGCAAGATATTGTGTCTCATTCTTCAGCTGAGGCCGAATATAAAGCTATGTCAGATGCATTGAAGGAGCTTAAGTGGTTGAAGAGGTTACTGGCAGATTTTGGAGTAAAGCATGAGCAGCCTATAGACTTGTTCTGTGATAGCAAATCAGCTATTTATATTGCCGCGAATCCTGTCTTTCATGAACGCATAAAACATATAGAGTTAGACTGTCATGCTGTGAGGGATGCAGTTAAAGCTAAGCTTATTGCAACAAGACATGTTCGGACAAACGAACAGCTTGCAGACATATTGACGAAGGCGTTGGGGAGTCCTGCGTTATACTACTTGTTGTCCAAGTTCGGAGTGTACAACTTGCACGCTCCAACTTGAAGGGGTGTGTTAAGGTTCTACAAGGATCTATAACGGACATATATGTTACATAAGGATATTTTGTTGTACAAGTTAGAGATTACGATAAGTACTAAGGATGTCTGAGTATATGTACAAGTTAGAGATTACGATAAGTACTAAAGATATCTGAGTATATCTCAGAGATGTCGAGATGTATATAACAATGTACTTATGTTAACGTGAATAAGTTATCTCCTCATACTTCTCTTGTCTTTCAGTATAATTCACTTGTTTATTTGAAAATCAGAAAATATGAGTAATACGATGATGATTTGGGTACGCCATAAAGGAGACATGTGGACGTAGAAAAGGGCTGGGCAGTTGCCTTTGCATGACCACGTTTTGTGATGCATCAATCTGGACCGATTCACCTAGATTAAAGATTCGCTTTGAAAAAAAAACTTGATTAATTTGTTCTGTTGAGGTTGGAACTCGAGCTTCTAAAATGGTGATAAATACAGTAAATAAAAGCAATAATGGTGTAAAGCTAATAAAGGGATGGGAACAGAGGCACGTGCAGCCACGCGCCTGTGTCTGCTCTGTGTGTAAACAAATGGTAAAAATATGCCTCAGACTCAGAGGAACATAATCCCAACTGAATCATGCAATGATGAGATTTACCTTTCCTACCCCCTCCCGATTTGTTTACCCTTTTCTGTTTTCTCATTTTCAAACTAACAAAATTAAATCCGCTTAGTATTTTTTCCAAATCCGCTTAGTTATTACTCATGGATCACGGTAAAAGTAAACTTCATTTTGAAAAATATATACTCCACTTTGGCTATATTTTGGTCTTATCTAATGAAAGCCAACATGATTATATGTAGCCCTACAAGGAACGCTTCCAAAAAAAAAGGAATATTCCAAAATATATAAAAGAATATTAACGAGAAATATATCGTTTTTTTCATAGAAGTACAGACCACAACTGTAGTTATGTCATGGGTGCATTCCCTCTTTTCTCTTATTTTCTTATTTAAACTTTTACTATTCGGTTCCAGATATTTTAATAATTGGTACTATGATACCTGATACCATGAAACATTTATATAAATGTAAGAGTAAGGACAAGAGACAAATAAACAATTGTAATAAGCATCCAATGTTTTAAAATCCAAACAAGAACAACCTTTCCATATTCATGCAATTGAAAAAAGCCTGATAAACCCACAAAATCAAAACCCATAGTGATTACTTACTTAGTCAAGATCGGAAATCTCGATATAAACCTTGTGTTTTTTTCATTTGTACAACTAACAAAGGCTAAAATGATTAATTAGAAGAAAATAAAGAGAGAGAGAGAGGGCTGTACAAATGGAATGTAACTAGAAGAAAAAAAACTACCATCTTCTTCCACATGCTATTTTCATTATTTTAATGGCTTAACTCGATCCCACTTGTAGCGACCTTGGAGCGGTTTGTCATTAACGATATCGAAGTTGTACCTGCGTGTCAAAAAGTGTTCGTTAATAGAATTCCCATTCTCTCTTTGGTGTAATGATGCTAAAGTACGCGTCGGATCATCTCTTATCGTGCGCAGACATTCTTCCCCAAACCCAAAGCAACCACACACACACACACACACACGTGAGAAGAAAATTAAAGGAAGCAGAGATCGGAGATGAGACTCACTTATCCATGAAACGCTTCTGATCTTTATTCTCTAGCTCCGATAAGAACTCCTCAATCTCCGCCGGCGTCGGACTCTTGCTCACTTCCGGTGAACTTTTCCGATCATCCGCCGATGATGCTTCCATCTCTGTTGTTTCTCCCAAAGCTTCACTCGCTGGATTCGCCTCGTTTCTGTGAGAGATGCGCCCAGAAACAGAGAGATCATCGGAGATTTGATGAGTCTGAACACACAGAACGGAAAAGAAAATCAATGAAGATTCACAGATTTGAGTCATTGAATGATTGTTTCAAACAGAGACGAGCTTCGGATTTTCGAAAAATCTCACCTCCAGATCTGCAGAAACAGTCGGACTCTTCCTCGGGATTTCGTTCGATTCACTGCTGAAACAGATGATCGAGCTCTTGTCATCGTCTTCTCCGGCGGAGGTAACAGAGCATCCGCCTCGAGAGGAATCATCCGATGAAGCCACGGAAGGAGAAGGAACCGCGAGGAAGACGACGCCATGAGAGTCATCATCGAGCTTCTTCTTCTTGAGTTGCGAGTCGCTTGCGCTCGGAGCTTCAAGCGCTCGCGCATCACGCTTGCAGTTAGGATCTCTCTCGCTCATCGCTCTCTCTCTCTCTCTCTCTCTTGTTTTTTTTGCTCTCTGCTTCTTTCTATTTCTGGTACTGTCTTCTCTTATTAAAAAAGCAGAGGAGATTTTGGTGGGGGGGGGAGGGGAGAAGGAGAGAGATGAACGAAGTGCGAGCCGTTGATTATTTCAACGGATGAGATTCGATTCCTTAGCGAGCGGACGGAGTTTATCGTTATAGTCCCGTTTGCGAGTGTGTCGGAGACCTGTAACGGCACCGTTACGGAGTTTCGCTTTACTTACACAAACGCTGGTGGCTTTCGAAACGCGCTTCTCTTTTAGGGAATGCCCTTTTTGTCTTCCTTTCAAAGCACTTAAAAACGCAATCATTTAATTAGTTACCACGTAGTGGAAACGTAACAATAATTATTTTTGTTAAGATTTGAGAGAAGATTCGTGAAAATGTGTTGTATATTTCTTATTGCTTATACCACTATATATAGTGGTTCATACAAGGTGGAGTCAAAGGGAGAATTGATTACAAAGATATTCTACATAATGACATGGTCAAACTCATAAACACATAAGGTTGAATGGGTCTTCCATGTGGCTGGATGTAAACCCCTAATGGATTCTAGTCTTGAACTTGTATGGTCTAGGTTATGGACCATCCACTTCATGATTCATAACACTCCCCTTTGGATGCCATAACCATATAGAGTTTGTAACATGCTAATGTTGCCTCATTAAAACCTCTCCCGGAAAACCCAAAACCCAATGTGGTAAAAAGGGAAACCAGAGAAAGGAAAAAGAGTACAACACACATTACTCCCCCTGATTTGGACATCACTGAAGGTCCTTGAGTCTACGCGTGCCAATCTTGTTGCGTGAACTTCCTGAATGTGCAAGAGGGCAATGATTTGGTGAAAAGATCGGCTGAGTTTTCACTAGACCGGATCTGAAGGACGTTGACCTCTCCAGCTTTCTGCAACTCATGGGTAAAGAAGAACTTGGGTAGAATATGTTTGGTTCGGTCACCTTTGATATACCCGTCTTTGAGTTGAGCAATGCAAGTTGCATTATCTTCATATATGATGGTCGGACCTGTTGGGTCGCATATGGACGCATAATGTGGTCCTATACCTTTTGTTCAAAGATGAACTTTGATCTTATAGCTTATCTTTATGATAGTTTATTCATTCATACCAAAGCTTGGTTGGTTCATGCTGAGAATTCGACCAACCATAAGTATTACCAAAATTTGGCTAATTTGTAGTGATGGTCTATAACCTTTTCTAAGGTTTAATGAATAACCATTTAACCTATCTTAGGCTGGTTAGTATAAAACACAAGGAATTTAAAATTCCTCTATGGACTGATTTGAATTGTTCTTATAGAACTCTTCACTTGCTTACATGTAGTAATTTAATTCAGTCCATGAACAACTTTAGGAAAATGCTGTTCAAGAGAACTTCTTTTCTCATCTTTTGATTCTGAGCTCAATACTGTTTGGTAAACATTTTGGTACCAATAATATTATCATCATCATCCAGTGAGTCATATATATCATACTACATCTTTTGAATTTCTTCCAGACATCATATGTAGTAAAATATGTAGTAGTATCCACCACATTGGATAATATAGACATTTCCCGGTCTGTCTCATGATTTATCTTTTTTTCAGGATTTATATATTCACTGGGCATCATATGGCGTTTACATATTCATGGCCAATACAATACGCCTTTTATATATCACTTTAAACCCCACGTTTCTTTCATTATTCATTATGAGTACTCTTGTGTGGGTTTATGATCCTCGATACATATCTTTGTATTCATGTGCTACATACTTGCGCATTTTCTATGAATGTATGTGTCGACATACTTATATATATATATATATATATATATATATATAGTTTCTTTTAGTTCCAGACATGGTATAAATCAATTTGAGATTTCATTATCTAGGACCTTAATAACCTTATAACTTGGCGTCCCAAGCTATATGGTATGGTACCTAGTTGTTCAGCTGGCCAGCCTTATATCTCAATGTCTGGAATGATTTCCTTTAATAAAACTCGGATTTTATCTCATGCACCTTTCTTTCTTTCCGAGGTTCCTTAGAATTTATGGAACTTTATTTGGAACATTTATTTGGTCTATCTTATATAGACTTTGTAGCAACTTGGTTGTGTCTTTAAGACATCAAAACCGTGTGGTGCTAAGCTGGGATGACATAGTCATTCTTTCTCTCGGGTCAATGTGTCTGGCATTTTATTTTGCTATCATTGTAGCATATGGACGTCTATAAATTATTTTCTAGTCCGAGGATCTTTGCCAAGACATTGATGGTTGATACCAGATGGTAGATACCATTCTTTATCATTCTTTATACCAGCTTATTACTTTTCTCCTTTCATTGTTGGATATTCGGATTCATAAACCTTATGTAATCCTTGTTCCTTGGTCTATAATTAGATCACCCATTTTGGCTCAAGGTTTCTTTTAAACTTATGGAGAAAGTATATTCATAATATATATCCAACATATATTCCCAATCCTCTTTATGAGATTCTAAGATCACATGATCTTAGATGGCACATATATTTGTGGTGGATTCTTTCATAATATCTTAAGATGATATATGTCTGGACTCATGACCCGTATCAGTCTGAGGTGAGAATATCTATGATCACTTATATGGCCTGATATAATTACTATGGCCTGATGCAGGTTCATTCTTTTATAACTCATGGTGTCCCCAAGCATATGGACTTTTAGAATTTGAACCTTATAGGTAATGGTCTTTATATCAAATTCAACCAATATGTAATATGGTTGTGGACCATGTTTCACGGATTTTAGTATGGTCATGTATCATGGGATTTGTCCTCACTCCCCCTCATGAACATACTCAAATTCGTGGTGCTTGGGACAATAAATTCCCTTGTGCATAGATATATTGCACACACGTGAGATCTTATGGGATAACATTTATGCCCTTTTAAATATTTGCATCATAATCCGAATGGCTAAGTATGGTAATGCCATCTAAGTGATAAATTTTGTGGGTTAATCAAACATGATTGCCCTGGCTATTTGCCTAATATCATATTGATCACTAGATCAATAGAGAATGTAGTCTCGACCACTTAGGCGATTTTAATTTAGGTACTCTTATTCTCTTTTGTCCGTTGTTGGAAACCATTTTCTCTACTTAATTCAATGGACCTTATAGGGTGAATATAATGCCATTTAGGAAAAGCCTTGGTCGAGCTTCTTTTCTTTTCTTTCAAGAAATGTCTATTTGAGTTCAAAAGTATTTTATAACTGAGCCTGGATGGCAGAGCATGTCGTGCCATTTGTCAAAGGCTTCTTTGAACTCTTTGGAAAAGTGAGTTGGGGTATTAATCATCAATCATATTTATCTTGGCACAATAAAGGTATATAAATATAGTTTCTTATCAAACAACAGTTTGAATAAGATAATGATGAACTCAATGTAATTCATTTTATTAATGAAGTCGTGTATAAAGCAAAGTATCAAAGAAATTCATGAAACATAAACTCAGGAAACATGAAAATGAGAATGTCAAAAGACAATTATATAATATGGCTTTCACAATGCATGTGTTGCCATATGGCGCTCAACTTCAGCTTCATCTGCTATAGGAGGCCTCACCTCATTATTCTTTAGCTCAATGTATCTTTTCTGAAGCTTGTCAAATCTCTTGATGGTATTTTTTGATTTTCTGCTTTCTTTGTTTAGAAGCCAAAAGATATAACAAAAGGTTATTATAAGTGGTGAACTTCTTAGCCGTGTGTAACAACAGCGCATCCTTTGGATGGAATGTGAAGTAGGTCTTATAAAATAAAGAATAATGTGTTATCCTTTCACCACATAGTTCAAGACTATAAGCAATATCCATCAGAGCAGAATTATATTTGTCCACGGATTCAAAATCCTGGAATCTGAGGATCTCCCATTCATGGTTGGCCTTTTGCCACGATACCGGTTTGAACCTTTTCCTTAACTGTAACCAAAGGTCACAAGGATCCTCAACATGGAGATACAGGTCTCTTAGTTCCTCAGTGAGATGATAACGAATAATCGTTATAGCTCTATGCCTTTCACTGTCAATGATATCATTGTACTCATTGATGCATTGTCCGAGTCCTCTGGATCTCAGGGCAACAAGAGTATTCTTTACCCATTCTAGGTAATTATCTCCAGAGAGATTTAGGGCAGAGTAATCTGAGGGTTCAAATCTCGACATCTGAATATTTAACGAGTAATTCAAGCACTCAGAATTCTATGTAAGCAATAGAATAAATCAATGTATATGATTTCAATAAGGCTTTCCCCCAAATCATATAATCTATTTGCTTAAGCAATCTTAGTATGAGAATGATCAATTGATCATTGCATCTAGTAATCCTTTTAATTATAATTCAAATTGGATTGATTATATATATAGGGTATTAAGGCCCTTTAGAATTTGAATAAGGATCAATCATCATTTTATTAAATGAGATCAAGCAAGATGGATGAAATCAAGCAAATGCATGGATCAAGAAATAGCTGAATGCATGTTCAGAACTAAGCATTGGACTTAAACAATCTATATGTGATTCCTAATGCATGAGGATATTTGGTTTTTAAAGAGCATAAAATAAAACTGATTCCTTCCCCCCTTTACAGGGTAAACAAAGACAAGGAAAAATTATAATTTTCAGGATATGTCTAAACCAAATTCAATTAGATTTTCAATCAATTTGGTTTCAAGGCAGGTTTATTATTTCAATTAAAGCAAACATGCTTAGTTTAAACAATAACCGATTTAATCTAATTAGATGCAAGCAATATGAATCAATTAGATGCAAGCAATATGAATCAATTAAATTTTAATTTAAATGCACCATGATCAGAATAGTCAATGATATGCAAGCATGCATGATCGGTTTTAACAAAATGACAATCGGATGCATGGAAAAAGGTTGGTTCAAAATAATCCAAGTTTGATCTAATGATTTACTAATCTAATAGATGCTATCAGGTATGCATATAAGATCAGTATATAATTCAATCATCACAAAATCAGTCTTCAAGGATGGTTTTAGATCCAGATTAATTTAACAAGTAACTATGTGATCAATGTTCAGTATATGATTTAATCATCACAAAATCCGGTTTTAAGGTTGGTATTAGATCAAGATAAATTTATATCATTTGTTCAAACTATAATGAATCGATTTCAAGGCCGGTTAAGATATAGATAAATTTTGACAAACAATAATGTGATCAAATGATATCAAACCATAATTTATTTTATCTTATGACATATTAATTTAAATCAAGACTATAGGTTATAATATTTAAAATACTACCTAGTCAAAGATATGCATTTATTAAAATCAAATATGCATTTATAAAAATTAAATATGCATTTATAAAATCAGAAAAGTTTTTAAAATTTTATCAGTTACAAAAACAAACATCAATGGTCAAAGATATGCATTGATTAGGATTTATTTCGATTTTATTTGGTTTGACTGATTTTCAAAGAATCTGGCCGAATATGGCTCAGGATGTTTTTGATTGTTTTGAATTTTGGATTTGCTGGTTGAGAAAACCAAGCAAGAAAGATTTAGGGGATTGATATGTATAATGGCCATCAAGATACATATTTAGATTTAAGGATTTTGATAGTGAGGTTTTTGATGGCCGGCTTATTCATCCTGCTAGAATAGCTGGTGATGCGGATGATCAAAGAGTTTGATTATGAGTTTTGATCCTTTAGACAATCCGGATTTAAGGTCGGATCAAATAGGAGAAAAAGGGAGAGCCGATTTAAAGGCTTATGATTTTATGATTTTTTCTAATATTTTTTATGATTCAAATAGTTCTTAGAATCAAGATTCATATAGATCTTTAGATGATTAATAAATTAGAGATACTTAGATCTTTAGAGATTTATAAGTTTTTAGGATTCAAATAATTTTAGAATCAAAATTCATATAGATCTTAGATTCAAGATTAATATTTGAGATAATTTTAGATCTATAGATTTTTATAAGTTTTAGGATTCATATAAATCCGAGATTCAGATATATGATGTTCTTAGATCTTTAGGTTTTGATTAGTTTACCTTTTACACCACAAGGATTCTGAATGGACCACCGTGAGAGAGAGGGAGTGATCCGCGGATTGAGGTGGTTGAGAGAGAGGTGGAGGAGCTGGCCGGAAAACCGTGAGAGGGATAGACTTGGACGGTGGAGCAAGGCTGAGGGCCGGAAGAGATGGCCGGAAAAGAGATGATCACCGGTGGATGGGATTGCTCAGGTGGAGAGAGTCTCGTGCTGATAACGTGTTAAGATTTGAGAAAAGATTTGTGAGAATGTGTTGTATATTTCTTATTGCTTACACCACTATATATAGTGGTTCGTATAAGGTGGAGTCAAAGGGAGAATTGATTACAAAGATACTCTACATAATGACATGGTCAAACTCATAAAGACATAAAGTTGAATGAGTCTTCCATGTAGCTGGATGTAAACCCCCAATGGACTCTAGTCTTGAACTTGTATGGTCTAGGTTATGGACCATCCACTTTATAATTCATAACAATTTTCCTGATTTGAAAAATAGGCTATTGAAAATTCCACTTATTAAATTTTAACTGTGAAGAAAGATTTACATTTGGTCACTCTCTCGCTGAACAATGAATTTTATTTAACTCATTAACGATTTAGAACTACACCTTAACCTTTAATGGTGTGACATACAGAGGGTTGTGTATATGAGTGGTTTCTGGCTTTAGCCTAAATAGTAAATAGTAAATTATAAATTAACAAATATTTTCTCTGTTCCAAAATATAAAATGTCTATATATATATATTAATATGTAAGATGTTTTCATATTTTTAAATAATTTTAAGTTTATCAAAAACTGCATAGCCAATCAAATTTGATAGATTTATTTTGTAATTAGTTGACAATGTTTTAGTTTATAATTTTAATGATATTTTGAAATAAAAAGTAAATTTATCGATAAATATGTTTTATCTAAAATATCTTATATTTAGAAACGGAATGAATATAAAGTATCATCTTATTCTTCATACCCAAGAAATAAACAACAGCAAACTGATTGAATATGCATGAAAACAATAAATACAAAAATTGAGATGGTTAATTAATGATGTGCCAATCACCTACAGTATAATTCACCTAACTAAATAATAACGAATTGTGTGGTAGTAACTACTACGTAAACATCAAATGTCATATAGACTAATAGACTCTTATGTTTTATTTGATATTTTCAATATTAAAATTTTTAGATTGTCCATCTGTAGGTTTCTTTCTTTTAGTCAAAATACACATCAAAAACATATTTTTGTCATATACATCATTTCATGACATGTTCTACGAAATCATGTACATTGTTCAAACCACTGTAAGATAGCTTCATATAGAAGTTGAGGCTTGAGCCAGATCAATTAAAACTCAACTGTAAAGTGTCCCGTACAATTAAAATCAGTTGTAAATAACTTAAGTTTCGTATTGAAGAGCAAAGACACAAACGACAATAATGGTTTACAAATTTAATCGCATATGTATTGATACATAGTACCACTACTAATTCTTTATTATTCCAATGAATTGGGACCGTTTTGAATAAATTATCGAGGAGTTAAAAGCATAATGCATGTTGAAAGAGCAAACCGGAATTGGTTCCCAACAAGATAAAAAATAAAATAAACAGATTAAATCCGATTGGTTGAAAAACAGATTAAATCCGTTTAAAATGTAAATCAAACCAATAAAAAGAGGTTAGTAAATTGATTTTTCTTTATTTTTTTAAGTTTTCCAAAATGGATCATTTTATATCCTAACAAAAACCGACTCTTATAGTCTCTATTATTCCCTCTATTTTATAATATAATATGTTTGTTGTTTCAAAATAGATGAAGTTTTGATATATTTATATTATTTAAATTTTACTGAAAACTGTGTAGCCAATTAAATTTTGCAGTCATTTTTTTAATTGGCTGAATGATTTTTAAATTATATTTGTAAAGTTATTTTTTAGAAAAAATAAATTTTTAATCTTTGTGTAATGAGTCAAAACATCATGTATCGTGAAACAAAAGTAGTATATAACACATACATGCCCATAACAAAATTACTTTGCTACTCTGAATCTTGATACTTGTGTATTCTTTTTTTTTTGAAAAAATATTAAATTTATTCGAATCAAAATTTTTTTTTTACATTAGTTGTAACTTTGTTTTAGAGTTTTTTTTTTTTTTTTTTTTTGATTAACCTGGAGGGATCTCAACCCCCAGGGGACTAACCCCTCGGCGCGAGACAGCCCATTTGTTACTATGGGAATTAGATACCCAATTGCCTGACCAAACACTTGGGCGTATCTGAGGGGGAGGATCGAACCCGCGGCCCTTAGGACCAACGAACTCGCCTCGCGCCACTCGACCACGAGGCGAATTAGATAACTTTGTTTTAGAGTTGTTATAAGAAAAGATTGAATGTAAAAAACAACGTAATCCCTCACGAGCTTCTTGTGGCAAACCAATCCGTTAGAGCGCTCGAAAATCTTCGACTCCCTGTCATACGCAAAGAGGATATGCAATTTCGCACTCCTTTATCAATGAATTTCAGCAAAGAATCTGAAGTCTGATGCGTCTCTCCATGTTTTCTACCATTCCTTTCTCGCCATATGGAATGAATAGAGCTCTGAAACGCGTATCTGAGAAGAAACATGTGAGTAGAGTTTCTTCCAGTCTCTGCCAACAAGTTTAGAATGCAAACTTGCGTATTCGGTTTCTGGTAACCATAAAAGCAAAAGTCAATCGATGAGTTAGAGTTTTATAATAGATGAAAAAGGTCAAACAATGTAAAAAAAAATACACCTTTTTAAAGGAATTTATTCTTGAGAGTGGACTGTTAGTTGGTGAGCCCGTTTTCAGTTGGCGTCGGGATCTGTGTAAGTGTCTCAGATCCATAAATGTTTTTTTGTGCACCAATTTTCATTCATTGTTTATGGACACGGATCGGATAGGGTTTTAAAGGTATTTGTGATTTGTTTTGTATGTTACGGATATTTAATTTTTTATTTGCTTTGCTTAGAAAAAATACGGATATCCGAAAAAACGGATATTCAAAAAATAAATAGATATTTGCAGATATTTACGAATACTTACGGATATCTCATCCGATTTGATTAATACAAATAATCTTACAATTTTAATAAAAAAAATTTTAATATATATTTTGCATGATATATAAAATAAAAACTAAAAGAAATAGTGAAACTACATATTTTGTAAATTTTAAACTTAGTTAACAATTATAATAACACAAAACTTAAGAAAAAAGTTATAACTATTTTATAAAAATTTTCTCTTATTTTTTATGTAATATTTTTATATAAGTAATAATGTGAATAGAATTTGTCAAATCATATGTTATAATATTAATTATATAAACTTATACATTTAAAACATTAAATATAATCAAGATCTACATATATTTATATATTTCCGGATCGGAGCGGATATCCGCTTCTCAAAATTTTGATATTTGTGATTTGCTTTGATTTTAACAGATATTGATTTTTAGTATTTGCTTGGTTTCGAAAGTTTACGGATGTCCGAAAATTTCGGATCGAATCGAGACGAATAACGAATCGAATCAAATTTAACGGATTAAATGTCCAGCTCTAGTTTAAATGATCTATAAATGTTTGCATTCATCTTTTTATGATTCCTACTTCAGCAGCTAGGAGAGGTTCTCACCAAACAAAAAAAAACAAATTATTTTTTCAGAGTTTATAAAAAATACTTTAATCAATATTTTAATTGGTCTTTTAAAATTACTCCAACCGTTCAGCAAGATGTTTTGGTTAAATACATAAAAGTTAAAAATTTTACTTTTAAAAAGATTATATTATTAATAATATAAATTGAAATTGCTTTAACCAATAACAAATAATTAATATAAATACTATTGATTAATCATTTTTAATAAATTTAAAGTTGTATTAAAAATATTAAGATCTTTTGAAATACAATCAAATTTTCTATAAAACATCTTACATTATGAAACGGATGAAATTTAATATAATTTTAAATTTTAAAATTAATATTTTTTATTAGATAAATTCTAATGGTTTCGGTTTCTGACCTACTCATATGCTCTTGGCTTTTCTTGTAAATATTTTTTCTGTATTATTAGTTTTAAATTATTATTGTTTTTTTTTCAGAAAGAACCACCGTGTATACTCAGCAACTCATCTTTTTGGCTGTGAATTGTGATCATAAATTCACAAGTCGGGTTCATCTGAATCAATAATTAAAGGAACCACCTGATTGTTGTCGCCACTTGCAGTATCATATATATAATGATGATATTGTTAGTTATAGCCAAGTTCGAAACAAGGTCGATTTTTCTTTCTAAAAAATTGATAGTTATGATTAACTCTGGGAACAAAACGGGAACATAAATGTTTTATTTTTTGAATAATGAACAAAGGTTTCTTTAATCTTTTGCTTCAGATTATTATTTTAAGGTGACTGAGTTTCCATTTGTACTTTACAACGACATGATATAACTATCAAAACTAATCTTCCTCTTAGACTAATTAGTATCAACTACCAAACTATAACTACTTGGATTATCATACCAACTTATGCACAAGAGAAAAAAAACAAGATGTAGACCGGGTAATGTTACATAACAATTAAGGGATTTCTGTAGTAATAGTTAATTTATTAGTTTAACACAAAAAGTTAATTGAGTAGTTAATTTTTTTTTATTAGTTGATCCAAACGGGACATAGTTAAATGGTTTACAAAAATTGAATGGATACAAGAAATTAGAACTAAAAAAAAAATAAACTAGATTTGATCAGGTTTCAGAATAAAGAAACCAATGAACAGCTCAGCTTCCACCAACTTATAGGAGGCTAGTAATATTAGCAACGTCATCGAGCGCAGAAGCTAATACCAACCTCTCCCAAGTTCTATGTTTAAGAACACAAATTTAAAGTTGAGTTACAAACATTGCAGATGGAACGCAAACGAATGAAAGCGTGGTACTAAGATTCATATGTATATAGTAGAGATTCGAAGTATAAAATTTGAAATTTGGTATGTACCTGTGGTGGGAAGTTTAGAACATATGCGCTGAGATCCTAGTGTTAGAAATTCAATCTTTTGGACACCAGGTTACTTAAACGAAGTTGCTGTATCACTGACCCTTACCTACAATGTGTGATTTATGTAGTGTATAAGAGAGACCAAACTATGGATTTTTAAACAAAGTGTGGTGTCTCAAATTCTTACTCGCCATATAAACTATTGCTTCCAGCCGTGTCTTTGTCAAAGTAAAAGTGAGTGTTAGATCATCTAACTTAGATGTGGCATTGAGAAATAGCCTACCTGAAAATGATGGTTACATAAGCATCCATCGATACCAAAGCTTTCAAGCTTCTGGTGAAGTTCCCGTGATAGTCCATCAAACGCACTAAGTCAAACCGTCACGTCCATGCGAAGTTGTACTGATGTTAGGCAGGAACCTGGAAACAATGTTTCATAACGTACATGAAATATAAGCTTTAAGTTTAGATGAAACTGAATACATTGCAATACGTATGTTCGATGTGGTAGTTGCAACCAGAGTGATCGAACCAGGGAACTAACCCCAGTAGAATTAAGGTAACTTCACTAATCCAACAATGAATTTCTCTCAATAACTTGAAGGAATCAGACTCAGTACTGTCTTTCAGAATCCCGAAGCTTCAAAGAACACGATCAGACAATTGATTGGATAGTTGACTAAAACGTACCTGCGATAGAGAAATAAGCAGATCTTTCTCATCTCCTCTGTCGGCGTATTTACTTCTCCTTCCTATAAAAGTCCATTGCTGCGATTATATGAAACTCATGACGAAACAGAGAAGTATATAGTTTCAAAAAAGAAAACAGACAAGAATATTTACAGGGTACTTACAACATAGTTGTGGAGGCAATGATGGATCAGGCGCACCGGATTCAAAACCTTTGTGACTTCACTCGGTATGCGATTCTTGTTATAAGCGTATTTTCCAAAGGTGAGCCTAATTACGTGTGTGTGGTCCAAATGTTTCTAACCTCTCTGATGATGTCTGAAAAGCAGAGGCGATATGATCATCTATGTGGAACCATGCAATTTTATGTTGGTGTAAGAGTCTTAAAATGGGAGAGAAGAGATAGTCTTTGTTATCTGACGAGAGTTCCGTCGTGGCCGTGGGATGTGGGATGAAGTTAACGAAGAAGAACAAAGTTCCGAACGTGTTGGTGTTTTTGAGAGTGAAATGGAAGAAGGAAAGAGAACTGAATGAGAACCTTGGAAGATGATGAAATCGAGTAAATGCAAGAGAGTGGGACGAAGTGTATTAATGACGTAAATGCTCGGGTTTAAGTAGCATAGAAATGAAAATAGAGGACGTTACAGGGGGTCCTTCCGAAGAGGCGCATTCAGAAGGCAAACAACGGCGGTGCTCTGTATCTAGAGTTTAAAAAAATGTTGAAACCCTATATATATTGGGCCTGAACAAAATAATGCGTAAAAAGGCCAAAAACTATACATGATTTTCAATAAACGTAAACAGATGGATTGGCCCATTAGAATTTTGTGTACGCAGAAAAGACTGAATTGAGAGCGACACGTGTCACGTTTTTAGATATGCAAGGCTGAGGTGGAGGCATGAGAAGTGAGACTTGTCACCTTTACTGTAATAGACATAACAATTCGCTTAGTTTGAAGAAAACTGGTTTGGTTCGGCTACTTTGATTTAATGTCACAATACATTTGGAAATTTTTATGTGTATAGCTTATTAGTTCAGCACAACGACTGATTATTGAGCACGTGAGTTTGATACTAATTACTGCCCATTATTATTAATTATGTAAATTTGAAGTTAAATTTTGATGTCTAATGTTGAATATGAGCAATTTTATCCATGATTTTTCCTTTATAATACATTAAGAGATTATCATGGGATGTGAAACAGGAAGGTTTGAATCTCCAATCTCCATTGCACTTCTCCATGTTAAGTAAGTATTTTTATTTGTCAAGTGTTATATACGAGGTTAATCAAAGTTTGATAAAGTAAAATAGTTTGCATGAAAGTTAGAACTTGTAATATGAATTTTGTTCATTAATTTGATTGACTAGTTAAGAACTTTGGTAAATAATCTGATAGCAAGAAAGTAATAAATATAGTTATTATATTTATTTTTGACATATGCATGGAGATATTTTAGTTTATAAATAATGTTCGATATTTCAATATATTATATTTTATTACCATCATATTTATAAGAGTATTAAGCAAAAGTGCTTGACCATAAAAGATACATATTCTATTCTCTGGAGAATAATCCAAAGAAAAGTATAATCACTTGAATGTATGTGATTATCTAAAGCTCATTATGTAGTTTGCATCTAAAGTTTACAAGACCCGAAGTCTGTAAATAAATCTTAACTATGTTGCATCTAAAGTTTATCAAAAGTATTTCTCAAGGCAATAAAATTATTTTTGAGAAAGTGCATACATTCTTTTATAGATTGTACTACATAAATATTAGTGTAATGGAGATAAATATATAGTAAACCAGAAGTTTACAAAATATTTGGCACGAACCAGTTAGATTATTTTGGTTTAATACGAAAAGATACATAAAAATTTATGTGAATATTCATTGAAGAACCAGAAGATTCTTG
This sequence comes from Brassica napus, assembly GCF_020379485.1. Classification (NCBI taxonomy): domain Eukaryota; kingdom Viridiplantae; phylum Streptophyta; class Magnoliopsida; order Brassicales; family Brassicaceae; genus Brassica; species Brassica napus. Next base: position 29,821,872 of record NC_063446.1, read on the forward strand.
CAAATGATTTCACATATGTTGGTTGCTCATAAAAGAAAATGGTAATACGATTTTCACCAGCCAAATGAAGTTATTGGCATAAATAAAGGAGATTATGGTGGACTGATCATCCACTATGCATCCTTATAATCTTGGTGAATTCACGTCTTAAGTATTTGATAATTATCGCATGTTCATTGGAATAAGTCTTGAACATTTTGAGCAACATAATTTGCATCAAGCCAACAAGTAATCACTAGTTGTCCCCATCATTAGTATTGGTCAAAAAACCAACCATTTTCCATCTAAGAATTTTGGATGTGCAATATGCATTCCAATTGCTCCAGCACATAGCTTAATTAAGATATGTTAATGTGGTTAGGAATATATGTTGGGATATAACTTTCCATTGATAATTAAGTATCTAAACCCATCCCCTAAGGATATAAGTAAGGGTTGATTTGAATGCTAAAAGTGCATTGGTATTTCCAACATAAGAGGGAGAAAATAAACAGCTGGAAAAGAAAATAAGTTGAAATAAATTACCATTGATCCTCGGATCAAAAAGAATGTGAAATACAAGTCCAAAAGATAATTCAGTTATAGAGCTTAGTAAAGCAGTTCCTGGACACATTTATTGACCCAAATAAATAGAGTGATCAAGTAACAATACCAGCTGTAATGATCCAATAAGAGTTGATATTCTACAAGAACAATATCAACTTGCTGTACAAATTGGTTCCAAAGATATATAAGAATCCTCGTAAATGAAAAGGAGCATATATTGAAAATGGTCAAAATGAGGAAATAATTTTTTTGAATGATCACTAGAAGAGATCAATAAACTTGACTGAAAAAAATTCAGGTACTTGAGACAATGAAGAGATCTCAATAAGTTATAATAAAATGGAACCAATAAGCAAATCAATGCCGATGATATTTATGAATGGAAAGTAGCAGTTGATATGATAAATAAGAAAGAGGATCATGACAGAAAGTATATTGAAAAGTGTACACAGAGAAAAGAAATGATTGGCCAAATCAGAAAAAAAAAACAATAGACAAATATAGACACTCTTACAAAAGAGAGTATTTGGACTAATATTTCGTACACTAAAATGTGTAAAACAAGTGGGATAAATGAGTATTTGCACACAAAGAAAGATCAGTATAAATTGATTGTGAAGAGACATAGTCTCATGTGGTAGATGCAATTGTTTTCAAATTCTTTATCAGTCTGGAAATAAAGGAAGAACTTGAATTATACGACCCACTGAAGAATGATAATCTCTGAAAGATAGAATCCATGAAGGATTGATGATATCAAAATCATGTTCGATAGATGTTCGACTGAATTGAAACAAAATATTTTATGGGATATATGAAAAACATTATAAGATTAACTGATGTATCCATTTGTATTTGTCAAGAGATTATGAATCAATAGAATCATTACTTTGAATGTAATCCAAAACTCCTGAAGAGTTATAATAAATTGTTTGTTTGGAATAAACATATTGAAAAGACTACATTGTTAAGTATTCTAAACTGTGCATCTAGAATTAATCGATATTATCGTAGAAGAATGATCATATATGATTGATCCTTGAAGTACCATAATTAAGAGTGTTATTTGAAAAAGTTACTAATCTCTTTCATAATTAAGAATTTCTCTCAATAACTTGAAGGAATCAGACTCAGTACTGTCTTTCAGAATCCCGAAGCTTCAAAGAACACGATCAGACAATTGATTGGATAGTTGACTAAAACGTACCTGCGATAGAGAAATAAGCAGATCTTTCTCATCTCCTCTGTCGGCGTATTTACTTCTCCTTCCTATAAAAGTCCATTGCTGCGATTATATGAAACTCATGACGAAACAGAGAAGTATATAGTTTCAAAAAAGAAAACAGACAAGAATATTTACAGGGTACTTACAACATAGTTGTGGAGGCAATGATGGATCAGGCGCACCGGATTCAAAACCTTTGTGACTTCACTCGGTATGCGATTCTTGTTATAAGCGTATTTTCCAAAGGTGAGCCTAATTACGTGTGTGTGGTCCAAATGTTTCTAACCTCTCTGATGATGTCTGAAAAGCAGAGGCGATATGATCATCTATGTGGAACCATGCAATTTTATGTTGGTGTAAGAGTCTTAAAATGGGAGAGAAGAGATAGTCTTTGTTATCTGACGAGAGTTCCGTCGTGGCCGTGGGATGTGGGATGAAGTTAACGAAGAAGAACAAAGTTCCGAACGTGTTGGTGTTTTTGAGAGTGAAATGGAAGAAGGAAAGAGAACTGAATGAGAACCTTGGAAGATGATGAAATCGAGTAAATGCAAGAGAGTGGGATGAAGTGTATTAATGACGTAAATGCTCGGGTTTAAGTAGCATAGAAATGAAAATAGAGGACGTTACAGGGGGTCCTTCCGAAGAGGCGCATTCAGAAGGCAAACAACGGCGGTGCTCTGTATCTAGAGTTTAAAAAAATGTTGAAACCCTATATATATTGGGCCTGAACAAAATAATGCGTAAAAAGGCCAAAAACTATACATGATTTTCAATAAACGTAAACAGATGGATTGGCCCATTAGAATTTTGTGTACGCAGAAAAGACTGAATTGAGAGCGACACGTGTCACGTTTTTAGATATGCAAGGCTGAGGTGGAGGCATGAGAAGTGAGACTTGTCACCTTTACTGTAATAGACATAACAATTCGCTTAGTTTGAAGAAAACTGGTTTGGTTCGGCTACTTTGATTTAATGTCACAATACATTTGGAAATTTTTATGTGTATAGCTTATTAGTTCAGCACAACGACTGATTATTGAGCACGTGAGTTTGATACAATTACTGCCCATTATTATTAATTATGTAAATTTGAAGTTAAATTTTGATGTCTAATGTTGAATATGAGCAATTTTATCCATGATTTTTCCTTTATAATACATTAAGAGATTATCATGGGATGTGAAACAGGAAGGTTTGAATCTCCAATCTCCATTGCACTTCTCCATGTTAAGTAAGTATTTTTATTTGTCAAGTGTTATATACGAGGTTAATCAAAGTTTGATAAAGTAAAATAGTTTGCATGAAAGTTAGAACTTGTAATATGAATTTTGTTCATTAATTTGATTGACTAGTTAAGAACTTTGGTAAATAATCTGATAGCAAGAAAGTAATAAATATAGTTATTATATTTATTTTTGACATATGCATGGAGATATTTTAGTTTATAAATAATGTTCGATATTTCAATATATTATATTTTATTACCATCATATTTATAAGAGTATTAAGCAAAAGTGCTTGACCATAAAAGATACATATTCTATTCTCTGGAGAATAATCCAAAGAAAAGTATAATCACTTGAATGTATGTGATTATCTAAAGCTCATTATGTAGTTTGCATCTAAAGTTTACAAGACCCGAAGTCTGTAAATAAATCTTAACTATGTTGCATCTAAAGTTTATCAAAAGTATTTCTCAAGGCAATAAAATTATTTTTGAGAAAGTGCATACATTCTTTTATAGATTGTACTACACAAATATTAGTGTAATGGAGATAAATATATAGTAAACCAGAAGTTTACAAAATATTTGGCACGAACCAGTTAGATTATTTTGGTTTAATACGAAAAGATACATAAAAATTTATGTGAATATTCATTGAAGAACCAGAAGATTCTTGTAAATGATTTCACATATGTTGGTTGCTCATAAAAGAAAATGGTAATACGATTTTCACCAGCCAAATGAAGTTATTGGCATAAATAAAGGAGATTATGGTGGACTGATCATCCACTATGCATCCTTATAATCTTGGTGAATTCACGTCTTAAGTATTTGATAATTATCGCATGTTCATTGGAATAAGTCTTGAACATTTTGAGCAACATAATTTGCATCAAGCCAACAAGTAATCACTAGTTGTCCCCATCATTAGTATTGGTCAAAAAACCAACCATTTTCCATCTAAGAATTTTGGATGTGCAATATGCATTCCAATTGCTCCAGCACATAGCTTAATTAAGATATGTTAATGTGGTTAGGAATATATGTTGGGATATAACTTTCCATTGATAATTAAGTATCTAAACCCATCCCCTAAGGATATAAGTAAGGGTTGATTTGAATGCTAAAAGTGCATTGGTATTTCCAACATAAGAGGGAGAAAATAAACAGCTGGAAAAGAAAATAAGTTGAAATAAATTACCATTGATCCTCGGATCAAAAAGAATGTGAAATACAAGTCCAAAAGATAATTCAGTTATAGAGCTTAGTAAAGCAGTTTCTGGACACATTTATTGACCCAAATAAATAGAGTGATCAAGTAACAATACCAGCTGTAATGATCCAATAAGAGTTGATATTCTACAAGAACAATATCAACTTGCTGTACAAATTGGTTCCAAAGATATATAAGAATCCTCGTAAATGAAAAGGAGCATATATTGAAAATGGTCAAAATGAGGAAATAATTTTTTTGAATGATCACTAGAAGAGATCAATAAACTTGACTGAAAAAAATTCAGGTACTTGAGACAATGAAGAGATCTCAATAAGTTATAATAAAATGGAACCAATAAGAAAATCAATGCCGATGATATTTATGCATGGAAAGTAGCAGTTGATATGATAAATAAGAAAGAGGATCATGACAGAAAGTATATTGAAAAGTGTACACAGAGAAAAGAAATGATTGGCCAAATCAGAAAAAAAAACAATAGACAAATATAGACACTCTTACAAAAGAGAGTATTTGGACTAATATTTCGTACACTAAAATGTGTAAAACAAGTGGGATAAATGAGTATTTGCACACAAAGAAAGATCAGTATAAATTGATTGTGAAGAGACATAGTCTCATGTGGTAGATGCAATTGTTTTCAAATTCTTTATCAGTCTGGAAATAAAGGAAGAACTTGAATTATACGACCCACTGAAGAATGATAATCTCTGAAAGATAGAATCCATGAAGGATTGATGATATCAAAATCATGTTCGATAGATGTTCGACTGAATTGAAACAAAATATTTTATGGGATATATGAAAAACATTATAAGATTAACTGATGTATCCATTTGTATTTGTCAAGAGATTATGAATCAATAGAATCATTACTTTGAATGTAATCCAAACTCCTGAAGAGTTATAATAAATTGTTTGTTTGGAATAAACATATTGAAAAGACTACATTGTTAAGTATTCTAAACTGTGCATCTAGAATTAATCGATATTATCGTAGAAGAATGATCATATATGATTGATCCTTGAAGTACCATAATTAAGAGTGTTATTTGAAAAAGTTACTAATCTCTTTCAGAACTGAAAGTTGCAATTTCATATGACAAGTAAGAAAGACTACTTTTCTTCTTGTTAGTTTAGTTTTCTTCTCAGCATATGATTCATAAAAGTGTCCAATTGTGTAGTAATATGCACAAAAGCGTTTTATCAGGTAACTCACTCTTTTCTTTTCTTTTTTTGAAAAAATGTTAAATTCATTCCTAAAGAAAAAGACTGTTTCTACAACTGTAATGCAACTTCATCTTCACATAAACGATTTGTTAAAATCTAAGCATATAATTTGCCCCCCGCTATCATCTTGTGGCTAACCACATTTGATGCCCTCATCATATTTCATGTCTCCCATCATTCTGATTGTAGACATCCTGTTTCTCACTTCCTTATCAATCCATTGAACCATTTTTTGCACATTCCTAGGACTCTCTCCATGTCTTCTTCCATTTCTCTCCCTCCATATACTATATACAACCACTTGAAAAGCATATCTAGTAAAGAATGTAATCAGCTTCGTTTGATCTTTATCCATGAGCAACAAAAGTACTTTTCTCCAATCCTCCACATATCTGTTCTCCAGTAGTTTACTCATGAGCTTTCTCCAAATTTCTCTGGAATAATCATATTCAAAGTATAGATGATCCTTGGTTTCATCGGTTGCATTGCATAGAACACACACCGGGTTTGTTGCGGCATCCCATTTGGTCATCCTGTCTCCAGTAGAAAGCCTATTTAGCATTTTTAGCCACGCTAGAAATGAATATTTTGGTGTTGAGTGTTTAAACCATATAGCCTCACTCCAACCAACCACTTGACAAACTGTTGTTAGCTGACTCCAAGTCTTCTTAGAGTTGAAATGGTCTTTGTAAGTATCCTCACTCTGCTTCCAAAGAGGCTTATCCTCTTCCTCATTGACCAATATATGTTCCTGCTGCAATAACAAATTCTCAATAGCTATTAGATGATCTGCTCTATGTCTTCTTCTCCTTCAGTTTTTCACATCCTGTTCTACTGTTGCTGTGATCGGAATCCCAGTATCTATAAGTCCTCCCTGGCCTGTCAGATAATAAATTCTTCCCAGTTGGCTCCAATTATCAAACCAGAATGAAGTTTGACTGTCACTCTTCACCTCTTTCTTGAAAAACCCTTGAGCCATTTCTCTCACGATGTTTTTCCACATCCAAGAACCTTTGCTGGTTTTATCTTTTATTGACCAGAAATTCTCATCACAGATTAGATAGGTTTGAATCCATTTGACCCATATAGATGGAGTTGATGTAAGAATTCTCCATATCAGTCGAAGACAGCCTACTTCATTAACCACTCGCATTGATCTTATACCCAATCCTCCTTCTGTTTTTGGCTTGCAAATAGCTTCCCATGAAACCTTTGCTTTTCTAGGATTCAAGCTCAGACCTGACCACAAAATGCTGCTAATATTCTCTCCACCTCTTTAAGGCATGCTTGTGGTAATCTAAAAGGCGAAGCCAGAAATTTGTTATACTGACAATAACTGATTGTATAAGTGCCAGACGACCAGCCATATATAAGTGTCTTGCTGTCCATGAACTGATCCTGCTTTTGATACGATCAAGTAACAGCTTATAGTCTGCTATCGTCATCCTTTTTGTAAGAAGTGGAAGCTTCAAATACCTCACAGGTAGCTTTCCTGATTGTATTGAGTATCTCGACTCCATTTCCTGTCTTCTTGCATCTGACACACCAGCTAAATAGATTGTAGATTTCTCCAAACTTATCTTCAGTCCTGATATCTTTGCGAAATATTCAAAAACCTCAACAATACTGTCTAGAGATCTGATATTTCCATCCGTGAAGACCAATATATCATCTGCAAAGCTCATGTGTGTGAGATCCATCTTCTGACATCTCGGATGGTAACCAATTCTCCTCTCCGAAGCAGCTTTATCTAGCAACTTTGATAGAACATTCATACTGATTACAAACAAGTATGGTGATAAGGCGCATCCCTGTCTCAAGCCTCTTCTACTTCTAAAATATCCCGCAAGCTCGCCATTCAATTGTACCAAGAAGGATGTTGTTTTCACACACAAAGATATCCAATGTATAAACTCCTGCGGAAATTTCATAGCTTTGAGTGTATTAAGGAGAAAAGGCCACTGCACTGTATCATACGCCTTTGATATATCAAACTTGATTGCACATCTTTCTGATATTGATTCTTTATGATATTCCTTGACTATCTCTGTTGCAAGCAGAAGATTTTCGATCAGAAGTCTACCTTTGACGAAAGCCAACTGATTCAGAGCTATGAATTCTGGCAGAGTAGTTTTCAGGCGATTTGCAATGATCTTTGAGACCACTTTATACAGTACATTACAGCAGGAGATAGGAAGATAATCTTTCATCTCCCGTGCTTCTAATCTCTTCTGAATCAAAGCCAAGATAATTGTGTTGATTCCTTTTGGTAAAAATCCTTTTGCAAAGAAGGATTTTACAGCTATGATGAACTCTGGCCCCACTGTCTGCCATGCCGCTTTAAAGAAGTCAACCGTATACCCATCTGGTCCAGGGGATTTGTCTCTAGGCATTGAGAATAATACCCTTTGAATCTCTTCTATAGTTACCTCCTTAATCAACCGAGCACTATCCTCTTCAGTACAGCGATAAGGTAGTATATCTTCAAGATTTTCCACCGTAATTTCCTTAAAGTCTTGAGGTTCATGCTGTATAAATTCCCTGAAAAATCTCTCCACCTCAATCTTCATTGTTTCTGCAGTGTCTACCACAATACCATCATTACAAAGAATCTCATGAATCGAATTTCTAGTGGCTCGAACTGTTACTGCTCTATGGTACAATTTATTATTTCTATCCCCCATCTTTAGCCAATGTAGCTTCGACCTCTGTTTTAGATACTTCTCTTCAATTTGTGACAGATTCTCCCATTTAGCAACTGCTTCATTTTCTACTACCATATTCTGCTCTGTAGGATTTCTCATACTCATTTCCTGCTTTGCACACAGATCATCAAAAGCTTCTTTTGTCCTTTGTGAGAGATGACCCACCCTTTCCTTTGCTAGATTTCTGATCACTGGCTTTAATGTTTTCATCTTATTTGAGAATCTAAACATTGCAGATGTCGATAGAAATATTGGTTCAGTGCTTCTCCAGAATTGTTCCACCATTGGCCTGAACCCTTCCATTTCAGCGAGAACATTTACAAACTTGAAAGGCCTCTGAGGACGGTTTCCAACTAGCTTCAGATGTGACCTGCATCTTAGATAATCTTAACATTATAAGAGTTTGGATATTTTCCAATCCAATGATCATTTATGAGAACTCTATCCAACTTCTTTAAGATCAACCCCTGCTCTCGCTTATTTGTCCATGTGAACAGAGGTCCATGCGATGCAGCATCCATAAGACCACAGTATTTTACAGCATTCTCAAACTCTTGCATTCCTTGAGACACTACATCACTTACTAAATGCTCTTCTATTGCCAGCGTTTCATTAAAATCCCCAACTACCATCCAAGGACGTGCTCGAATAATAGGTGAATCATGTATTTTCAAATCCTTCCATAACTCCCTCCTTTCCTCTTCTTTATTTAATGCATAGATCACTGAATAAAACAATTCCTCCTTCTCATTTTCCAGCAATACTGAAACAGTAATGATCTTTTCTTATGTAACTGTTTTCTTATAATCTATCCGTTTGCACCTATATGACATTTATTTTTGTTTGGCCGAACATATTATGTGCTTAGTGGCCATATAGTTTTTTTGATGACTATAATAATTTCTAATATAATCGGTTGCTCATAAAATTTCTTATATAACTATCCTATTAATAAGTAATCAATAAATTTAAACTTTTTTTTGGTCATCAGCTTATACAGACTCATACTGACTCTGTGAACCACACCAGTAGATCTTAATCCATGTGAACGACGAAATACGATTGCTTCTTGACACTACGTGCTAGGCTGTCCGCTCTTGAATTTTGCGTCCTTGGTACATAGATAATCTCTGATCGTATGAAACCTTCTTTCAGGATCCTAATATGTTCCAAACAATTCGCAAATGCTGGCCATTTTTCTGGTTCCGAAACCATCTTCACCAATTGAGAACAATCCGTTGCAAACGTAACCTGAAATTGACGTAATTTTTTCATACATTCCATTGCCCAGATTAGTGCTTCTATCTCCGCATGTAGAGGAGATAGACAAACCCGGACATTTTGCGCCCCCAAGAGCCCATCAAATCCTTCTAGAGTACTAAGCCAACCTTGTCCGGAGAAAATATCATTCGCCTTCCAGGAACCATTTGTAAAGCACCATCTTCCTGGAATTAATGTGGGATTCGTAACTTCTGCCGGAGATGCTATCCTATTTCCATTCAATACATGTGCTTCCGTCCAAAGAGTTGACTCTGTTTCTGCCAATTTAAGCGTGTCCTTAGGATCCATATCCAAATTACTGAAAACTTTATTATTCCTTCCTTTCCAAATATACCATAGTATCCATGCAAACTGATGATCATCCATCTATGGGGAAACTCTCCAGAAGAGATGATCCATGTTTGTAAAGAGAGAGCTTGTTGGGAAAATAGATGGGTTTGATGGTATCCTAGAGAAAGCCCAAACCTAGAGTGCTGGAGGGCATTTCAAAGAACACATGATTGATTGATTCCTCCACCGCTCCACAACGTGCACAACATATATCCCCTTGTAGTCCTCGCGCTTTCAGGTTCTTCTTGACTGCTATACATCCTGTCACCAATTGCCATAGAAAATGCTTTCACTTTGGGGGACACTGTATCTTCTAACAGAATGCCTTCAAAGTATCAACTGTGGCTCCCAACACTAAAGGTAGTCTTTCCCTATCTGGATAAATCCGTTCTATCTAATATCCTGATTTAACCGTATACTTCCCATTATTTGTGAAATGTCATCCATCCCTGTCCACCATCTGGGTTTTACTCAGTGGTATACTCTCTATAGCTTTCACATCTTGGGGATCCACCAAAGTCTGAAGTGCCTGCGAATTCCATATTCGCAAAGTAGGATCAATAAGAGAATCCACTTTTAAAACTGGGTCGAAATTGTGTTGATTTTTGTCTGCTGGTCTCGGACGAGTGGTTGGGAGCCATGAATCGTTTCGTACTGATATAGATGATCCTGATTCCACCCTTTTAATTAGTCCTTTGCATACCAGAGATCTAGCTGAGACGATACTCCGCCAGCCATATGACGGAGCATATGAACGAATCGGTTCCAAGGGTGAGGCATTCCTGTAATACCGACCTTTAAATACTCGAGCAAATAAAGTATTTGGCTTCTCAATCAGACGCCATAACTATTTTCCAAGCATCGCTGTGTTGAAATCAGTAATATCTTTAAAACCTAGTCCTCCATCCTCCTTATCTATACATACTTTATCCCATGATTTCCAATGCATTCCTCTTGTGCTTCCTCCTGGACTCCACCAGAATTGTGCGACCGTGGTTGTCAGTTTTTTAACAGTTGCCTTAGGTAGACGATTGCAAGACATCACATGGTTTGGCAATGCCGTAACCACTGATTTTATAATCACTTCCTTTCCTCCCTTTGTGAAGAACTTAAAAGTCCAACCATTAACTCTATTATTTAGCCGGTCCTGCACACAGATAAAAACTTGTATCTTGGAGCCCCCCCCCCCCCCCCCCCCCCCCCCCCCCCCCCCAGATTTTCTGGGAGGCCTAGATAGGATCTCATACCTCCAAGATTCTGGATGCCCAAAATATCTCGTAACTTCTGTCTAGCTGATTCCTCAATTTTGTGCCCAAATTGAATTGAGGACTTATCAAAATTTATAAGCTGACCCGATACAGCCTCATATTCCTTTAAAATCCTTAGAATAGTTGGACAATCTTCTTTTCAAGCTTGACAAAAGAAAAGACTATCATCCGTAAAAAGCAAATGAGACATCGGAGGACATGCTCTAGATACCTTCATTCCTGTTAAAATTCTTTCTCTCTCCGCCTTTTTAACATTTGCAATTAAAGCCTCAGTGCACAGAATAAATGATAAGGAGATAAAAGATCCCCTTGTCGTAAGCCCATGTGTGGAACAATAAGACCTCATGGTTGACCATTTAAAAGAACCCGATATTGAACCGATGATATACACTCCATCATTAATGTGATCCAATGAATATCAAAACCCATCTTCTGTAGCACAACCTTGATAAAATCTCATTTCACTCTATCATACGCTTTACTCATATCTGTTTTAATTGCCATATATTTTCCTTGACATGCCTTGTTAGTCCTTAATCCATGAAACATTTCCTGAGCTATAAGAATATTATCCGAGATCAACCTTCCTGGCACAAATGTCGATTGAGTTTCTGATATGAGGAGGGTAAGCATATTTTCAAACGCTGATACAGAACCTTCAAGATAATTTTATATCCAACATTACATTGACTGATTGGCCTCAACTCTGTCATCCTTGTAGGCCTCTCCGTATTTGGAATCATACAAATATTAGTAATATTTAACTTTGGATCCAGTATTCCAGAAACCAGAAACCAGAAAATTATTCACCAAATCCTTCTTAATAATATGCCGGGAGTATTGAAAAAAAAGAGATGTCATGTCTCTGGGTACGTCATAAACAAGGCTTCTCTAACATCATTCTCCCTCGCTAATTGATGTATAGCATTTTTTAAAGTTTTTAGCTATTGATTTTAGTCATTTTAGAGTTTTATTATCACATTTAGGTGTTATTAGGTGTTACATTTGTACATATTGCATACATAGGGGCTGGAATGCACAATTAGGAGTTTTGGGGCGAAATCAAGGACCAAACTGTACAAAATAGAAGTTCTGGGGCCAAACACGAAAAGGAGAAAATATCAGGGACCAAATGTGCAAATATGCAAAAGATGGCTATGGTTGGGCCGTGAGTTTTAGAGCGTTCGATGTGGAGAAGACGAACTGCTCGATCCTTCTGGCTTGGTCCAAGATTGGTGCCTTCGGTCCGTAAAGCTCGCAATGACCGCTTTGAGAAGATATGTGTCGCTCGATTCATCAGCCTCGACTCACCCCTTTTCCGTGAAGCATGAAACGACCGATGAACTCGTACCGGTCTGCTCGATTCAGCTCTCTCGGCCTAAGCCTCAGCCCGACCAGCCTTAATCGGCCACTTCAAGAATCTGAATGCTCGATGGTGTCCTCTCGGTTCGAAGAGCAACTCCGACGAGCAGACGCGAAGGCGAGACCAGAAGCTCTGGCTTGGACGCGGAAGAGACGAGGGCGAGCAGATGCGGTGAAGCGACGGAGGAGCACGAGCTGGTGCAGCAGAGACGTTGGCGGAGCTCGAGCCTGACCGTAGAAGAGAAGAAGAAGAAACGCATACGCAAAACGAGATTTTACAAAACGCTGCGTTTCAAAACGCCAATCGCAGCAAATAGCCTTCAGATTCTGAGACCTAGCGTTTAGCGATTGAACCTTATTTTTATTATCTATATATATGTTCTTAAGGGTAAAAAAAAAGCCAAAGCTACCTAAGCCACATTTTCTCTCTTCTTATATCTAAAAACTCTTGTTAGTTCTTGATTTAAATCTAAGTACTTATCTTATTTTTATCTTTTCTACTCTTCTCTAAACATGATTCTTCAAGGATTGGTGACAGATTCTTGGATTTCTATGGCTTATAGTGAGTAGGTTTTTAGAGTACTTGGGTTGGTAGATTATAGTGAAAGATGAATGATTGATGATGGCATCTGATCGAACATATTGAGTCATCGACATTAAATATACACACAAAATCTTGGATGATGTTGCTGTGATATGCGTGTACCACCATGTGTAAAACATAACCTGTATGAAAACAAATCAACAAAACCAAATAATCCCTCTTTGGGCTGGTTAATATAAAATAAACCAAAATCAAAGGCTTCTTAATCGTCCTTCTTATGGACCAAAACCAAATAATCCCTCTTTGGGCTGGTTAGTATAAAATAAACCAAAATCAAAGGCTTCTTAATCGTCCTTCTTATGGACCAATCAGATCAGTGTCTAAAACAAGACTTCTGCATCGTCCATCTCAGGACTAAATGGACTTCTTTATCGTCCACCTTTGGGCTGAATGGATCAGTGTCCAAAACAAGTGATCTTACGCCCATGTACTAGATAATGGGTGAGAATGGTCCATATTAAATCTCTTGAGTACCATTTTCTGTATATACTATTTGATGCACAAGGATTTCATTGTTAATGTACTCAAGCTGTAATCCCAAACAAAACTTTGTTTTCCAAGATCTTTCATCTCAAACTCTTTCTTAAGATATTCAACTGTTTGGAAAATTGTATCCAGAGGTTCCTAGGATATTCAGATCATATACTTTGATGATTATCAATATTGTTCTCGAGAACTTGCTATACTTTCAGCTCAATACCCTCTAGTACTTTGATTATCCACTGGACCATATAAATATGCAGTCACTACATCAATTGGTTGCAAATCTAATTTTCTCTCTTATATAGCCAGGCTTATGAGAAATCTAAAAGTAGTTGCATCCACCACATGGGAGTATGTCTCCTCATAATCTATTACTGGTCTTTGTGAGAATCCTTGTGCAACATCAGCTTTATATCTCACGATTTCTATTCCTCACAAGACCCATTTATATCCACTGGTTTTAACATCATATGACGTCTTAATCATATGGCCAAATACGCCTTTCTTCTTTAAACTATTTAACCCCACGTTTCCATTCAATCCAATATGTTCTACGAGTGTGCACTCTTATATTGACGTGGATTCATGATCCTCGCTTATATTCATAAATTCAAGTGCTACCTTGTATGCAAATAAATCATCTTATGTCGACATTCCTTATTGGTTCCATTATGTTCCAGACAGGATATAATCGATTGAGATTCATTATTATCAGGACCTTTAATACTTTGCAGCTTGGCGTCCCAAGCTACATTGTTTGGTACCTGTACCTTAGAGTCGGCCGGCCTTATCTCCATGTCTGGGATGGTTTCCTTAGTAACCTCGGATTTGGATTTTGATTATCATTCTCTGCACCTTTCTTTTGTTTCCGAGGATTCTTATCTTTTGGAACCTATTTGGTCTACCACATTTCATACGTTGTCTAGACTCTGTAGCAACTTGACTATGTCTCTTCTTGGACATCAAATTCATTGGTGCTTTACAAGCTGGTTTATATATGACTTAGTCATTCTTTTTCGGGTAAGCAAATGTGTCTGGCATTTGATTAGCTAGCTTTGTAAATGTATAATCTTTGGACGTCTATTTCACATTCTTTAGTCCGAGGATCTTGCCAAGACATTGATGGTTGATTCCATTCTATTTCTTTTACCATTCTTTTACCAGCTTTATTATTTTTTTCTCCTCCTGGTCTTAAGATAATCTGTGTACCTGGCCTCAAATATAATCACCCATAGTTGGCTCAAAGTACTTTATTATTGTGGGAGAATCATATCCAACATATATCCCCATCCTCCTTTTGAGGTCCTATCTTAGTTCTCTGTGGTGGAGCAATTAGTACATAGACAGCACTCCAAATGTCTTATGATGGGGTATGTCTGGCTCTTGACCCGTTAATAATTGTGATAGGGGATATCTATGCTCACTAAATAGCCTGATGCGTATTAACTTAGGTGCATGTAAATTTCGTGTGGCCCAAGCTGTGAATGAGACTTTTGACCTCATAAGATATGGTCTATCAATCAGCTATTTGCGTTTTTAAAGATTTTGGCCAAGCCGTTCTTGGTATGGAAATGTATCACAGAATTGTCCACACTTACCCCCATGGACATACCATAATCATTTAAACGCTTGGGACATGTATTCACCAGTATTATCTAGACATATAGTCTTTATTATGAAAAAGGGGCTCGTAGCCGTTTTACTGGTGATAGCCTAATGAGTTTTCCTTGTGTACATGCTACACACGTGAGATTCTTTGGGATAACTCTTCTTATCTTTTAATGTGTGTCTTTTGAATATCAATTTTTACATCATGTTTGGACCAGGATGGCCGATCCGGTCGTGCCATAAAGTGTATATTTTCGCAGGCTTTTAGCCTCTATCATACTGATCTATGCATAGTCTAGGTCAGTAGAGAATACATGTATAGTCTTTAGGACTTATTATGGTCTTGGGCGATTTTATACATACATTTGAAGAAACTCTTTGTTTCCTTCGCCCATTGTTTCAATATGGAAACCATTCATTCTTATATCTTTAAAACTCAATAGGCTGTTCTTGCTCTTAGAGCTGAGTGAATATAAGGCATCACTGATTTCTAGATGCATACCCTTAGGCAATAATATATTAGCCTAGCCATAGTCTTCTTTCAGACTAGCGATACCTGCTTTAGTATTTATATTGGCATTTTTCAGTGTACTCATATAGAAAAATCATTCATTCATTTAATCTAAGCAGACAATGTAATAGAAATAAATTCAAGGAGATAAAAATCAGAGAAAGCATACAAGCAAAGCAATCACACAAGTTTGATGTCGAAATCAGATTATCAACTTGATTCTTTTAGGCAATAATAAGTCTCATATTCCATAAGATCATCTTGATCATGTTCGAAATTATTTTCACCATCTTTATAGACCAAGTGGGTTTCAGGATTCTTCCCTTTCAGACTCTCTTTGGGAGTCCTTCATATCTTAGCCCAATGGTTCCCCATTCCACATCTATGACACACTGATTTAGTCGAGCTTTGTGGTTTAAGGGATATACCACAGCCACTGCCTTAACCATGACTCAAATTGTGTTGATACCCACGGCCTCTGCTATAGTGATTCCCACGGCCAAATGTGTTATAGTGGCCATGGCCACGTCCTTTCCACCCTTCACGGCCATGGTAATAACACCGTTCTTTGGTGATCATATCTTAATTTTTTAACTCTGTCCAAAGGTTTAAAGGATTCTTTATAGTCAGATACTGATCTTTGAGACACTTAATAAGATGATGGCTAGTAATTAATATTGCCTAGTATCAATCTTTCTCATTTGCATTATTGCCTTCTATGATACATTCACAAAGTCTTTTTGACTTTATGATAATCTTTGTATCCAATGCCCATTATAAATAATTATCCCCAGAGAGATTTAGGGCAGCAAAATCCAGGTTAATTTTCGACATCTCAAATAAAATATCACTCAATATTTAGGTATAATTTTATCATGCGGCCTTATTCTTAAAAACAATCAATTCAGATTTCAATCTTGTGAGGACAATGAAACTATCAAGCTTAAAAGCATTTAATCAATCAGTCAATTTCTAGCAAGTCTCAGCAATACTATTTCTATGTGCTCATAATATTATGGTTTATTAAGACTAGCAAAAACGAATTCAATTAATCACTCAATCAGTTTCAAGGCTAATTTTAGCAATACTAGAATATAGATTTCAAGCATGAATTTCAATGAATCAGTTTCAGAGCTGATTGGTATTTAGCATAAACCGTGTGTAAATAATCTATCTAGTATCCAAATTTATTAAACCTCAAAAATATATAATCAGATCAATCAATTTAATAGAAGTCATAAGCATAATGAATTTAGGGTTTCAAGCTTCAGATATGAGGATTAAGGTTAGGACTAGAATTAGGGTTTCATGATTTCTAAATAGATCAATCAATAAAATCGAACCTAGCATACAATCTTAAACCTCAAGACATTAAATTTTATCATGAATCTATCAACCTATCGGATTATATAAGCAAAGCAAGCTAGCAACCTATCGGATTCAATCAATGCTTTAACAGGATGGTCGGTTTAATCAATTTTAAATCAGATGAACAATTAACCAAGCATGATGAGAAAATAAATCTATCAATCCTAACTGTGATCAAAGCATTAATAAAAACAAACAGGTCAGATTTAATCAAGACTTAAACAAATCAGAATTATTAAACTAGCAGGATGAGAATAATAAATCTAGCAACTTAACTGTCAAACAATTCTAGCAACATAGCATCAGATTCAATCAGATTTAAAACCTCAATGATCAAAACCGAAAACAGTTTTGATTTCAAAATATTCGATTAGGGTTTTAATATGTGATTTGATAATTTTAGTATAATTAATTCTGATTATTATATTATTTAGGGTTTATAGATATAAGGTTAGGGTTTATCGGATTTTAACTTGTAAAAAACGATTTGGGGTTTTAATCATGTAGGAACATGATTTAGGGTTTAGGGTATCAAACTTTAGAGCTTCGATTTACTCATTTGGGTTTGATCTATTATCCTATGGCTTTTATCATAAATATTAGGTTTTATGGTTTCATTCTTTATCAATCAATCCAAATTCGATTCATATGTTCTTAGATTTCGAATTACCTTTTAGCTTAGTTGATTATTGAAACCGGACCACCAAAGAATGAACCTCGAGCTGGACTGGAAGCGAGCTTGCCTGGACGCGAGCTGACTGCGAACGGATTGAGGCTGAGGTCACGAACGGCTGATCGGGGACGCGAGCTGTTTGCTGTCGGATAGCGGCTTGATCGTCTGGTGTGAATGGGACGCTTGCTGTCCGGGAACGCGAGCTGTCCTGGATGGTAGCTGAGGCTGAGTTCGTCTAGGATCAGGAACGCCTTGGGCTGGAGCTGATCGGGGACGTGAGCTGGAACAAGAGACGCGATCGGATGATTAGGGTTCGTCGGGTCGCGGCTAGGTTTAGGGTTTTGCGATTTTGGTTTTGGCTCAGGGTGTTTAGAGTTTCGTGCTGATAACGTGTTATAAAGTAATGGAAAAGTCTATCTTTATTCATAACATAGATGTTCCTTATATAGGAGATTATACCGTCATACATAAATGGAAAGATTACAAATCATAATCTCTTGGTTATGAGTCACCCACAATCTAGTTCATAACAAATCTTTATTACTTTGGCGAGCAAACTTCCACTGCCACCACTACTAAGTTGATGCATCCTTCAGAAGTAGTGAGTCCTTTATCTACCGGAATAACTGATGCAATATTCCAAACTTCCTTTATAGACCTCACTTTCCATTTTGCCACTCCTCTTAACACTGCACCAAATACCTAAACATTGGCTTTGATCTCTTTATGAAGTACTAATCTGAGTTACCCAAATCTGTTTTTACATTTTCTTCATCAAAATAAAAACTTTAGAAATGATGATTACATTTTCAAGAAGTATTAATCATGTCTCAAATAAAATCAACTCATTTGATTTTCTTCATCAAAATCAAAACTTTATCAAAACCTAAAATACCAAATACTGGGTTTTGAAGTTACTTTACATGTAGTGTTACCGGCAGTGAGTGTCATGATATCTCTGGAAGTATATAACATATATGCCTAATGCTCTCTCTTAGATCCAATCACTTTAGCAACCTGCATCGACCGAGCAAGGGTAACGGAATCCGCCACATCGGTTTTAGCCATTTGCACATCTACCCATAGCTCGAAGACGCTGCGGCGGCTCATATGATATCAGCCACAGCTGCATCCACACCAACTAAAGAGACAGAAGCAGCATGAATCTAAGTGTTGTGTGCTCGAGTCTCCTCTTTCTTCTTCTTCTCCAGTGAACTGTGTTTGCTCATTAAAACTGTTGCATAGTAAGTCCTATCTCTGGAAAGAATTCCTACAAGCAGAAAAAGGTGGGAATCTATTGTTTTGCTGAAGAAACAGATAATGGTCAGAATTTTAATCAAATTCATCTCTCTTATAATTAATTAAAATTTCAGTGAGTTCTCAAATTTGAACAACCAAAGCCTACTCCCTGATATACTCAGTGATATACAAATGCCTTCAGTGATACTCAAAAGAATAATACTAAAGAGCATGAGAAATTTGAACAAATTAAAAATGTTGGAGCTATTTTTTGAACATTATGAATAATGTATTCATATGTCAAAAAAGAAGTTTTATTTGAATGAGAAATGAAAGTCTAATGTGTGTGATTTGAAAGACTTGTATAAAGTAGCAAATACACACATTGGATATTTGAACTTGGATTTGAGTTTTTTGATTTGTTAGTTGGACTTCATGTTCATTAACTTAATCTTATAAACCAAATATATGTTGATCTTTTATATTGATAAAATATAAAAAAGAAATCTATTTTAAAATATATTATTTAGTTTGAATTGGTCAAACAAAAAAAATAATTTTATTCTTTAATTTTTTGGTCAAATGTGGAATAAATTCACATAATAATTGACAAGAATTAAAGACTCCATTAGTGCACCATGGAGGTTTTATTTTTATGTTGAAAAATGAAACTTGTACTTCTCATTATTTTGTCTGTAGAAGGGCTTGGTAGCATTATAGAAAATAGGTATTCAAAAATAATAAATCACTTTCTCCCACTCAGAATAATTATTCTACTATTTTTTATTTTTTGAGTCTGAAAGTACAACACAAAATTAGGTTCGATAGATTCTGCTTTTCGGTGATGGTAAACAGAAACAATTTTGCATGTTGTATCCTGAGAATTTGAACGCTATCAAACCGTCACACTACGGGGAGTTTAAAGATTTAAGAAAAGAGATTAACCATCTCGACTCTGCAATTCTTCTTTATTCTTATATTTCGGTATTGTAATTTTAATTTAGGTTCTTATTATTCTTTACAAATATCAGTTGTCCTATGGCAGTAAAATAAGGTTCATACACTCTTAAATTTTTAAATATTGTGTATGCTTTTGCACTAACAATACTGATATTTGTAGTTTTTATTTTTTAAGAACAAGTTAAAGATGCTGGAATCGGATTTGAATTGGAAAAATATTATGATGGAGATCAAATATTTTTCCCCATCAGATTATCCTCGTCCATGGTTTAATATGTTTTCTGTGTTGCGTGAAGTATCTCGTTCTTCTCGCTTACATTATTTGTTTTGCAGGGATCTGTGGAATTTTGTTTTTTATTATAAATCATTTTCTTCATTTCGTGATGTTTGCTTGTGAATTGAAGGATTCATTGGCTATTAGTTTTATTATTTTTAAGTCAATATTTTATTCTTTTGGCTCGTCTTTGGATAGCATAATCTTTTGGTGTTGATATCTGATTTGCTATTAGTCAATAGACTGCCGCAACTTTGGTCTCGAATATTGTTGTATTGATCTTGCATTAGCCTTGTTTGCTTAAGTTGCATGGATTTGTTTTTGTTGATTCCCATAAGTTAATTGCTGCTGTAGTTTCTATGACTTTAAATATTTATGATTTTTAGATTTCATAAAGCTAATATAGATTTTGTAACGTTATTAAATAGTCAAAACGTTTCTTTAAATTGGTCAAAATGTGTTAATGCGTTTATTTAGCTAAAAATAATCATTTGATCTAATTATCAAGAATGCTTAACGCTTTTGTTTTTTTTTTTTTTTTTTTTGTCATCAACTTTACAGATTCATATTAACTATGTGAACCACAATAGGAGATATTGATCCATGTGAACTACAAAAGACGTTTTCTTCCTAGCGCTTCTGGCTAAGCTATCCGCCTTCTTGTTCCGCGTTCTTGGTACATAGATAATCTCTGCACTAGTAAAACTCTATTTCAGAATATGTATATCTTCCAAATAACTTGCAAACGCTAGCCATTCTTCTGGTTCCGAAACCATCTTCACCAATTGAGAACAATCTGTCGCAAATGTAACCTGAAATTGTCTTAAGTTTTTCATGCATTCCATAGCCCATAGTAAAGCTTCCATCTCTGCATGGAGAGGAGTGAGTGAAGCCCGGACATTCCTTGCTCCCATTAGTCCTGCAAATCCTTCTAATGTGTTGTACCACCCTTGACCTGAGAAACTATCATTTTCTTTCCAGGATCCATCCGTAAAACACCATCTTCCTGGAATTGACGGAAGAATATTAGCCTCTATATGTGTCGTCCTCTTTTTATCATTCAATATTTGTGCCTCAGCCCATAGTTTTGATTCCGTTTCCGCCAGTTTAAGGGTATCCATAGGATCCACATCAATATTACTAAATATTTTATTATTTCTTCCTTTCCAGATATACAGATTTTGTTTCATTGTTACAGATTTTATTCTGATGGTGTAACTTAATTTAATTATTAAGCACATGGATGACCATGAGAAAATAAAAAGAAATTCAAGTTTCAAGTATGGTGATACCATAGTTATAATATAAAAACATTTTGATCTTTAAGAGATAAAATGGTATATATGGAAATGGATTTAGTGAGTCGACGCCCCAAATTTAGTTTGGGAAAGGTCTGCCACATATAAATCATTTGCTATAGAAATTATAATGTTTGTTGATATTGATCAAAACATTTATATTTTGTCAAGGCTTATATGCAAGTTGTATAAAGATTGACTATGCAAAAACAATGAGAATTCTCAGACCAATGTAACTGAAACTGACATGTATATTGTAGTTTCTAAAGTCAATATGGTTGAGAATAACCATATAAAATTGTTGTTTTGATGGCACAAATAATATCTTGTAATGATATGTATATTTGCCAAAAAGCAAAAAATATGTTTTGGAAAATTCAAATCATATATAAGTTGGATTTATAAATCAACTTGAGAGAACTCTGAAAATAGTTGTATGTAAAATGTGAATTTCTAAGAGTGAAATACATTTTATAAGAAAATTGCAATAATTTTTGAAATTGTTTTTTATTCATTTAAATCTAAAGGAGTTGTAGATTAACTTTCTAAACTCTTAATAAGAAATGTTAAATATAAATATGCATGTTTTTGAGTTATCTCACGAAATATGGAGGAAGCTTTGCTTACCATATAAAGTTATTGGCAAGAGGCCAAATGAACTTAGT
Organism: Brassica napus; assembly: GCF_020379485.1. Classification (NCBI taxonomy): domain Eukaryota; kingdom Viridiplantae; phylum Streptophyta; class Magnoliopsida; order Brassicales; family Brassicaceae; genus Brassica; species Brassica napus. The sequence continues at coordinate 29,843,961 of NC_063446.1, forward strand.
GTTCTCACCATATGATTTTTTTTAAAAAAAACTAGTGTCATACACGGAGTTTTGTGTATAATGATTAATTGTATCTTGAAAAAAAATGACAAAAATCATTAGACAATTGATCTCGACTAATCTCAAGAGATTATGTTCAATGTAATGACAAACTAGGATCCTTTTATTAAAGGTGTGTCATGAGATCAAGTTGTTATATCATCTAAAGGAATGTGTAGCTTGTGAATTAAGATGAGGTTTGGCGGTAACTCTACCTAACTTACTGGAGATCCCAAGAAATAGGTTCAAGGAGACAACTAAGTCAAACTAAATCTGCCCAAAGCACTGTAAGACTTCGGTCTATACCCAGTTCCTATGATAATTAAACAGTGTTACATGTAAGGAATATAGGATAAGCATTAGCTTTTAATGATTTGTGTCCATATCTTTGAGATATGAATGGAGTAGTACATGATACTCCTCTAAACAAAGTTAATGGAAAATCACCTTGTGAGTGTGAAATGGGGTCGTTTCTAGGGGAATGAAGGAAATGTTATATTCTTCAAGTTCACTCATGATTAACCAGGACTGTTCACAGCCAAAATGAACACAATAGATAACCTAGTTATGTGAGAGAATGAAGCTATGTTATAGCTATTGTCTAGGTTTACACCAAAGCCCGGGAGGTTCAAGACATCATGGCTACCTCCTGGCCGAGTAAATCTGATAGCTATTAACTATGACTGGTTTAAGGCTGAAAAATTGCTACCAACTTATCATGCATTGGATTTTTCGTTTGTACTCTCAAAAGTTCTTAGGTCAAGTCTTGTCTAGGAAGTCAAGTCTGTCGAGTCGTCTAGTGTCTAGAGTCATTTCTATTCATGTGGGGATTGTTAGAACTATTTTTTGAACATTATGAATAATGTATTCATATGTCAAAAAATAAGTTTTATTTGAATGAGAAATAGAGGTCTAATGTGTGTGATTTGAGAAACTTGTATAAAGTAGTAAATACACACATTGGATATTTGAACTTGGATTTGGGTTTTTTGATTTGTTAGTTGGACTTCATGTTCATTAACTTAATCTTATAAACCAAATATATATTGATCTTTTATATTGATAAAATAAAAAAAAAATCAATTTTAAAGTCTATTATTTAGTTTGAATTGGTCAAACAAAAAAATAAAATGGGAGAAAACATACGTGAGAGCTCATAAATGGTCATGGACATGGGCATGGGCATGGACATGTTTCAATCCACGACTCACGACTCGTTGGGATATTAGAAGCCACGTCGAAGATGACGTTTTGAGCTACATAATTTAAATCAGAAATTAACTGAGTAAATCTTCCACTAAAAAAGATTCACCACATCTATAAACAGAGTAAAGCTTGCTCATATTACAGAACTCAAGAAAAAGAAACACTCTTTCTTATTAATCACTTCAATGCTTTAGGAAAATTAAATCAAAACTAAAGCTCAACCACACAACTCATATCATTATGTCATTACTCGACAATGCTTATATATAGACATTATATTTCCTATTCCTAATTGTAACACACACACATATATCCAATGATCCTTATCTCTTAAGATTATAATCCAACTAGGAATAGGTTACTTGACTTTCAAGCTTTCTTCAAGCTTATCTCAACATTCTCCCCTTTAAGCTTGAACACCTCTTCACTCATATCTTCAACTCCAATAAAGACTTCTCATTTCCTTGAATTTGATCCTCCCAAGCGACTTGGTTAATATGTCAGCTCTCTGTTTACTCCCGGGTACATGCTCTACTTCGGCTTTCTCTTTCTCAACACATTCTCTAATAAAATAAAATCTTCTATGAATGTGTTTGCTTCGACCGTGAAATACATGATTTTTTGTAAGTGCGATTGCAGACTTAGTATCCACCCATATTGTCACTTTCTTGCATACTTCGCCCATGATTTCACTTAGTAGTTCTTGCAGCCATATCGCATTTTTATGCTGCCTCCGTAGCAGCCATGAACTCTGCCTCACAATATGATAACGCAACGATTTCTTGTTTCTGAGAGCACCACATTATCGGGCTTTCATCAAAGTAGAACACATGACCGGCTGTACTTTTTCCGTCATCAATGTCAACATTGTGGGAACTGCCACTATAGCCTACAAGCTCGAGTTTTGTCGATCGTGGGAACATGAGACCAAGAGAACTTGTTCCGCGTAAGTACCTTAGTATCTGTTTCAGAGTCGCACCATGACACTCCTTAGGCTCCTGCATGTATCTGCTGAGTACTCCGACGCTGAAGGAAAGGTCCGGCTTGTATGCAGAAGGTAATGGAGGCACCCAATACTTTTACGATATTCTCTCTCATTGATACTTGTTTCCTGTGACGCTTTAGACAGCTTAACGTTCATGTCCATTGGAACATGAGAAAGATTACACGCGTGAATGCCAGCTTCTTCGAGGATGTTTTGCGCATACCTATCTTGCATGAGTACAATGCCTCTTTCAAGCTGATGTACCTCAATGCCTAGATAGTATGTCAGTTTTCCTAGGTCGCTCATCTCAAACTTGGTACTCATCTCTCGTTTGAACTCAATAACAGATTGCAAAGCAGTACCAGTCACTACTAGATCATCCACTTAAACGCATACGATCAATAGACCACTCTTGTCTTCTCGTCTATATAGCGAAGGTTCCTTTGCGCAATGTTTAAAGCCAAGACCTTTCAGAATATCATTAAGTTTAATGTTCCATGCTCGCGGAGCCTGCCGTAGACCATAAAGGGCTTTCCTTAGTCTGTATACTTTATCTTCCCCCCCTTTGATCTCGAAACCTTCAGGTTGTGTAACATAAACTTCCTCCTTCAATACTCCGTGCAAGAATGCTGTTTTTACATCAAGATGATGTATCTCCCAGACCTTTGATGCTGCCATTGCTATCACCAACATAATGGTCTCAATCCTAGCCACAGACGCAAAGACTCCATCGTAGTCAACCCCGTGTCTTTGAACGTAACCTTTAGCTACTAACCGTGCCTTGTACTTGTTAATGCTTCCATCAGCGTTTCTTTTGATCTTGAAGACCCACTTCAAACCGATAGGCTTAAAATCTTTAGACAGTTCCACGAGAACCCATGTATTGTTCTTCTCCATTGAGAAAATCTCCTCTTTGCAAGCATCAGTCCATACTATCATCTCCTTTGCCTCGTTGAAATCCCAAGGCTCATTATTAATCGTTATCAATAATCTCACACTCTATCTCTGCGAGAAGGATGTAGTCGTCCAAGTAGGACGGCTTCGCGCTGACTCGGTTTGATCTTCGTAGTTGTGGCTCAGCTTCATCATCTTCTTCATCATCATCAATTGCCTCATTATGAGCTTCTACATCGTCTTCATCATTGTCCTCTTTCTCCACATTTTGTCCATTTCTTGAGCTTCAGAATGGTTCTCGATACCTCTAGGATTGAAAACAAACAATCCATCATTGTTGTCTTCTTCTTTTCCCAGCATATTCCAGCTCCACTCCTTTTCTTCATCAAAAATTACATCTTGACTCACTATTATTTTCATACTTGTAGGATCAAGAAGGCGATATGCCTTAGAACCCGGCTCCGTACCCAAGTGCACCAATGTTCTCGATCGGTCTCAAGCTTATTCCTCCCTGCAGCTTTCGTTCTTCTATAACAGACGGAACCAAAGACCTTAATATGCCTAAGGTTCAGTTTTCTAGACCGTAATGCCTCATAAGGTGTCTTTTCTACCAAGGATCGAGTTGCTATCTTGTTAATCCAGTAGGTGGAATGTCTTACTGCTTCTCCCCACAAGAGATTAGGTACGATCATGTGTTTTAGTATACTTCTCGTCATCTCTAGTAGGGTACGGTTGTGACGCTCGACGACCCCGTTCTGCTGCGGTGAGTAACGAGTCGTTAAGTGCCGGTTGATTCCGTTCTTGACACAAAACAGCTTAAATTCGTGAGACATAAACTCTCCTCCCCTGTCTGTTCTCAAAGTTTTCACTAAAGTTCTCGTTTCTTGTCCTGCAAGGTTTTTGAAGGTTTTAAATTTTTCAAAGGCTTCACTCTTTTCCTTTAGTAGCACTGTCCACATGTACCAAGAATAATCATCAATCAGAACGAACAAATACCTCTTTTTCCCTGGTGTAGGAGGCATGACGGGAATACAAAGATCCCCGTGAACTAGTTCAAGAGGATACTTGGCCCGATACGAGGTTGAATAAGGGAATGATTGTCTTGTTTGTTTCCCAGCATACAAGATACACAAGCCTCCTTCCCGATCATGAGACTAGGTATGCCGTCGACTATTTCTTTATTAATCACCAGCTTCATTGTCTCGGTGTTAACATGTCCTAAGCGAGCGTGCCACTTCGACGATTCAGTGGATGTCTTTACTTGTAGACACTGAATAGTATCAGCTTGAAGAACAACTTTATAGAGCCTATTTCTTGATCTTGAGGTCTGAATCATTAGTTGGCCACTCTGATCGAGCAATCTCAGCACGTTATCCTTCATGCTGATCTCACAACCGACTTGAGTGGCCTGCCCTAGACTCATAATATTGCTTTTCAAAACTGGGATATAATAGACATCGTTTAGTATCTTCTTCTCGCCTCCTTCCATTCTGAACCAAATAGATCCTTTTCCTTTTATATCATTGCGTGAGTCGTATCCAAATCGAACCTTCCCTGTGATTCCTTCATCAAGATCTCTAAAGAAAATGTGATTGCCACTCATGTGATTACTTTCCCCGTTGTCAAGATACCACAAGTTGGTCATGTCTTGCTCTGTTTTAAACACCTTCGGATTAACCTTCTTCTCGTTAAGGTACATGACTTCATGTACCATAATATTATCAGCGTCCTCTGTATCTTCGTCTTTCTTCTCAACCGTCTCTTGGAGTTTTAACAGTCTATCAAGACAATCAACTGCGTAATGTCCAAGTTTATCGCATCTGAAACAGGTAATGTGAGCCGTTCCTCTCTCTTGACCTTGCCTATACGCTTCTCTTTGGCTCTGAAACGAGATGTATCAACCTCGTCCTCGTCCTCTCCAATCGGAACGACCACCTCGTCCTCTTCCTCTATCGCCTCCAGAAAAATTCTCTTGATTCTTCCCAGAATTGACATACATTAGCTTCGTAGGATCGTCGTTGCTATGCTCATCGTCATCTTCACATATTCTCTCCTCATACGCTTTTAACCTCCCAACGATACCATCGAAACTTGTGGTATTTAAGTCTAATACATGTTCAAGCGAAGCAACAATAAGGATGTATTTTCTCGTTGGCAGACTTTTCAAAAATTTCTTGACAATTTTTGGCTCTTCGATAATCTTCCCAAGAGAAGCAGATTTGGACGAAAGTTTGGATAACTTGCCGACGAAGGTATCGATGGTGTCTGATTCCTTCATCTTAAGTCTATCGAATTCTGCCATTAATGTTTGTAATCGTGCTTCTCTTACCCGCTCAGCCCCGACGTGTCGTGCTTGGATTGCTTCCCAAACCACCTTTGATGTATCGAGTTCGCCTACCTGAAGCGTTAGGGCCTCAGGGATGGATTGAAAGAGCAAGGCGATTGCCATATTGTTCTTCTCCTCGGGCTTACTTCCGGGATCAATGGTTTCCCATACTTTATTGACCTTGAGAGCGATCTTCATACGCATTACCCAGACAGTGTAGTTAGAAGAGCTTAGCATCGGGAATTTTATCGTGGATGGTCCAGTTTCTTTGGTGGGTGTATCGATTTCTTCTTTCACATCAGCCATCGTTAATTCGCTGATAATTGGTTGGCTCTGATACCAAATATAGAACTCAAGAATAAGAAACACTCTTTCTTATTAATCACTTCAATGCTTTAAAAAAATTAACTCAAACCTAAAGCTCAATCAAAACATTCATATCATTATGTCATTACTCGACAATGCTTATATAGAGACATTATATTTCCTATTCCTAATTGTAACACACACACATATATCTAATGATCCTTATCTGTTAAGATCATAATCCAACTAGGAATAGGTTGCTTGACTTTCAAGCTTTCTTCAAGCTTATCTCAACGCATATCACATAGTGTTTGATCCTCTGGAACACAAAAGTGTGGGATCTTCCTTATTCTATATAAACAGCAAAACAAATTGTATATACTTCACTTACCGAGACATAATTTCAAGGGAGAAAGATATTGATACCGGTTAAAGAGAAATACATAAACCATACTAAATACTTGCAGATCTTTTAATGTTATGACTGGATTTAAGAGACTCTTTGTAAGGGTTTTGGTCTATCGACCAATAGGATTGTGGAAGAGAAAAGGCTATCACTCTTTGTGTGAGGGTTATAATGATTGAGAAGAGAAAGTGATGAATTTCACATAATCGAACATCTTTTTTATTGGTCTGGATTCGTAACCGCCTAAGAAAGGCGAGGGTGTTAAAGAAAGCATTGATTTTATTGATTGAAGGAAACCGACCACTGTTACGCCGCCGCGTCTCCAAAGGAAGTCGATAGGACATAGATCGACACTATGGCGAAAACGTTGTGTGAAATAATGAAGCTGAGTTTGGCGATTTGTTCATTAAACCATCTTGAGCTTCTGAATATTTTCTGACCCAACAAAATATCTCGACTACAAACGTAACAAAACTTGATAAGAGAATGACATGTGTCACTTTATCAATGCACCCAATTGATGAGATGGCATCATAAGATGGGATAAATCTCTATTTTAGATAGATAGATAGATAGATAGATAGATAGATATAAGATGTCAAAAAAAAAAGATAGATAGATATAATATTGCATTTAAAAATTATTATTATTCTTATTTACAAGCCAATTTTATATATTAAAAAATTCTAATCGATCTTAATTTCATAAATATTTATATCAGATTTTAATAATTGTATACTACATTAAACAACTTCATTATAAAAAATGATAGATAATATTATGTTCTATAAAATAAAGTTTCATATTATTCCTATTTGCTCACACAAATCTTTACAAAAAAAAATATCTAATAAATTTAAACTAACTGGCCAATATTTTTACATATTTAATTGTATGATAATATTTTAATAATTGCTATATTTAAATCTTAAAAACAATATTTGATGTTTGAATTGTATATATTTTATTTTTACTTCAAAAACGTTTATAAATAAAAATGAATTTATTTACTTGCACAAAAAAAATTTACTTGATAAAAGTCAAATACTAAAATTTAACTAATGTTACAATATTTGAGAACATTATTGATCAAGTTACGATTGATGTTTTTACCATTATTTTTACGGGTTACTCTGTGAGATATACAAAATGATTATCAAATAAAAAATAAATTAAACAAAAATATATTATCATTTTTATTATGAAATATTAAAATAAGCATTAATTAATTTGAGACACCTATGATAATAATTGTATTTTATGTTAATTTTAATCTTTAAGGATAAATCTAAACCGGCTATACTATTTTAATTTTCATATAGTTATATTCATATGAATGTATATTATTTCATAAAATATAGATTTATCAATTAGCACAAAACATATTTACAATAATTTTATACAAGTGAAAATCGCAAAAAAAAATATTTTTCATTTATGATTTTGTGTTGTAATACAGGTCAACACCTATGATAAATTAAAATATATATTTTTAGTACGAATTAGATTGTTTTCATAAGATTAAAAATATATCTTACCTAAAATCATGAACAAAAGTTTAATAATAAAATTTGTAAAATACAAAAATTAGAAACATAATTAATATAAATGGTTATTAAATAAAAACTATCAACAAAAATAATTTCGCAATTTGAAAGCGCAGAGGAAAATCTATCAAAGAATTTTAAATGGAAAGAACATGTTGACAAGAGTTGAACAAAAAAAAAAAAAAAAAAGAACATGTTGACAAGATAATAAAACACAGAAGGATAAACATGTCATGCATGGCTAGAAGGAAAAAAAAATCTTAATTAATCAGCCACCAGCACTATAAAGGCTATCTTCTTTCTCCAAATTCACCTCGTTGATACCAAATCCTTTTCCTTGTTCGTTTCAGCTTCCTTCCTCTTCTACATGTTCCTTGTCATCTACAATAATTCCTATTAAAATAGAAAAAAATGCAGCGATCAAGAAACATCAAGATCTGTGGGAACGACAGAATTATCTCTTGTCGTCTTTCAATTTCCAATCTGAAAGTTTTATTCGTTTTTGAATCCTCGTTATTATATAATTCGATCACGTGTTCTTACGATAAGCTGGTCTTATAAGCTTTTGCTGCTCCTCCTTCTCCGACCTCTGCAGATTTTCCAATTTCCTCTTTAATCTCTCCTCTGTTTCTTTTCTTTTCTGCAATATTCAATGGATAATAACATTTCTGTTCCGCATGATCTTCCTGAAGGTAATTGCAACTGTTACTTGGCGTCTTTTAAGATTATGCATTACGATTTCAATAATGTCTGTATTCGACAAATCTATGTTGAACTAGATCAGATCTATTTGCTAGTGTTGTACGCGGTGAATATGTCTACGGTTTTACAATGGTTGATTTCATTGATGAATCGAATTTTTAATTTGATATATGTGTGATGAATTGGTCATTGTAACATGTGTGTTAATCAGGCACAATCTCTGCGCTTCTCCAGAAGCAGAACAATGTGGTGCAGCCTTCTATCATCATCGTAATTGGTAATTGTATATCAGGTCTAGCTGCTGCTAGGGACCTCTTTGGAGCATCTTTTAAGGTGACTGTTCTTGAATCACGTGATAGGATTGGTGGTCATCCACACTGATTACTCCTTTGCCTGTCACGTTGACATGGGAGCTTCATGGTGAGTTTTTGTTTTGGAGAAAGTAGTGATTATCAGCAGCCTCTATTGTTGTGCGACTTCTAATCCTTTCTGAAACGTTAATTAGGTTACATGGAGTCTCCAACGACAACCCATTAGCTCCAATTATACGCCGTCTAGGCCTCAGTTTATACCATACTAGTGGTGATGACTCCTTCTTGTATGATCATGATCTCCAAAGGTAATTGTTTCCTGCCTTTTAAGTTTCTCTATTAGTTGGTAGCACAAGTTAAAGCCTAGATGATCATGATGGCTTTCTTTTGTTTCAGTTATGTAACTTTATGACATGCATGGGAACAAAATTTCACCGCACTTGGTTACTCAAGTTGGAGATGCATTCAAGAGAATTCTAGATGAAGTATCTATTAAATATCCTAATTACCTTCCTTTGTCTCAAAGGGAGTTTGACACATGCTTACTTCCTTGTTGATTACAGACTGAAAAAATAAGGGATGAAACCGCCAGTGATATGTCAGTTCTTCAAGGAATATCCATCGTCTTGGAAAGAAATCCAGAACTAAGGTACCAATATGATTCTAACATTTTAAACTTCATATATCTATTATAACCTCTGTTATTTTCTTTTACTATCTAGGCAAGAAGGAATGGCGTACCAAGTTTTGCAGTGGTATATATGTCGGATGGAGGCGTGGTTTTCTGTAGATGCGAACCTGATATCACTCAAATGTTGGGATCAGGTAAATCATGAGTCTTGTAGAATCAGACAAGAATTGGCCTCCTCTTTCTTTATTGCACTAGTGATGGTTTGGTAGCATACCAATGAAACCAACCAGGGAAGCTCATCAAAGCTGTTAATTGTTGTGCAGGATGAAGTAAGAACAACATTTACATGTTTTTTCGCTGGTAAATTTCATTAAACCAAAGAAGATACATGGATGAAATAATTGAAAAAAAATTAAGCCGGCAAACAAATTTTCCCGGAGGGTACAAGTGAAACATAAATTAAATACAAACAACAAACCAAAGGTTGAAACCAAAACTTGGGCAAAAAACACCTAAATCCTTGAAGAAAGGAGTAAAATCCCAGGGAAACCAAGCATAGTTGCATTTTACTTGTTATGATATTGTTTTCGTTAATAAATTTGACTTCTCTTAAGTAAAATGTTAAAACCTTATATACAGTTATTGTTAGACAAACTAAGTTATTTTAAAAATGTTGATGTTTATTACTTTCACCGGATTTTTTGAGGGGTTGCAATTTCAGTTTATTAGAAGTAAGGTTTGTGTTTTTCACATCAAAAGCTCCATAACTTATTAAAGTTATCCAAGAAGTTGATCTCAGGAACCATCCAGTTGGAAATCCGAGTATTTACATGGAGCAAGGAAGAATTACGAGACCGAGCTCCTTTTTGCAATGCTATCAATTTGAATATTCAAAGAAAGACAAATAAAGGATATGAAGTAAGAATTAAAAGAACTGGTAAGGAGATGATAATCATCAGTTTCGGCTAATAAAGATGGACAGTCGGCTTCCTCTTCTTATAAGATTTTGACTAGTTTCATACAATCTTTTTCAAAGGTCACTGATAGTTGGTCTAGTTGAACTGAAGATTTCATGCCCCACGTTAGAGTATGCAAATGAATCAAAAGTCGTTGTACCATTCCACCCCCCCCCCCCCCCAAAAAAAAAAAAAATTAAGCGTCGTCTTTGTGCCTCGAAACATCTATTTGGAGTATCTTCCTCTTTTGGAGTCTCGTTCATCTCATGTGCCAATATCAAGCTTTCAGCCTCAAATGATGCAATTAGGACATTCTCCAATGGGGAGAAACATTTTCGTTAAAGTTTTTTTTTCATTTAGTCCCTTCCAGAAGTACAACAGTATCCATGACGCATTCAGAAAGATTGAAGGCGAAACAACTTCTAATAACTTCATATTCAGATTCATTTCTTCTAATAACGAAGCTTTAATTGGAGGCCTCCAAGCTCCAAGTTAGTTACCAGCCAGTTAAACAGATAATACAAAGCTCAGGAGGAATGCACGGAAAGCCTACCTTAAAGTAGTCCACAACCTCACAGTCCAATTCGTTAAAGTCATGCTCACTCCGAAACATCGTGGAGAAAAAAACCTTCGTTGATGCCTTAGATGACCTAACATCAAATTCAGATCCCTCAGTCCAAAGGATCATAACAGTCGAATGGATTAAAAATCCCAGAATCAAAATCCTTGATATACCAGGGGAACATCAAACTCTAGGTAACGTCATAGTTTCTAATGAACATCAAACTTCATGTAACATCATCCTCCTCATCACTGGGAAGCTCGCAGGCTCAAATCAAAGACTTCGCGTTATTGTATATTAATTGGAAGAAAAATTGTACAACACAGACTCGCAGAACCTTACCCCTCGCCTGCATACACAGCAAAGAAGTTCTCAAAATTATGGGCGAAATGCATGATGGCCAATTCGGATTTCACTAAGGAGAAAAAACAATGATACTTCTGCCCAACTATTGTTAAAGATTGCTAGATGTACTCCCTTTAGTGCAAAAATGCCATCTCCGCGCTCCAATAGGTTCATTCTCTATAAAATGTGTAATAACCAAACCTTGAGAATATTGCGGGTTTCCCCTTATCTAAACCAAATCATGTTTTGATTTTGATAGTTTCGAAATCAAAATACTGCAGGAATAAAAGATTCAGCATCAACCACTTTGGACTGTTCGATCAAAGATCAAGAATTTAAAAGTAATGGCGAGGAGCGGTCTCGAGAAAAGAGCTAATTTCGAGCAGCTGGATTATGAGTATTACCAATCTAATGGACGAGATAGAAGCGTCTAAAAGTCCCGCTTCAGAAGCACCCGCCCATTAAACATGACCCACATGTCATTTAATGAGTCTGGGCCAACCGTTAGAACAAGATTTAGCACATAAATCTGGCCCGGTAATGTCTCAATGGAAACACGTTAAACTGACAATGTTCATATATATTTCATCAGCGAATCCCAACTATTGCAACCCAAAGGGCTATCTTGTAGCTCGAGGTAGAGAGCTCCAAGTCTAACGAATAATTACTAAGACCCTGTCCCCTCGCCGTCAAACGGTTATACAACTTACCAATATTTTCGAAGTAAGGCACACATACGCCTTAAATACACAGAGTAGTTGGAGAAATCCGAGAGTATAGAAGACGAGCCAAAACCATCGTTTTAATGGAGCTTTTTGACTTACTCACTTGAGACCTAGAATACTTTATTCCAGCTGTATTTTCTTATGATTTATCATTGTCAATAATATTAGTATAGTTTGAGCAAACTATCTTAGAAATCGAATCAAATAGATCATTTCCCAATATTTTCTTAAACCTTACTTTATCACATTAAAATCTTGATTACGTGTTTTAGTTCCCACATTGTGCATGAATGAAGAAATGATAATGTGACAACTCATCCCGCTCACTTGAAATCCGGCTCACAGCCCTGCAGGGCACCGACCCCAACCCCTCCATTATGAGTTCTCTCTGACTTCATAATTAGGTTGTTGGTGAGTCGATAACTCATCCTGGAGGAGTGTTGTTAAAGGGTGAGGTCCTAGGTTCGAGACTCACCAACAACCTAATTATGGAGTCAGAAAGAACTCATAATGGAGGGGTTGGGGTCGGTGCCCTGCAGGGCTGTGAGCCGGATGGGTTGTCACATAAAAAGTTGACTTTTTATGTGACAACCCGTCCTGCGGACCCCAGATTTCACAGCGCTGCAGCGCACCGACCCTAACCCCTCACCGTGGGAGGAACTGCCTCCACATCCACCGGTAGGTTATTGATGCGCTTGGCGTTACTCGAACCCAAGACCTCATCCTTTAACAACTCTCCACAAGACAAGTTGTCACCAATTGATCTGCAAAATAACTCCAAAATAACTTAAGTAAATAAAAAGTCTGAAATCTCCATTTATTACTTCTCAAGAGTCAACTCCAAAGTCGTAAATCCAATAAATAGCCATAAGTCTAACTAACATAATAAATCCCGAAAATATCGATAAAAGCATAAAATCCGCAAGTCTGAAAAAGAAAGTAATAAAACTCCCAAAGCACCAGTCCGATAGCAATCACTCATGCTCGACAGTTTCACCTGAAAGGGGAAGGAAATGAGGGGGTGAGTAATAGTGGAGTTACTGCGTGAGGTATGGGATGCTAAACACGCAAACCACTGACTTGAGTAAATAGAACTCCCACTATGGAAGTTTAGCTCTAACATGAACAAACAAGACGCCTAAAGCATCACAGAAACACAACACAAACAATGCGATGATAGCATATAGCTAGTCCATACACCCCGCATCTCCTCATACGGATATATATATACATACACTGCGTCGCTAGTACAGTCTGTCTCTGTACCCCCGCCCTCCAAAGCTGCGTCGAATGCAAACGTCTCTGCACCCACGCCCCACACAATCTGTGTTGCTAGCCCAGACGTCTCTAAGCCCCCGCCCACCAAAGCTGCGTCGATAGTCCAGACATCTCTGGACCCCCGGCCTCTCACATAGTCCATACTCATAACTATGTATACATACATATATATATCGCATCTCTTAAAATCACACAATCAAATCAACGGTTGAATCCTCTAGACCTCTAGTTCTAGTTTACAATGAATGAACTAACTAACAATCAAGACTCAAACAGACTCAATTCAAACAGACGAATCATGATTCAAAATCTAAACTACGATAGAGATAATTCTACACTGGTACAGGATTTACGGAATAGACCCTAACCTTAGCCAATATTGGAAATGGATCACTAAACGCCCGGGAGGGAGTGGATTTGTCTCGACTAACAACACACTAAAAGGTGTCTTCCTATTATTAATGGTGTTGAATGCACGTGTTCCAATAATTTTTTCATACGCCATCCTTCTAAGTGATGCACGAACAACTCCAAGTCTAGGTTGGCACAAGATTAAACTACACACATGCAAGGACACATTATAGGTTTGTGGTATATACGTTACTTGTGGCACAAGTAACAAAGGAGGCAACACTTAGCTAATACGGTTTGGATAACGGTTGATGACGGTGGCTGGTACGATCTCCGGCTATCACGACTCTCTGGTGACATGACTGGCTCCTCCAATGGCTTGCGGCTAACAACAGTATGGATCCGATCGGTGCAGCGGTGGTGAGACGGTGGCTCCGTCTTTGTGCGCCTCCTCCTCACGACATATATACATCTCTCGAGTTCGATGCGAGACAACAACACGTGAGGTGTTTGACCAGTGATGGCGAGGCTCTCTCTCTATGACATGGCATGATGGCTCCAAGACGACGGGAAGAGCCGGTGGTGGCATCACGGTGCATCAGATTTTGGAGGTGAACAATGGGTGCGTCTCGTCTCGACTTCTGTGATAGACATGGAGAAGAAGTGAAACATGTGATGAGCGAGAGAGATGGGAAGGAGATCATAAGGCGTGAAGGTATGCGGCTAGGTTTAATGGAGATGGAGGTGTATACGGTTTATATAACGCTTTGGTTCTCCGACAAGTTTGGTTTAGCCCAATTAAATAATCAAAATAACTTCAATACTGGTTTATAGTAAACCGGGTCGTTAAAGATAAATTATAACTAATGAATATAGGGAAAACTAGAAACGATTTAGAGTTGTCAACCACAGATGTAGATGCATATACTTAAAGCCGAGAAGTGAGGCTATTAACACGACGTTTCTCTTTGCGCTGCTGAACAATCTTGGAACTAACAGTATTCTCATCACTAACAACCAAACCGTTAGCGATGTTTCTTAGAACTGGCTTAAGGAACTTCCCGTTGCCGTTCTTTGGTAGTTCTTCCAAGAACACGACCTTCCTCGGACACATATACCGAGGCATATTCTCACGGCAATACTCAATCAGATCTCTTTCACTTGTCACCAAACTATCTTCACGAACTCCTTGATTAGTCTCACCCTTTTCGAGAACAACAAAGGCACACGGGGTTTCTCCCCACACAGGATGAGGCATGGCCACGACCGCGGCCTCCTTCACTTTATGGTGTTTGTAAAGAACATTCTCAACTTCGACACTGCTGATGTTTTCCCCTCCGGAGATGATGATGTCTTTGGACCGATCTTTAATCTCTATGTGGCCATCAGGATGAATAACGCCTATGTCTCCCGTGTTGAGCCATCCGTATTTAAACGCTTCAAGTGTGGCTTTGGGATTCTTCAGATACCCTTTCATTACACTGCTTCCTTTAATGAAAATCTCTCCCATCGTCTTCCCATCTCGTGGGACACTCTCCTGTGTTTGCGTGTTCTTCACGTCAGTTTCAGCTAGAGTTAATATTCCCACCCCTTGCCTTGCCTTTAGTTTCAACTGCTGATTCTCTGGTAATCTGTTTAAATTGAGTAATAGAATTGTTAAATTGATCTTTAATTACTAATATTCAACATTGTTATAAGTAAAGAAAAAATATTATCAGTTGTATTCATGGTGAAAATTCACTTTTACGTTTTGGTAAATGTCAGCGAAATGAATAATTTGACACTGTAAATAAGAAATTAGAAACTAGTACCAGTGATTACCTGTTCCACTCGTCTTGCCACTCGCAAAACAGAGCCGGTCCGGTGGCCTCCGTAAGCCCATAGGCATGTATCACATGAAACCCCAGCCGCTGAACTTTCTTAACAAGGGCAGATGGAGGCGACGAACCCCCGGTTAGCATCTCAACAGGTCCAGACCTATTCGATAGGTCAAGCGGCTTTCCTTGCAGAAGAATGTTGAACACCGTGGGAACACAACACATATGCGTCACACCATGCATTTGTATGTTCTTAAAAATCTCAGACGCAGTGACGTGCCTGATACACACATTGGTTCCCCCACGTGCTGCAACTGACCACGTGAGAGTCCATCCATTGCAATGAAACATGGGCAGAGTCCAAAGGTAGACTGGGCAGGTCCCCATTTCCCAACCCATAATCGCGCCCAAAGAGCTCAAATACGCTCCTCGGTGGCTAATCACCACACCTTTTGGATCGGCCGTAGTACCCGATGTGTAGTTCAAGGAGATCGGATCGTGCTCGTTTTGAACACGAAACATATGAGCGACCATGGATGACGTAGGTTCTCCCCTACGGATGAGAGACTCATAGTTTAGCTCATTGGATGAAATAGTTTTAGGTAAATCCGTTTCATCAATAAATATGACCAGCATATTAAGTTTTGAGTCGTCAAATGATAGCAAATGGAGGATTTCTCGAGATAAGGTTTCAAAACTACGGTCTATGCAAAAGATCTTAGGCTGGGCGTGGCGGAGGATTGTGGTTATGGATTTTGCATCGAGACGGGTGTTGAGAGGATTAAGGACAGCTCCAGCCATGGGAACGGCGAAGTGCATCTCATACATGGCTGGTATGTTTGGGGCCAGGACGGATACCTAAACACACATTTATCACTTGTCTCAGAATATAAGAAAAAAAAAAAAAGAAGAGATTAAATAATGATGTCCAGTTGGTAACTAATCCATCAGTTTCGCAGTATGTTTAAAGTTTTGCACAACATATTTTAAAACTTTTATGGCACATAATATATACACTTGAAAAAAAATGCTAGTGAGGCGAGAGTAGGAGGGAGGGTGACATACTACATCGTTCTTCCGGATGTTAAGAGAGAGGAGAGAGGCGGTCAGACGACAGCAACGGTCATAGGTCTGAGGCCAAGTGAAGCGAGTTTGTCCGTAGATTATGGAAGTTCGATTTGGATAACATTCCGCAGCTCTCTTCAAGAATGTTATGGGCGTTAGAGGAAAGTTGTTTGCATCACATAGCGCCAGATTATCCATCGTCTTCTTCTTTGTTTGTGCGTTTGTTTAAGGGAAGAGGGATATGCAAATATACATATAGAAAAAAAGAGATTCCTAACAAGTGGTGCTAATCAGTATGAAAGTTGCAATCAGGTAGAAATACATGTGGCTAATATTAAAAATGCGCAATTCTGGCAATGATCTGATGCTTTTAAAAAAACAGGTCCATTATCTTCATTTATGTGGCCACGTTTCGGTAGATTTAGTAATAAGTGATATCCGCTTGTCACGTTTTCCCCGTGATACCTGCTGACATCGACATGGTTGCCAAACATTGACTTTTCGATTTGCAATCCATCTTCATTTTCTCAAGTCAAATATATCTTTTCTTTACCAATAACGTTCACATGTTAATAATTAGATGTTGGTTCTTTTTTTTTCAAACTGATATCACTCGGATTATCCTAAACAGTGAATTAGTTTCTTAAATAAAAAAATTAATTGTAGTATTTAGAGATTGAATCTACAACGAGTTAGGACACACAAATCTAATCAGTTTATGATTAAGCTAGGTAAATACTGTAAATAATAAATTACAAAGCAAACAAGGCAGTTGTTTAGTTGATTAGTTTATGGTTGTTGCATCTGTGTGTCTTAAATCTCTGTGGACCAGTAAAAACCCAGCACTCGTGGATACGAAGTCGTAGGTGCACGGAAGATAAACTCGCTATCAAAGTTGACATAGACCGAAGGTACGGTATGCTTTTTAGGTTTACGAAATTTACTTTTTCTAGATAAGTATGTATATATTCATAAAAGAAAAAGGAAATCGGGTTTTGAGGCTGCTATAAATATGAGTCTAAGAGTTTGTAAGATTATTCATTCACACAATAATAAGAAACCCTAAACGGGTATTTGCCTCAATACGTTTTGTTCTCTACTTTGTTCTTGCTTAATTCGTGGCTGTTCACAACAACTGGTATCAGAGCCAGGTTACGAAAACACTAAAGAATGACCAGAGGAAGTTCTCTGAAGTTCGATGTTCCGAGATTCGATGGGAAGGGGAACTTCGGTCTATGGCAACGGCGAGTTAAGGATTTGCTTACGCAGAAAGGGATGAAGAAGACTTTGTTGGAATCGAAACCGGAAGCGTTGGATCAGGATGATTGGGAAGAGATGCAGGATAAGGCTATCTCAACGATTCGACTTTGCTTGTCGGATGACATAACACATCAGGTGATGGACCTCACAACTTGTAAGGAGATGTGGGATAAGTTGGAAAAGATGTATATGTCGAAATCGTTATCTAGCAAATTATACCTCAAGCATAGGTTGTTTGGTTTGAAGATGTATGAGAACGGAGATCTGGTCGCACACGTCAACAACTTCAATCAATTCATCGGGGATCTGGTGCGTGTGGATGTGAAGATTGAGGACGAAGATCAAGCCATGATCTTGTTGTGTTCTCTGCTTCCTCAATATGAGACGTTGCTGACAGCTCTAACAGTCAACAAAACGACTATAAAGCTAGAGACAGTTTTTGCCGCATTGCTCTCTCATCATGAGAGAACGCAGAACACTGGGGTGGGTAACAACTCTCAAAGTGACGGATTGTATGTCGGTCACGATAGGAAGGCAGCGGGGAAATCAACATGATGGTACTAGCAGGAAAATATTAATGTCAAAGTTCGGGAAGAAGGTAGTCTGCTATAGGTGTGGCAAGCTTGGACACTATAGGAGAGTCTATCCCAAAAAAGGACAGAATTCGAAGGAGACAACGAACTCTGCAAACATAGTTCAGAAGAATGATAACTCAGAAGGATCAGCTGATTCGGATATGCTTGCTGTTACGTCAGGTGATCACTCGGATTCCTGGATATTTGATATAGGCTCTTCATTCCACATGACTCCTAACAAGGAGTTATTTGAAACGTACAAGGCTGGAAACATGGGCTCTGTTCGACTTGCGGATGACAAAGTGTGTGGTGTTGTGGGCATTGGAAAAGTCAATTTCGGATGTATGATGGGACTATCAGGACATTGACTGATGTTAGACATATAAGAAGAATCTAATATCTCTTGGGTTGCTACATAGAAACGGCTTCAAGTTCAAATCTGATGATGGTGAACTGTTGAAGGTTTTCAAAGGTTCTATGATGGTGATGAAGGGATAGATGACAGCTGGAACCGTATATCGGTTGATAGGGAACGTGGTTGTAGGTGGGTGCTGCAGCTGCAGTTTCTGAGTCAGAGTGTACAACTTTGTGGCATATGCGTTTGGGTCACATTGGGGAACACAGTTTGACAGAACTCCTGAGAAGGGGTCTTCTGGACGGGTTAAAGGACTGCAAGATGGAGTTTTGCATGTTCTGTGTGATAGGAACACAGTCCAAGGTATCTTTTAAGATGGGTCAACACACAACAAAAGGTCTTATTGACTATGTCCATTCTGATGTGTGGGGGCCAACTCAGGTGCAATCATTGGGAGGATCAAAATACTTCGTTTTATTCATCGATGACTTCTCTAAGAAGGTTTGGGTGTACTCCATGAAGCAGAAATCTGAGGTGTTCGAAAACTTCAAGATTTGGAAAGCTGAAGTTGAAAATCAAACGAAGAGAAAGGTGAAGTACTTGAGATCGGATAATGGCACAGAGTATACTGATGGGAAGTTCCAGAAGTTCTGTGAGGAGCATGGTATTCAGAGGCACTTTACAGTGCGTAAAACACCTCAGCAAAACGGTGTCAGTGAAAGAATAAACCGTTCGATTATAGAGAAAGCAAGGTGTTTGAGGTTGAATGCAGGGTTATCAAACAGTTCTGGGCGGAAGCAGTAAACATGGCAGTCTATCTCATCAATATATCGCCAAGGAGTTCCTTAGGAGGGAAGGTCGCAAAAGAGGTATGGACTGGGGTAGATATTGATTTATCAAACTTGAGGATATTTGGATGTCCAGCTTACATGCTAGTTTCGGGAGACGAAAGATCAAAGCTGGATTCGAAATCCAAGAAGTAAATCTTTCTAGGCTTTGAGAAAGGTGTTAAAGGGTTCAAGTTATGGGATCCTGAGGCTAGGAAGAGGATGTTTAGTCGAGATGTGGTCTTTGACGAGCAATATATGGTGCAGTAGGCGATATCAAACCGAGTGCCTGTGACCATTAAGACTATCACGGATTCTGAAGTTACTCAGGAGGAGTCTGGTGGGGATAAACCAAATGAAGTTAGTGATGAGCGGCCTGTGGAAGTAGTGCAGAAAGAGGCTCAACGTGGAACAGAGGAGAGTTTGGCTTCTAGGAGACCTAAACATGCAACAAAGGCTCCAGTGAGATTCGGGTTTTAAGACATGGTCAATTATGCTCTTATGGTTGAGATGGATGATCCTACCAGCTATCGAGAAGCTATTAATAGCGATGAGAGGGAGGAATGGATTGAATCTATGACGGAAGAGGTGGAAAGTCTGGATAAAAAAAGACTTGGGATCTTGTGGAGTTACCTGAAGGGAAGAGAGCAATTGGTTGCAAGTGGATCTATAAAAAGAAGGAAGGGATGTCTGTGAAAGAAACTAAGAAGTTCAAGTCTATAGTGGTGGCAAAAGGATACTCGCAAAAGAAAAGTATAGACTACGACGAGATATTCTTGCATGTAGTACAAAACACTTCCATACGAGCTGTGTTGGGTTTGGTAGCTGTTTGAGATTTGCATCTTGAGCAGATGGATGTGAAAACGGCTTTCCTTCATGGAGAGTTGGAGGAAAAAATATATATGGAGCAACCTGAAGGTTTGGTTTAGCCTGGAGAAGAGCATCTGGTGTGTAGATTAAAGAAGTCTCTCTACGGTTTGAAGCAGGCTCCAAGGCAGTGGTACAAACGATTTGATTCATATATGTTGAAGATTGGCTATCAAAGGTGCGAGTATGATTGCTGTGTTTATGTCAAGTCCCTTGACGACCATTCTCCCATATTCCTGCTGTTATATGTTGATGATATGCTCATTGCTGCAAACGATATGGAGGACATAAATCGTTTGAAGGGGTTACTGGGAGAAGAGTTTGAGATGAAGGATCTTGGTGCTGCAAAGAAGATTCTTGGAATGGAGATTCGCAGGGATAGAAGCTCTAAGAGATTATGGCTTTCTCAAAAGAGTTACATCGAGAAGGTGTTAGAACGTTTTGACATGTCGAAGTCAAAATCAGTCTCTACACCATTGGCGAAGCACTTCATACTTTCAGCAGAGCAAAGTCCAAAGTCTGCTGAAAGCTCAAGAATATGGCAGAGGTTCCTTATGCTAGCGCAGTTGGCTGTTTGATGTATGCAATGGTGTGTACAAGGCCGGATCTAGCACAAGCAGTTAGTCAAGTCAGTAAGTACATGTCGAATCCTGGAAGAAGACATTGGGATTCTGCGAAGTGGATCCTAAGGTACTTGCAAAGGACAAGTGACTATGGGCTTATGTTTGGAGGAGAAGTGCTGGATTCAGTTAATGGGTTCGTGGATTCAGATTATGGTGGAGACCTTGATAATAGTAGGTCAACTACAGGGTATGTATTTACCCTTGCAGGAGCACCTATATGCTGGAGGTCGGTACAACAACCTATTGTAGCGATGTCGACCACTGAAGCTAAATACATGGTACTTGGGGAAGCAGCTAAGGAAGCAGTATGTGTACAAGGTCTTGTATCCAAATTGGGTGTTGATCAAGAAGGTGTTCAGCTACACTGTGACAGTCAAAGTGCATTATGTTTGGCTAAAAATCAAGTGTATCATGGGAGGACGAAGCACATTCGTATAAGGTTTCACAAGATAAGGAAGTTGGCAGCTTCTGGAGAAGTCTTGTTGGAAAAGGTGTACGTCAGAGAATCCTGCTGACATGTTGACCAAGCCTGTTACAACGGAGAAGTTCAAGCATTGTTTGGATCTGCTCCATGTTTGCCAATGCTGAGAAGCAAAGGAGGTTCCTCTCAGAAGATAAACGGGATAAAGAGTTTTTTAGAGATTTTTCGTCAAGGTAGTGTTTGTTGCATCTATGTGTCTTAAATCTCTGTGCACCAGTAAAAGCCCAACACTCGTGAGTCGGACGAAGTCGTAGGTGCAAGGAAGATAAACTTGCTATCAAGGTTGACATCTGGGGGGTACGGTATGCCTTTTATGTTTAGGAAATTTACTTTTTCTAGATAAGTATGTATTCCTAAAGGAAAAAAGAAATATGGTTTTGAGGCTTCTATAAATATGGGTCTAAGGGTTTGTAAATTATTCATTCACACAATAATAAGAAACCTTAAACGGTATTTGCCTCAATACTTTTTGTTCTCTACTTTCTTCTTGCTTAATTTGTGGTTGTTCACAACAGAGGTTTTGTAAACACTTATTAGAAAGCATTAGATCTAGGGTTTCTATTCATGTAATTGGGATTATAGAGGTATAAAATACTTAGGTGTCAATCCTAGAACTCGACTTCTTAAGTAAAGATATCCATCTTTCGCATGCGAGTCTTATATTTTGACTAATTCCAATATCTCAGTTGTCGCTTGTTGATAAGGATCGAACGTCAATCGATGTTATGGTAAGAACGTCGATCAATGTTCTCTTAAACAGGCGTTAGCGAGTTGATCATTAGGTTCACTAGTATTGTCTAAATCAGCTTCTGCTTATTTCTAGCATTACTAGCTCAAAGGAATTAGTTATGGTGCATAACCTACCGTCGTAGTTGTCCACAGCCCTATGTTCAATGTTCTAGATAGCTACTCTAAAACACATGTA
Organism: Brassica napus; assembly: GCF_020379485.1. NCBI lineage: Eukaryota > Viridiplantae > Streptophyta > Magnoliopsida > Brassicales > Brassicaceae > Brassica > Brassica napus. Next base: position 29,866,326 of record NC_063446.1, read on the forward strand.
TTAATCTCAATTCTTTAAAGGATATTTATCACTTTAGAAATTCTATATTTTTGGTTAATCCCTCTTAACCTATTTGAACCCTAAATCAAACAGGTGAATTACTCAGACATAGCAAAACAATTCATAAACATAAACTGAATAAAATGCATAAATACATTAAGGTTAGAAATAGTGGAGTTCCAATACAAATCTCTGAAGGATTATTGGATCTTCTCTCAAAATCTATTAAAAACCCTAAGTGTTGTTTGTTGTGAAAAGTATTGACAAAGAAAGTGTGTGTTGCCTAGAACAATGACAGAGCACATAAATATTAGGTTAAAAGCGGTCAAGGGTATTAGCTGGGTTTTGCGCGCTTCACTTTTGATAGACGGCACAAGGTGTGATTCGATCGATTTTTGTCTCTGATAGTCGACCTTCAGACAGGTTCGATGGTCAGCTACGAGATTCCTCTCATTTTATCTCTAAAATGCATCCAAATCATCACTTTTCTCCAAAACACTCCTGAAACTGTAAATGTGCTACAAGACTCCAAAACATAATAAATGGTTTCTAAAACACCTATATACAATGGCTAAAAAATGGTAAAATCCATGGTATATCAACTCCCCCAGACTTACCTTTTTGCCTGCCTCAAGCAAAACAAAAAGTAGTCTTTATGAAAGAAGTTTGAAAATAGCAGGGATTCACACAATTCAAGAACTCACTATCATCACTTCTACAATGTTGCAAGCCACATCAAATCAATTCTAACTTTAGAAGTATTTTATATACCATATCCTAGATTAGCAACCAAATCCATCTAACCATCAGCTAGCTAATACTGTCTGAGTCGCCCCTATACTGATCTCATTTAGTACATATATAAAAGTTGTTGGCTTTACCTTGGAAGTATCGATGAAAATACACATGAACTCTTACTCAAGCAAGTTTCTGAACACACAAGTAGTCTTATCTGATCCCTTTCTTCATTCTTTCTCTCTTCTCTGAATCTCAATTCGAATGAACAATGATGCTGATACAGTCAATCTTTATTCGTCTTCTTTTCGATTTTTCTCTTTTTTTTCTTGACAAAGTGTAGGCGAATAATGGGGTCACAGGAGACACTCCTACCCCTCGCTTCCACGATGTGTGTCATTCCATTAGAGTAGAATAACGGGGTCGCATGAGATACTCTTACCCTTCTAAACTTCATGAAATCATTTCAATCTTTTATACTATAAATGCCAAAGAGAGAGAGAGAAGGGAATCAAAAATACACAGACTTTTACCTTCTAGACTTGCGTGAGGATTACGATCTAATGTACACCAAGCCCCAAGATAAGCAGATTAAGCTCATTTAGGTTGGAGATCAGCTTTGGTTTCTTCAAACATTCTGATCAAGTGTGGATAATTGGCAGGTGATCAACTTTTGTATATTTAGTACACTATGCAGTCAATAAGTCTAAGAGTGGTGCTAGAGTGGTTAGATAATAAGTGAAATTGTAATGTTCATTATCCCCTTCTTGGCTCAATAAAAACTTTTTGAGAATATTTTATAAGACTAATAAATAAAATAAATATCAGTAAACCTCCCCCAGACTTAAATTACACTGTTCCCAGTGTATATCTACTCGGAGTTTGGTGATAACATAAATCAAAATTACATAATTAACAAGGTAGAACGATATACCTGCCCGCTGATGTTTGATGTCGATCGACACAACTAAATGTTCGTCGATCAGTGTTGGTGTAGTACTGTGGATCGATGTCGACTAGGTCTCATCGGTCGATAGGCTAAGCAATCGTCTCCTTTGATCTTTTTTTATGACCTACAATAAATTAAATGCGAAAATCAGTAATAATTTGAAGTAAAACTTACCTAATAGTGGGTTGCGTCCCACTCAGCGTTTTGTTATAGTCATTTAGCTTGACTTTGGAAGTAGGTTGGCTAGTAAGGAGGTGGATGACTACTTGTTGGGAAAAAAGTGTCTACATCTTCTTTGCTCATCTGAAACCATCTACCAACGAAGCTTCTTTTGGCTTCATCTCCTCTGGTCCACTGGGTTTTCAGTATCTCCTTATCAACCTCATTAATATGCACACCGTTTTGAAGGTTTTCAATACAGCCTTGCTGCATCCAAAGTCTGGCGTGAATTGTTTCCTCAACGTCCTCCAATCTCTGGGAAAAATCTTTTCTCATCAATTAGTTAGAAAAATTAATCTCATCAAGCTTGTCCTCTAATAACTTCACTGTTACCAGACTTCCTGGCAAAGATGCATGCCTATTGTCGATCGATGGTCGAGTATAACCGTCGATCGATGCTTCTGATCAGACTGCATTCTCTCTCCGAATCACGTCCATCTCCATTTCAGCTCATCCATGCGTAAAGTCAACCTTTCAATGATGTCATTGAGTGGGTAGTATACATCATCGACCCTCCTGTAAGATTCTACTAGTGACATCTCTTGGGTTTTGTATCATCCATATCTGCTATGCTGTTACTCCCTAACTTTGGCATGGTTCTGGTGAACTTCTCTGCATGTTCTGGCAAACAGATATGATCTTGTTCATGCATTATAGCTCATTCCAGAATTTCTCTCATGTCTTCCTTAGAAACATGAATGATTCTGTCATCTGGCGCTCGTACATATCCATGCTCGTATCTGTATATGTTGTATTCATCTTTTGTTTCCCACTTGAATATTCTGTTGCTGCTGGAATCATAAGCTCTCTTTCCAAACTCAAAGAAATCGTCGATCGATGGCTGACGTATCCTATCGATCGATGTTGAATCTTCTGCTCTTGCATCTGAATCTATTATGTGATCAGTATCGATCGATGTTTTGTTGTTGCGTCAATCGATGTTTCTCCTTTGGTCTCATGGGAAATCTTGAGAACTCTTGCTTCTTCCATGGTAAGGCCACAATACTCAATGATCTCTTCTTCTTTGTAGTCCTCATCATACCATCCTTCTTTGAAGGTGTAGCATTCTGAATCGCGATGTTAGGTTGGTAGTAATCATTCTCTTAACTGTTGATAGATCCTTCTGGAAAATTATCTATCTCATTCACAGGATCACTGTCGATCGGTGCTTCTAACTCTTAGTCGAACGCTGCTTCAGACTTTTGGTCGATCGATGCCTCAGGTTGAGTGTCGATCGATGTTTCAATCTCCGATTCCACTTCAGCTTCATGGTCACATCTGGCAAATTGCAATGAATCTTGGAACATCTCCAATCTCCATGTAGCCTGTCTGTTGCTTGACAACTCTCACTGGATCATAGTAGACAATAGGGTCTATGAGTGTTATGCACAACTTGTTGGTCTGTATGTCTATACTACTCCTACAGTAGCCATGAAGGCTCTCCCAAGTAATAGAGAAGAATTCAAGTTGAGCTTGATGTCTAGGACATAGAAGTTTATTGGAACTAGGGCATTACTAATCTGCACCTCAAGATTTTTGACGAATCCCTCTGAGTTCCTTTGAGAACAATCCACAAAAGTGAATGAATTCTCTGAAGGTTCTATCTTTAGACCTAGATGGTCTGCCATCACCTTAGGTAGAATGCTGACTGAAGATCCTGTGTCGCAGTGCGCACTAGGGTTGTCAATGCCTCCTATCAAGCATGGTATCATAAACTTTCCAGAATCACTGTTCTTCTTTAGTGTAATCCTCTGTCTCATCTTCTCTCTGACCTGGTGGAACATTCTCCTAATGTCTTCTTCAGTCTCCTTGGTCTCTCTTAAGAACATCCAAATCCTGTGGACAAAGTAAGCCTCCTCAAATCGCTTATCCATTTGGATCCTTAGAATCCTCTTTGTGAAACTATCCATGTCCTTATCATTAGCTCCTCTTTTCAGATGCTTAGCAATCTTTTCCTCAAGGTCCTTCCCAGAGTAGCCTGATCAACTTGCATATGCTCTGTGATATCACTCAAATTACCCTAAGGAGTGATTTACTCTCCCAAATAAGAGGTTCAATTGTAGTACTTGAGGATCAAATCCACAAGGAGCTAGGGCACACAATAGATCTAAGTAGTTTATGATTAAACTATGTAAATAATGTAAATAGTGAATTGCAAGGTAAACAAGGCAGTTGTTCGGTTGGTTGGTTTGAGGTTTTGTAAACAATATAAAAAAGTGTTAGACTTAGGGTTTATATTCAGGTAGTCCGGATTATAAAAGTATAGAAGCTAAGGTTGTATATTGGACATTCTAGAACTCAAACTAAGTAATAGTCTATCAACTTCCGTTTGTTTAGACTATCTACTGTCTAGATCTCAAATATCAAATATTGTTTGTTGATCTAGAGAAAGTGTCGATCGATACTATCAATGGATAGTCGATTGATACACCTTTCAGAATGTCGATTGATACACTGATAGGGTTGTCGATCAATGTTCCTTCCAGCAAGCTTTAGTGAGCGGGCTTGAATATGTTCATTAGGTTTCCTAGATCAACTTCCGTTTGTTTCTAGCAATCCTAGCACAATATGAATCAGTTCAGGCAAAAGAACAAGCTTCCGCTTGCGCCTAATTATTTTAATTTCAGGGTTCTAGTTAGCTACTATAGAACACAAGCAATAAGATCAACTCAATTGATGGATATCACTAACAACTCAGCAATTCTATATTTGGTGCTACTCCTTCATAATCCTATTTGAACCCTAAACCTAACAAGGTGAACTACTCAGACATAGCTAATCAATTCATAACAAAATATAAATAAAACTGCATATAATACAAAGATCTTAAGAAGTCTTGGATCTTCTCTCCAAATCTACTAAAACTCTCAGTGTTGTTTGATGTGAAAACTAGAAAGTAAGAAAGCGTGTGTTACCTAGAACAATAGCAAAACACATAAATATTAGGTTAAAAGCGACCATGGGTATTTGGTGCTAGTCCTTCATAATCCTATTTGAACCTTAAACCTAACAAGGTGAACTACTCAAACATAACAAATCAATTCATAACAAAATATAAATAAAACTACATATAATACAAAGCTCTGAAGGAGTCTTGGATCTTCTCTCTAAATCTACTAAAACTCTTAGTGTTGCTTGATGTGAAAAACTAGAAAGTAAGAAAGCATGTGTTATCTAAAACAATTGCAAAGCACATAAATATTAGGTTAAAAGCGACCATGGGTATTTCTGTAAATATGTCTTGACTTGGGATTTAAGCCGGCTGGAAACTTGATTGGGTTTTGCACGCTTTGCTGTCGATCGACGGCACATGATGTTTGTCTCTGATCTCCAACCTTCAAACAAATAATTAATATAAATACTATTGATTAATCATTTTTAATAAATTTAAAGTTGTATTAAAAATATTAAGATCTTTTGAAATACAATCAAATTTTTTACAAAACATCTTACATTATGAAACGGAAGAAATTTAATATAATTTAAAATTTTAAAATTAATATATTTTTATTAGATAAATTCTAATGATTTCGGTTTCTGACCTACTCATATGCTCTTGGCTTTTCTTGTAAATATTTTTTTCTGTATTTTTAGTTTTAAATTATTATTGTTTTTTTTCAGAAAGAACCACCGTGTACTCAGCAACTCATCTTTTTGGCTGTGAATTGTGATCATAAATTCACAAGTCGGGTTCATCTGAATCAATAATTAAAGGAACCACCTGATTGTTGTCGCCACTTGCAGTATCATATATATAATGATGATATTGTTAGTTATAGCCAAGTTCGAAACAAGGTCGATTTTTCTTTCTAAAAATTTGATAGTTATGATTAACTCTGGGAACAAAACGGGAACATAAATGTTTTATTTTTTGAATAATGAAGAAAGGTTTCTTTAATCTTTTGCTTCAGATTATTATTTTAAGGTGACTGAGTTTTCATTTGTACTTTACAACGACATGATATAACTATCAAAACTAATCTTCCTCTTAGACTAATTAGTATCAACTACCAAACTATAACTACTTGGATTATCATACCAACTTATGCACAAGAGAAAAAAAACAAGATGTAGACCGGGTAATGTTACATAACAAGTAAGGGATTTCTGTAGTAATAGTTAATTTATTAGTTTAACACAAAAAGTTAATTGAGTAGTTAATTTTTTTTATTAGTTGATCCAAACGGGACATAGTTAAATGGTTTACAAAAATTGATTGGATACAAGAAATTAGAACTAAAAAAAATAAACTAGATTTGATCAGGTTTCAGAATAAAGAAACCATAAGAAAAAACTGGAGAGACGACCATCCCGAGCCATCGCTGCCGCCTTACCTAAAGTCTAAGGATGATTTTTCTCAGAAACTTCCCGGTCAAAACAAAGTCACTTCAACGATAATCTCATAGGACGTTGGAGAGTCCGACTGGAAGAAGCCATCTAGCGAACCAATTTGTTATGATTTTTACTCGTAACCTACTCATGTATTACTTGTAAACGTATGTAGAAGCACACAGCCTCTCACGAGCTACTGTATAATTCCTAATACAGACTCTCACTCACAATTGACCAATTACATGATAAGCATCTTGTAAAATAATACATAGTATTTATACTTTATTATTTGAATGTAACTGCAAAGTCTCCTTTCAAACGGGAGTCTTTCCTTCTTCAGTCTTCCTTTCTCCTCTCTTCTTTCTATAGTATGCTCTCCATGGCATATCATTAACACAGTAAGAGGATGCCTGTGAACGTTAAAGAATGATATATATAGTGTAACACCCATATACAGTAGCCTCATGAATTACGTCAGTATAATATGTAAAACTGCAATGATATAGTTTTATTGATGGTGAAAAATATACCGTTAACTATCCGTACACTTAAAGCTTATTATGATACATATAGCCAAGGCCCAAGCCAACTTATAAAGACACTTAAAATCTAGCTGAACTATAATTTTTTTTTGAAACAGACTACACATAAGTTTTCTTTATTATATATGTATATAAATCCTCTAGTCTTTAAGCAAGAAGCGTTTAACATTCTTGACGCTTTCCCTCAAAACGTTCGTCTCCCAAACCTCTCTTGACGATGCCCTTAACGACGCCGTAGAGTCCAACCTGTGAATCTCCCAACCGCTGCTTCTCAGCATCATGATCCTCTCTATCTGCTTCTTGGCAAGCCGCCACGTGTTGTCTTTGATCTCATGCACTGCTTCCTCGTACGCCGCCTTTCTCGCTTGGTCCCACTCGAACACATTGTGTCTTTTCTCCGGCGGGTAGACTCCGAAGTACCGGTCGAACTCCGGTACTCCTATAGCCCGGTGAATCCCGGTTCGGATTGTGGACCGGGAGTTTCTAGGGTTATAGAAACTTGCGAGCTCCTCGAACATTCCCGACTCCATCATTTGGTCGACACGTTTTGAGAGGTAGTCGTACAGAACTGAGACCGAGACATCTACCCAGAGGAAGAAGCAATCGTACCTTTTGATCAAAGCAAAGATTTGGACAATGTTTTACATAAGATCATTGGTAAAATACATGTGGATATTAATCACAATTTGAAAAGACTAATTTTGTATGTTTTCATAAAATATGTTTGTAAAATGCTAACGTAAATTTACATTTAAACAGAAGATTCCTTCCATTTACGTTTGATATTTAATGTTAATAATTAATATATACACAATGGTTTAATAAGTTATAAGGCAAAAAAAAAAGTTATAAGGCTATATTTCTATTTCTGATATGTTTTATGTTGATTTTGTTTCACTGATTTAGCTTTTTAAATTGGTGTCTATTTTGAAATAGTATAGCTATTGTTGGAAAAATGTGATAATTCTATATATCATACCTCAGCTCAGAAGAAATGGACGGCTTAGAAGAGAATGGATTGGTTACGGGGTCAAAACGATCTACAAGGAGGGCATGTACGAAAGAGTTAGATCCTCCTGCTATTATCGGGAGCTTCCCACGAGAGGATATCTCAGAGATAGACCGTGACGCCACGGAGCGGAACTCGGAGGCAGTTAGTTCGCTGTCATCTACAGGAAGCTCGCCGAGTAGATGGTGAGGGACTCCGCACCGCTCAGGAATAGTGATTTGATTAGTGGCGATCTCCAGTCCGTTGTAGAATTGCATTTTGTCAGAGTTGATGATCTCTCCGGAGAAACGATCTGCTAGGGCGACTGAGAGACGTGACTTGCCTGTCCCCGTGGCTCCCATTATGACAACCACTTTCTCCTTGCGTGATTGGTCCATGCAAACGGTCATGGTAACTATTGACTTTGGTCGTAGTTGAGGTCGTGTGTAAGTGGTCGGGACGAGGGAACGAGAGACGAACGTAGAAGTAAGTTCTTGCATGTTTTCTGTAATCTATTAACCTCTATCTAGATCAGCTTATGACTCCATTAATTGTGGAAGGCTTTGAGTTTTATAAACTGAACAAAACAAAAAGGATAATTCAGAAGTTGTAAGTTTATGGTTAGATATAATACTGGTAGATTTGTCTGCCTTGAACTGGTAAACGTGGCTTTGGATCAACTTTGTTTTTGTAATCATTCATGCATCAAAATGATTTTGTTACCATTATTGCTTTTAACATTTTATTTACTGTTTTTTGGTTATCATTTGCCTTAATCGAACTAATGAGGTGGAGCTAATTACTGATACATCATCTTATCAAAAAGAGGGCAAAGATCTAGTACATTTTACTGTTTAAATATGGGAGATAGTAGGTATTTTCATGCACCATATGTATATATACAAATAAAAGTTTTAAAATTTAAATTATATTAAAAAATATATTTTCATTTGCTTACAATATTTAATTTTAATTTTTAATTTAATTATATGTATATATTTAAATTACAATCTTGAAAAGACTTTTTATCTATTTTTTTGGTTAAAAATATTAAATCAAATTCTATAAAAATAAGAAAAAAATTTGTTAGGTATATAATTATCAAAACGTAAAACGGGTAATATTTCTAAAATTTGTAGATATTAAAAAAAATTAATGGTATTGAGATTAGAAAATTATAATTTTATAACACTGCATAAAATTTTGAAGAATTATTTTAGTAATAAAAAATATATAATTAAATATTATTTCCAAAATTAAATATTATTATATTCATGTATCTACTATTATATTATTTATTATTATATTAATGATAATCTATGAGTTATTATCATATTTTAAAAATTTTACCAAAATTTTCATCTCAAAATTAACTTTAAGCCATGTCATCATTGTTAATATGCAATGTCATAATTTTCTTTCAAAATCAGTATGGTGATAACACATGGTAAATCACTTCTCAAATAATGTCAAGAGGGTTTGAAATTTTTTTTAATAATAAAAAATATATAATTATAAAATAGAATTAAATAATATTTTAAAAATTGTAAATATTATTATATGTCTATTTTTCTATTATATTATTGATTATTATATTAATGATGATATATGAATTATTATCATATTTTTTAAAGTTTATCAAAAATATCAATCAATATAAATGTAAATGTACATATTATAATTAGCTTCAAATCATGTTATTGTTAGTATGCCATGTCATTATTTTCTTTTTAAAATTAGTTTGGTGATAACATATGGCACATCATTTATCAAATAATATCTAGAAAATTATATTCAACTTCTCAAATAATTTTTTGGTGACTGAAAATATTAATAGGAATAAACATATACGATAATATAGGTATAGACCATACTAGTGGGCTGTGAAGATATAGAAGTGAAATATAAGAATACTTTTATTTGTAAATTAAACTATATAGACATGAGATGACAAAAAAAAAACTATATAGACATGCATGCACACTCGTAAAACAACACAATCATGTCCGAATGTTTCGTTTGATATTTGTGTGTAACGAGTTTGCACACACTGCGATTAGTCGGGTCAGGAGTACATTAAAATAATATAGCATATGAACTTTTTCATACGCACGAATTTCTTCCTTTCTTTCCAATATTTTTTAATTCTAGTTTCTATGTTACCGTAAATAGTAGTATATCATAAGATTACTTACATATAAGAATATTTTAAAATAACTAAATCATAATAGTTGGTTAGCAATTCATTTTCATCAGTTATAAACTACTAATTCATTTTCTAGTTTATATATATTCAAAGTATATAAATTATATATTTAAATAATTTCATATAGTTATTTTAATTAACAACAAAATATTAAGGGAGATTCTTTTACACTTAGCAACAAAAATCTATGCATCTCTAATCTGACTGTCACCTTACCATTTCTAGACACACCGAATAGTTAAGAAGAAGATATACTTTCAGTTGAGAACTTGAGAGGAAGTCATTGGTTGATACTTTAACTTGCATGATATGTAATGTATAACCACTAGGTCCACTATATCCACTCTAAATCTAAGCAAAGGCTTGAATATTCTGCTTACTTTTATGTTCTCTCTCAATCAACCACCGCGTAAACTAAACCTTTCAAGGTAATACGGCAAGTACCAGCGAGTTTGCTAGAGTATTTTGTCTGATTCAATTGAGGAAGCAACTCTTGGAAGACGACACATGAGAAGCAAGGAGTGAACAACAAAACTTACCCTGATCGAATCACTTTCATACTCTACTTAATGGAATCTTCCCTCTATCTCTCTCTCTACTATATACCACTTTAAATCAAATCTAGTTTGTAAAACCAAACGGCTCGTCGTTCTACTGTATCACTTTATCAAATGCTTACTGTAATAATTTTCACATAGCAAAGACACTCCAGTAGAGAAAGCAAGATCAAAATCTAATGAGATTTTAAATCATATCAAGTGTAAGAGTTCTCAGCTTAGAGAGCTTTCTTAACCTCGAAAAAGTTGGAGCGTGCATTGTTAGCCGCATCAATGTCTTCTGCGGATGCCACAGCCACCGCTACACCATTGTCTCTAACCACATCTATTGCCTCGGCGAAATCTTTGAAGTCCTTCAAACTGTTGAACACAAAAATATGATTAAAAACCAAATCAAAACTCTTAATTACACATAATGTGAGACAATGTCTGTTAATTAACCTTGTTGTTAGTATCTCTTCACGCTTTCTTAGCCGTTCTTCATCAGTTACTCCAAGTAAATGCCTCATCAAACTGGTTGAAAGAGATTTAACATTTTGATTCACAATCCGTAATGATTTATTCAAATAGCTGCCAAATAAATTAAACTCACTCACCTGCTATAACCTTTGGCATCAGGCAACTGGTACGAATCAACATCACCAATGGTTCCAATAATAGCTTTGGTAAGCGTCTCTTGATCCACATCAAGACCACGCAAGAAATCACCAGTTCCATCATATATGTCAAGTGTCTTCAACAAGTTCGGATCACGGTACGACAAGAACGAGAACACTCCTGAAACAAATACGTTGTGTTAGGACTTAAGATTCAACATTGTTGTCAGAACAAAAAGTAAAAAACAGTTCTTTTTAACCTGAATGCGAATCGAAATCACAGAAACCTCCATATGCACCACCACTAACACGAACACGATCCCATAACCAAGTGTTGCTAATATGCTTTGATATAACATATGCACTTCCATCTAGCTCATACCCTGTGCTGTATATGTTGCCAGCTTTGCCAACATAGTTTACCTGCAAAGAGAGAGTATGAAAGTAAGAACCCAAAACACATTTAATCTATAAGTAATCCTCCTTTTTTTTGTACCTGGGTTGGTATCACAATGGCTTCGTTTCTCAGAGGGAGTCTACCATCCCAAGTGACGAGCCCACCAGAGGGGCTTTCAGGGAGTAAATCTAGAAACTTCTCAAGAGATTTTTCGATGTTGGTGAGAGACTTGCCATCTGCAGTCATGTTAACAATGCAGCCATTCTTGGCGAGGAGAGATCTCCTTATCTCCTCAAGGGAAGATGATATCCCTTCCCAGTCATCACCCACCTTCTTCTCAAGTGTGCGTAAGAATTCAAGATAGCTAGAAAAGAGAGATGCTTAATCAAGTCTCAAAAGATTATAAGAGAAAAAAAAACATTGTTAACAAGTACCAACCTGAGACCACCCATCTGTTCAGACATCCATCCAGCAACGTTCAACATTGCATCCATCCTCGCCGCAGCAACTCCATGACCACTTCCTCTCAGTCGGTTCTGCATTGAATGAGAAATGATGTTTATTTACAGTACTACTTACAAGTTGCACTAATCATACAAAAGGGAGAAAGGAAAATTCTACTACTTTACCTCCATCCTCGCTATGCTTTGAGAGACAAACTGTTTAAACCGCTGCTGATCTGTGAATTGAACCTCTTGCAACAAGCAATTCATCTGCAGCAAGATAAAAAAAGAAATGAATCTAAGTGCCAACCAGTATCTCTACACATTCAATAACCCAACTTATAGAAATCTAGAGAAAAAGGGATAAAGTTTAAGTAAAGGATGTTAAAAGACAAAGTACCAGGTTAAAAAGGTCATCAGCACGTCCAGCCATCGATTTTCCACGAACAATAATTTTGGTGCACGGTTCATCCTTGCCCCTCACAGATGAGGTAAGGGGATACACTGATATTCCTCCCGTTTTCCTTCCAATCAACTGATTAAGTTGCACAAAACTCAAATCTTTTGTGCCCATCTCCATTAGTGATTGACTGTCAAAATAAAAATTTCTATCAGAGTTACAACCTCAATATAGTACAAAGCAACGCATTCACTATCACAGAAAGCACTTGAGAAAATATTCTATGCTTTAAAAAAAACTCAAAATAGTATCACAAGAAAGCTTAAATCATTACCAGAAAAGTGGTACAAGTGGAAGAAGCTCATGTTTCAGCGAACCCATATCAAAGACTACTTCAGCGTAGACAATATCATTTGTGAAAAGGTCATGCCTCAAAACCTTCACACCATTAATATCTCCAACCTATTATTCAAAACTTCACATCAGTAAAAATTCAACAAAAGCAAAGGCTAGCCAAAATGATTACATTACCTCAGTGGGAACATAAGTAGGTTCTTTTGGGATGTCACTCAAGTTCAAACTTGGGACACATCTAAGTGCTTCAGGAGGGTCAGGAGTCTCTTGTTTCAATCTCAGCTCCTCTGTAGCACGCGCTAGCTCCGCAAGATCTTCTTCCGTCATACCTGCTTTAACCTTTTCCAGGATACTTTTCTCTTCCGCTTCCTCTTGAGAAGCTTTTTCAGGATCAGGCTAAAACAGAACCACATGTTAGCACCAAAACTAAAGAGACATTGGATAGCAATGAGAAAAAAAAGATACCTGCATCTCAATGGTCACACGATGCGAGTTGTTCAAAATAAACTGCTCTATTAGAGGGGAGAAGACAGCCTTTGAACCTTCCTCAGCTATTCTAGCTTTCAGGGCTTTCAATGGTTCTGTATACTTCAATGGCTCAAAAGGATCCATATCGTATATCCACTTTGCAATAGACTGAAGCATAAGAGATAAACCACGAGGGAAAGATCCTGTATTGTTTTCCCTCAGAGAGAACTCAATAGTATTCATAGACGCCTCCACAGCATCACTCTCAAACCCTTCTTCTGCCAACTTCTTCAGCGTAGTCATTATCAACTCTTCAACCTTCTGAACATTATCTTCAGACACACCTTTCATACCAACGCTGAACTGTGGCTGCAGAAGCTCGTCCGACATCCCACTACTGACAAGAGCTTCTCCTAAACCGCTTTCCAACAAGATTTTTCTCAGCGGCGAAGCAGGAGTCCCCAGCATGAGATGATCCAAGAACCCAAGCGCGAGCTGAGTCTCCAAGTCCAAGGGCTTCTCAGACAACAGCCAGTTGACGCACACCATGTTCTTCTTCTTGAGGTCGCCATCTCGACCAGCAGGATATTTCTCAACTATCCTGATAGGCTCAGAGAATAGCTTCTGAGGCTCGATCTTTGAAGTGTCTCGAGATGGACTTGCTTCGAACATGTCCAAGTATTCTGCACATATAAGAAAAGGCAGAGAAGATTCATAAGAGTGACTTCTTCTAATAAAGATTTAAAGGAGGTATTAAATCTTTACCACTCAAGATACGAAGGCGTTGGAGTGGATCATCATCTCCATAGAACCAGATTCGGGCATTGCTTGGGTGATAATACTTACGGTGGAACTCCTAAAATTTTCCCATAAAGAAGAAATATAATATGCATCAGAAATTATACATATCATCACAACTAGTATAATAATCTGATTTTCTTAACAAACCTTGAATTCCTCGAATGTCAGGTTAGGGATATCTTTTGGATCACCTCCACTGTCGACACCGTATGTATTATCTGGAGATATGGCCTAATCAAAGTGAAAACAGTATTATTCATCAGAACCACTATACCGAGGAAATGTCAGTTATATAGTAAACAAAAACCCAAAACTTGCCTGTTGAGCAATTCTCCCTAAGATATTATCAGGCTGAGAATAGACACCTTTCATCTCATTAAAGACAACACCTGAAATCAAGCAACAATGGTGAGATATTATGAGTGTGTATATGAAGTAGTAGATAAACAAAGAGAGAACATTGATACTAAGACAAAGAATAGAGGAGAAAAAATGTACACGTGGCATCTTTTTTTTTTTGTAAAATAAAACCTTTGTAAGAGATGTCTTCAGAGGGATCATTAAGCTCATAGTGCCATCCCTCTTGCTGAAAAGTGTGAACGTCATCCACACACTTGGGGAAGAAGACAGCATCCAAATATACATCCACAAGATTGTAAAAATCCTACAATAGACATAAACAAAAAAAAAAAAAAAGATAAAGAAACTGAGCTCCTTGAAGACAACAAAAGTAGTTTTATATCTCGCTCACTGTACCTTTGTATTTGTGGAAGCAACAGGGTAACAGGTCCTATCAGGATATGTGAATGCGTTTAAAAAAGTATGCAAACTTCCCTTAAGCAGTTCAACAAATGGCTCTTTGAGAGGGTACTTTCTAGACCCACATAGAACGCTGTGTTCCAGTATGTGAGGAATGCCAGTTGAATCCTTCCTGCAATAACAACGAGAACTATGATCTACAATCCCAAACTTAAGAGCCCTTTGACAAGGAGGGTGTACTGTACTCAAGTCACCTATATATATAAAAAAGGCTTGTGTAGGAGACTTACGGAGGAGTCCTTAAAACAATGCCGAACACCTTGTTCTCATCCTCATTAGACACAGACATCACCTCACAACCAGTTTTCTTGTGTTTGAAAAGAGTCGCTTTTGATTTACACTCTGAGATAAACTCTTCAGAGACTTTTTCAAATCCGAGCTTCTCAGCCTCATCTTGGCCTACATCTGAATTCCAACAAACAAACAAAAAAATTTAAAACATACACAAATCTACGATTAGCTACCTATCACAAAGGAGAAACCTTTAATTTCACAAGTGAGACAAAACACACAAAACAGGCTAGTTCACCATCATCGACTAAACCATCCAACGATAAAACTGAGCACGAAGTGAGAATCTTTACCAGGATAAGATGGTGCGGGTTGTGTGGCGACGGCGCGAACATAGAGGCGAGAGAGTTGCCTATTGACACGGCGAACTGCGGCGGAGGGAACCCTCAACCCACGTCGGAGAAAGACACGTCTTCCGGGGGATGCAGGAGGGGCAACCCGGCGAAGGTTGCGGCCGGGGCCACGGAGAGCGCCTGTAGACGATGACAGGGACGAGTAAGAGAGAGGGAAGTGGCGAAAGAATGGAGAGGCGGAGGTGAGAGAAGCTGAGCAAGAGGCAGTTCGAAGCATGGCTACCGGAAAAAATATTACCCGGCGGAGACAGCTACTGTCGGAGACGAAATAAAAATGATATGCTAATAAGCCCAGCGGCAAGAGTTTTTATTATTTTATTTTAATAAGGTTATCATTTCTTGTATAACACACATAATATTTACTTATAAAATTAATATTCTTTATTTTCTTTAAATGTCATATTTTTGCTGAATCTTTTTAATTAACGACCAGAAAAAATATCTAAAGACACAAAAGAAGTTCTGATTTGCAAGAAACAAAACGTGGTTCTCGTATAGCCAAATGTGACTTGTTACCCTCAAACAATATAATGACCAAAAAATATCTTACTGTTATGAAATAACTTATAATTTATAGTATCGAGAAATTTAAATAAGAGTAGAATTTGATATCCGTATTTAATACCCGTAGGAAGCAAATAACACTAGTATAAGGGAGAGAGTTTATTATAAGGAAGAAGAAGAAGATGTAATGGTTCTTTGATTATAAACTCTTGTTCTTGTTTTTGGTGTACAAAATAGTGAGATGAGTGATGGTATTTATAGTGAACAACAATACATAAAATAACAAAGATGGTGCTTAATTTGGTAAATGAGTGGGTGATCATAGTGTTTGATGAGTAGATGATCATAGTGCTTGAGTTGGTAAAGGAGTGGATGATCATAGTGCTTGAGTTTGGTAAAGAAGTGGATGATCATTTCAATGCTTAATTTATAACACTCCCCCTTGATCATCCATCTTGTATTACGTGGTGCCTCGTTAAAAACCTAGTCATGGAAAACCCAATGGGAAAAACCGTAGTAAAAGTAAAAAGAGTACAACTACGTAAGCTCCCCCTCGAATGAGTAGTCATAGAACCTTTAGAACAATGATAGATTTTCATCTCTCAAATTGTAACATTCTCTTTGGTTGTCTATCTTTTGTATGTTCTTTGTTGCCTCGTTAAAACCTTGTCATGGAAAAACCCAATGGGATAAAAAAAAAACCATGATAAGGAAAAAGAGTACAACCACACTTACTATCATATTTCTTTCCCTGGAAACAATATCTTCAGGATATGCATTCCAATCAACTCTCTTCAGAGAATTAAGCTTAAGAGAATAAACTCTATTCATTTCTATTATGATATCTAGGCCTTTAGACTTCTTGTCCATAATTCTCTTTTGACTTAGACAATAGTTTATTGGTCTATTTGGATTTCAAACCAAATTTCTTACATATAATCGTATAGAAATTCGTCTCGTACATACGAATTATTCATTTGTAACTATAGAAGTTACTATTATGATTTTCTTTCTTTTCATATGAAATTACATCTTTCAGTAATGAAAAAGATTAATAATTTTCTTAAATAACACTCTTACGTATGGTATTTCAGGACCAAACATATACGAGCGTCTTAAATAAAATACTTTAAGGATCTTTATGATAACATCTCAGTTTTAGATCTCCAGTTTAGAATACATAAAACAATATAGTATTGTCAAGAGTTTTCTTCCAAAATATAATTTTTCTATAACTCTTCAGGAGTTTTGATTATATTCAAATCATGATTCTATTGATTTATAATCTCTTGATAAATACAAATGGATACATTTGTTAACCTTATAATATTTCATATATTCCATAAAATAGTTTGTTTCAATTCGATCGAATATGCAGAGTTCCCGGGAACATGATTTTGATATCATCAATCCTTCATGGATTATACTTTCAGGGATTAACATTTTTCAAGTGGATTGTTTCATTCAAGTTCTTCCTTTATTACCAGACTATAAGGAATTTGAAACTAGTTGCATCTACCACATGAAATTATGTCTCTTCACAATTAATTTCATATTGATCATTCTTTGTGTGCAACGGTTCATTTACATCTCACTTGTTTTACACCTTTTAGTGTATGGACTACTGGTCCAAATACTTCTCTATTTCACAAGAAGTTTATATCTTTGTCTATTGCATCTTTCTGATTTGGCCAATCATTTCTTTGTGTACACTTTTCAATAGACTTTCTTTCATGATCCTCTTTCTCATTTATTATATCAACTGCTACTTTGCATGTATAATATCATCGACGTCAATTTTCTTATCGGTTCCATTTTGTTTCATACATGACATAACTTATTGAGATCTCTTCATTTGTCTCAGGTACCTGAATTTTCGTCAGTCATGTTTAATTTCTCTTCTGGAGATCATACAAAACTATATTGCCTCGTTTTGACCATTATCAATATATGCTCCTTTTTCATTTACGAGGATTTATCTTTGGAACCAATCTGTCTACCACCCTGCAGGCGTGACTAGCAGTTTGATATTGTTCTTGTAGAACATTTATTCTTATTGGAGCATTTACAGCTGGTATATGTGACTTGATCACTATATTTATATGGGTCGTGTCTGGCAACTGCTTTAGTAAGTTTTGAAATGAATTATCTTTTGGACTTCTATTTCACATTGTGTTTAGCCCGAGGATCAATGATAATTCATTTCAACTTATTTTCTTTTCCAGCTGTTTATTTTCTCCCCCTTATGTTGGAAGTACTAACTCACTTTTAGAATTCATGTATAGCCTTACTTATAGTTTTCGGGGATGGCTCTGGATTCTTAAGTGTCAATAGAGATTTATATCCAACATATATTTCCAACCTCATTTGAAAACACATCTTCATTTGAAGCTCTGTGGCGGAGCAACATCCAACATTCTTAGATGAAAATGATTGGTTTCTGATTCTATACCAATGATGGGGAGAACTAGTGAAAATTTATTGGCTTGATGCGATCCAATGTTGCTCAAAATGTTTAGCACTTATCTCAGTGAATGTGCTATAGTCGTTAAAGACTTTAAGAAGTGAATTCACCAATATTATAAAAATGCATAGTGGGTGATCAGTCCACTAACATCTTCGTTATTTATGCCAATATCTTATTTTGGCTGGTGAAAACCATATTACCCTTTTATCTTATGGGTAAGCAACATATGTCAAATCATTCGGAAGAATCTTCTGGTTCTTATATGACTATGCATATGACCTTTAAGTATATATTCGCATTATTAATGAACCAAAATGGTCTAACTGATTCATGCCAAATGTAAACTTCTAGTTTACTATACATTTATCTTCATTATACTAATCTTTGTGTAGTACAATATATAAGAGGCTGTAGATATTTTCTCTAAAATACTTATACTGCTTTGAGAATTATTTCTGATTGAAATGTATATATCATTTCGTTTGCTTATTGTCTCAACATAAGTGTCTCAAAATCTTACGGATTTACTTTGAGAAAAATTCATTAATCTTAGTTTTAGTGTAAACATAATCTTCTGGATGTTTGACTTATCATAAAAAGTGAGATTCTTTAACTATTCCCCTCGAGATGATAATACTACATGTTTATCAATCTCGAATGTATCTCATTTTCTTAATCAACACTATATCCTACATGGGTTATGTATTTTTCGTAGATCCTTTTAACTTTTGATACTTATAAAAATACAATACCTTAAGAACTTTAAATTGCATTCTTAAGAACTTTAAATTAAATTTTTATGTGCAGTAATACTATGTATACTTCTGGAGCATCATATATATCCTCTTTTTAAGCATTCTATAAGTTTTACTACCTTGTATTGTACACACAATAAATTTTCTTTCATCTTCAGATGAATTCATAATTTCTTTTCTTTATTACCATGTTTATTTTCTCAACTTTAAGTGAGAGTATGAGTTCTATAAAGAAACTCTTTGGACCTTGACCTCATTTATGCTCACGTCTAAAACCACAATTTATGAGTTTTTAAATGTCATATTCTCTTCAGGAGAATGAATCATAATCAACTAGACGTGATTTATCAATAGATATTTTTTCAATATATATGCATCATAAAACAATTTCTTGAAGAAATTTTACTTTTAAACTTAACATCCAACATAGTTGGCTTTATTTACCGACTTCAGGTCTTGTAATCTTTAAATGCAAAATACAAAATGAGCTTTAGGTAATCACTTCAGGTGATAATACCTTTTTTATATATATTATCTTCCAAAACTTATGGATCTTTTAGAGTCAAGCTTTAAACTTAAAATCCTCAATATAAATGGTAATAAAATCAAAATATTTCAAATATATATAAATATGTATTAACAAAGGTGTCTTATTATATCAGAAAATAAATAAAACTTTCATAGTAATTATTATATAGACTATATTATTACTCTCATGCTTTTTAACAAAGTTTAACCTATCAATCAATTTAATGAACAAATTTATATCACTGCCAACTTCATGCAAATTGATTTATCTAATCAAGTTTGTTAAACTTGTATATAAAGCATAAAAATACTTATCTTATAAACAGAAGTATATCGGCGATGAAAGTTTCAGCTGTTCACGTTTCTGAATTGGCTGATAACTTGTACATATCTTTCCGAGAGAATACACAATCCTGAAAACTTTAAATTTTTGCTCATATAAACATGGCCATTACATTAGTAAATATCAACATATAATCCAAATTCTTTTATGATATTAGACCAAAGACTAATCGACCACAAAACTAACCGATTACAAATAATTTCTTTTATGATGTTAGACCATGAATCATAAAGTATGTTTCCTTAATACCATTAAACCATGAAGCATATTAAAGTATAATAAGCAAAATTTAATTCATCAAATAACTATTATTCTTACATATAGACAAGCGTTGATATATATATATATATCATGTCTAAAATGACTATATATATATATATATATATTTAGAATTTCGCAATTTTAAAATGAACCATTTATTATGAACTTCATAATTTAAAAACCGTTTACATTAATCATACAAGCAATTACAAGGAGAAGCGATGTAAAGAAAATTAAACCGATAATCATCTTAAATTCACTCGGAGTAAATTCTCCATCGAATAAACCATAAATAGAAACACAAATAAAAATGGCACATAAAAACAAAAGTGCGCGAATCATCTTTCTTGAAAAATCGGAGGAGAGCGATTTGAAATTTTTGAGAGAAGATGAAATGTTTTGGATGATGAAATGAAGTGAAAATGAGTTGTATTTATAGATGAAAATTACTGTTCATGACCGTTGGAGAAAGGGGAAATTTTTGAAAAAAATTCTTTGTGACCGTTGGGGTTAAATCGAGTGCACCAAAAATTAGTCCGAAAATATCGTATTAAACGGTCAATCAAATCTATAAAATTTCATAAAAGTGAAAAATTATGACAATGAAATATTTATGTTATATGACAATAAATCATGCGACGGCTCAGCCGATCAATGCAGAATAATAAATAAATTATACGGCGGCTCGGCCGACCAATAAATAATAAACAGGATATAAGGCAGCTCGGCCGACCAATAAATAATAAACAGGATATAAGGCGGCTCGGCCGACCAATAAATAAATTAAATTACTAGTAAATAATATAGGCGGTATTCCGGCCATTATAACATGATATAAATAATAGTAGAGGCGGTATACCGACCATTATAACAGGGTATAAATGATACAAATAAATTTTACCGAATCGCAGAGTGATCGTGCTGATAACGTGTTATGAAATAACTTATAATTTATAGTATCGAGAAATTTAAATAAGAGTAGAATTTGATACCCGTATTTAATACCCGTAGGAAGCAAATAACACTAGTATAAGGGAGAGAGTTTATTATAAGGAAGAAGAAGAAGATGTAATGGTTCTTTGATTATAAACTCTTGTTCTTGTTTTTGGTGTACAAAATAGTGAGATGAGTGATGGTATTTATAGTGAACAACAATACATAAAATAACAAAGATGGTGCTTAATTTGGTAAATGAGTGGGTGATCATAGTGTTTGATGAGTAGATGATCATAGTGCTTGAGTTGGTAAAGGAGTGGATGATCATAGTGCTTGAGTTTGGTAAAGAAGTGGATGATCATTTCAATGCTTAATTTATAACACTTACATTTTTTTCTTGGTGTTTTTTAATTTTGTCGGATGAGTTTACGGATTAAATGAGACATATAACACTCACAATCTTGTTTATCTTTTCATAAATAATTATTGATCGAATTTGAAACCAAATCACAATTTAATCAAAATAACAAAAATTAGAAGAAGAAAAAAGTTTACATGTTTTGCTTATAAATAAATCAAGTAGTTAGTGCCAAAAGTTAAGATTGTAAGAAGTCCAGAAGGCCCATGTTGAACCGAGAAATAGAGGTCCAAGAAGCAGCAGAATTAGTGGACGATTCTCACCCCAAGAAGGCCAAACATACATTGGGCACATTTATCCAAAACCGAAGAACCAAACCGAAAAACAATTTCGGTTCGGATTTGGATCCTTATCTCTAAAACTGAATAACCGAAATCAAACCGAGAATCGAATGGATATCCGAATTTCTATAATATAGTATGTGTATATATATATACATATAAACTACATTATGGATATTTTTCCGGTGCCGAGTATTTTCGCTAATATAGATTATCTTTTCTAGAGAAAAAATTAGACAGAAATTCTTATCCCTGGATAATCTGGTATATTTGGTAGGTCCGAAATGACAATCTCTTAAGGGGATAAACATGGATCCATTAATTAGTTCGTTATACAGAGAGTGAATGTCAAGCTTGGTTTAACGCAAACGAGATGGTGCCTCTAATTCTACAAGATCACGTTATTTAGGAACCACAAGTCTTAAACTTGGGTAATATGTACATGTTACATGGGTCATGGACATCTACAACACAGTTTAGCGGTTGTGGATGTGTTTGGATGGACAGCTTTAGGAAGATTCAATTTATGGTGACATGAAATTATATTAGACGAGAGTCTGTCTTGCATTCAGAGTAGAAGCACTGCAATGGGCAATGGAGAATATGCTTCAACATTTGACATGCCAGAGCTTTGGAACATATTGCAAGGAGCTGATTGCCATGATTAAGGAGTCTCATGCTTGGCCAAGGTTTGCAACATAACTGGAGAGGGTAGAGACTCTGCAGATATGCTTCCCGGAGTTCAAGATCACTCATATTCCACGAACGCAAAATCAGATTTCTGATCCTTTAGATAGGACTACGAGGTCTTTCCACAGAGAACTTTGTTTTACTGGTTGTTCTCTTCCGGTCTGGTTATCCAGACCACCTCAAGTTTGAGTAATAGAATAGCCGTTCGTTGTCAAAACAAAAAAAACTACATTTAGTTTTAAATTAATCATATAATCTGAAAATATTATTTATAAGACCGAAGGCCCAAAAATCAATTAACTAGAATATTTTTTATCCAAAATATTTAAAATTATCTGAATTATCCGGATTTTATGCCAAACCTTAATCCAAAAACTCGATTTTTTTACTTTTTAACCCGAGTTAACTGAAATCTGAAACCGAACCGAACCGATTGGGATCCAAAATTATCTTGGATATAAGCCGGTTCCGATTTTGTTATCTGAACCGAACCAAGAACTGAAATAACCGAACTGAAACCAAACCGAACATTTTAAATACCCGAACAGATCCTACACCTCTAGAACCGAAGAAGCGAAGAAACGAACCGAGAACAGAATGCCCAAGACTAGGTAAAACATTTTGTATATCTTCTAATAGCACTTACAAGATCCTCTATACTCTGAGGAAGCAAGAAGATGGTTCGTTTTTCATTAGGTTGAACTTTTGTACAATCTATTTTTTGACTAATATGAAATTTACGGTTTAGCAAAAAAAAGAACAATGTCTCTTCCATCCTCTGATTTCGGATGACATTTGGAAGCAACAAGTTCACATACATCTGTAAGTCAATGACTGTTTCTGCACGTCAGATGACCACCACATTGGATTAAATTGGATTCTTGTGAATGCATTAAGTATTAACGTAGCACCTCAGATCAACCAAAGACAAAGAAGGCTTAAGCGTAAAGAAAGTAGTCACGACCTGGCCCATAAAGGCCCATTAGTTTAGGTCCAGTCCAAAGATTCCTTACGCGAGATACCGATTCCATTTGTCGACGACTCAAACATATCCGCCGAAGAAACCTCTTTCACTAAGAAATCATCCAAACCTGAAGAAAAATCAATCTTCCCGGAGAACAAACAACGCCACCGCCGGAAAACCGCCGTATCGACCGTAATCGGAGAAATCGATCCGCAAATCGTACTTTACAGGTCAAATCTCTTCTCTCGATTCCTTCAATTTCACCATTCGGATTCCATCAACTCCAATTTCGTGTTCTTCAGATTCGCAGCAGGATCATCCACCAACAATGTCAGGCCTCCTCGAAGGAATCCCAGACGCAGTCGCTCTACGCTGCCTCGCGCACGTCCCTTTACACCACCACCCAAACCTAGAGCTCGTCTCCCGCTCCTGGCGATCCGCGATACGCAGCGACGAGCTCTTCAAAGTCCGCAGCGAAGAGAAATCGTCAGAGAATCTCCTCTGCGTCTGCGCCTTCGATCCCGAGAACATCTGGCAAGTCTACAGCCCAAACTGCAACCGCTGGCTCACTCTCCCTCTCCTCCCTTCGAGAATCCGCCACCTCGCTCATTTCGGAGCCGTCACCGCCGCCGGAAAGCTCTTCGTCTTGGGCGGAGGCAGCGACGCCGTTGATCCGTTGACCGGCGATCACGACGGCACGTTCGCGACTGACGAGGTCTGGTGCTACGACTTTGTGAAGAGGCGTTGGACGCAGAGGGCGTCGATGCTTGTGCCTCGTTCTATGTTCGCTTGCTGTGTTCTCGATGGGAAGATCATCGTCGCTGGAGGATTCACCACGTGTCGTAAATCGATATCTGGAGCTGAGATGTATGATCCCGAGAGCGATGTGTGGGATTCGATTCCTGATCTCCACAGGACTCATAACTCGGCGTGTTCGGGTTTGGTTGTGAAAGGGAAAGTTCACGTTTTGCATAAAGGGTTATCGTCAGTGCAGGTTCTTGAGAGTGTTAAGCTAGGATGGGCTGTGAAAGAGTATGGTTGGCCTCAGGGTCCAATGGCTGTTGTTGAGGATGTTCCTTACGTTATGAGCCATGGAGTGGTGTACAAGCAAGAAGAGGATGATACGTGGAAGATGGTTGCGTCGGCGTCTGAGTTTAAGCCGAGGATTGGAATGGCGATGACGAGTTTGAGCGATGAGGTTTTGCTTGTAGGGGGAGTGATTGGACCTGATAGGCATAATTGGGATATTAAGCCGTTGTCTGATGTGGATGTTTTGTCGGTTGGGAGTGATCGTCCGGCGTGGAGGAAGGTAGCTCCGATGACTAAGTGTCGTGGAACGGTGCTTGGATGTACGCAGCTGACAATCTGATGGGAATGTGATGTTAAGACTACGTATTTACTGTTTTTCTTTGTTTTGTAACCCACTTTTCTTTTTGATCATAGTATGTCTTTGTTATAATGTTTGGATTATTGTTTCAAAAAACTCTTCACGGAAAAGAAACAACATAGCTAAGTTTTAAGAAGGTACCTTCAAAACATAGTTTAGTATGTTCATCAGAATTTTGTGTCTGAGCTTAGATTATCCCAAACAAGGATGCTGGTGCTTACGGCTAAACAAGGGAAACCGCAGTTCAAGTGGTGTTAACCAGCTTGATATAGAGACAGAAGAGAGTGTTACGAAAGGACCGCAGCAGCTAGATTCATCAGAATCTACATTTTTGGGGGATTGGATGACAATAGGCAGCGTCAATGGTACAAAGCCACATCAGAGGTTATATAGAGCAGAACATCAAGGCACAAGCATCAGTTTTCTAGAGGTTCAAAATTGCATTTGGTATAGTTTATGAGCTCCACAATAAGGATATGGTATAGAAAACAATACAAAAGATAAATTGCATTTACAAAGTGACTTCCACATTGTTGTATACAGCATAGAACAACACAAGAAACCTGAGCTTCTGTTTTTTTCCTTATATTTGTCAAAGAGAATATGCAGTCTTATAACGTCCATATGGACTCGACCAATACAAAACTGAACAAAAAAACTATAACCTTTCTTTTTTAACCTCCAACTCTTGTCAGTAAGGTAATCACGCTTAGAACAAATTCATCAGCAAGTAATGGTTTGGTTGGGGAAGTGGAAACATGTTTCCGTATCTGTCATGCTCGCAAAGCCTAATCATCATCCTCTGAATCTGCCATTCACAAGAACAAAAGAACAAAGAAAAGTTATAACGGATCCCCAACACTACACAGCCAACATAACATACAACACCGAAGAGCCTAATAGTTTGCGGCTTTGCAAGTAAGTGAATAAGTCATATGAAAGATCTATTTCAAAATCGAATTTAAACAAAAATACAAAAAGGCTTACCGGATCTTATGTCTTCTCCAACTTTTCCTCTGTTTTTAAGTAGTCTTACGATCATGGCGCAGATGAGATACCACCAGTATATGTGGAAAACAAGAAGCATCAGTAACATTGTGTTGAAAGAATAGTACATGACGGTGCCTTCAGTTGATGTCATGTCCAAATAATCCAGGAGTTCAATGCTTTAACGAAAAAGGTGTACGAATGTCAGATAAAGCAGTGACAATAAATAAAAGTTACATCTACTAAGAAGTAAGAATAAAGAATAAAGTGTGGATACCTTGTGGCCCTTATGATCCAAAATGGAAAGTATATCAGCCGTAGCAAAAGCCAGGAGACAGCAAAAAGTGCAAAACACACACTTGCTCCAAATTCCTTTTCAGAGTACTTGAAAATTTTAGCAGTTTCCATAAAAACGTCACTTGCGTCATGAAGGGCTAGGATGATAGCTCCAATCCGGAAAAAACTGCAGAAGAAACAAAAATCAGTTTCCCTTCCTATTAGGAGCTTACTGGTCGCTTTCTCTATAAAATCACTATACATTTTAATCTCCCAGTTAAAAAGTCGAACTTTGTCACACACAATAGTTTTGAGTTAAGAATTTGGAACTTTGTCACACCAAAGAGAGCTGTTTTATTTAATGGACTTGTAGCTTAGCAAATGATTTCACTAAAGCAATATTGTGCGTTACTTAAGGCAAGGATCCAAATGCAAAGAGATTTTAACTGGGGTAGTAATTATCACCCCGTTAGGTATGAGTAGCCAATGAGGATGATAGTAATCACATGGTGAGACATCATAACAGCAAAGTCCTTTCTTCTGGTCTCCCATGCAAGCAAGGCAGCAACACCATACACATAGAAACCGCACTGGCACATATAGTAAAGCTTTATTGGAAGCCTACAAAAAACACGAATAAACAAGGTTATTCCAGGGAACTCTGCCATGAAACTACAACTATTTTCTACACCAAGAAAACTCAATGTGGAGTTAAATGATGACTCACTTGAGCTCTTGATTAGGCCAACCGTGAAAGAAGAGCTTTATATCTCTGGCCCAAGGCTCGTGATAAAGGGCATTGAGAACGAAGACCTCACAAGCACCATAGTAGAGCAATTTCCAGAGGGACTCCTTGCATTTGATGAGCTTTGCACGAGTAGCAGCATCTTTCATTTTAATTGGCTTAGAACCAGTACTCAAAAGCCACACAGCTATCCTCTGTTTAAAAAAAATTGGTGATCAATTCTCCAATTTCTTTGCAAGATTCATGAACCAACCAACAAACAATACTTCTCCATTAAAACTCTGCATATATATTTCTATAAATCAAGAATTTCAACTGTCAAGGCATCATCATCATCATCAGAGATGCATGAATCTTCTCCTTAAAACTGTATATATTTCTATAAATCAACAAACGCATACATACATACATGCATCATCATCAGCATAATCTACGATCATCATCACATATAGGAAAGCAATTAAAACGCGAATTCGTTACTACTCTGATCCTAGCTTCCGTAATCAATTTCACAAAGAAGAAGGAGAGATTGTTCGTAATTACTTACTTGAAAGACGAATCTATCGAGGAAGAGCCTCAGGAAGAAGAATCCGAAGGCGAAATAGACTGCAATCTGGAAATGCCATGTCGCGATCGACGGTTCGAGATTCCCTACGCCGGCGCTAGAATATTCCGATTCCATGTCGATAGAAAAAAAAAAAGAATCCGCCGCGAGAGACCTCTTTGTGTCACCTAGAAATCATCAATCGTTATCTTTCCGAAGAACAAAAGAACAGAGCTCTACGCCGGGAAGTCGTCGGAACCTGCTTGCGCAATGGCGGAATCGATCAGAAAATTTTCTTTATTGGAAGAGAGAAAGAGAGAGAGAGATTCGGTGCACGTTTGTTTAATCCTCGCGACCTTCTTTATTTTCTTTGCCTAGCTTGGGAATTGAGATCTCGCCACCTTCTTTCTTTTATTACTCCCCCTCCTATATTTAAAAGAAAATAATTATTTCAGAAAAAAAATATCTTTGAAGTTTTATATTTTTTATCAATTAATTTTAAATTAAAAATGAATTTCAATTTTTTTGACTAAAGGCACTAAAATGAATTTTAACTTACCAAACAAATTAAGTCAGAAAATAGTATTTTTCATCAAATTTTATTTTTTAGTATATAAGAAAATTTGAAAACTATTAATTTAAATAGATTACTTTAATATCTTTTTTGCTTAACTGATTTTGTTATTATTACAAGAGCAAATCATACTATCATTACTTTTTACTCTTCAAAGATATATATGATTATGAACGTTCAAGCCTTTGCTTTTTTTTTTTTTTTTTGCAATACGTGAGATTAAGACGATTTCCATTTTTTACTAACACTTACATATATACAGACTTCAGTAAATGTTCATAGCTTGCTTAATGACGGATAATATACAAAACAGGATATGAACGAGTTTATTATCATTATTGAAATTTCACTTTTTAGGCAAAGATTAAGACAGCTTAATTTTTTTTTGTAACACTGACAGCTTAATTATAATCATTTATAACATTTGGAGTTTACGATAAGAGCATCTTTATCAGTGAACTTCATGAAAGAGTTTACACAGTTTTCGAAAAAAAAAATATATTAAAATAAACAAAAGAAGTGAACCTATCTCCTAAAGAGTCATTGCACTGAACTCGGATCATCACTGTAACGCGGACCCCACGGCACGTGGTGGCCCGCGATTGATCCGATTAATTAATTTTTTTTTTTTAAAACAAAAATCAAATAGAAAACAAAATAATAAAAAATACTTTGTGAACCCTTTTTACGGGGTTCACTGATGCAGATGCTCTAAGCATCCTTTAGAATAAGATTGGATCAACTTTAAACTTAAAGCAGCAGTGTGCATGATGATCAAGTCGGGCATTAGTAATCATGTCCCCATTACCATCTACCCTTCCACTTTTGATTTTATATCGACCATAGCCATTTATAATTTATAGCTCTGTTTTTCTTTGTCTTTTATAAACATAATTCTTTTTATTTCTCTATATCATCATTTTAAAAAATACCAACTGGCAACTGCTAGCCGGTATTGTTCTAGTTTGACTTGTTGTTACAACACAAAAGGACTAGGATAAGAAGAAAAAGACTTGTTTATTAGACTCATTATTTCTAACCATTATATATATTCGTGTTTTTTCAACCATAGATTTTTCTTTCTCCCAATTCGTCCATACACGAATAGCCTTTTGACTTTTATATATGAGTTCATTATTCATATAGCCATCTTTAATCAACGTTTGACCCAAAAACGAGAAAAAATTGTCATCATCCACAACCATAACTATCTTCTTCTCCTACAAATTCAATGATTAAATATAAAGTGGGTTTATTTAATTATCCTAAAGCCCAATAAATAATATGTAAACTTCCGCCCATTATAGAGCGATTATTTAAATATGTAACCCACGTGGAAGCCCAACCAATCTGTAAACAATCAACTTCTAAGTTTCTTGTTGAGATTTGAAAGCACCAAGTTTAGGTTTAAACTTCGTTTAATCATTAACATATTTACATTAAGAAACATCATAAAATTAGTTCTTGTTATAAATGCAACTAGATCTCGACTCGTACAACCGCGCGGATGTTTGTTTTCATTTTTATATAACGTAGATATTTATTTTAGATCATTAGTAGTATACATTTTTAAAAATTTAATCATATATTTAAATGTTTATATAACTATTTGAGATAAAATAATTTAATAATTTTATAGTTATATTTGTATTTAATCAATTGTTTAAAACTGTCATATGTATTTGTTGTTTCTTATTGTATATTTATCTTATTGTATTTGCATTTAGTTATTAAACAAATTAATATATGTATAAAACAAAAATTTTGAAAATTATATTGTATTTAATTTATGCTAAATTTTGACGCACCTTTCAAAACTGGATTTCCTTTTATCAATATTTTTTTACTTTTATTTATTTCAGATAATATATTATTGCATAAAGAAATATCTTAATTTATACATATATTACATAGTTTTCTAATGTTAAGTCATTATGTCATCGTATTATATTTTTAACATGAATATTTTATATTTCTGAAAGTGAAATTTATAAATTTATCAATAATTTATCAGTTTTTGTCAATATAATAATTTTATTTTAACATGATTGATTATGATTATAAAATAGATAAAAATAGGATAGAATTCTTCATTTTATAAATCATAATTGAATATATATTAATGCATAATAATAGTTCATTGCTAATTACAAAATTAGTCAAAATATTTACATAAACCTTTTCAAAATTAAAATATTGTTAAAATATTTATCAACAGATTTGTTAGAATATTTTTTAAAAATATACATATATATATATATATAAGAAAAAATAGCATGATTAAAGTAGTTACAAATATTTTATATTATTAGTTTTAATGTAACACATGTTAATTTCTATACATGTATTATATAGTTTGATAATGATGACCCGTCTTACCAATGTATTATATTTTTGAACATAAATATTTATAATTATGAAAATAAATTATATATAAAATTATTAATTTGATATAAGTTTACCATATTTAGTTCAATATAATAATTTTCTTTTAATATGATTGATTATAATTATATAATAGATAAAAAATATGATATAATTTTTATTTTTTCATTTTATAAACGATAACTGAATATATTAATGTATAATAATATTTCAAAACTAAATACGAAATTAGTGGAAAAATTTATATATAATTTTTGAAAATTAAAATCTTGTTAAAATCTTTCAAACAGATTTTTTTAGATTTTTTAAAATATATATTTTTATATTTAAAATGAAAAGACGTCAAAAAATATTATGGTTAAAGTAGTTCAAAAATTATATGTGTTATTAGTTTTAATAAATTACATTTAATAAAATTTCTAAAAAATGGTCCAAATTAAAAAATCACAAATGAAAAAAGTCATAACATTTATTTTTTTCATATATCATTTGCTTTTATTTATACTCTTATATCTTCTCGTTTTTATTGGAATTCATGTCATAATTACATTTATTTTTATACAATATCTTTATCTCTTATTATATCTTGAAAAATAATTTACATGTATGCTCTTATGTTTAACTAGGGCCGGTCCGCCCTACGGGCGGGATATACGTTACTTGTAATCAAGATTATTATTTTTTATATGATTTGTGGTTTGTGTTTTATGTTTACATTTGCAAGAGATGTATATGAGATATAATATTTTATTAATTTAAAATTAACCAAAACCTAATAATAAACTAATTTTTACTATTAGCATAATTTTTTTTTCTCTCTCTCTCTATTCACGCTACGGACGTGTTAGTAACTAAAAATACATAAATATATCAGTTAAAGAGTATTTCAAAATGTTTAGCTTACTTAAAATTTAAGGTGATATTAACTTTTATTGTGTATGTTTTGTTATTCTTTTTATAGATCATGATCATCTTAATATTAAAATGTTCATGAATACATAATAGTTTTACATATTTTCTTTGTTTATTCTACTGTAATTATGATAATTTTGATAATAAGTAAAATAATTTAATATAAAAATCTTATATTATATTTTTTCTTATGAATATTTTAAAATTTATGTCTTTGATATTATATTATTAATTATGTGCTAAATTATTATTTTAGGTTGATGTCAAATGAAACATTATTTTCTTATATATATATATATATTTGAAACTATTGTTTTTCATATCGTATTAGTTCTAGTTGTTTTTTCCGAAATAGGAGGTGCAGTTGGACGAATTTTCTTTCAAATGTGTCAACGCTGTGATTGTTTTTTTTATTAGGTTAGAAGGTGTCGTTTGTCGAGAAGAGAATATATATGTTATGGGAAGTGAGTGTTCTAAATAAGGCATAAGTTAGTGTTTGGACAAAACTACAACGCTTCAATTTCATGTAAGAACATGTTTGGTATTCCACACTCAGCTCATTCGTCCACCGTTCTCATTTTGTGATATATGCAGACTCAAACTTATAAGTATAATAGGAAAAATGCATTTTATGTATATATCAAAACTCAGCTAATTTTGGAGACACAGAAGCAGCCAAGTTAAATAGAATTCATAGTCCAGTAGTCGGTATGGAAAAGATGTAATTGAAATATACTAACAAATCACAATCATGCATACTCACACATGATTCTATATCCATAAGTGTCTGCACCAACTGTTGTATCCTTGAGATGAGGGCCAACAACCTTTTAAGGAGCCACAGTAATGAAAAATCAACACCAAGATGTTGGAAATTATTATGAGCTAAAGATAAATAGATCTTTTAAAGAAAATGTTCACTAAAAAAAGTCATCTCTCATCTTCTATCGTCTTCTTCTTTTCTCTTCTTCTCTGTTTATTCTGTTTCTCATCTCATTTTTTCTGTTTCTTATCACTTTTCTGTCACAATCCGTTAAGTACAACCATGGGCTTAACAAATATTTTTTCATCACCTTTTTGTGTTGTTTATTAAGAAAAATGAACTGATGATTTTGTTGGAAGTATTTATAATGGAGGATTAACACAAATGAATGAATGAAGAGATTCATTGAATGTGAGATTGTGTGAGAAGTAGAGAGTAGGTATTAATGTGAATGTTAATGAAGATGCATGAATCAAGTTAATTTCTGTAACGGCGCCAGATTAAAGAAGTCTATTCAGCTTCCAACTGACATTGATCAGAATCGTTTGTCACCGGTTGGATTTCTATTGACAGTTGGCTGAACGAGAATTGTTGCTCAATAACCACTTTCCCTAAGTTTCGTATACAGTTTTTTAGAGAAGATGTATTTGGACCGTAGTAAACACATAAAATCCATTAAACTCAAGAATTATAGAAACATTGACTTTTGATTGACCGTGACACGTGTCGTCACCACAGACTCCGAATTAGTGAGATGGAATCTGATGTGGATGACCTAGGAGTGAAGGAAACCATTCTTTATATATATATATAGATAGATATCTCTAAATATGTTACTTTTTTTTTGTGTATCTTTGATATTTTGTTAGTTTCTTGTAACTTGAGATTAATGATCAAAATATGCAAACAATTATTTGATTTATTATTTTAGAATTTTTGTTCACCTTTCTGTAATGAAACGTGAAAGAAAGATAGTTAATGGATTCTCCTAATTTATATTTTTATGAATTTTTCTTATATAATTTGACACTGTGTATTTTTTGTCCTATTATGTACTTTTGGTTATATTATGTGGTTCATTAAGTTCTAGATGGTTATTTGTTTATATTTTTTTCTATTTATATTTTTAAACAAATTTATGTTTTGATTATTTTTAAAGTTTTCGTGTTAATTGTTAGCGTCAGCAATTATTTTATATGAAGAACATATATATCATTTCCTCATAAAAATTCAAACAATGTTAACTTGATCTCTAGAATGTTTTGGCGTAAGTGAAATAATACAATCGAACGTTAAAGAAGCTATATTGTCAAACTTTCTAAATCCCTGAGAAGGTGTTGTCTTTTATATTCAAATTGTATCTTATTTGTATACTTCCGTTATCTGATTGTTATTGTGGCGTCATTCTTGGTACTTTTAAATTTCACAAACTCCAAGTGTCAGCGGTTTTAGCTTCTAAATCACCAAAGAGGCTTTTGGAAGAGAAGCTCATCTGTTTCTCAGAATCAGAGTAAGACCCATAACAAACTTTAACTCATGGTTTTGAACACGATGATTATGTCAGTCCGAGAATCGTCACCACTTGTTGTTCGAACATGGTAATTGATTACGCACACAAATTGGTTGACAGAATCTCTTAACCAAGTGTTTCGGTTTTGGAATGGTATTTTTAATGGGTTCACGCCATACGACTTATCTAACAAAGTTTTGTTCTTGTTCAAGAGGATAAGAAGCATGGACGTGATGCCAATTGCCTTACTCTCCCAGTGATCTTAAAAGCTTGTGTGATGGTTAATGATCTAAGACAGTGGACAGCTTTCTTGAGTGTTGAATTCCTTAAAAAAGCTTTAAAAACATAACCATTTCTTTCGTTTTCCACTAATATCAGATCGCAAAACATTGTTCCCTTCCCACTCTTCTTATTATCTTCTGACCTTCTTAAATTTTTTTCTATACGTAACAATTTAAATTTCAAATATTGGCGTCTCTCTTGAACCATTTCAAATCTCTTCTATCAAAAACTCAGTTTACTTGCAAGTTATTATTCTTTATCAGCCATAAAACTCAAACACGTTATTGGCCGCTCTTTTGTACGCCAAGAAAACTTGCCAGAGGGGATGTGAGTTGTGACGCATAATGACATCGTAATAGCTACAGCTAATTTTCTTAGACACATTGCCTAAATTACCAAACCACCCTTCATTGCTACCGAATTTATTTACATATGCCACTTGAAAACTCATTTTTTCCCTCTCGGAAAGTTTTCTTTGCTGATCGAGAAGATCACATCCGAAGCAAATTCATGAATCTGTAAAGCTAAAATAATAAAAATCATTCACTAATATAAGCAGAAAGGGACAAATCAATTTGGTTTCAGATTTAATCGAGCAGAAAATCTCTCTAATCTTCAAGAAAACAAAAAAAATATCTATGATATTTCATAACAAAACAGAGAGAATCAAAGCAATGTCTCAGAGCATCTATATTTCCGATATTTATAGATCGGAGCTTGAACCACAATTGAAGATTGTTTTTTTTTCTTAAACTTTGATCATCTTCGCCGGCATAACGGCTGGGTTTTCTCTAGTGACAGTGTCACGACCAGCCGGCGGTTTTATAATCATAGATGCAATCATGGCGATCTGAGTAACGGTGCTCAGCGCAAAAAAAGTCGCCTCATCGGTACCTGAATCCGGACAACACAACTTTCTTCCGGAAACCGGAAATTTGGTTCACTATTTGTTGATCTCTTTTAACCAAGTCGATCTTTCTGGAAATAATCACAACTATGGCTGGTGTAGATCAAAGATTGTTGGATCTAGACATTCTTTACAACATCGAACCAGAATCTACACCAAAATATGAGGAGGACAGAGGAGCTTGCCATTTTAATCTGCAAAACATTTTGTATTAATATGAATGTGGAATATGGAATATGAATTTTACAGATCCAAATTCATCTATTTATAGCTACAGATCCAGAGAATTGAAGAAAGCAAAGAATCTATTGATTGAGAATTGAATTAAAATCGAGAACTATTACATCATGCTTATCTAATAGAAAATATCTGTAGAAAATATTATCAAGAACCCAAGAATATAATCATTTTCTCTCTCGTCGTTATTTTTCCAACAAACAAATAAAGAAGTCAACTCCTATCTATCTCTCTCGTTGAATACAACAGCACACACAAAGAATAGTAATACATATATATAATTAATACATTTACATCCATCTCATTCTCACCTTATATTATACAGCAAGAAATGTTTTCTTAATAAATATATATTAATTGCTCTTGAAAAGCAGATCTGAAACTGTACAATACTACCGTGTGTCCGAAAAACTTCGGGTCTAAGTTACAAGAAATCAACAGAACAACACAAAACATTGATCTAAAGAAACAGAGAAGTGAGGGAGGGAAAAAAAGCTTGGGAATGGTGAGTTCCAATTCCTCATGAACACCGGTGGTAAGTTCTTCAGGTGGATCACGACTTCTAATACACTAAAACTGAATCTTTCTTACTATCAAGTTAACGACGATAACTGTAGTAATTTAGATTCATTCCAGAGAACCACTCTACACTTTATTCTTATGAACTTTCAACTTAGCTAAAACTAAAAATAGAATTTTGAATTAAGTAGTGACTTGCAAGTAAAGTAAAAGATTTTAAAAAGTTTAGATTCAATATTAAAGATAAGCCAATCTAGGGTTTCTCATCTGGTGTTAAAACTTAGCCAAACATTTATTCAAGCTCGTTGAGACATGATCTAGAACACATATCACTCTTAGTAGAACAACCCACTGTCGTGGCGTTGTTCCCTTTGCGGTTCGACCTTGACGCCTAAACTGTCGTTTGGATCAATGGTCGATCGCAAGCTATAAAGATCAAGTCCGATGGGTTCACTGAACACTCTAGTATCTACTTTCGCTGACTAGAGATGCTCAGCTCATTCATTCGATATCAGGTAAACTACTACACGGTTAGTGAGTGGTTGAGCCTAAGATCTAGCAGTAAGTGATCAGGTTAGGACTAGCATTAAGAACTAGAATGAACGAAAAAGCAAAAGAGTTGCTTATTTATGTTTAGCCTCGCGATTAACACCCTAGAACCCCAGACAAGCTAGCCGACTACTCAGCGATAACACAAGATGAACAAGACATGATAACTGAATAATACTGCATGTAAATCAAAGGTAAAACAATGGGGTTCATGATGATCTTCTCTGTCAAGAAGAGGAGCCATCTCCCTTACAATAGCAATATCCAAGAATAAGGTCTAGGTCTCTTGCAAAAACTAGCGTCCTCAAATAAAATATATAGGGGCCGGTTTTATATGGAGGCGCCCCTAGATTTCAAAGTCGAGAATCGGCAACTAGGGAAAATCTTTGGAGGATATGGAAACTTCCATAATTATCGAGAACAATCGTCTAACCTGTTCCTGGTAGGATCGACCGTCATACTGCTCCGCAGATTGTTCTTCGGGAGAAATCTCCAATTCTTGCTCCTTTTTTCGTGCCTCTTCCTTTAGCTCTTCAATCTTCTCCAGACCTGAAATGACTCTAAAAAGACTAGATTAACTCGATAAAACAATGAAAACAAGTTAGAAAGCATATACACAATGATGTCAAAAACACCATATATCAATTCCCCCAGACTTAGATCCTTGTTTGTCCTCGAACAAGGCAAGTATCAAGAACAGGGAAAAGGTTTGAAAGTGTGGGAACTCTCCTAATCCTCAATAACCATACCTTAACCTCAAATCTCTGAACCATATAAGCAACCGACTAGGACCACACACTTTTACTAGAACTTTCGCTGATCACTGTTCAAAGATCGGCTCCATACTCTATATCTCAATCCTGAAAAGGCACACTTTCTAGACAGAACTCACATACATCATTCAGGGTAGACGGGCTAAGTATGAACATGCTAATTTATAGTGAGTCAAAAAAGTGTTTAGGGTTTACCAAATTTTTTGTAGTGAATGCAGGATATCGCGCAAAATAGCAAGAGAGGATGGATCCATTGACGTCCACAACCCCTCACTCGTTTTGCTGACTTCTGGAGCTATCGCTTTGACTGTTCTTCTGCTCCCTATTATTGGTACCAACTCTCCTTTTTCTAGTTCTGACCGAGTCAACTCAAAAGGGCATCTGACCGACTTAATCCTCCTTCTCTATCGATGATGTCATATAAAATGGTTAATATACATATATCTCTTTTTTTTTTTTAACTGGATAACTAATGAGATCATAGATGATGAAGTGACAGAGAAGGAGATAATACACAGAATGATCGGTGCCCTATGGTCGTTGTGGGAACCGAAATTCGCACTGTCGATTTCCGTTTAAATAAGGAAACTAGGAAAACCCTAATTTTCCAGAGGTCCCGGATATCTGCTAATACCACACGCCAAGCAATCATAACACGAAACGAGAACAGTAATGAAATAAGAAATAAAAAAAGAGAGCAAGATAGTTCTTATTCCGAATCTGCGTTTGAGCTTTTACAACAAGGTAAGTGTCTGGGCTACGAGAGCTGTCGGCGAGATTCCTAGTTCTAAAACCCTAAGACGGCAAAAACCTAATTGAGTCGCAGCTCGAATAACAAAAATGGAAAATTGCGTAAGATTGCTCTAAGTGCTAAGTTTGCTGTGAAAAGTCCTCTCCCATGCCTCTCGCCTAGGACTCCTTATATACTGGCTCCAAGTTCGGTTTACGCTTTTCCCCTTCTGCCCTTAAGCCACCATAGCATAAAAATGGAGATATTCCATTTTTTACGATCTTCGTAATTATCTTCAAAATTTTGTATTTATCCGCGGAAACTTGACATTTATCTTTCTTTGCGAACCAAGCGAAAACCGTCATGCGGCTTACGGGGTGTTGGTTAAGAAATCGTAAGTTGGGCTTCGAGTCATGTCTTAGGTCCCTTTGGGCCGTCTTCCGACTCGAAGCGTTTATTACGGCTTCTTTCGATAAAGAACGAACTTTCTGTGGTTTTTACGGTAAAGTTTGATCGATAACTTAGAATGGCGGGGAATCGTGAAATGGGTTCGCTACGGTCTTCGGAAGATAGCATCGAAGGGTAGACGAGAACGCATGGACTAATGTCGTATCGATGTTTCGGAAGAGCTCGGTCGCTACGTAGCGATCAAGTGGAATGGACGTTCGGTCGCTACGTATCGACTGAGCCTTGCCTCGAACTCAGACGCTACGTAGCGACCGAGTGGAGCACGTGTTCGGTCGCTGCGTAACGATCCTTTTCGGGCTTTTGTCCGATGACTCGCGTTTCCTCCGTAAAACTTTTCGTAAAGAAGAATCTATTTCGAAAAAGTATTTGTCGAAGAAGTTTTCTACGTTTTTCTTCTTCGGGGATATGGACGTTAACTTCGTCGTAACCATTTTTGACCCCAACAGTTAGCCCCCCAGCTCGTTGGGAGCGTGGATTTCTAGCGAGGTCCCAATGCACGGTATGTCAAGTTTGGACGAGTTTGGTGTATTTGGGCGAAGTTCGTGTCCAAAAATCCGCAAGTAAATAGTAATTCCTCATGCCTATAAGAAGGGAGGTAACTTCTTTACAATCTTCACACTTACTCATTCTCGTAGAGAGGTTTTCTTGAAAAGTTCTTTCTCTTTCTCTCTATCATTTACTTCTTGATTTAGAAAATAAAAACACGAGATGTTGAGGAAGAAGAGGAGTTCGAAGAAAGGGTCCTTGCCCGCGAACGTTTCTGAAGAGCTTCGAGTGCCGATGATGGAATTCGTTCCTCATTCGGTAGACCCAGCCGAGAATGAGGCATGGTGAGTGGCGTGTTACGGTTCGATCACGCCTCCCGAAGAAAAATCATTCCCGGTCATGAACCATCGCCCAGTGGAGGCAGGTGCGCCGAGTAGGAGTACTATTGAATTCCTCGAGGTCATGCGGTCGTTCTACCATATTTCGGACGCGGTGGAATTCAAGGTTCCTCGTCAAGGAGAATGCGCTAGTAGTCCCCCGGAGGGCTTCTTTACTTATTATGAGGCATTCGTAGTGCGTTGCCGTTTATGGTTCCCGATCCCCGAGATCATCGTCCATGTGTTGGGTCGTTTCGGGGTGGCGATAAGCCAACTGAATCCTCTTGGCATCTAGCACCTCATAGGGATCCTGGTCCTGAGCTACGAGCATGGTCTTTCTCTCACCGTTGATCACTTCGAAGCGCTTCTTCGATTACAGATCATCAGGGACACGGACACGTACAAGCTGGTTCCTCGGAACTTCATGTCAGTGGTAAAGGGGTTCACTTCTAACTTCAACTCGTGGAGAAAGTTTTTCTTCTTCGTTCGTGTAGACGCAGCGTCCGTTGAGGAGAGTTGTATCCCACTGTTTCGGAGGTTGCCGAACGATCGTCCCTTTATCAACCCTCTTGCTCCGTTTCCTGAGGAAATTATTGCGATGAGGGATCTGCTCAGGAATAGTCTTTTTTCTGGACTTCCTTTACGCCGAAGAGAGTTCGAAAGGCGCTGAGGTTTGTGCATCCTGGTCCTGCTTTGGGCGGAGAAACAAAGAGTGATTCCGAACCTGAAGACCAAGGTCCCAACGCCGCTCCCACGATTATGACGGGGCCGAACTCTTTGAAGGAGAAAGATATTGATCTCGGCGGCCTGGAGTTTTCGGTGGACGATTGCATGCTTCCAGGATGGGATCCGAACCTTGCTTTCGGCGATGGAAGTGGTACGAGCGAGGTCCCTATTCCAGACTTCGATGATTTCTTCGCTGGTCTTCCGTCAGGCTTTGACGCTCCTCAGGCCACGAGCGAGTTTGGGAGGCCGAAAGTTGTTGCGGAAGGATCTCGTATCATTAACGGGGTATAAACTTTAAGAATTCTGACGATCGTTATTATTATTTTTTGCTTATAACGTGTCAATCGGTTTTATAGGGTATGAACTTGCTTGGATCGACCATTGAGGCGAGCCATAGAGAGGCCATGATCTATCACTTTAAAGCGGAGAAGGCGGAAAAGGATCTTGCTCGCATGCGAGACGAGATGCTGGCGCGAGACGCTCAACTCGCTCGTGATCATGCCAGGGCTGTTCATAGGGCGGAACGGAAGGGCAAGAGAGAAATCGTCGAGGTGACGAAGACTCGCGCTTCTCAATTCCAGGTTGATTACAGGAATCTTAAGGGCGCTTTCAACTCGCTGGGCGACTTCCGTGAGTGTCGCGGCTCCGTCGGGAGCCTTTGGAAGACGCAGGAAGATGACTACGTTTTCGAGAGGGAGATGGAGTTAATGAAGGGTGGCATGAAGGATCATGCTCACGCTGGGATCCCATCCCGGTTTCCCCTGATGCCGTAGAAACTACGACCGATTTTTCCGGTGACGATGAGGAAGTGAACTTTCCTGCTGATGCATTCAGAGCTTCCTTGTCCGGGAGTTTTAACTTTGATATGTGAGCGTTTTGACGGGAAGGAGTTTTTCCCTTTATCTAGTATTTAGCGGCCGAGTGTGGCCTTTGTTCATATATGTCTGGCCGAGTGTGGCCTTCGAACTTTGTATGGGCCTTTTTTTGCCGTTTTTGTCGGAACTGGCCGTTGGTGACTTTGAACCCCTACCGCTATGCGGTTTATATAATGGATGTTTGTCTGAGTTACTTTGTTTTAGACTGGGTTTTGAAGTAAACATGAGTTGTCGTCTCATATTTATCTTCGTTGAGGCGTTCAATCTGTTAGTTTATTCGAGACGTGAGTTTTCGTAAAAATTATTTACGATCTTTTGGGAACGTTGAGATATGAACGAAGAGACATGTTTTAGGATCTCGTATCGTTTAGATATCATGTCTTTGAGATGTCTGAGACCAATGCGATGGGTTTAGGGCAAGACCTAGGTTTACTCTCGGTTTTAAGGTTTGTGCGGTGACTAGCCGACTATCGGTTTTCCTGTTGCGATTTCTACCTGATTCGTATCAATTTAAAGTCCGCGATAGTTTCTCGGCTTATACGACTTGTATGGTACGAATCGAGCATCTTTCCAGAGATAATTTTAAGCCAACTGGAAGTGCTAGACCAAAATTTCGGATTTTTTTTGTAGCGCGCTTTCGTCCTTGTGTTGGACGTTTGAAGATCAAAAGAGTGATCAAGTTGTGTTTGTTTAAGACGGCTGATGTGTTCGTCGGGGCCAATCGACGAACGGAATGTAAGATTTGTAGTGGTCGCGTTCGGACAATTTGTTCGTATCATCTCGATTTTTAACTTGGCGACGTCGCGCAGTTATTTCGAAGACTATACGTATATTTTTGGTCCTGAAGTGAGATTGTTTTGCGATTTTGTCTTAAAAAGAGCGACGCATATTTCGTAAAAAAATTCGAGATCTCTATAGAATTCGATTACAATAACGCATCTTTTTCTATGTGGGAGTATACGAGTATACGCACCCACTCCCCCCCCCCTTTAGAGAGGGGGATAGCTGAACTCGTCCTTCGATGAGCTGCCTACGTACCCCTTTCAAGGATCAAGCCATCTCGTAGTTCTGTTTTATGCCGCGAGTGTTTTCACTCGGCGGTTGTTGCCGTGCTGACCGCCTTGATCGTGATGATCGTGGCTGGGTCAGTGTTCTCTTCCGGATGTTCCAGTTGAGTTGTAGTGTCGGCTTCGGATTCATGCTGAGTTTCGACACCCGAAGCGCCTGCGTCAGCAGACGATTTTAAATCGTCTTTTCTTGGAACGTTGTTGGTCGAAGATTTATCAATCTTCGTGCGTTTACGATTTGCCGTTGCAGAGACCGTCATCTATCTTAACTTGCGTTCCGCGAGGAAGCACAGTCGCGACTGTTTTTGACATCCCCAGATAATTGCGACTCCGTTTGGGGTCGGGATTTTGACGCCCAGGTGGTACGTCGACGGAACGGCTTGCATAGCGTTGAGCCATGGGGTTTCCATGATCACGTTGTAGATGGCAGGATGATCGACTACCGCGAACTCGACGATTTTTGTGATCTTCTTGGCCATGACTGGTAGTTGAATCGATCCGAGGGTCATCGATACTTCGCCCGAAAAGCCTGTGAGCGGTTTCGGAGTTGGAGTTACTTCTCCGAGTTCGATGCTCATCCGATTGAGAGTGTAGCGGAAGATTACATTGACCATGCTTCCCGTGTCAATGAGTACTCTTCCGACTTCCAGATCTCGTATGACGAGGTCTATGACGAGCGGATCGCAGTGAGGCTGATCAATCCCGCCGGCTTCCTCCTTTGTGAAGGTGATTGAGTAGTTCTGATCATCTTGGGTAGGAGACCATGTAGGCCAGTTTGCGCTTGACTCCACCTTCCGCTGGTAAGCCTTGATGGTTGAAACAGTATCATTGCAGAATTGCAATCCTCCGATGATCATGTTGACTCTACGATGATTGTTATCGTTCCCTTTGTCTTCTGGCCTCCTGCCGCGTTTATCCCCAGATTGGTTTCTTTGGGGAGATCTCTCCGCGGGAATATTTCTGTCCGGCTTCGGGGGGCGATCGGTCTCGAGGATGAGATCTTTCATGCTGGTCACTTCCGAGAGTTCTCCGGCTAGTAGCTTCGCGGCCAGCCTTGCTCCCAAGACCTGGCAGTTAGTCGTGGAGTGTTCTCGGGACTGGTGGAACTCGCAGAAGGTGCTTTCGTCATATCCTTGATTGCAAGTCCATGTATTACCCGTGGTTCGGCCCTGATCTGAGCTGATCGCGTAATTCTGCCCTCCTTGGAGTTCTTCCCCCTCGTGATGGATATACTTGTCGTTACGAGGGTTCTTCTTCCTCATTTTTGGGTCTACATCTTTTGAGGATGATCTCGCCGACTTATGTTTTTGCGATAATATTTTTGTTTCTTCCTCGATCATGATGTAGTCCGTCGCCTTGTGGAGGGCGTCTTGGATCGTCCGCGGTTTTTCGAGGGATATCCATTTTCTGAATTTCGACTTGTACCAGAGCGCCTTTCTGAGCGCATTGATGGCAACCTTGTCGCTTATCCCGCTGACCCTGGACATTACCAACTTAAATCGGCTGATGAACTCGCAGAGGGTTTCCTCTTCCCTTTGGAACAGACTCCAGAGATCGACATCGGAAGTTTCTCTATCTATGAACATAGAGTATTTCTTGAGAAATTCCGATGCGAGCTGTCGGAAACTCCCGATAGAGTTTTGCTTAAGGCGCGCGAACCATTCGAGGGCTGCTCGTTCTAGATTCTCGATGAACAGGCGGCAGTAGCTGGCGTCTCTCTCGCCGTCCTTCAGCCTCGCTCTTCCCATCGTGATGTGGAAAGCCTGAAGGTGCGCTCTAGGATCGATCGTACCATCATACTTCGGTACTTTGATTTTTCCTGGATCGGATACCCTCGTATCTTAGATGCGAGCAGTGAAAGGGGTCTTCCGAGCCCCTTCCAGCAGCGTGTCGATCTTGGGTGCCGAGCTAGTAGCGTGATGGATTTGGGATTTTACGGCTCTTACTTCTGCTGCAGTCTTGGTGATATAGTCGCGAGGATCGCGTATATCCGACGTCTCGTCAGCAGATTTCTGCACTTATCGGCATTTACTGCGAGTGAGCTCGGTTTGTTTTTCAGCCAGCACTTCTTGTTCGTTCCAATAGAGAATTTTCTCCTCTTCTGTCATTGGTTTATCGAACATAGAGCTTTCCTGAGTGAATCGGCTTCTGGTCCTCCTTGGATGTCTGTCGACTTGCTCGACTCCGTTGTCCTCCGAAACCTTCGCGGGAGGCGGAGGGCTTTCGGAGTTTCCATTTTCGACG
This sequence comes from Brassica napus, assembly GCF_020379485.1. NCBI lineage: Eukaryota > Viridiplantae > Streptophyta > Magnoliopsida > Brassicales > Brassicaceae > Brassica > Brassica napus. The sequence continues at coordinate 29,910,246 of NC_063446.1, forward strand.
GGAGATTTCTCTCTAGGGTTTCGCCCCGAAGGTCGTTCCTGCGTGGCTCCAGGCCTGTTGAGTGGGGTTGCAAAGTCGAGTCTTTTCCCGCGGACTTTAGTGGTTCCGCGGGGGCGGATTGCTCGAGTCCTTGCCTTTAAAGTTTCAACTTGTTTGTACAAGGTGCTAACGAGCTTATCCTGTTCTTCCGACTTTTTTCGTAGGTGGCGAACATCTTTTTAAACTCCTCGAGCGCCGCAGCGTTGGCTGGTGCGTTGGCCGCGGATACGTCCGCTGCGGGAGTGTGGAGATCAGTGCCGCTGCCTCCGTTAAAAGGAGTCTGCACGTTATCCGTGTCGTCAGTTGACATGTCTGGTTGAGCGTGATGTGGTTGAGAGTTAGATTGATTCGCACCCCCCCTCCTTCTAGTGCCAAACTGTGGGAACCGAAATTCGCACTGTCGATTTCCGTTTAAATAAGGAAACTAGGAAAACCCTAATTTCCCAGAGGTCCCGGATATCTGCTAATACCACACGCCAAGCAATCAGAACACGAAACGAGAACAATAATGAAATAAGAAATCGAAAAAGAGAGCAAGATAGTTCTTATTCCGAATCTGCGTTTGAGCGTTTACAACAAGGTAAGTGCCTGGGCTACGAGAGCTGTCGGCGAGATTCCTAGTTCTAAAACCCTAAGACGGCAAAAACCTAATTGAGTCGCAGCTCGAATAACAAAAACGGAAAATTGCCTAAGATTGCTCTAAGTGCTAAGGTTGCTGTGAAAAGTCCTCTCCCATGCCTCTCGCCTAGGACTCCTTATATACTGGCTCCAAGGTCGGTTTACTCTTTTTCCCTTCTGCCCTTAAGCCGCCATAGCATAAAAATGGAGATATTTCATTTTTTCCGATCTTCGTAATTATCTTCAAAATTTCGTATTTATCCGCGGAAACTTGACATTTATCTTTCTTTGCGAACCAAGCATAAACCGTCATGCGGCTTACGGGGTGTTGGTTAAGAAATCGTAAGTTGGGCTTCGAGTCATGTCTTAGGTCCCTTTGGGCCGTCTTCCGACTCGAAGCGTTTATTACGGCTTCTTTCGATAAAGAACGAACTTTCCACTGTTTTAACGGTAAAGTTTGATCGATAACTTAGAATGGCGGAGAATCATGAAATGGGTTCGCTACGGTCTTCGGGAGATAGCATCGAAGGGTAGACGAGAACGCATGGACTAATGTCGTATCGATGTTTCGGAAGAGCTTGGTCGCTACGTAGCGACCGAGCTCCTGCTCGAGTCATCAGACAAAAGCTGGAAAATGATCATTATGCAGCGACCGAACACGTGGTCCACTCGGTCGCTACGTAGCGTCCGAGTTCGAGCCAAGGCTCAGTCACTACGTAGCGACCAAACGTCTATTCCGCTATGTAGCGACCGAACTTTGGTTCGAGCTCGGTCGCCACGTAGCGACTGAGCCTTGGCTCAAACTCGGTCGCTACGTAGCGACTGAGCCTTGGCTCGAACTCGGACCCTACGTAGCGACCGAACTTTGGTTCGAGCTCGGTCGCTACGTAGCGGCCGAGCTCGTGCTCGAGTCATCGGACAAAAGCCCGAAAAGGATCGCTACGTAGCGACCGAGCGGAATGGACGTTCGGTCGCTACGTAGCAACTGAGCTTTGGCTCGAACTCGGACGCTACGTAGCGTCCGAGTGGAGCACGTGTTCGGTCGCTGCGTAACGATCCTTTTCGGGCTTTTGGCCGATGACTCGCATTTCCTCCGTAAAGCTTTTCGTAAAGAAGAATCTATTTCGAAAAAGTATTTGTCGAAGAAGTTTTCTACGTTTTTCTTCTTCAGGGATTTGGACGTTAACTTCGTCGTAACCGTTTTTGACCCCAACAATCGTTCTCCTTTGTTCTCGACTGACTGCTCTTTTGATTGTTCTGGAGCTGGTTGTTCCTGATTGTTCTGATTGTTCTTGCAGCGATTACAAGTAAGAGACTTCGTCGATCCTTTCCTCTCCAACCTTTTTGCACATATCTGCACATATGAAACTGAAGAATAGAATGCATGAAGGCGGAATAAAGGCTTAGGTACAAGGTGGGTACTAGCTAAAAATGAACTAGTCACTCAAGATCAGCAAGATTGGTAAAAAGAGTAAGAAGTCATGAGTGTAAGTCTCGTTTCCTTGATCTAGTTCCAATAACAAGAGTAATTTACAGTCAAAATTAGGTTTAAGTTAGATGGAGTTAAGTCGGCCCAGTGTAACCTGATCGGTTGAAAACTTTTGGAGAGTCAGGTGAGATAAGTCAGGGCTGTTCCAGTTCCAAGTGTGGGTCTTTCGTTGCTGCTAAGGTCACTGAATAAGAATGTTCGAGCACGAGGTGGTTAAAAGATCATCACAAAATAGGGTCCTAATTCCCACAAGAGTTTGGACTGACTCAATGAAACACAAAGACTGACTCAAACAAAAAAAATGAAAGAGATTAGTTTCACACAATCACCTCCCCAGACTTAGTTCACACCATCTCTGGTTGTGAAAATAAATTTGAGGTAGGCTAAAAACAAACCAAACAAGCAAATAAAAAGCAAGATAATAAATTGTTCAGATGGATAAGACAACGAGATAGGGTGAAAAGGCGGGATCAGTCTGACTCCCCGCTCTCGGAGCGACCAGCCGTCCTCCGATTCCTCGGAAGACGCTTTGCTCCAGCGGAAGATCCGGCCGGTTCCTTGCCTGCGCGATGGGACTGCTGTGGAGTCTGCTCAGCTACGGATGGTCGCGGCTCTTGACAGCCGAAACATCCACTCCGGTGATCGCCTTGAGGATCCTCTTCATAAGGATGTTGTTCTTCCGCTGCAAATCAACCATCCAGCGACGGTATGCTGCCTCGTCCGCGTCATCGTCAAGTGAGCCTAAGTCATAGGTCGTTTCCTCATTCGGTGTGATGTCCTCTAGCTCACCCATATCTCTATCGAACTGAAGTTCGTGAGGTGCGGTTGGGGCAGCTTGATGAACAACACGTTTCCCTCCTTATCTGTGAATCTGTATGTGGTCTCGTCACGGAGGATGTGGCACGAGATCAGATAGGGAATGTCCACATACTCAATGTTGTAGTTGACCGCGTAGGATTGGAGGTTGATCCTGAAGTGTTTGAACAACGGAGTGAGCAAACTGCCACATCGATCCTTTTTGTTGTCGGTCCTGAGCAGGAAGTCTTTCCATGTGTAGAACATCAAGATGAGATGGAAGCCAGGGTTGGTCTGCACATGCTGAAATGGGTCGCGACCTGCGGATCTCATCCTCAAGACCCGAGTACAACATTTGCAGTTCTCCTTTGGTGACCTTTGAGGTCTGATCCTTTGCAAAAAGGAGGTTGGAGACCATCTTCGTGATTACCCTCAACGTTGGGTTTCTGATCTGGGACTGATACGCCTTCCTAGAGGCGAATGATCCGCTTCTGGTTGCTATGAGGTCCCAAAACCGCTCTGTTGGAGTGAACTTGTTCTCCACTGCCACATCCTTTCGCTCGTCCGAGATTTCGTATATCTCATTGAGCTGGTCAAGCGAAAGGAAGCAGAACTTGCCATCGGCCAGGAATGAGAAAGAACAGTTCTCATATGTGGGTGCCTGAGGGTTGTCGTAGCCGATATGAGATGTAGCGAGCGCTTGCCTCACTAGGTCTGGGTAGAGTTCGTGCGTCTGGTAATAGAGGGGAGCAATCCCCCATTGCATTGAGTGTCTTGAACACGTCTGTGTCAAGCCCAAGAGCAGCGAGGGTCTCGGTGTGACCGAATCGAGTTGGCAAGATCTCGGTGTTGAGAAGCATGTTGTATTTTTACGCAGACTCCTTGTCCCATCCTTCACAGTTGAAGGTGAGGAGCATTGGATCGTCGAGATCTATCGGCTGACCCTCCTTTCCAACGCACGACCATGGGTAAGAGGCCGAAGCGTTGTGGCCCGCAGGCGGGACGTAGTTCTTCATCGTCTTTTGGGTTTTCGGGGTTTTCATCGTCTTTTGCTTTGTTCTCGGAGCCATCTGCAAAACAGAACAATGAATTATGCATTAGTAATGTTCGTGGGTCGTGTAGAAAACGATGGATCTTCACCATTTCTCAGTTAATTCCAAGTTTATTCAATTTTCGAACAACCCAAATCACAACATGAAGAACAACGACCCTTATATAGCCTAAATTCTACCCGCATCAACCAACAATCAACATCATGAACAGTCGCAATTCTCAATTCAATTTCAAAACAAGGCGGTTCTCATTATTTTACAATGAATCTTCTATCTTCCTAGCAATCTTGAGATGAACTTATCAAAGTATAATGCCATGAAAAACGGATATGAGAGAACCCCGATTTGCGATTGGAGAGAGTTCTAGTTTTACCTTGTTCGGTTGAGAGAGTGATGGAAAAACAGATTAAATTCAAAATCCCAAGGGGTTAGAACAAAAATTGATTGAGAAAAGGTTGAGAGTTTAAGGTTCTCGACTTTAGGGTTGTAAACTTATGGGGAGGAGGTTTGCGGCGATGTGGGGCTAAGTGAGGAAGTGGGGTAGTTACCTTAAATAGGCAAACCCTAACCGCTTACTTTTCTCTTTTTTTATATTTTTTTATGTGTCGAAAACTTACCTGGAGGAGCAGCTGTTCTCCAGCGAGAGCAGTCCATGGACTGTTCCTCCGGGAGTCTTCGATTTTATTTTTCCTATAACATAAATAAAAACAAAATCGAACAAAATATGAAAAGAAAAACATATTTACACTTACCAGTGGATTGCCTCCCACCAAGCGCTCGATTTAAGTCACTAGCTTGACTTTGATCAGCCTATTAAGCTGTGGATGGATCGCCTAAGGGAATTTCTTCCCCTGCTGCGATTGTCGTATCAGCTAGGTATGGCTTAAGACGCTGAACATTTACGACGAACTTCCCTCCATTCGGATCCAGTAGGACCCCGGCTCCATATGGTCAGACCTCCTTGACAGTAAACGGTCCGGACCACATAGATTTCAGCTTCCCAGGGAAGAGCTTCAGCCTGGAGTTGAAAAGCAAGACTCGATCATTTGTTTCGAAGCTTCTGCAGATGATCCGCTTATCATGATAGGCTTTGGTATTTTCCTTGTAGATCTTCGTGCTCTCATAAGCCAGGTGCCTGATCTCTTCAAGTTCGTGAATCTGAATGGAACGCCTCTCCTTGGCTGATTTGATATCGAAGTTGAGTAGTTTGACAGCCCATGCCGCCTTGTACTCGAGTTCCACAGGGAGGTGACAGGCTTTGCCATAGACCAGATGATATGGAGTGGTTCCTAATGGCGTTTTGTAGGCTGTTCTGTAGGCCCATAGCACATCATCTAACTTTAAATACCAGTCCTTGCGTGTAGTTTCGACCGTTTTCTGCTGGATGCTCTTGATCCCCCTATTAGACACTTCCACTTGGCCACTTGTTTGGGGGTGGTATGCCCTAGCAACTTTGTGCTTGATACAGTTCTTCTTCAAGAGCCCTTGGAAGACCTTGTTGATGAAGTGTGTGCCTCCGCTGCTTATAACCACTCGAGGTACTCCAAACCGAGGAAAAATGGTGGTTTTAAACATTTTGGTTACAACCCGCGCGTCATTAGTGGGACTAGCGATTGCGTGTACCCACTTGGAAACGTAATCCACTGCCACTAGAATGTATTCGTTCTTGCACGATGGTGGGAATGGTCCCATGAAGTCGATCCCCCAACAGCCGAACACTTCGATCTCGAGTATGAAGTTCTGGGGCATCTCGTCCCGCTTGCTAAGGTTCCCTTGTCTTTGGCATGAACTGCACTTGGAGATGAAAGCTTGGGCATCTCGGAACATTGTTGGCCACCAGAAACCAGCTTGCAAGATCTTTGAGATGGCCTTGAATGCTGCAAAGTGACTGGCATAAGAAGAACCATGGCAATGAAGCAAGATTTCCAGAATTTCAGCTTCCGGAACACAGCATCGGAACACTCCATCTTTGCAGTGTCAATACAATAACGGTTCATCCCAAAAGTAGAGTTTTTCATCCCTTAGAAATTTTCGCTTCTCATTCCCAGTAAACTCAACCGGTTCTTTCTCTGCTGCTAAGAAATTAACTATCTCAGCAAACCACAGTAGGTGGGAGTACCTCTTTTTTATAGCCGCAACAAAGTGTTCCTGGACGGCGGAACAATCCGCATAACAATCAAAGAAGCTTACCCGCGGAACAATCAGCAGAACAGTCTGTGGCGTGAGTATCTGGGATGTTCTCGGCATACAGACCAATCGAGTAGAATTGTTCTTCAGGGAGACTATCATCAAGAACAGTCCCGTCGTCGATCTTCATTTTAGACAAATGGTCGGCGACTCCATTCTCAATCCCTTTTTTTGTCTTTGATCTCAAGGTCGAATTCCTGGAGTAGGAGGATCCATCGGAGCAGGCGCGGTTTGGCATCTTTCTTCATCAGTAAGTACTTCAGAGCTACATGATCTGTGTGCACTATCACTTTAGATCCTACTAGGTAGGACCTAAATTTCCCGAAGGCGTAGACTATTGCCAGAAGCTCCTTCTCCGTTGTCGCATATCGGCATTGGGCTTCATCCATCGTCCTGCTCGCGTAGTAGATCACATGCAGTTTCTCATCCTTTCTCTGTCCCAGCAGTGCTCCTACCGCAAAATCACAAGCATCTGTCATGATCTCGAAGGGTAAGTCCCAGTCCGGAGGCTGAACGACTGGTGCACTTATCAAAGCTCCTTTGATTGTGTGGAATGCCGTTAAACATTCGCTGTCAAACTCGAATCTGGTATCCTTGCAGAGCAGTCTCGTGAGTGGTCTTGCGATCATTGAGAAATCCTTGATGAATCTCCTGTAAAAACCCGTGTGCCCCAGGAAGCTCCTTATTCCCTTGACTGAAGTTGGTGGCTGCAAACTCATCATGACTTCAATCTTTGCCTTGTCGACCTCGATCTCCTTCTCAGAGATCTTGTGCCCAAGAACAATCCCATCCTTAACCATGAAGTGGCGCTTCTCCCAGTTCAGCACTAGATCCTTCTCCTCGCAGCGCTGCAGTACCCTGCACAAGTTTTTTAAACAAACAGTAAAAGAGCTTCCATAAACACTGAAATCAACCATGAAAACCTCCATTATATCCTCAATCATCAGGTCAGTGAAAATAGACATCATGCAACGTTGAAATATTGCAGGAGCATTGCACAAAACGAATGGCATTCTTCTGTATGCAAACGTGCCGTATGGGCACGTGAACGTCGTCTTCTCCTGATCATCCGGGCGGATAGGGATCTGGAAGAAACCTGAATAACCATCTAAAAAGCAATAGTATGGGTGGTTAGCTAATCGTTCAAGCATCTGATCAATGAAAGGTAATGGAAAGTGATCCTTGCGAGTCGCATCATTCAATTTACGAAAATCTATGCACATGTGATGTCCAGTTACTCTTCGAGTAGGGATCAGTTCATTCTTCTCATTTGTTATGACAGTTATTCAACCCTTCTTAGGAACTACATGAACATGGCTAACTCAGTTACTAGCAGAGATGACATAAATCACACCAGCCTCTAGAAGTTTCATTATCTGTTTTTTTACAACATCTTTAAGATTTGGATTTAACCTCCTCTGATGCTCTATAGAAGTCATCGATTCATCTTCTAGGTGTATTCTATGCATGCAAAGATCAGGTGAAATGCCATGAATGTCAGCTAGTATCTACTTTCGCTGACTAGAGATGCTCAGCTCATTCATTCGATATCAGGTAAACTACTACACGGTTAGTGTGTGATTGAGCCTAAGATCTAGCAGTAAGTGATCAAGTTAGGACTAGCATTAAGAACTGGAATGAACGAAGAAACAAAAGAGTTGCTTATTTATGTTTAGCCTCGCGATTAACACCCTAGAACCCTAGACAAGCTAGCCGACTACTCAGCCATAACACAAGGCGAACAAGACATGATAACTGAATAATACTGCATGTAAATCAAAGGTAAAACAATGGGGTTCAGGATGATCTTCTCTGTCAAGAAGAGGAGCCATCTCCCTTACAATAGCAATATCCAAGAATAAGGTCTAGGTCTCTTGCAAAAACTAGTGTCCTCAAATAAAATATATAGGGGCCGGTTTTATATGGAGGCGCCCCTAGATTTCAAAGTCGAGAATCGGCAACTAGGGAAAATCTTTGGAGGATATGGAAACTTCCATAATTATCGAGAACAATCGTCTAACCTGTTCCTGGTAGGATCGACCGTCATACTGCTCCGCAGATTGTTCTTCGGGAGAAATCTCCAATTCTTGCTCCTTTTTTCGTGCCTCTTCCTTTAGCTCTTCAATCTTCTCCAGACCTGAAATGACTCTAAAAAGACTAGATTAACTCGATAAAACAATGAAAACAAGTTAGAAAGCATATACACAATGATGTCAAAAACACCATATATCAACTTCTCAATGGCGAGGGTGTCCAAGCCTGCACACCAATCCGTCGACAGTTCACCGTCAAAGCTATGTCCACCTTCGGAGCAGCCATGCGGCCCCAACGCCGGATTCGAAAAGAACCCAACACTTAGAACCCTAATCTCTTACTAACCACAGCAGCGTTGTCGTCTCACAGGTCCGAGAACACCGCACACCACTCCATTTTTGTTCCGGTGTGGTGAAGAGCTCGCTTCATAAAGGTTACAGCCCATATGAACCGCCATCTTCCAAGAAGACTCTACGTCGGCGAACACCTCCACCATATCCATTATGAAACGCGAGATCCCGATGACTGACTGGAGGACTCCAACATCCCTCTGTCGTCCTCAAACAGAGTATATCAGCCGAAGCCCTACGAATCACCAGAACCTCCAGCTTCCGTTGAGATCCGATGCTCCATGGATCTATCTGAATCACAGAGGAAGAACAGAGCCTGCCTCCGATATGACCCAAATCATGACTATCCCATCAAATTAGTACCATCCGAGAGAAATTAGGTCCAATCTGTATACAAAACCATATTCAAGACACATAGCTCAATTTTTTAACAAAATGATTAAATGATACGGTGAGTTTTGGTGAGAGATGACATATGTCAACACTGCAGAAAGGTGCTGGGGTGGCGCATTCTGGAGAGAAGAAATCCTCTTTTATATAAATAGATAGATATATATCATTTTATAAAATATATATAGCTCGTTAAGGAACCATTTTTGCCATTTTTACAAGTTTGTTTAATCTTTATATTATTTACATAGTTATCTGTTGCCATTTTGCCATTGTCATGTTGGAGGACCCCAAGATATGATGAAAACAGACCCCATTGTTCTTTTTAGATTATTATTAAAATGAGAACCTCTTTTTATACGTAGCCATGTCATGTTCACAGTCCACTCACAATTACAAATCTCTGTTTTTTTATCGTAGCCATAGCCATGTCATGTTCACTAGGCCTAATGTTCACTGTCCACTCACAATTGTTTTTTTTTTGTCATCTTTATTATTATGAGGCTAAAAGCCCACTAACCATAGGGAATTACATAAAGAAGGAGCCCATAAAACTACGACTCAGTTTAACACAGAACAGAAATTAAACAAAAAGCCCATAAAGCCCAGACAAAAAAAACCCTAAGCAACCCACTCTACCTTCTTCTTCCCCTGAAGCAAGAGCGCCGCCGAATTTCATGACTGAAAAGTGATCGACGGAGATTCGAATCGGGTGATCCACTGGAAACGTACCTGAAACAGGATCCCGCAGTAAGAAATGCCGCTAGCCAGGATATCAGATTCTATTCCTTCACTGATAGAGGAGAACCAAAGCAAATTTGTAGAACTGTGATTCATTGCTTGATAAGAGTACCATATTCAGACTATTTATCTGAGACAGAAGCCAACGATTCCCGGACAGGAAGGGACACCGTCAGAGCCAAAAGCCAGCCTTACAGTGCTAAAGTAGCCACCATAAGCCAGAGTCAAAGCCCGAAACACGGGAGCCCTCACAATTGTAAACACACCTCTTTTACTGTTTCACATTAACGCTTTGCGGTCTTTCTGCTCCTTTCACGTGGCTCACACCGTCCCACGCTTTTGATTTGGTTGGTTTATTCACCCCAAAGAAAAGATTAACCAACTTCGACTGTTACTGAGAATACCGGAATAAACATTTTCTCCATCGTAGGTGTAGGATGCAACATGTTAAAACTCTCAATGACTACAATAATGATTTTCTTTAAAATAATCTCGAAGGGGTTTTACATGTTTTTTTATGGAATTTAGATAAATAAAAACTATGGCTAATTAATTAAGAAAATAATAATAATAATATATACTTTAAAGGTTTGAAGAACTAAAGAGAATGTTGCCGAAATGTAGTGAGAAGACCATTTCGAGGGATTGGAAATGGACCGTACTCTACTCCCCCTTCTCCTCCCACCACTTCCCATCTGCATAGTCCAATCAGATAACTAACGATTATACTAATGTTTAATTTATATGTAATCAAACCATATATTCCACTAATATAAAGAGATCATGCATGAAGCTTAACGCTTAAATTATATAGTAGAGAGGAAGAAGATAAACTTACCGAAATTTGGAAACTAAGTCGTGGAGAAAGATAAGAATCTGTAACTTGGCGAGTTCGTTCCCGGGACAAGCATGAACACCACTTCCAAAGGGCATGAATGTATTTGGCTTTGGATTTACCTTTAATTAGTTTCAACCATCACGTTAAGTCAGCTCTCTTTTTAAAAATATAGTAGAACCTCTATAAATTAATAATGTTGAAATTTTGAAATTTTATTAATTTATAAAGATATTAATTTGTAAAAGTTTTCTTATTTAGATTTATTATTTTAAGATATATTTATTCTAAAATAAAAAAATATATTTGATTTTAGTGTATAGACAATTAATTGTTATTTTTTGAAATTTGACATTTATGTTAATTTTATTATATTATTTGGTGTATATAATATGTATTGCATAGAACTTACATGTGGTTTTAGATATAATATTACTAAATCTTATCAAAAATATATTAAGCGTTAAGAAAATATAAAGATAATTTCATTGTGAATATAAAACAAACAATATAATGATAGGTTCTTACTTATATAAAATACGTATACATATAAATTATTAATTTATAATTTTATTGGGACCATATATTTATATAGAATTTTCTTAAATATTATTATCTTATTATTTTATCGATTTGTGTCAAATTCTGAACCGGTCCAAATTGGGACCAAAAAAAATTATTAATTTATAGAGATTATTAATTTATGGAATATTAATTTAAAGATGTTCTACTGTATACATAATTTTATATCTTTGAAAAAAAAAAACAAAAAAAAACATAATTTTATATCTTTTTATGTAATTTTATTAGTTATTACCTCAAATCTAGATGGATCGAAAACCTCAGGATTTGAGAAATATTTGGGATTGTGATGAATATTCCTGAAGAGTGGCATCACTTTCCATCCCTTCGGTATCAAATATCCTGTACACATACATGTTACAAGAATCAGAAATGTTAGTGATTCATATTCATTTGGACCATACAATATCTATTTTGGTACATCTCATTAGAAAAAAACAATAAATAGAATGTTCTAGTCATGTGCAATAATTTAATTAGTACCCTTATATTCAACATCATCCACTGCTTCTCTGAATGTGAAGGGTATGATGCTTGCCATCCTCAAACTCTCAAGTATAACCTATGTCACATAACATTGTAACATGAGCTTTCATTTATAAAAAAAAACTTTAAAACTACATAATAATATCCCCTATATATTATTTGTGAAACATTACAACTTCTTTTTGTAGTCATGTGTCATCACTAGGATGATTCTTAGAATTATTAGAGAAATATGTTGGTCCATCTAATTATATAATACGATTTTTATTAAACTAACCATAAATTCATTATTAATTTCATTTATTATTTCCTTAAATAAAGATTACGAAATTGCTTAATATGGGTAAAGTATATATGACAATTAATGATTTTGAATAATAAAGATCTGATAGAAAAATAATGTATCTTCTATCAAATTTGTTTAATTTTAAAATATTAAAATAATTTTAAAAAAACCACAAAAACCATATTATAAAAATTTAGATTTTTCTGTATATGTTATATTTTGAATTTAAAAAAACGACTATAAATTACTAAAACTGTTAAAAGTCTCACATTCAAATTTTGCGATCCATGGTTTAAAATTTTTGTTATGACAAAATACAAATGATTAAAAAATTATATAAGTAAAAGTCTAATTTAATTAATCGTTAAGATTTAAAATATATATGCATATATATCATTCTAAATTAAACTATAAACCATATTGAATAATTAAATATTTTAGTTTCAAAATTTACTTTGAATAGTTTTTTTTGATAAAAGTTTTGAACTAACATTGATAAATATTTTTAAATTATCAATTACTAAAATTATTAATCCCACAATGAAAATTTTGTTATCAGTAATTTAAAGTTTTTGCTATTAAAGATACACATGCTAAAAAAAACATATGAGTAGAAAGCATCATTTAATAGACATTAATATTAAAAATATACTATGTATGTTAATATCATTTAAATTTAATTACATATCCTATCAAATTTTTTTAAAAAGTTGTTTGGATTAATAAAATTGATTTATACGTTCGCACCAATTTAATTATATATATAATAGTTACTGACTTTTAATTATTCAATATATATTTATTATTTCATAATATGTAAGAACATATAATACATAAAATAATTTATATATATAATGTTTATTCCGCGCAAGGCGCAGATCTTAATCTAGTTTATAAATTATTTACCTTGTGTGTTTGTGGCATGTTTCTCGTTTGTCCCCATGTTAAAGACTTTTTCTCTCTACTGTTTTCTTTATATGTTGCTCTTTGCTCATCCTGCAACCATCGTAAATATACATACATTTAAGTATTACACACACACACACACACATAATATATGGACACAAAAGAGAGGATAAGATTCGCATGTGATCAAACCTTAACATCTTCTTGAAGCTTCTGATCATCATGTAAGTACTTAAGAATCCAAGTTAGGCAACTAGCTGTCGTGTCTTGAGCGGCGAAAAGGACTCCGATAATGTTGTCCGCACTCTGTTCTTGGGTTAGCACACGACCCTTATCGTCCTTATAGTTGAGTAGATGACCAAGAAAGTCCGTTTTCAAAATGCTTTTCTCTCTTCTTTCACGTATAATCTCGCTTACTATTGTCTTTAGCCGCTTCCTCGCCTTTTTATAACAAGTTTTAGTCAGTTGGGAAGAGTTTGCTTAATGTCCTGATTGATTTATTTCAGATATGAGATCATACCTTGAGAGCTTTGTGGTAAGATGTTCCGGGAAGATTCATGGGGAAAGAGTTGTAGCCTTTTTCCACAATATTGTAATTATGTTTCAACATCTCCCTGTAAGAACACTCCAAATGGCCAAATATGGCTAGAATACCAACATCAAAAGCGAACTGCAAGAGAAAAGAAAGCAAGAGTGAAGAAAATGCATTGTGTGTGTTTGATTTTTCTTTGTACATATGAACATATATATATATATACCTTCTTCATTTCTTGGTACGTAGAGACAATATGCATATTGGCCAAAGATTGTAAAGAAGAGAGGGCAATGTGTTCGATATCAGGGATAAGTTTCCGGATGGTTTCAGGGTATAAAGAGGATTGGACAAGTTTCCTTAAATAGGCATGATAATCTCCTTGGTGGAAAAATAGAGCAGATGGTCCAATTAGCCTCTCCTTGCTTCTCGGATACGTTGGCTTGAACATATGTGCATGAGTCACCAAGACAAACCTTGCAGCCTCGGGGATAGCCAGCATCACGCAAGGATAGCCAAGGATTCGTGTTTTGAATATATCTCCATATCTATACATCAAATGATAAAAAAAATTAAGCTAAGATCATAAACTAAAAATTTATTTGAACGCAAAGTTTTTTAAGTTAACCTCTTTTGCTTGGAAGTGAAGAAAACATTGGGGTCTTGTGAGTAAAGTTGTAGAGTCTCTCCTAAGTAAGGCCATCCCATGGAACCAGGAGGAAGCTTGCATGTACTGTTCTTCTTCTTCTTTCTCTTATTATTCTTTGAAACCGCCATTCGTACCAACAGCAAGCAGAAGATGAAACTTGATATGACCAAGAACCAAAATACAGCCATAATCATCGATTATCCAATACAATATGCGATGCTTTACTTATAATCAAATGTTTTGGAAGATGAAAACAATTGAACTCTGGAAGAGGAGGAAAAAGAAGATATATACTATTTAAACTATTTACTATTTTGGCACTTCTCATAAATAAAAGAGATACTCTGTCTTGAATATACACTTCTCTATGTATGTTGATTGGTTGTACTGGTTGATCAAAAAAGATTGGTTGTCCTGTTGTACATAATGTACATTCCGCCTATATTTAAATAGAACAAAACTTAGGTTCACCCCATAGGGTGAACTTTTAAATTCACCTCTCATTCTAGAACCAATCAAATTGCCACGTAGATAATTAATTAAAAAATATTAAATTTATTTTAAAATAACTAAAAAAAATAATGCTAATTTTAACAACGCTGACACCGCCATCTAAACCGTAAACCCGAAATCTTAATTTTTTAACCCTAAACCGTAATTCTAAAACCCAAACTCTATACCCTAAACCCAAATCCTAAACCCTAAAACCAAACTGTATATTCTAAACCCAAATCCTAGACCCTAAACCCAAACAGTAAACCTTAAATCCAAACCTTATACCCTAAACCAAATCCTAGACCCTAAACCCAAACCGTATACCCTAAACCTAAATCTTAGATTTAAAACCCAAACCGTAAACCCTAATACCAAACCCAAACCCTAAACCTAGATGCTATAAGGTTTGGGTTTAGGGTCTAAGATTTGGGTTTATAGTTTGGGTTTAGGGTTTATGGTTTGGGTTTAGGGTTTATGGTTTAGGGTTTATTGTTTGGGTTTAGGGTATACAATTTGAGTTTAGGGTATATAATTTGGGTTTAGGGTATAGGATTTGGGTATAGGGTTTAGGGTTTAGGGTTTGGGTTTAGGATTTAAGGTTTAGGGTTTAGAATTTAAAATTTAGGGTTTACGGTTTAAGTAACGGCGTCATCGGCATTAAAATTGGCATTATTCTGTTTTTTAGTTATTTTTAAATAAGTTTAATATTTTTTAATTAATTATCTACATGGCAATTTGATTGGTCATAGAAAGAGAGGTGAATTTAAAGGTTCACCCTAGGGGGTGAACCTAAGTCTTGTTCATTTAAATAGCATTCTTATTTCTTTTTTTTACACCTTTGTGGAAAGGACAATGTGTTGGTTGTAAATGGGAGTTGGAAACGCATTGAGGAAGGTGTGTGGCATTTCAAACTAGAAAAGGCTGAAAACCACATAGCGTGAAGAAGTATTGCTTGCATAACGTAATCCCGAACCCTATCTAATACATATTACACAGAGCACACTGCGTAGAAATAGAAATTACATACACTATTTTAGGCATGGGCGTTCGGTTTTCGACTTAGTTCATGTTTGTTTTTTTTCGGTTTTAAAGATATAGGAACCGTTCGGTTTTTAGGATTGAAATTTGGTTCTGTTTTGGTTCCATTGTTTCGGTTTTTGGTTTGGTTTTGGATAACAATTACAAGAACCAACTATCCGATAAACTTTCGGTTCCAAATCGGTTTCAGTTTGGTTTCGGATTTTTGGTTAATTTTGGATAATTCAGATGAAAACAGAATATTTTGGTTTTTCAAACCAAAATTGGGTAATTCGGATAAATTTTAATAATTTCATGAAAATTCTTCGGTTGATTTCAGTTCTTTAGAGTAACTTAAATAATTTAAAATTTTCAGATAAAAAAATTAATTCGGGTTATCCAGGGTTTTCGGGTAGTTTGGTATATAAATAATGTTTTTAGAAAATTTGGTAGGGTTAAAATTAAAATATAACCAATATTTGGATATATAAACTGTATTTTGGATATTCGGGTACCCATTCGGTTGTCGATTCTGTTTTGGTTAGGTTTCGGTTTTCGATTCTTAAAATATAGGAACTGTTCGGTTTTTTGTGAACTTCGACTCGGTTTCAGGTTAGGATTTTCCGGTTCGATCCCGGTTTGGTTTTTGGTTCCCGGTTTATATTCCCAGACCTACACTATTTTATGCGTGTGATAAATAGAATCACATTGGCTTGGGAATTCCAAACCGATACGCGTCTTCTAGCCTCTAGGAAGAAAATTTGGAAGGCGGCATTAAGAAATTACATTGATTTAGTTTCTTGATTTGATGCGTTTTAACGTTTCTACTTTCTAGTTTCTTCTACATAATATACAAATTAACCAGAAGCTTTTGAAGTTTATGTATCACTATTGAAGAAAAGAAAAGAACATGACATTGCTTGTGACAAACTATTTTCCATAAACGGAAGAATCCCTTCTAGATTGGATTTGCAGTTTATACATAATCTAAAATCGATGTTGCTGAAATTGTAGCGTATCATTCTTTATGATATCAGTATAGTAGTTTTATTCTTTCTTTAGTCACGTTTTATATATTGACAAAGCAAGAATGATAATGTTATTACGATATATTTTAATCATAGATTTTGCGTCACTAAATTTATATCAGCGAATAGTATGTTAGTATGAACGTAACTCAGCTTTTTAATGTAAAAAAAACGTAACTCATGTATACATCCAAAGGATTGAAACTTTCATTTTACAAACACTATTAATTTTGAGTTTAATTTATAAGAGTAGCTAGTAAAGTTTTTGGATGAATACATGTATGAATAGACGATGATGACGATCAAATGAGAGGTCTGAGATGACGAATTTGTCCGAATGTTTATCTACAACAAAATAGTACGTGAGTAAATGAAATGGACTTATGAGGACAAAGTCGGTGCCTTACACGTACCAATTGTCTCTCTGATTTGAACCTGTAGACTAACGCTATTCACAACAATGTATGACATGTTTGGCAAAAAATTTTAAAAATTTACTATGTATTTTTTTCAAAGTACATTTTGTAATAAGATTTTTTAGTTTGTGTACTTTGGGATGGCTCTCTTTATCCTACATACACATGTATATTTTTAAAATTACTTTTGATGATCAAAAAAGGAAAGAGAAAATTAACGAAAGAGGAAACAAAATTTGCGTGAGAGAAAGGAGTCGGCGCATGGTGTTCACGTGATGACGTGACATGTAATGTGTGTGACCCATCTGTATGCAATACAGCTCAGTTTTGATCTGTTCCTTTTACCATCTGATCGTCGTCTCCGGTGAAACCAATTGGGTCCAATCTATTTCCGTCGAACCGTGGGTCCTCTGTCTGCATTGTACTGAGACGAACTGACACGGAAGATGTCGAGGAGCGTGAGACACACGTTCGGCTGACATCAGGGGAAGTGTTAATATTTTGGGGGATCTTGTTCGTGTGCGCCTGAGATTGTATAAAACACTAAAGGACAAAAGCGAACCATACAAGCCTCTTTTTTAGTTGGTCGGATCTGGAGACTTCCATAACGCAACGGCACCCATTTTATTCATTTTACTGTATATGCGATTATTACACAAGGATTTGCTACTACTCAGGCCATCCGCAACCGTGATACCCGGTTAAGAATCACTAGAATTTTTTTTTTATTTTTTTTTTCAGCAAAAAAATAAATAACCAGTGGCGGACCACCACCTAACAGTAGGACCCGCAAACAGTTACAATACTCCAAGCGAATTGATCCTTAAACAAGGATATAAAGAGGTCAATCCTTAATATATTGCGGAACCCATCAAATTTTTTATTATTTTTTACCTAGATTTCGGAGCTTAAAAAATTGGCAAGAGGTTCTATTGGGGGTGCTCTTACCAAACCAATACAACCGCCTACACATGTTTTAATAAAGCCCGAGTGGTATAAAGAAATGTTTAATACAAACATTTGCCTACTCTTCTTTTCAGTGACTCACTTTAGTATTATGTGCAACCTTTTTCTTCATATATAGTCGGGTTGATTATGTATAAGAAAACATAGAAGCTATTTATCATCAGGGACTAACCGTTAACATATTGCAGTTTAACTAATGAAGATTATAATATATTTAGAAAGAAAGAAAGAAAAAAAAAAAAAAAAAAAAAAGAAAAAAACATAGATGTTTCTGGGTAACTCTACAATCTGCATTAAGACAATTTTTGTAGTCAACTTGCAATTGTCGACTTGGCTCCATCTACGTGCGCTCTTTCTTTTTCCCCAAGTCCAGTTCCACTTTTTTGGTAATTAAATTAAATTAGCAACAAGGAATCGTTTAATGATTAAAAGTTGGAATCGTAGTACTTGACATGCAAGGCAATGACACCAGTAAACCCTTTCCTTCTTTTCTTTTTGCTTACCAACTTTATAAGTAAAAAAAAAATTAACTGCTTCGAATTTCTTTCCTCTGTCGATCGGTTTCAATTTATACTTTCTTCTGATACGCTGGGAGAAAATGAATATTTCTACTTTCTTGAAAAAATATTTAAAACAAAGTAATTCTATAAATGAATTGATTTTACTCCAACTGTACTTTTTAAATAAAAAAATAGAGTGATAAACAAAAAAATAAATGAATTACTTTATTTATGGAGTAAACCTATTTTACTCAATTTTAAAGTGAAAAAGAATAGGATTGAATTTTTTTTTACTTCAAACTCAATTTTAGAGTAAAAATAGAGTGGAGATGCTCTTAGAATGTTATTTTTTAAAACATTGGATTGTATTATTAAGTTTTATAGGAAAAACGTTTTAAATAATAAGAATTAGAAAAAAATGGGAAACTGATATCCCGATGGAGATTTAAAGTAAACAACCTTATATATTTTGTGTATGAATGATTAAAAAAAATTTATATAGAAGTTTTATCTTTGTTTACGAAATAGTTAAATCTCAAAGCGACATAATTTTCATAATGATATAAAACATCATGTTTCATAATGAATTGCTAACAGTAGCCACACCACTCTTTTTTTATTGTTCTTGTAGGAGTTACCAACACAAGATAATTCTTTATATTACTACATTGATAATAACAAAGTCAGAGAAATCACCATTCTAAATAATCGATTAATTAGAATTTCATTCTACCTTTTGGGGTAACCATACACTACAAGAAAATAACGACATACTGAGAAAAAAAATCGTCGGTATATCGTCGGAATAACGTTATTCCGACGACATACCGACGAAACAAGTCCTCGAAAATTCATTTTTCCTCGGAAATCCCTCGGAATTTTCCGACGGAATTCCGAGGAAACTCCGAGGACCACCAGTTCGTCGGAAAACTCATCGGAATATACCGAGGGAGAACTTCCTCGGGATATTTCGATGGACTTTCCGATGGTCCAATCCTCGGAAGTTCCGACGAAATGTTCCTCGGAATTTTCATCGGGAATTTCCGAGGAACGGAGCCCTCGGAAAATTCCGAGGAACGAGTCCCTCGGTATATTCCGAGGAATGAGTCCCTCGGTATATTCCGAGGAACATGTCCCTCGGTATATTCCGAGGGTTCATTTCCTCGGAATTTAATAAAAATTAATTTTTTTTAAAAAAAATAAAATTTTTGAAATTTAAATTCGAAAATATAAAATTAAAATTAAAATTGAAATCATATTAGTTAATATTCAAAGTTGTACAAATAAAAATAAAACATTCCGAGTTTTTGAAAAAAAAAAACTACGGGTCTGGCACGTCCGGGAACACCTCGTTCGGGTACATCCTCTGCATCATCTCCATCATTTGCTGGTTCAACCTCCTCTGTGCCTCATAGCCCGCCTGTTGAGCCGCTATCTGGGTCTCCAACAAAAATATGCGATCATCCTTGTCCTTCAACTGAACCGTAAGTACTTCTTGATCAACAAAAGGCGGTGGTGCAGAAGAAGGAGGAACCAACCGGGTGCGACGAGCCAAACCGACCAAACGTCCCTTCTTCTTTGGAACCGACTGAAATAGAAAATAGCCAAATTTAAATCAAGAAATAAATGAATTGAACTTAAAAAAAAAAGAACTTACGGATTGAAGCTGAGACACTTCGTCTTGCACCTGAGTTTGGACCAGGGTGACCACTTCCATCACAAGACCGTCATCAATCTGGTCGGTCTTCTTGTTGGTATACGCCCTCTTCATTAGGGCGAGATCATCAACCGGCTCGCCATCATTTTCTTCCGCCTTGAAAAAAACATAAATTAAAGAAACATTAGAAATTAGAAGAAATGGACAAAAAATAAAATTTCAAAACTTAAATAATTGAAGAAAAAGCGACTGAACTTACCATGCGATCCTCCAGAGAGGCAATAAATTGAGCACCCAAGTTATGTTTGAAGACGCCCTTCCCTTTACGGTCGCTCTTGCGGTTGGTAGAGTTGGTGGAAGAAGTTTCTTTCGTCTCTTCCTTATCCCAATGCGCACACAACTCCGTCCAGACCGTGTTGTTTATCGACTTTGGAACCTTTTAATAATAAAGAAAAGAAAATAGTTTAATAAAAAAAAAATAGTTTAATAAATTAAAAAAATTGTTTAATAAATTAAATCAAACCTTGTTGATTTCCCACTTCTTCTTCCACTCGTGGATCTACTTCCCATAATTGTCCATAACTTTATGGACGAAGTGGTGATAGATAAAGAGCGTCTCATCGGAATTCCTGTTGAATTCTTGCTGAAAAAAAAAACACAATTAGTAGAAAATATATATTAAAGATTAAAAATATAAGTAAAAAATTAGAATACTTACCGCAAACTGACGAAATCACAGATGCTGCTTGTCGGTAGGGAAGTGAGTGAAAGTCGGATGTCCCTTGTCGAGGGCCGAGTACAACATAAGGTTGATCTATGCGCTGATCCCGTTCCCGGATCGGTTGAACCTAATAAAAAGAACAAACGCTTAATAATGAATCAAATTTTAATGAAAAAAATATATGTTTAATTACCATGTTTGACCCCGTCCATGTGGATACGGAGTGAGATAGGGATGATTGATCAAATAATATTATTTTCATGATTTTGATGTAATTGACATTCTTATATTTATGTTGTTCTTTTTCTATAAGCGTTTGAGTATATTTTGATGTTAATCTTCCGTTTCAGGTTTGAAAACCTTTAATTGGGGTTCACTGGATCCAAAGTCCTATCAAATGTGGAACGAACCTATATGTTTACCTCAGGTCATGCTAAAACACATGTTCTCATATGGTATTTTTACATATTTAGATTCATTATAAAATATGTAACTTTTATAATATTTGGTCTTCTAATAAGTTCTGTATTGTTTCTAAAAATAATAATTAGGTTTTAGTTCTTCATATTGTCGTTCAAATTCATTACTGTAAATTTAAAATATTTTTTCTTTTAGTCAATTTTTTTATTCTCTTGAACTTAAATTATAATCATACTCATTGAACAATTATATTTTCGTAGGAAAAAATTAACAATTATAATACTAGTGTTAATTAAATCACTAACCACGTTCTCTTTGTTAATAACAAAAGAAGTTATCGATCATTCTCCAAAAAAATCAGTTCGATTATTATTTTTGATTTCTGATGTATACTCAATTTCTCAAGATTTAACCCAGATACATAAACAATTTTCTATTCTTGGAATCTCGATCCAACTTGCAAATAGAAGTGTGTAAACAGTTCAACTTATACGGTGAACGTATCGTAGATTTAAGAAATTCTCTATTTTTGGGTCCTAATATGTTGAAATCAGATCTTTTATGGCAAATTTATACTTTAAAGATAAAACAACAAGGAAAAAGACGACAAATGATCATTTGTGTGATTACTGCGGCCATTGTTATGTTGCACGAAACCCTAAAATGTCGAAGAAGATGAAACTTCTTTTTTTTGCTAAAATATCAATACTTTTAAACGAGGATCATGACCAATTGATTGAAGTTTAGTCCCACAATAACAATCTTATATATATTTTATAACCACTTCTATAATTCCAAATTAATAGGAATCCACTTCTTCGTGGCGTACTAAAAAACTGTCGACAACCTTTTAATATTAGAATCAACTTTTGCATTTTACTCAACTTTTAACAACTACAACTCAATAATCATATTATATTCACTATTTATATTATATATTTATAAATATTAATTCCAATTTAAATAACAAAATCAAATTATATAAGTAAATTTAACAAATTGTATCAAAAAGTTTTAAAGTATAAAAATGATTTTAATACAAAATAGCTTATAATTTAAATATTTTATTTTAATCTATTATATTTAAACAACATCAAGATCTATTGACATAAACCTGGTACAATTATTAAAATCTCTTATTAATCATATAATAAATATATCATACAAAGAAAAACACAAATATTAATAAAACATATATATAAAAATTAAATTTAAGGGCGGGTCAAAATCTAGTTTTCATTAAAATTTAGAAAAGAAAAATTATATTAAATAAATTGTTTTCAAATATAGTTTTTAGGATTTTGAAAAAAGAAAATTTCTAAAACAAATACTACTAAATATTTTTTTTTTAAATCGTTTTTACTATTAAATAATTTTTTTTAAGTAGTTTTTTTTTCAAAATTCGTTTTATTATCTTAATATATATATATTTGTAATCATTGTATATTTAAACACATGTCACAATATTAGAAGAAAAATTATTATCAAATAATCTTTTGCAATTATCTTTTGATTAGGATTTTAAAAAAGGAAAATTACTATTAAATAATATATATAATAAGTTTTTTAATAAATTCGTTTTTGTTAATATATTAGTATATATATTTTTAATTATGAGATAGATTAACACGTGTCATAATCTTACATATATAATTGCCATGTGTCGCGATCATGTTAATTAACAACTTTGAAGAACCAAGCTTTATATAATAAGATTGGGGGGATTTTATGTTAAATAAAGTTTTTCGGAAAAATATAAAATAAAGTATTTTGAGAGTTATTATTTATTAACTTACATACTTAATTTGAGGGGTTTTATTCGAAATAAATTTTTTTACATCATAGAGGTGTACATGAGATATATTTTTTGTCAACGGTTCGTTTTATTAAAACAACAGCCCAAAGGGAAAGGATACAAACATTCTCACTACATATTAAGCTCAACTTGAAGCCCATATTTTACAGATAATTACAATCGTAAAATAATTAAAAATAGTTAAGGAAAAAGAAAAGCTTTCAACTTTAAAATAGCTGATCGTGTCGAGACGGCAGCAGCACACTTGTCGTCCTTCCCAAAAGCTTCTCCGGTGTTTTCGCAGTCGCAAATCTGAACCGTTAACTAGGTATAATATATTTAACCTTATATTTAAGCTTCTCCGTTTCTGATATATATCTGTGGATCTGTCTTTGTCGGATTACCCACTTCGCCATGTCTTCTCTCCGCTTATTATCTGTTCCGTTGTTGTTGTTGACGTGTGTTTTTAAATTAGATGAAAGTAGTAAAGAACTAAACTTTGGTAGTGAAACTGTAGTTAGACAGTGTCTTATTGATCCGATTCTTATTGCTAACAGGTTTTTGTTCTTCTGGGTTTTCGACTCGACCGATTATTTAACAGAAAGTGATTTGCTTTTTCTTCTAGATTCTGTATAATTGTGTTGTGACAAGTAATTGGTTCAAGTTAATCTGTATAGTTGTGCTGATAAGAGAAATCACTGTATCTGGTATGAATTCATTTCTCTTCAAAAAGTCTCTCTTTTTTTAATGGCAAACATTTTCTGAAGATCTTCCATCATTGATTTTGCTTTTACATCTGTACACACACATTATCTGAACATGCATCATGTGCTCACTCACTCCTTGGAACTTCTTTCTTTCATAGATCCTTACCATTCTGTAATTAACTCTAATTTCTCTTAAAATGAAGCTAGAAGAATCATTAGAATAAGAACTAGTGAACAAAAGGAATATGGGAACTCACATCAATTTCAATAACTTAGGAGGTGGTGGAAGTAACCAGATGAAGCCAACAGATACTCCCAATCCCTTGGCGAGACAGTCCTCTGTTTATTCCCTAACCTTTGATGAGCTTCAGAGCACATTCTGTGGACCGGGGAAAGATTTAGGGTCGATGAACATGGATGAGCTCCTGAAGAGCATATGGACTGCTGAAGAAGCTCAGGCCATGACTTCTTCAGCGGTTGCGCAACCCAACGACGGTGTGAATCTCCAGAGGCAAGGCTCGTTGACTTTGCCTAGAACGATCAGTCAGAAGACTGTTGATGAGGTCTGGAAATTCCTGATCGCCAAGGATGGTGACATGGGAGGTAGCAGCAATGTTGAGTCTAATGCACCTCCTGGGAGGCAGCAGACTCTAGGGGAGATGACGCTTGAGGACTTTATGTTTCGCGCTGGCGTTGTAAGAGAAGATAACAACCTATCATTCAATGGTGGTAATGATTCCATGATCTTGAATCAGCCACAACATCAGTTTCAGCAACAGTCACATCCACAGCAGCAGCATCCTCACCAGGGGCTGCCTCAAACCATTTTTCCTAAACAAGGAAACGTAGAATTTACTGCGCCTGTGGGTATGGTCAACAAGGGCTTCACTGAGGCTGTGAATAACTCCATGAACAATGATAATGGATTAGCTAGTTTCAGAAGAGAAGGGGTTAAAATTGCAGCAACATCTCCAGGGACAAGCAGCGCGGAGAATAATTCCTTGTCACCAGTTCCTTATGTGCTTAACCGAGGAAGAAGAAGCAATACGGGTGTAGAGAAGGTTATCGAGAGGAGGCAAAGGAGGATGATCAAGAACAGGGAATCAGCTGCTAGATCTAGAGCTCGGAAGCAAGTGAGTATTAATTTAACCAAACTGTTATATACAACTCTTTTTGCTTGGTTTGACTATTATGTTGGTCTTGAATCTTTTGCACTCATTATCCATTAATTGCAGGCTTATACCTTGGAACTGGAAGCCGAAATTGAAAAGCTCAAGAAAGTGAATCAAAAATTGCAGGGAAAACAGGTTTCTTTCGTTTCTATGATTCTTTTCCTGCTTCTCCTTCTCAGAATATAGCCGCTTGGTTCTGACACTGAACTTCCCCTCCGTTGCAGGCTGAAATGATGGAGATGCAGAAGAATGAGGTAACTGTCAACGACTTTATTAGTTTTTTTTTATCAGTTCATCTACAAACCATGGACTCTGCAGCATCATAAAAGACCTAATTTTAAACCCATAAATGGTCTAATAGTTACTGACACCCAACCATTTTTGTTTCTGATTGTACATCTAGTTAACGATCATCACAAAAATGATCTTAGTTCTGTTGTTCACGACTAGTGCTTTTGAATTGGCAGGTGAATGAACCGTCGAAGCAACCGTGGGGCAGCAAGAGGCAGTGCCTGAGAAGGACACTAACCGGTCCTTGGTAAAATCAGAATGTAGCAACATGTACCGATCATACCAGACACCGGTTTGCATGGGAATAATGTACTAGGAGATAGTGATACCTGTACAGAAGATTAAGAGAAATTTTATTAAGTGAGAATCTCAGGTTACACAGTAGAAGTATCATATTATGTTTTGTGCCCTGGCCTTCATTAGTCTAGCTAGGTAGGTTAGATAATATTATGTTTTGTGCTTTCTAGTGTTATGGGGTTTTCTACAAGCGTTATTTATATGTTCACCACTTATTAGAAATTTGCTTTTCTCCTGAGATTTACAGTTAAATTTTGATTCTGTTAGAAAACATATTATTATCTTCCAAAATTGCAATTAGAAAACAGTTTGATGACACGAAGTGCCAAAATTCTAGAAGTGAATCGAAAAGAGAGACCATTTGGTGGAGAGCCAGTCTCAACCAGGAAACTCCGGCTACAATGTGACCTCGAGGAAGAAGCCAAGTCACCTCTCGGTGACCAGCCTTTATCCTCCTCAACAGCCGTTGCAAGCTCAAGATGCAATGGATCACAGCTTTCACTTAACAGCCTCAGGACTTGCTCGATTGATGGCCTAGCCACGCCTTCTTTTTCTGTGCACCACCTCTGAGCTGTTCTCCATCTATGCAGTCTTTGATTCTTGAATCCACCAGATGTATGCGTCTTGATTCTGATGCTAGTAAAAGCTGAGACAACTCTGAGTAGATATCAAGAAAATCAGACAAAGAAACAAACCATAGTAAGAACTAAGAAGACTGTGTCATGTGTATACCTGGAGCAACGCTAAGCTCAGCCACATTAAAGACGTAGCTAGCAAGTTCGAGGGCACCTGAATTATCAACCTGACTAGCTAATGCAGCATAGCTTGCATCTCCACTAGACTACGTGTGTAGGCAATACCAGAATTCAAGCAACTCTTGCATTGATCTCCCTGTGAAAGAGAGTTTCTAGAAACATCTCCAATCCACATTAGCTCCATGGTTCAAGAGATGAAAGTGATGCAGGTATGAGTCAAGTGTGGTTGCTTAAAACACCCATAGAAGCATGATTATGTTGCGAAACTAGAGAATAGAATCTGTATGTTTCTGTAATATTCATAAACATAAGGAACCTTTATATATAGGGAATTACACATCATAGAATAATGGAAAGACTAGAATATGAAAATACAAACATGAAAAGAGTACAAATCATAAGTCTAAAGTAAATAGGAAAATAGCCAAAGGAGAAAAGGAAGTAACCGACTCTCTCTCTCTCTCTCTAGGGCGCGGCTGTCTCTCTCTCTCTAGACGGGCCGACTCTCTCTCTAAGATATGGCCCGGTTATGGACATCCACAATATAAATTATAACACTCCCCCTTAGATGCCATAACCATACAGAGTTTGTAATACGCTTTATATGTTGTCTCATTAAAACCTTACCAGGAAAACCCAGTGGGACAAAACCATGGTGAAGGAAAAAAAGTACAACATGTATTACTCCCCCTGTTCTGAACATCACTGAAGGTCTTTCAGTCTACGCATCCCAATCTGATGCGTGAGCTTTCTGAACGTGCAGGTAGGAAGTGATTTGGTGAACAGGTCGGCTGAGTTGTCACTGGAACGCACTTGGACGACTTGGACCTCGCCGACTTTCTGAAGCTCGTGCGTGAAGAAGAACTTAGGCAGTATGTGCTTCGTCCGGTCTCCTTTGATGTAGCCGTCCTTGAGCTGAGCAATGCAAGCTGCATTGTCCTCATACATGATCGTTGGTGCGTCCTTGCCTTCGGTCATCCCACAATCGACTCGGATGTGGTTGGTCATGGACCGTAACCATACAGACTCGCGGCTGGCCTCGTGAATAGCCAAGATCTCCGAATGGTTTGATGAAGTGGCCGCGATCGTCTGTTTCATGGAACGCCATGATATGGCCGTACCACCATGAGTAAAGACGTAGCCGGTCTGTGATCGAGCATTGTGAGGATCTGAGAGATAACCTGCATCAGCAAAGCCAACTAACCCTTCTTTGTTATGGTTAGTGTAAAATAAACTCAAGTCTTTCGTTCCTTGCAGGTAACGAAGAACATGTTTAATCCCGTCCCAGTGCCTTTGGGTTGGATAAGAGCTAAACCTAGATAATAGGTTCACGGCAAAGCATATATCTGGTCGTGTGTGACTCGCCAGATACATCAAAGCTCCTATGGCACTGAGATATGACACTTCGGGACCTAGGACATCTCCATCGTCCATCTTAGGACGGAACAGATCAGTGTCCAAGCCTAGAGACCCAACGACCATGGGGCTAGACAATGGGTGAGACTCGGCCATATTTAATCTCTTGAGTACTTTTTCTGGATATGCCATTTGATGCACAAGGATTCCATCTTTAATGTACTCAAGTTGTAATCCCAAGCAAAACTTTGTTTTTCCAAGATCTTTCATCTTGAATTCTTTCTTAAGATATTCAACTGTTTGGAAGATTTCTCCAGAGGTTCCTAGGATATTTAAATCATCAACATACACTGCTATAATCACAAAGCCCTGGCCGAATTTCTTTATAAAAATACAAGGACTGATCGGATCATTCTTGTATCCTTCTCTCTCTAGGTACTCACTTAGCCTATTGTACCACATACGACCTGATTGTTTCAATCCATAAAGTGACTTATTCAACTTTATACAATACTGTTCTCGAGAACTCTCTTTGTTTTTCAATTCAATACCCTCTGGGACTTTCATATAAATTTTATTATCCAGTGGACCATATAAGTATGCAGTTACTACATCCATTAACCGCAAGTCTAATTTTTCTCTTATGACCAGACTTATTAAGAATCTAAAAGTAGTAGCATCCACCACAAGGGAATATGTTTCCTCATAATCGATTCCTGGTCTCTGTGAGAATCCTTGTGCAACAAGCCGTGCTTTATATCTAACGACCTCGCCGTGTTTATTTATTTTTCTCACAAAGACCCACTTATAGCCGACTGGTTTAACATCATAAGGAGTCCGGACTATTGGTCCAAAGACATCTCTCTTCTTTAAAGAGTTTAACTCCACGTTTATAGCTTATTTCCATTTGATCCAATCTGATCATTGAGTGCACTCATAAATAGACGTGGGTTCATGATCCTCATTCAAATCCATAAGTTCAAGTGCTACCTTGTATGCAAATATATCATCAATGTCTACATTCTTTCTGTTCCATTGTATCTCAGACAAGACATAATTTATTGAGATCTCATTATTATCAGGGCCTTCAGTACCTTGAATCTTGGCGTCCCAGGAATCAGTATTAGATACATCAGGGCCGACCGCATCTAAGAGTTTATGATCGGCCGCGATCGCTATTAGGGTTTTGGGATCGGCCGCGGCTAAGTCCCGGGATTTAGGAACGGCCGCGGTCGTGTCTAGGGTTTCAACAATCTCGATTTCATTCTCTGCACCTTTCTTAGTTTTCCGAGGGTTCTTATCGTTGGAACCTATTGGTCTACCACGTTTCAAACGTTGTCTAGACTCTGTAGCAACTTGATTGTGTCCCTCTTGAACATCAATTCTTATTGGTGCATTAACAGCTGGTATATATGACTTAGTCACTCTTTTCGGGTCAGCAAAAGAATCTGGCAATTGATTAGCTAGCTTTTATAAATGTATAATCTTTTGGACTTCTAAATCACATTCCTGAGTCCGAGGATCTTGCCAAGATAAGGATGTTTGATTCCATGTAATTTATTTTACCAACTTATTGCTATCTCCCCCTAATGTTGGATGTTCGGATTCATCAAAGTGACAATCCGCATACCTGGCCTTAAATAAATCACCCGTTGTTGGCTCAACGTATTTTATAATCGTGGGAGAATCAAATCCAACATATATCCCCATCTTCCTTTGAGGTCTCATCGTTGTTCTCTGTGGTGGAGCAATGGATCATAAACGGCACAACCAAATGTCTTAAGATGAGATATGTCTAGCTCATGACCCGTAAGCAATTGTGATGGGAAATATCTATGTTCACTAGACGGTCTTATACGAATCAGTTCGGCCGCGTGCAAGACCGCGTGTCCCCAAGCTGTGGCCAGAAGCTTAGACCTCATAAGCAATGGTCTAGCTATTAGCTGAATTCGTTTTATGAATGATTCGGCCAAGCCGTTCTGTGTATGTACATGTGCCATGGAGTGTTCCACACTTACCCCCATAGACATACAGTAATCATTAAACGCTTGGGACGTGAACTCATAATCAATACTTTTATATCAAAAACTTTCATTCATTAATCTTTAAATAAGAAAACAAGTTCAAAGCAATCAAAACATAGAAAAAACAAAGCAAAGAACACAAAAACATAGATGGCCGAAATCAACTTTGATCTTTTAAACAATCAGACGTTTCATACTCCATGAGATCGTCTTGTTCATGATTGAAATCTTCTTCACCATCTTGATAAGTCATATGAGCTTGAGGATTCTTCCCTTTCAAACTCTCTTGGTAGAGGTCAACGAGATGTTTAGGAGCCCTACATGTCTTAGCCCAATGATTACCCATAACACATCTATGGCACACAGATTTGGTCGAGTTTTTTGGCTTAAAAGAAGTACCACGGCCTCGGCCATGTCCTCAGCCTCCATAGGAGTTTCCTTGGCCACGGCCATATGAGTTGCCTCGGCCTCAACCAAAGGATTTTAGGCCTCGACCATGTCCATGCCATTTTCCACGACCACGGCCGTGTTGGCTATCAATCTGAACATGATTCGATTCTTTCTTAGCCTCTACGGCCGCATGTGCCTCACGTAATGGGGTTGATCCAGGAGGTCTCAATTCACTGTTCCTCATCAACAGTTCATTGTTCTTCTAAGCGAGCAAGAGACAAGAGATCAGATTAGCATAAGTAGAGAAGCCCTTCTCACGGTACTGTTGTTGTAACAACACATTGCTTGTGCGGAAGGTGGAAAAGGTTTTCTCAAGCATATCCTTATCCGTTATATCATCACCACACAGTTTCAACTTTGAAACTATTTTAAACAGGGCCGAGTTATACTCGTCCACGGAATTGAAGTCCTGGATTCTGAGATTCCTCCAATCACATCTAGCCTTTGGCAATAACACCGTTCTCTGGTGATCATATCTCGATTTCAACTCTGTCCAAAGGTCTAGAGGATTCTCAATAGTCAAATATTGATCTTTGAGACTCTCAATAAGATGATGGCGTATAATCAAGATGGCTTTGTATCTATCTTTCTCACTTGCATTATTGTCCTCGGTGATACATTCACCGAGTCTCTTGGATTTCAAGATGATCTTAGTATCAAGAGCCCATTGCAAGTAATTATCTCCAGAGAGATTTAGGGCAGTAAAATCTAAGTTGTTGATTTTCGACATCTGAAATTATATGTTTCATTCTTAGGATTATAGTGTTCAATGTTTTCTATAAGATGCAATCAAAAACAATAGAGTGTGGTCACACGACCAAACGGATATGATGCATGATAAGCCGCACGGCCAAGATAGATATGATGCAAGCCGCACAGCCAAGATAAGGATGATCAACCTTAGCAAACGGTTTCTATATGATCTTAATGCAATCGGTTTATACATCCTAGCAACATGGTTTCTAAGTGATCATGAAGCATGAAACCTCAATCAAACAATCAATCAATGCATCAAGGGATTTAGTTACTATCAACCTAACGATCATATTCAATGTGATTAATGCAATTAGGGTTTCAATATTAACAATGGCCGGTGGGATTAAGTTTTAAACAAGATGAAAAAAAATTAAACCTAGGCGATTTCCTAAACCTTAATTCATTCAATTGGATCATCAATTCAAACAACCAAATTCAAGAATGAGTTTAATCAATCCTAGCAATCGGTTCTATGTGATTATAATCAGATTCAAAACATTCAATCACACAAAACAATCAAAATCGATTTTGAATTAGGGTTTGCATGGTATGCATTGTGCATACACGCGGCTAGGCTTTAGGGAATTAGGGTTTCGATTTTAATCAAGCAATAAGATTCAATTTAGGTTATTAGGGATTGGATCTATTGCCTTAGGGTTTGGTTCTTAGGTTTTAGTTTTTCCTTAACCTCAGGACGGGTTGAATGGACCACCGAATAGAGAAGAACGCGAGCTGATCGTTGCTGTCGGGTTGTGAACAGGTTGCTGTCTGTAGCGAACGGATTGAAGCTGAGACGAGTCGCGAACGGGAGCAAGCAGCTATCGGGTCGCGAGCGTGCTGGCTATCGAGCTGCGAACGGTATCGGGTCGCGTCGAGCAGGCTGAGATCGTGTCTCGCGAACAGGCTGAAGTCGCGAGCTGAGGAACGGACTGAGGTCGCGAGCTGAGGAATGGACTGAGGTCGCGTGCTGAGATCGGGAACGCCTTGGATATGAGGTGAAAGGTTCTCGATCGGATTAGAGTTCGTCGTCGGGTTTAGGGTTTATCTCCGGCTAGGGTTTAGGGTTTGAGTCTCGGGAGTTTAGCTTAGGGTTCTTAGAGTAATCGTGGTGATAACGTGTTGTGAAACTAGAGAATATAATATGTATGTTTCTGTATTATTCATAAACATAAAGAGCCCTTTATACATAAGAAATTACACGTCATAGAATAATGGAAAGACTAGAATATGGAAATACAAACATGGAAAGAGTACAAATCATAAGTCTAAAGTAAATAGGAAAATAGCCAAAGGAGAAAAGGAAGTAGCCGACTCTCTCTCTCTCTCTCTCTAGGGTGCGGCCGTCTCTCTCTCTCTAGACGGGCTGACTCTTTCTCTAAGATATGGGCCGGTTATGGACATCCACAATATGAGTTATAACAGATTAAACATAATGATTGCATTTGTTTGTTATTTTGTGGTTTTTCTACTCTTTCAAGTGGCTATCTCTTCACATAGTTTCGTTTTCACAGATTTCATATACACCAATAGTTTTGCTAATTAGAAAGCATAGTTTTATAATCCAAGAAAACAACTTTTCCATGAAACAATAATCCAATAACTATGGTGTGAGGAAACTCAAATGTTTCATATCTCTGAATATAATTTACATGTGAATAACTACTTCAAATTTATAAGTTTGTGTGTTTTAATAATTTATACTCCCTCTATTTCATATAAAATGTCATCCTACCACTTCCTTTTGTCACAGAAGAATATCATCTTAAATTTATAATACAATTTATCTAATTCAAGTTAAATATTAATTGAAAAGTGAATTGATCTTTATAATATAAATAACAAGATGTGATCCCGTTGCGTTGCAACGGGTTTTGTTTGATGTTTTAATTTAATAAAAACCATAAAATAATAAATCATTTTATTAAAATATTATGATTGTTTTTTTGCATATGTTGTTTGAGATTTATCTTGTAATTAAAACTCGTTTTCACACATAAGCTCAAGCTAATATTTGTATTTTATAATCATGGTGCACATATGAGTTGTTATAAATTTTATACTAAGGATTAAAAAAAAATACTATACATAAATATTTAAACCGAACACAATCCCAAATAAGAAATGAAAAAAAAAAAGTTAACTACACCAATCGAATCAATGACAAAATTATACATGTTCTTATGTACTAATTTAATGTTTTATTAAATAAGTCTTAAAAATTTATTTTGTTAGGATTTTTTTTAAAAAGGAAAACATTCTATTTTATAAATCTCATTTTATTTACAGTTAAAAAATAATAATAAAAATTAAATACTCTTTTAAAATTTTGTTTAAGATTTTAGAAAATCTAAATTACTGTCATATAACCTATTACAATTATCTTCTCTTTACAATTTTGTATAATAAATATTTTTAAAATTGTTATTTTTACAATTCATATCAATACTAATTTTATACTTCTTTTGCTAATTAAATAATTTTTACTATCATGTTCATCATCAAACATTCTCTTAAGAATATTATCAAATAAAGTTTTACAATTTTTTTTGGTTAGGACTTAAAAATATTATACAAATTTCTTTTTTTTTAGGATTTTTTTATACAAAAGGAAAACAACTATCAAATATTCTTTTACAGTTTTGTAAGATTTTAGAAAAAGAAATTCATATTACATAATCTTTTACAAATATATTTTGTTAGGATTTAAAAAAATAAAATTTATATCAAATAACTCCCAGTTAATATTAACTATTTTTAAAAGTTGCAATTTTCAAAATTCGTTTTTTCAATATCATTAATATTTTTATAATTTTTCTTGTTAATTGAATAATTGTTACTATCATGTTTATCATTAAAATTTTGAAGTAAAAATTACTATTAAATAAAATTTTATAATTCTCTCTGGTCATGATTTAAAAAAAAGAAAAATTCTTAATTGGTTAAGATTAGAAAATAATTTTCTTTTAGAAATCTATTTTATTTAAGATTTTAGAAAAAGAAGAAGTTATTTTCACATAATGGAAGCTTTTATTGACACATTCACAATCTAATTTTTTTATTGACACATATCACAATCATATCAGGTGAGATATTTGAAGTTAATTTTGGTTTATATTTTTTAACACAAAATTATTAAAAAATAAAGTTACTTAATTAAAAGAAAAATAAGATTACTTTTACGTTTTATTTTATTTACATTTTTAAAAAGTATATTAATTAATTTATTTCTTTTAGATTTTTATACAACTATTTTATTTTTAACAGAAAAATTATGTTTAGTTATTTATATATTTTGTGTTATACATACAAACACATATTTATCATATTCACACATACTCATGTAAGACAATAACATCAAGATTAAAAGTTATGCTAGCATCATAAGATGTAATAATGATAATAAAAAGTTGTGTTGTATCAAGAAATTAAAAGAAAATACTCAGGTAATACTTTTCATGTAAATAGTATTGTGTTTTGTAAAAACAATATGTGGAAGCTTAAACCTAAATATAAATGTGAAATATTTGTAGCTATTTTTTGTCATAATTTTTTAACATACAATTATCTATTAAAAAAGAAAAGTTATTTACTTATAAGAAAATAGTAAGAGTACTTTTACAATTTTCTTTTAATTATGTTTTTTAAAAAGTAATATTATTTGTTTTAAAGTTATTTTTTGTGCATGTTTATATTAAATAATTTATTGTACTTGTAGGATTTTACAATTCATTTTTGTTTAACATTTGTTTCTTAAAAGTTAATGTTTATCTTTTATAATTCTCTATATTAATATTTTTAAAACATACATTGTAATGAAAAATAATAATAACAATAATAATAACAATAATAATAATAATACTATTAAATAATATTTATCTTTTATAATTCTCTATATTAATATTTTTAAAACATACATTGTAATGAAAAATAATAATAACAATAATAATAACAATAATAATAATAATAATAATAATAATACTATTAAATAATATTTATAATTATTTTTTAAGAAAAATCATTTTTATTATTTTAGTATAGATATTTTTGATTATGATATAGTTTAACACATATCACATTTTTAAATATATAACTACATGTATCACAATCATGTTAATTAACAATTTTGAAAAATCAAGCAAAATATAATCTTTTATAATTATATTTTCATTAAGAGTTCAGAGAAGAAAATTTATATTAAATAAATTGTTTTAAAATCTATTTTTAAGGATTTTGAAAAAGGAAAATTTCTAAAAAAATTACTACTATATATTTTCTAAAAATCATTTTTACTATTAAATAATTTTTAAAAGTAGTTTTTTCAAAATTCGTTTTTATTATCTTATTATATATATTTTTAATTATTATATATTTAAACACATGTCACAATATTAGAAAGTAAATTATTATCAAATAATCTTTTGCAATAATCTTTTGACTACGATTTTAAAAAAGAAAAAATACTATTAAATAATATATATAATAAAATTTTTTTATAAAATTCGTTTTTGTTAATATCTTAATATATATATTTTTAATTATGAGATAGATTAACACATGTCACAATCTTAAATATATAATTGCTATGTGTTGAGATCAAATTAATTAGCAACTTTGAAGAAGCAAGATATATATAATAAAATTCTTTTTATCTTAAATACTATTAGCTAAATAAATATAATTATTAAGACCATATAAAATATTTCAATCGTTTTAAAACTTATGTAAGAATATCAAAATGACATTTTTTATAAAAATGATGGAGTATATAGTATTATACTTTTGGATGAACGTACGAGCATCGAAGATTTTCTGAAATCCAAACATGTGAGCCGTATAATTTATGAGAATGTATAAACTATTAATAATTCTGAAAAGTTATTTTAGTTATATTTCATTATTATTAACAAACAAAAAAAGATTAAAATTTTTTGAAAAAATATTTTATTTTGAAAAAAATATTTTATTTTGAAAAAAATATTTTATATCAAAAATAAAAATAAATTTTTTTGTATAAATTAAAAGATATCATTATTAAATTATAATTCTCTTAAAAACATAAAAAAGCAAAACAATTATTTAAAAAAAGCTGGAGACACTAGAAACACATTTTATGACATCAACTACATTTCTTTCACAAAGGTTTGCAAATATCTGTGTATCTTTTTTTTTTGTCATCCAAATATCTGTGTATCTATAACATTCTTTTGAGTGCAATCATAAGTGGTAGAACTTTTTTTTTTCTGAGGAAAAATTATACCAATTCTAATTTTTACTATATTCACTACAAGAAAACAGAAGCCTAACGAGGAAATTTAACGAGGAAAAACAATCCTTGTAAATTTACGTCGATTTTACGAGAAACTTACGTGAAAAAATAGTGTCATCGTTATTTCCTCGTAAAGTAACGACAAAAGCATTTCGTCGTAAAATCGATGTAAATTGATGTGTCTTTTACGAGGAAATACCTCGTAAATACGACGTAAACTTTGCGTGTTATTTACAAGGAAATAATTTACGTGTATTTAGCGAGACAATTTTGAATCCACCAACTTTGTAGGTGTTACACGTTTTTTTTCCACCTAATTAATTTTCGTCGTAAATTCATAGGAAAATTACAACTACCAGATTCAAAATTTCCTATAAATATGGATATTTGAACATCATTTTAAACACACCAACAACAAAAAACGTGAAAGAAAAAAAAATGGCTGGCTCTGGGACTATTTACGAGTTGCGGAAGTGGATGTATATGCATAGAGATGCTAACGGGAGAGTGACGAAAGAATACCATGCGGGGCTGAAGACATTTATGCATCAAGCAGATTCAACACCGCTCGCCCAAGAAAGTGGTAAGATGTTCTGTCCTTGTCGGAAATGCAACAATTCGAAACTGGCAAACCGTGAAAATGTTTGGAAGCATTTAATAAATAGAGGTTTCACGCCAAATTACTATATCTGGTTTCAATACGGAGAATGTTTTAATTATGATCAGAACGAAGCTAGTAGTAGTAATAGCAATTTTCAGGAAAAAGAACCGGTTGATCATCATTTGCATAATGAACATAGTTACCATCAGGAGGAGATAGTAGATTATGGTAGGGTTCATGATATGGTAGCTGATGCATTCGTAGCTCATGATGAAGATGAAGAACCTAATATAGATGCAAAAAAGTTTTACAAAATGTTAAACGCGGCGAATCAACCACTTTACAGTGGTTGTAGAGAAGGTCTCTCTAAATTGTCGTTGGCTGCTAGAATTATGAATATTAAAACTGATCACAATCTACCTGAAAGTTGCATGAACGAATGGACGGACTTGTTTAAAGAGTATTTGCCGGAAGACAATGTGTCTGTTGATTCTTAGTATGAGATTCAGAAACTGGTTTATAGTCTTGGGTTGCCTTCGACGATGATAGATGTTTGCATCGACAACTGCATGATCTATTGGGGAGATGATGAGAAGCTAGAAGAATGTCGATTCTGCAAGAAGCCACGATTCAAGCCGCAAGGACGGGGACGTAATAGGGTACCGTACCAAAGGATGTGGTACCTACCAATTACAGACAGATTGAAAAGATTGTATCAATCAGAGCAGACTGTTGGAAAGATGAGATGGCATGCCGAGCATACTCAGGCGGATGGTGAGATGACTCATCCATAAAATGCAAGAGCCAGGAAACATTTCAACAAAGTAAATCTGGATTTCGCTAGCAATAGCCGGAATGTGTATCTCGGACTATGCACATATGGATTTAGTCTGTTGGGACTGTCAGGGAGACAATATTCATTGTGGCCAGTCTTTCTTACACCATACAGCCTGCCACCGGAGATGTGCATGCAACGGGAGTTGCTATTCTTGACCATATTAATACTTGGTCCGAACCATCCAAAAAGGTCCCTGGATGTTTTCCTACAACCACTGATAAAAGAGTTGAAGGATTTGTGGTCAACAGGGGTGAGGACGTATGACTGTTCAACGAAGACGAATTTTACGATGCGAGCGATGCTTTTGTGGACTATAAGTGATTTTCCTGCCTATGGAATTTTGTCTGGATGGACTACACATGGGAGATTAGCTTGTCCATATTGTAATGGAACGACAAATGCGTTTCAACTGAAGAATGGTAGGAAGACAAGTTGGTTTGATTGTCACCGTCGATTTCTTCCCATTGGCCATCCTTACCGAAGAAACAAGAATTTGTTTAGGCACAAAAGGGTTGTGAGAGACACTCCTCCTCCATATCTAACTGGAGAACAAATTGAAGCGCAAATCAACTACTACAGAGCGAACGAAACAGTTCGTTGGGGTGGTAATTGGCATGTCCCTTGTAATATGTCTGATTCTTACGGTGTTCATAACAACTGGCACAAGAAGAGTATATTTTAGGAGTTGCCATATTGGAAGGATTTTCTTCTGCGCCACAACCTCGATGTGATGCATATAGAGAAGAATTTCTTTGAGAACATCATGAATACAATATTGAATGTCCCAGGGAAGACAAAAGATAACATAAAATCGAGGTTGGACTTGCCGGATATTTGCTCAAGAAGCGAGTTACATATTAAACGCAATGGACAAGTTCCCGTTCCGATATTCAGATTATCTTCAGAAAAAAAGTCGGTGTTGTTCAACTGGGTGGCATCAGAAGTGAAGTTCCCCGATGGGTATGTTTCGAATCTCTTTAGATGTGTTGAAAAGGGTCAAAAGTTCTCCGGGATGAAGAGTCATGATTGTCATGTCTTTATGCAACGACTACTGCCCTTTGCATTTGCGGAGCTACTTCCAACAAACGTACAAGAAGCACTTGCAGGTACGTAGTGTATTATATCACAATAATTTTATAACGGTATAATTTGCAAAATAATATATGACTAACAATGTGTTTAATTTTTTTTGGAATATAAAAGGCATTGG
Source organism: Brassica napus (assembly GCF_020379485.1). Classification (NCBI taxonomy): domain Eukaryota; kingdom Viridiplantae; phylum Streptophyta; class Magnoliopsida; order Brassicales; family Brassicaceae; genus Brassica; species Brassica napus. The sequence goes on from NC_063446.1 coordinate 29,948,955, forward strand.
AGCATTTTTCAGGGATCTGAGCACACACACTCTTAAAGAAGAAGTTGTGGAACATCTTCAGGAGAACATTCCCATCTTATTGTGCAACTTGGAGAAGATATTTCCTCCCGGATTTTTTGACATCATGGAGCATCTAGCTGTCCACCTCCCATATGAGGCATTGCTTTGTGGACCTGTACATTACGGATGGATGTATCAGTATGAGCGAGCCATGAAATATTTGAAGGGAAAAGCAAAGAATCTCGCCAAAGTTGAAGGTTCTATAATTGCTGGAAGTTTGACGGAAGAATTTTCTCACTTCACATTGTACTACTTTGCGTCAAAAGTACGTACCCGGAGAAGAGCTCCAAGAAGATATGATGATGGTGGTGTTGCGCCAACATATGCAGTTGCTGGTGTTCCAGACATCTTTAGCCAGATTGGGCGACTCGGTGGAAAGTCTAAAGAGGTTTGGTGGTCGAGTGAACAAGACGCTCATAGTGCACACACCTATATTCTACTCAATTGCGAGGATCCATTGATGCGTTATTTTGAAAGGTAACATATATTGACACTTCGAAACACATATAAGTATAATTAATTATATAATTGCGAGAGATTCATTCTTATAAAATGTGATTTTACAGCATATTTGTTTCTCAAGTCGAAGAAACATTTTCTGGTATATCCACAAATGACGTAGACAAAAGGAAAGATCAACACTTCATTAAGTGGTTGCGGAATCATGTATTAACTCAAACTCTTTTTTCATACATGATCTGTATTTCATTAACATTCTCTTTATTTTTGCAGGTTGATTATGACGACGACGATGCAGATTATCCTAAGTGGTTACACGAAGTAATTCAATCTCCACTTGTAAAGGTCACCACATCACAGATGTATTTCACACGAGGCTATACTATTCATACATATGAGTATGGTAGACAGCGGGCGACCAGTAACTATGGAATATGTGTGAAAGGGGAAACAGATTTCTACGGGATCTTGACGGAGATTATTGAAGTCGAATTTCCAGGGATACTGAAGCTGAAATGCGTCCTCTTCAAATGTGAATGGTTCGATCCCGTCGTCAACAGAAGTGTTCGGTCTAACAAATTCGGTGTAGTTTAATGAAAATGATGATGTTTCTAGTGATGACGAGAATGTCGATGTATCCGATTGATGTATTTGATTTTGTGTAGTGTGTTTTATGAATAAGATGTGGGAGTTTGTTTTATGAATAAGGTAATGTGGGGTTTGTTTTATGAATAAGGTAATGTGGGAGTTGTGGTTTGGAATGGAAATAAAGATGAGGTTTGGAATATATGAAGTACAAAATAAGGAATATGGGGTTTGGGGTTTGCGGTTTCGGACTCTAGGGATTTAAATATAACACTCGTTAATTCCACGTAAGTAAAAATCGTCGTAAAGGACTCGTAAGCCAAAGAGGAAATAACGACGAAATATAAAAAATAAAGAACGCGAAGCTCGTTAATTCCACGTAAGCGCAAATCGTCGTAAACACCACGTAGGATGAAATCGTCGTAAATACCACGTATGCGAAATCGTCGTAAACACCACGTAAGCCAACGAGAAAATAACGACGAAATTTAAAAATAAAGATGGGGTTTGGAATATATGAAGTAGAAAATAAGGAATATGGGGTTTGGGGTTTGGAGTTTCGGATTTAGGGTTTAGGGTTTGGGGTTTCAGATTTGGGGTTTGGGGTTTGGGGTTTGGGGTTTAGGGTTTCGGATTTTAGGATTTAAACATATTACTCGTTAATTCCACGTAAGCAGAAATCGTCGTAAACACCACGTAAAAGGATTTAAACAAAACACTCGTTAATTCCACGTAAGCAGAAATCGTCATAAACACCACGTATGCAAAAATCGTCGTAAATACCTCGTATTGTAAAAACTAGAAAAAAAAAAGGAGAAAAATACCAGATTAACATGTGGCAAGACTTCCAGCAATTATAATACGTAAGTCTCGCCCACATGAATTCTAGTATCTTCTCCTTTTCTTTTTTTTTTCAAATATTTATAATTTTAATAAGATTTTGCTGAGGAATTTGATTTGAGATAGGGTGTGATTTGGGAGTTTGTTTGTGTGGTTTGAGAATGAGAGTTGTGGGTATATTTATAGGAAAACAAAGCTCGTTAATTCCACGTAAGCAAAATCGTCGTTAATACCTCCTATATAAAAACACGGGCCTTTGTAATTCCTCGCAATTTCCTCGTACAAAAAAACACGGACCTTTGTAACTGCTCGCTATTTCGTCGTAACCTTACGAAGAATTTGCGACGATATGTAATCTTATATATACTCCCGAGCGCTCACTCTTTGTTTCCTCTCTACTTCCTCTCCACTTCCTCTCCATTTCGTAGCAATGGTAAGCCTCTTTAATTTCTCTCTAATTTGGTTAGTTTAGGATAGATTAGGTGGTTAGTATAGGAATTTAGATAGGTTTACGGATTTTATGTTATTTAGTGTTGATTAGGTGGATAATGTTGGGAAATATACTGTTGATGTTAATTTTAAAAATTAAAATTTTTTTTCCAGGTTCGAAAAGGAAGACTTACTGCCCATTACAGAGAGATGTTCGGTGAGTCGGGTAGTCGTTTAGACCCGGCCTCTTCTTCAGCTCCCGGTTCTTCGGGTCAGGAGACTGTCCCCGAGACTCAGTACACTCAGAGAGTCTCTGGGTCTACTTCTTCTAGAGCACCATCGGCTCCTCATGTGCCTTCCCCGATGGCTCATCCGACGATGCCTGCTCCTGTGCCTCCTCCGATGGCACCTCCGATGGCCGCCGATATTCATCCCGATTTGATGGTGCCTCCGAGTGCTCCTTACTCGCAGTACACTGTAGAGGACATTATCCGTCTGCCAGGCAGAGAAGGTTTACCAGTCATCGACCGGACGGAACTTTGTGGTATGTTGCACTAAATTTTTTTTTAATTCGTTTAAAATTTTTTTATAACATTAAAAAATAATTTATATTTTAAATTTGTATTTTCCAGGTGGGGGGGTTGACAACTGTCTTGCATCGGACGTAACCGACACGATCAAAGGTTACTCCTCCATGGCACATCCGAACTGGAGTAAGACGCCTCACTACGTCAGAAAGACGTGGTTCAAAATTTACGCTGTAAGTTTCTATTAATTAATTATATATACTTTAATTTTTTCATGATTTATATATATACTTTCTAAAATACTAATTGTTAATTTATTTTTTCCAACAGCAAAAATATAATTGGGCCTTGGGGATCACTGAGAGGGTGAGGAAGAAGTTTAATGCGAAGGCGAAAGCTCGCTTGTTGGACACGGTCTCCAACTGGAAGGGTGACTGGATCGTGAAGGGGTATGAGCGTGGCAAACCCGCTGAGCTCACCACGGATGTGTGAGATGACCTCATCCGTTATTGGCGTCTTCCTGATTCCATTAGAATCGTCCAGTCTTGCTCTGACTCCCGTAACACGGTCGATGAGCACGGAAACGGGCCGATGCTTCACATTACGGGCCAAAAACCCCACGCCGGTGTCCGTTTGGAAATGGTAATTAAATATTTTATTAAATAAATTTTTTAATATATATATTTTTATTCTAACTTTCTTAAATGTTTTTTATGCCAAAGAGACGGGACATCTCCCGTCTCTTATGGAACTTTACGAGAGGACCCACAAGAACAAGGCGGACGTATTTGTAGGTGGCAAGTCCGAGCAAATCTACAACGACGTGGTTGCTCGGGTTGAAGACCGCCAGACCCAGCTGACCCAGCAGTCTACCGACGGATTACCCGTCACCATATCCACACTTGAAGTGGATAAAATTTACGAGGAGGTAAATTTTCAAAAAAATTTATTTTTTATTATTCATTTAATATAATTTTAAATTTTTACTAACAATATTTATTTTTTGTTTTTAAGGTTGTTCCTAAAAAAAAGGGACGGACGTTGGGGATTGGTTCCGTCAACGATGTTCCGAGAGCGACATCATCTTATGGTCAGCAACGGGATGATGAAGTCAATGAGCTGCGTAACGAGTTGGCCGCGACAAAATCTCGTATGGGTGGAGTCGAGGGCTTCTTGGACGTTATAGCGACCACAAATCCGGAATGGGAGTCCATGTTGAGGAACATGAGACAACAACATCCCATTCGAGGCGAGTCATCCGACGTACATAACGAGGCGGATGTTACGAGGAGGAGTGATGAATTCTACCAGGCGATGAACGACCCTTAGTTTTTTTTTTCCGCTTGTTGTATTATAAATTCAAAACTTATTTATATATAAAATATTTTCGTATTGATTTTTTTATTTTAAATTATAATTTTATTAATAAATTAAATAATTTTAATTATTTTTTATTATATTTTTAAATTCTGTAAAATAATAAAAACGAAGTAAATTCGTAGCTAATGTACGACCTATTTACGTGAAAACCTTACGAGGAAATGACGAGAAATAATAAACGAGTATTTTACGAGAAAACATTTACGAGGAAATAACGAGGAAAGATTAACGAGTATTTTACGAGGAAATACTTTCGTGGTAGTTACGTGTATTTTGCGAGGAAACACTTTCAAGGTATTTACGTGTAGTTTACGAGGAATCGTACGAGGTATTTACGAGGAAATATAGCGACCTCCTTACGTGGAATATTTACGTGGTTTTTACAACGAAATGATGTGCTTCGTCTTTACGACGAAATATTGTCCTCGCTAAGTTACGACGAACTGGCGAGAAAATATCTGTTACGACGGATGAGTAACGAGCAAACGTGTTTCCTCGCTAATTCGTCATAAAGCCTCTTTTACGACGAAGTCACGAAGAAAACCATCCTCGTTAATATTATGTTTTCTTGTAGTGATTGTATATTTCAAAATCTTGTCTCAAAATATGTTAACCATCAAATTATAGATACCGATATATATATAAATATCGGTATCTATAATTTGATGGTTATCATATTCAATAACAAGATTTTGAAATATACAATATATTCAATATATCTATATATATTTTAAATTAAATATTTTTTCCATATAATTATAAACCAAATTTGAAAATATTTATTAACTATTTAACGGATTGTATTATTCACACTAAGTCATATTCAACAAAACATATGTGGTAGAAAATGTTATTCTCCATATTTGTTTAGCGCGTGTTTTCTACGCGGTCCAAAATATATATTCAATTCCAATTATGAAAAATTTGTTCTTAGTTACTCAAATAGGCAGACTGATTTTACTATATATCACACTAAACCCTTGGTTGGTAACCATAAATCACATATCATCTTCTCAATATTCTACTATCTTCACTGCTTAAGCATGCCTCCTCCTCCTGTTGCTGTTTACAGATCGGATGATTTCTTAGCCCGTACTGCTTTTTTCCTGAGATTTCCTGTAGCTGCTTTGACCGAAGCACTTGAAAACCGAACTCCCAGTGAACAACGAACTGTAAAATTGATTTTATTTTTATATGATGGTTATCTTTCAAAAATACAAGTTTACTTATCTTTTTCTCATACTTTAATTGTTCTTTCGTAGTTGATTGGTGAGACGCTCTACCCTTTGGTGGAATTACTCCAGCCATTGTTTGCACCAAAAATCACAGGAATGCTTCTTGAACTACCCCGAACCCAAATCTTTCGGTGCATAGAATCACCAGAAGTCCTCAAAGAGAAGGTTAATGAGGCAATTGATGTTTTAGTGGACTGGTATCCCCAACAGATGAAGCTAAACGAGCAAGAAGCTAAGGAGTTTCGAGCAGCCATGCTCTTATCTAAGCTTTGATGTGATTTTGCTTGGTTTAATTATGTTTGATGTTGCATTTTGATTCTGAATAAAAAGCTTAAGATTATATCATTATTGGTAATGTACTCAATGTTCTAATGAAAAACTGTTAAAAACATCTATTTTGTTTTTATTTGTCCAAAAATAATAAAGGGATTTACCAAATATGACTCAAAACTTGATTTTGATTGCAAAAGTATACCCAAATTTGAATCAAATGCAAAAGTAACAAAAAACTCTTGTGAAATTACAGCCAGCCCATTGTGACAAAAAAAAAACAGAACTCATTTTTACGAATATATCTCCGCTAAGTCTTCTGAGTCTTCTGAGATTCTCTTAAGTCTTCTGAACGACGTCCACGGAAGTCGTCTGGTATAGTTGATCTTAAAAATAATTTATAAATTTTGTAAAAAATATTTTCATAAGCGAAAAATTAAAATTATGTAATTATAAACAGTTTTAATTGATATAAATTAAGATATAATAAAATTGAATTGTTTTCAACATAGATGAGTGAAAGTAGTGAATCAAGATATTCTTTGGTCTAGGGTTTGGCAACATATGTTATAGTATTGTATGTATTCTTATGGTTAGATTTGGAAAGCTTAAATGTTTTTTTGAAAAATTAAATTTTTATCTACATGTGATTATTTTTGTGTATAGTAAACACTTTTTAAGTTTAATTTGATTTTATGAAGTGTTTAGTTAGTTAATTTAGCTTAGGAGTTATGTTTAGGGTCTAGACGACTAACATGTAAGTCGTCTGGGAAGTCTTCTAACTCCCGCTAAAAATATTTTAGTTTCCCGCTAAAAATATTTTAGTTTTCCGCTTAAAATATTGAAGTCTTCTGGGCGACTTACAAGTAAGTTGTCTAGTAAGTCTTCTGATCGAAAATATTTAACCTTCTTGGAATTTTTGTCTCCATATATAAAGAAAATTGGGAAAATTGCTTAAAGAGAACAAGAAAACAGCATAGTTGTCCCTTTAGTATAAATCCAATTTCAAGTTGTCCCTATAGTATAATATTTTCCATAATACCAAAAGTAACCTTTAATTAATTTATTAAACATAATTAATTGTATTTAAAAAAAATACAATAATGTTGGTTTAATAAAGTTGCCGGGAAAAAAAAAATCAGAACAAAAAGTGTAGAAACATTTGATTTCCCTAACCCTAAAAACTTCTTGGTCTCTCCGCCTCTCTCTTCAACGGCGAAGAACATGGCGATTGTGTCTGCTTCGTTGTGTTCCCTCCGGTGAAATCAACGACGGAAACCACCGAAGCTTCTCTATCATCCTCTCCGTCTCTCCGCCTCTCCGCTTCTCTCCACCTCTCTCCGTTTCTCGCCACCTCTCCTCTTCTCTCCGCCTCTCTCCGCGTCTCTCCTCCTCTCGCCGCCTCGTCGCTTCTCTCCAGACTTTTGATCCAACTCAACAATGTAATACACTTAACTTGGCTTCTTGTAAACCAGACTTTTGATCCAACTCAACAATCAAACCCGACCAGAACTAGATCCACAATAAACCTAAAACCCGACATATTTAAGATTAACTCAGCAATGAAACCCGACTTTTCACATTTTTTCAGATCTTATTTTCCTTCAATCTCCTTTTTCTCCCTGAGTCAGTTTCTCACACCCATGAATACTTCAAGGCGACATTCGTACGGGGTGCCATCTAGGTGCTGGTGCGAGAAAGGGGTTGTGATATTCTATTCGAGAACTGATGACAATCCTTACCGACGGTTTTATAGATGTGAAATAGGGGCACAGGTTCATAGTCTGATTCGATTTTCGATTTGTTATGTTCTTTTTTTGTCTGATTCGATATTTGATTGTGTAGGACAAACATGCTGATTTTTCATTCCATTTTGTTTCTCCTAACTTGATTTTCGTTTCTATGTAGCGAAAGAAGGAAAATCATTTATTTAAGTGGGTTGATGACGCCCTGCTTGATGAGATCCGAAGGGTAGAGGCTGAGCAAGGGAGAATTGTCGAAGAGATTGAAGATCTGAAAAGTAGTATCACACAGACAATAGAAGAAGAAGTTAGGAAGCAGAAAAATTCACTCGAATTAGGTTGCTTAGGAAGCATTCTATGGCTTTTTGGAAGATTAAGAAGCCAAGAATGAGTGAAATCAGTCTACTGGTTCTAAGTATCTTCTTCTTAGTGTTTTCTTGTCGTCTTTACCAGTCAACTAGTTCTTAGTATTGGCTTCAATTTGTGTTTTGTTGTTACATTGTTTGTGTCGACTTAACCAGTCTAGTGGTTCTTTATTTTTTGTGCTCAGTGTTCTGTTCTTACAATCCACCTTCCTTGTTGAAAAATCGGGCAGCAGCTATTGTCAAACAAACTCAAACTCAAATTCAAACTCAAACTCAAAAGCATAGTTGAACATAACATAAGTAAACAAACAGAGAGATAGAGAAGTGATGAGAAAATAATGTCAATATATAACAATGAAACTGAGAAAATAACCATACGAGAATTATCCAAAGTATAACAATCAAAATGAAAACAAATTTGATTGTTTTTAGAAGAAAAAACCATACGAGACAAGGCAATACTGCACTTTCAAACACCACAACTTGCATACTTGAACAAACCAACCTGTAACAGAAACATCCATACATGAACACAATTAAATCGAGATTGAAAAACATATAAACGAACTGGCTATATAATCTGACCCTTACCATATGTGACTGGCTATATTGGTATTTTACAAGTTGCTCTGTTGTGCCCACTAATACCACATCTACTACAATTGCGAGGCTGCCTCTTTTGTGATGTTTGCGATGACTGAATTTTATCTTTAACAGTTTTATATCTGTGTTTTCTATTCTTTCCAACTGATTTTCTTGACTCTGGTGGTAGCACATTGACCACGACAACATCTTCTGGCATGGACCAAGCATCCTCAGGAACAGCAATAGGATTGATGCTTTCATGATAAGCTTCTCGCCAAGCTTCTGTAGTGTAAAATAAATCAGTCAATGTGTGTGGCTGTTTGCCAACATGAAAACCAGCTTTAATTGCGTGCCGACAAGGTATCTTCATCAGGTTGTAATTCCCACATGAGCAAGTACGTCTATCCAAATCAACTAAGCAGTCGATTTTATCACCTCTAACAAGCAATCGACCATCGCTGACAGGGTAAACTGCAAATCTTTTGCCTTTCTCGGTTCTCCTTTCAATCTTTTTCTCCACATCTATGGTAAGAGGATGATTATGCTTTGAAATTTTTTTTTTACGGTTATAAAACCACCGAGTCAGCATTTCCCTGATACTGTCCAACAAGGGAATGATTGGATACTCTCTCGGCGAACGCAAAGCAGAGTTGATGGATTCGGCAGGGATTGTTGTCCTTATGTCATATCTATATCCAGAGAATTGACATCTTGCGCACTTTTGGACTTCAGCATCCCTTAGGTATTTTTCAATTGCCGGACTGATATTACACACATTAGCAAATATCTTTTCAAATTCAGCAACTCTATAAACCTTGGACGCCTTTGCAACCAACCCAACAAGTCCTTTCCCATGGTAATATGTTACCACATTATTCAACAAATGATGAATGCAAATACCATGTTTAGCTGTTGGATACACAGTCTCAAGCGCCTTAGCAATGGCCGCATGTCTTTCTGAAATGAAAGCCAAATGATGATCATCAGCAATGACAATATTTAGTTGTCTCATAAACCATTCCCAAAAATTTTCATTCTCTGAGTCGACTACTCCGAATTCAAGAGGATACAAATTATAATTTCTGTCTACGGCAGTTGCAACCAATAGAACTTCTTTGTATTTGTTCTTCAGAAAAGTGCCATCAACCACAATAACCCTCCTTATGACTCTGTTAAATCCTCGTATCGATTGCCCAAATGCAATAAACATGTACCGAAATCTCCCTTTGCTGTCAATCTCATACGATGAATGTGTACCCAGATTAGCCTCTCTCAGCATGTGCAAGTATTTCGGTATTTTTCCATAACTTCTCTCTGGTATACCTTTAACATCATTAACCGCATATTCACGAGCATCCCATGCTAAAGATTTCGTGATCTCACAGCCATGATCCATAAGCATAATCTGTATTATATCATTGCATTTCGGCCCTTCCTTAACCCCTTCATACCTATGCATAATTAGACTACCTATAGTTTTGGCCGAACCAGTCCTACCCGGTTTGGTTTTGCTTGAAGGTGCGCATGTATGTTCACCGACATACTTTTTGATAATGAAATATGCAGAATCCTTCAAACACTCTGCTCGAACACACCAATTGCATGCATTATCCTCACATCTAACATACCAAAGCTGTCTATCCATTTTGATAATCTCGTAGTGAAAGTTATGCTTCATTGCACATATCTCGAAAGTCGCCTTCAACAAAGTTTTGTTCTCAAACAATTGTCCCTTCTTAACAACATTGAGCACATAAAATTTTGACATCTTATGTATGTCCTCTTTGGCCGAGATCATGGTATCAGCATGATAGGCATCCTCATCAACTTCGACTCTGCTAATCTTTTCTTTCTTTTTCTCGCACTGCCTCTCAACAAACATAGGAGCTGGTTCGTTCCCCCTATCAACCGAGTTTCCCTCCTCTTGAGTAGTACTTGAATCAGCTGGCGACTTGTTAAGATCAAAGTCTGGTTCATTCAGATTCTCAACTTTGGCTTTAGATGTTACACACAATCGAGTAGAAACACACTTTTGAACAAAACCAACAAAATTTTGAAGCTGTCGATCATTTGCAATGATAACAGGTGGACAAGTTGATGTATTGATCAACTCAGTAGGTAGATAACTCGACTCCAAATCGGGTAAGCTATCTTCTTCCATATCAAAATCCTCCAAAACCATTCTTTTAAAAACCTCTAAGGTTGAACTTGATTCCAATAACAGTAGCCTAGCCCCTTTCTCATCAGCCGAAAAAACCCATCCCGTGGTTGCTCCAAACTCCCAAACACCACATGTTGTATAGATATGCATCATAGAACAAGAGTTTGGGAAAATCACAAGACAAACTATAGAGAAATCATAGGGAAATCATAGATTGGTGAAGAAGAACATTAAAAATCGTTTTTTATTTTATTTTTCACGAAGCAAATCAATGAAAACACGTTTTAGGAAGTTAGAATATTTTTAAAATGGCAACTTCCTTAATTTTCGAAAATACAGTTTTTTTTATCCGTAGAAGGCACCTTCTACACTGTGTAGAACATAACAAAATTCCAGAATGTAATTTCTACACTAAGTGGACGTTCGTGTATATTTTAGATTTTGCATTCCTGATAACTTAGAATACTCAATAAAAGTAGAAACATCTTTCTGAATAAAAGTAGCGATCATTACAAATAGTAGAATTCGTATTCCCCATATTTAGAATTATAGTAAAAAGTAGTTTGTACTTTCTAAAACAAGTAGATGGATGTTTTCATTCTAGAATTCACTTTCTACTCACCCGTTTTGGGTAGAAACAAAATTCTACTTTTAGTAGAACGTAATTTAAAAACATGATTTATTATGTTTTTCAACCCAAAAAAATATATGTGTTTGTGTAAATGGGTATTTTATTAATTGTTTATATTTTTAATAATTTTTTTGATTCTTATAACTATTTATTTCATTAATTTTAACATATGGAAAGGGTAAAAGAGAGAAAAAAATGAAAAAAAATGGATTTATACCATAGGGACAACTATGCTGTTTTCTTGTTCTCTTTTGGCAATTTTCGCAATTTTCCCAAGAAATTTTACACATTCTCTCTTCTCCTCTCAAATGGCTGCAACAAAAATTGTATATTCCTCATTCTAATACTCTCCAACCTCTCTCTAATCTCTTTGAACTTATAAACACCAAATTTTATATCAATTTATTATTTTTGTCTCATGTCTTTCTCACTAGTTTATCTTGTTTTGCAGGTTTTTCATCACATGGTTCTCATCTTCCACTCATTTAAAGGTAGATTTATTAAATTTAGATATGTATTTTTGTGTGTTCTATAAAGGTAGATCTATCTAATATTCCACTCATTTTCTCTATTTTTAAGCCATTTGAACGTTTTTGGAGATGCAGGTTTTTCAGATCTGGATTTGGATATGCAGATTTTTCAGATCTGGAAGATTTCTGGGCTAGAAGACTTTCAGACGACTTCCAGGAAGTCTTCTAACAGAGTCTTCTCCCATGTCTGGTAAGTTCTTATGTCTGATTTTTCTTCATTTGGTAACCTCCCGTTGCATAAAATTCTTACTTTTTTTCCAAACTAAAACTCTTCAAACCCGCTCTAATCTCTTTGACTTGAAAACATTAAACTTTATATGATTTTTTCATTTTTGTCTCATGTCTTTCTCACTAATCTATCTTTTTGTTGCAGGTTTTAATCAGATGGTTCTCATCTTCCACTTGGATATGTACTTTGTGTCTTCTATAAAAGTATGTCTATCTAATTTTTCACTTATTTTCTCTGTTTTTAAGCCATTTGAACGTTTTTTGATATGATATGCATGTTTTTCAGATCTGAGTTTGATATACATGTTTTTCAGATCTGGATCAGACTTTGGAAGACCTATGGGAAGTCTTCTCGCAAGTTTTCTAAAATATAATGCGCTAGAAGACTTCCAGGAAGTCATCTAGAAGACTTTTTCCATATCAAGTGGAGTCTAAGCTTGTCTTTATAGAGGAATGATCTATAATAGTGTTGTTTGTAGTATGTTTTGTGATTTGCATATGTACTCCTTTAGTTGTGACTTTTTTTTGTAAATTTGAAGAGATATTAACGAAAACGTTTGGTAAATATGTTCATTTTCCACAACATTATCTTACCAAAATTACTTGACATAACTGAAGTTATTGATACAACTTCAATAGCAAAACACAAAAAATTAATAAAATTTAATACAACTAAGGGAGAAGAATTCTCAAGAAAACTTAGTCAAATTCATAAAAGATAAAACATTACATAAGGTCAAAGCTAGAACACTTTCATTAGGCACATAAGTAAAAAGTATATCTTATGATCTGAGAAGACACATTAAACCATGTTACTTGATATTCTTGAAGTTACTTAACACTTTTGAAAATTAAATAAACATATCTTAAAGTTACTTAACAAATTTACAAAAACTAAAGTAGAAGACTTCCACGGAAGTCTTCTCAATTAGCTAGAAACTTTACTAAGCATGAATGTTGTTAACCTCATAAATATCACCAATTAAGTTATAAATTTCATTCACTAGCCCCAATATTGACTAATATACATGAATTAACAAAAAAAAAATTCAAAAGTCTTTATAGTTTTAGAGAAAATGAAAGTTTATTAAACATTGACGCAGACGACTTCCACGGAGGTCGTCTGGTAGACTTCTAGGAAGTCGTCCATTTAGGCTAGTTTTGCAATTGATTTTTAACCTAGACGACTTACATGGAAGTCGTCCATCTTTGTTTGTTAAAAAAAAAATCGAGATGACTTTCATGTAAGTCATCTAGAGAAAACAGGTTAGTTTTGCATTTGACCGGATAGTGTCAGAAATTTGATTTTTCCTGGACGACTTAGATGTAAGTCGTCCAGTAGAAAATTAAAAAATCAATATTTTGTTATACCTAGACGACGTCCATGTAAGTCGTCTCAGGTTAGTTTTGCAATTAAAAATTAAAATAAAAAAATTATTTTTTTCTAGATGACTTACACGGAAGTCGTCCGTCCAACGACTTACATGGAAGTCGTCCCAGATAAGCATGGTTTGACCAGAATCTCGGAATAAAATCATGGATGACTTTCGTGTAAGTGTAAGTCGTCTGGACAAAAATAATTTTTTTTGTTTTATTTTTTAATTGCAAAACTAACCTGAGACGACTTACATGGAAGTCGTCTAGGTATAAAAAAATATTTATGTTTTTAATTTTCTACTGGACGACTTACATGTAAGTCGTCTAAGAAAAGTCAAATCAAATGCAAAACTAACCCGTTTACCTTAGACGACTTACATAGAAGTCGTCTCGATTTTTTTTAACAAACAAAGATGGACGACTTCCATGTAAGTCGTCTAGAAAAACATATTTAAAAATCAATTGCAAAATTAACCTCTGCATTGACCAGAATACTTCCTTGTAAGTCGTCCACAGCCAGACGACGTACCCGGAAGTCGTCTGGACGAACAAATCTGAAAAAAAAACTAATTTCATAGTTTCAACGAGTGAGATAACTTGTTTAGCACACAAAAGTCTTCTCCAAGCACCCAGAATCTCAAACAAAAGTGACTTACCAAGAATCGTAAGCTTCAATGGCTCTATGAACCATAAAAATTTTAGAATCAAAATCTTGGTTTTTTTTTGGATAAATATGGAGAGAAAGTAAAGAGATGTTGTTTTTGGTTCATAAGAATTGAGAAAGAAAGAGTGTAAATCGATTTTTAGGTGTACTAAGAGCTTCCAATTGGTTGTTCATGGTGGTTGGTGTATTGATGGCAATGAGAATATTGTGAATACTTGAGGAAGACGAGGATGATAGAGTAAAATATGTATTTTTAAAAAAAAAAAAATGATGGCATTTTTCGTGAATAATCTAAACTTTGAAGGTGAAAGAGGCAAGTCAAAGTTTTGAGTCATATTTGCAAAAAATCCCCAATAATTATATGGGATTGATTATCTACCCCAAACCAACCATAAACACAAAACAAGACCAACCTTATAAACAAATGCAAAGGCTTAAAATAAGTAACCAACCATATTCAATTCTATTTGTGAAAATATATATATTCAATTCTAGTTGTGAAAAATCTTGTTCTTGATTACTTAAATAGGCAAACAGTTTTTTTATATAGCAGAACCATTGTTCGGTAATCCTACTCACATTTTGTTTTCTTAATTTTCTACCGTCTTCATTGTTTAAATCATGCCTCCTCCAATTTTTTTTTTTTTTGGTCTAAATGTTAAGGTCTCCTCCTATATATACAGTATTCATGATCCGTTGTCCCGTGCTGCTTTTACCCGAAGATTTTCCGTAGCTGTTTTGAATGAAGCACTTGAAAACCGAACTCCCAGTGAACAACGAATTGTAAACTGATTTTTTTTATATGATGACTATTTTGGAAATATAGTTTACTTATATTTTTTATTTACTTTAATTTCCCTTTTTGTAGTTAATTGGTGAGACTCTCTACCCTTTGGTAGAATTACTTGAGCCAAATTTTACAGAAAAAATCACAGGAATGCTTCTTGAGCTAGACCGAACCCAAATCTTTAAGTTGGTAGAATCACCAGAAGCCCTCAAAGAGAAGGTTTACGAAGCAATTTTTGTTTTAATTAGGAAAGTGGTTTCCCCGACAAATGAAGCTAGACGAAGAAGCTAAGAGCATCTCCAAAAAGGAACTCTATTTTGAAGTTTCCAAAATTATATATTTGAAGTTTAAAAGTGTTCTTCTCCAAAATCAAAACTTCAAACTTAACTTCAAAACTATTTGTATTTTATAATATGGTCCTTATATTTGTCATAACTAATTTGAATTCATAAAACTTTTGTAAATAACTAACACATATATAAACATATTACAACAATATTAATTAATAAAATATTATATTAAAATATAAAATTTTAAACAAAATAACTTAATTAATATTAAGCTTCAACCAAAATACCATATTATTCCATAAAGCGATTTTCGTAATGCATATATGATATACTAGTGCATTTCAAAGTAAAAATAGCTCTCCTCATTTTTAATTTGTAGATTAGAGATAAAAAAATTTTGAAATCAGGAGATATTGATATTTGTAAATGCATTAGATCAGAACAAGAAAGTAAAACAGAAACATAAAATATTGCTAAAAACTAACTTTTATCGATGATATTAATACTCGTGAATATAAAAACAAGAAATAATTGTACGAAAAGACATCATCAACAACAACAACCATCTTCAATTACACAAAAAAATGGACAATATTTGAAAATTTTAAAGGTTTCGGATCAAACCTACATGGCTATTAGTGTTGTTGTAATATTTAAATCTGTGTAATAGTTATGTCTTCATGAAATTTTTTAAAAGTTTTTCTGTTAAGTTTTTTTTGTATAGTTTTGTTATCTAAATCTAGTTTTAAATATTTTAAATCTTCTTTTAAAGTTTTATTTAATTTTATGTGTAAACTTAAATTTTGTAAACAAAACTTAAAATATTTATGAGATATAATTTTTATAAGGATTAAAATAGTAAACAAAAAAATAATTATGAATTATAAATGTGATATGTAATTGTAGGGACCAAAATACAAATAAAAATATGAAACTTCAAATTTGAAGTTTTGAGTAATGAAACTTCAAATATAGAGTTTCACTCCTCAAAACTTCAAAGCTCTTTTTTAGAGAGCAAAAAACTTCATATTTGAAGTTATAGAGTATCTTTTGGAGATGCTCTAAGGAGTTCCGAGAAGCCATGCTCGTGTCTAATTATTGATTTCATTTTGTGGTTTTATTTATGTTTTGTGTTGCATTTTGCATTTTGATTCCTCATTTTATTCCAAACAAAAACTTAAGATTCTATCATCATTGTTAAAAGTACTCAATGTTCTAATGAAATTTTGTCAAAAAGAAAACTTCGTTTTGGTTTTTCCGAAAATAATAATATGGGATCATCTATGCCAAACAAACCATAAACACAAACACAAGAGATTATCTATAAGAAAAAATATGCTAAACCAACCATAAAACCAAAAATAAAGATTACCTATAAAATACTCGCCACAAAGATATCAATTGTGTATGAAATATACATAAGGTCTGATATTTAGATAATTTAACATACATATGCATATTACCTTTACGGTTCATAAAGCCGATACTCGATAGTGTCTTTTCAAATATCAACTTTGTCTTTACAATTTTTATTTGTACAAAACGAAATTTTATACCACTATATGGTTATAAAAGATAGTTTTAAATGATATGAATGTATGTGTGTGCGAAGGAGAACATTCAGTATGGGACGTGTGAGAAATGCGAAGAGGCCAAAACAGGATTCGAAACTCATGATGATTGCGAAACTTACAGCCTAAGCGACCCAAGGTTACGGTCAGGTCATCCATCTACCAAACCGACCCAACTTGGGGTTTCTGTGTATGTCGTAACATGTGTCTCACTTTTTGTCTCCGACAGTTAATATATCCTCTTCTGATTGGTTCGCAAAGAACTAGCCCCAGTTTAACTGGTACGATGTCGTGGAAGCACCGTTTACTAGTGGTTAAGGTTTAAAGGCTTCTTCTCCCAGATTTGGGGTTCAAATTCCAGGCTATTGTGGGAACCGAAATTCGCACTGTCGATCCCATATTGTAGGGTGGATCTCGAAAGATATGAATATTTCCGTTGATTTAAGAAAGATAGGAAACCCTAAATTTCCCAGAAGTCTCGGATATCTGCTAAACCACACCCCAAGCAATCAGAACACGAAAAACAGACTAAGTATGAAATTGATAAAACGAAAAGAACGCAAAGAAGATCTTATTCCGAATTTGCGTATAAGCATTTACAACAGGTAAGGCCTCGGCCGTAAGAGCTGTCGGAGAGACCCTAGTTCTAACCACCTAAGACCTGAAAACCTAGTTGAGTCGCAGCTCGATAATAAAAACGGAAAATTGCCTAAATTGCTCTAAGTGCTAAGTTTTGCCCTGAGTAGAAAAATTGCCTCCTCCTGCATCTTCGACCTCAAAATCCTTATATACTCCTCTAGAGGCGGTTTACTCTTTCCCTTTCTGCCCTCGGTCGAGTTTATCACTTCGCGGAAATATTCTATTTTTCTTCGATCTTTGTATTTATCTTCAGAAACTTTACATTTATCATCTGAACTTGACATTTATCTTCTCCTGCATAACAAAAGATAAACCGTCATAACGACTGGGCTTGATTTCGTATAAAATCGTAAGTGGGCTCTTAGCCGCGTTCTGGGTCCTTTCGGGTCATTTTCCGACTTAGGCGCTTTTACGATTTTAGAAAAAGAGCACTTTCGAAACGACGTCGATTCCGAAGAACATTCAATTCCTCGCATAGCGTAGGCAATTTGATACCACTCAAATTACCCTAAGGAGTGTATTACTCTCTCAAATAAGAGGTTCAGTTGTAGTACTTAGGGATCGAATCCATAAGGAGCTAGAGAACCTATTAAATCTAGTAAATTATTAATTCTAAGTGTTTGTTGTTTTATGGTTTAAATGTAAATAGCAATCCTAATTGAGCAAGTCTATTGCTCGACTAACAAGATGATTGGGGCTGTAACTTATTGGAAAGGTATTAGATGCAGGGTTTCTATTCAGGTGTTGGAGATTATAATCCTATAGATGCCTACCAGTTGCATGCATGATATATTAGAGCTTAACCCCTTGAACACAGTGATCAGCGATGGCAATGTTTCATTGGTTAACTAACTAGATCTTGGGTCTCAACTGTCGTCTGTTGATCATAATAAAGTGTCGATCGATGGTCCTATAGGGATATCGATCGATATACCTTTCACAGATATCGATCGATTGTCAGAAGACAATATCGATCGATGCTTCTAGTTAAGCCCTAGGCGCAGGTTGATAATGCTCACTAGCTGTCTAGTTCAGCGGTAGCCTTTTTCTAGCAGTCCAAGTATGACAGATTAGATTCAGGACTGGATGGTCAAGGATGCTTGACTCATGCAGATTCCTAGGTTCAATATTCTAGTTAGCTAATCTAGAACAAGCATTAAGAAAAATCAATCAATGAATAGCAACACTTAGCAATCTATAGTTGGGGATAATCCCTCTAACCTATTTGAACCTTGAATCTAACAGGTAAACTACTCAGACATAGCTAAGCAATTAACGACACAAAATATAAATAAAAACTGCATAGAATAGAATAGATGAATCAATGGAGTTCCAATCACAAATATCTCTATGATCTTCTCTCCTAAAACTCTCTGCTGAAAATAAGAATATAAACATGGCCAAAAGCTCTCTTGCCTCCTAACACTTAGGCAAGTATATAACTATTAGGTTAAAAACTCGTCAGGGGTAATCTTGTAATTTGGTGAAGTCTTGGGTTTAAAGTCGGCTGAAACCAAGTCGTGCTTTTGCGTCTCCTGTACCATCGATCGATCATAATCTTCAATCGTCGAGGCTTCTCTTCTGTATCGATCGACGTCACTGGATGTGCATCGATCGATTGTTTCTTCTTCGTATCGACCTCTGATGGTCAGCTCAGATAAAATCTCTTTTAAGCTCCTAAATGCTCCATAATCATCACTTTACTCCAAGATACTTCTGAACCTGAAAACATACCTAATATGATAGAATATATAGTATATAGATAGTAAAATACTTATATACCATAGGTAAAAATGGGTCAAATCCATGGTATATCACAATTCGAGGTGTTCGGCTAACCGTTGCCGTTTTATACGATCAATCCGAATGTTATTCGAGAAAATGAGTTCTTGCGGTTTTTAAATCGTAAAGTTCCAGCGATGACTCCGATCGAGATGAAACAAGAGCAGGTTCGATCTGATGCCGAAGGGGGGAGCTACGAGGACGGGACGAAGGCAGGCTGATTGATCCAACTCGCCGATCGGTCGGTGCATCCGGTCCAACTTGCTCCTTCGGCGAGATGGACGATGAGTGTTTCACTGTCCGGGATCCGTTGTCTGAGGCCTTGAGTAACCTTTCTCGAAGACTTATCGTGTGAATCCTTTTCGGAATTGTTACGAACTTGATTTTAGGTTTTCACACTTCTCTATTCTTTTGAATTTTATCTTTCTTTTACAAAGAAGACATTTCACGGAAAGTTTCTGACTTTGATTTCGCCGTAACCGATTTTGACCCCAACAGCTATGTAAGTTCTTGATGATTGCACATTAAATGAGGTTCAGGTTTCAATTCAAGGGGAAAACGATTTATTAAACAATTATGCAGACTCTGGAAGAAAGGCTTACAAGGGATGGTGCAAGTAAATCATGTCAGGCGTGGATCTTCATAAGACGGCTCAGGTGATGCAGTTAGGCGTAGATCCTTATAAGGCAGGTAGTATTGTCGGTTGTTGAATCGTCTATGTAATCTTTCTCATAATTTTAATATCATAATAAATCAGCGTTAAAAAACTTCGTACGATGCAAAACCAATATTTAAAAAATCGGACCGGTAACTGAATCAAAAAGGTTTGGATTAGATTAATATGGTTTGACATGGTTCAGCCGAGTTCAACCAAATTCATATAATTTCAATCAAAAAATAAAAATAGAATTAAATTTAAATGCTTTATTTGTTATTTTCGATAAATTTTACAAAGATAATTAAGTTTAGTTATTAAATTTTCAATAAAAATAACTACGAAATTTTTTAAAACTACAAACCAAATATAAAATTAATATTTTGACTTTAATATTTATCATTGTAAGTTATGATTGAAAGAAATAAAAACTTTATTTTATATGCTAACAAACCCATTTTTATCCACCGGACTCAGATACATTCTCGATTCACAGTTTAACCGGGTTCGACCGCCAGTTCCATTCGAATTTAAAAACACTGGGAAAACCTATTTTACTTGTAATGACCCTGCACACACAGAGTTCATTTATTCAATGAGAATCACACTTAGAAAGTTATGCAAATATTTGTGTTCTATACAATTCTCTCGATTGCAATCAAATGTGGTATACTTTTATTATCTTCTTCTTTTCTGACAAATATTATATCACGTTTAATTTTTATTATATTTTATATCTCAAAATTTTGTTTTTTATACAGTAATCACACACAAACTTGACACATACAAAATTTATAGTTTAATATAATAAGCTGAGTAAAAATTTTAGAAACATCGCTAGATATTTTAAAGTCTTGAATATAGTTATATACCAAAATTGAAAATATTTATTAACTATTTAACGGATTGTATTATTCAAACTAAGTCATATTCAACAAAACATATGTGGTAGAAAATGTTATTCTCCATATTTGTTTAGCGCGTGTTTTCTACGCGGTCCAAAATATATATACAATTCCAATTATGAAAAATTTGTTCTTAGTTACTCAAATAGGCAGACTGATTTTACTATATATCACACTAAACCCTTGGTTGGTAACCATAAATCACATATCATCTTCTCAATATTCTACCGTCTTCACTGCTTAAGCATGCCTCCTCCTCCTGTTGCTGTTTACAGATCGGATGATTTCTTAGCCCGTACTGCTTTTTTCCTGAGATTTCCTGTAGCTGCTTTGACTGAAGCACTTGAAAACTGAACTCCCAGTGAACAACGAACTGTAAAATTGATTTTATTTTTATATGATGGTTATCTTTCAAAAATACAAGTTTACTTATCTTTTTCTCATACTTTAATTGTTCTTTCGTAGTTGATTGGTGAGACGCTCTACCCTTTGGTGGAATTACTCCAGCCATTGTTTGCACCAAAAATCACAGGAATGCTTCTTGAACTACCCCGAACCCAAATCTTTCGGTGCATAGAATCACCAGAAGTCCTCAAAGAGAAGGTTAATGAGGCAATTGATGTTTTAGTGGACTGGTATCCCCAACAGATGAAGCTAAACGAGCAAGAAGCTAAGGAGTTTCGAGCAGCCATGCTCTTATCTAAGCTTTGATGTGATTGTGCTTGGTTTAATTATGTTTGATGTTGCATTTTGATTCTGAATAAAAAGCTTAAGATTCTATCATTATTGGTAATGTACTCAATGTTCTAATGAAAAACTGTTAAAAACATCTATTTTGTTTTTATTTGTCCAAAAATAATAATATGGGATTGATTATCTACGCCAAACCAACCATAAACACAAAACAATATTGAATTCAAAGATTGTATAAAGACTAACTCTCTTTATTAATGCTTAAGAAAACCCACTCAAAAACTTAAGCTCTCAATCTCTAAATCTCACAAGTTATGTCAGACATATCCTTTATATAGATATTATAAACTCCTAATCCTATTAGATAACATATCTTAGATAACTCCTAAATATATTATAAGTATCAAACATAATAGGATTAGATCTTTTGCTTGCATCTCAAGCTATCTCTTGATTCAAGCTTATCTCAACATTCTCCCCCTTAAGCTTAAGCTTGAAATCATTTCTCACCACCTCTTGCATTCCGATCAGGTCTTTCATCTCCATGAACATTCTTGGTTCACCATTCAGACACAACAACAACATCTCTCCTTCTTCTTCTGCCAATAAGACATAGTCATCAAGATATTTTGGTCGCGAAGTTTGTCTCTCGCTTCTTCTCAACACTCTGTTTTCACCACCATCCTCGCTTTCTTCACCACCTTCGCTTTCATCTTCTTCTAATTTTACTAAAGGCTTTTCTGTTTCACCTGTTTCTTCATTCACACGGTTGTTTCCCACTGGTTCTAACCCTTCCGCCTGATCACACGGTTTGTTTTCAGTTGCAGGCTCTGATATTCCGTGATTCCCAAACACCCCGAGCTCAACAACGAAATCTTTGTAACTCTTTTGCTCTGAATCAATTCTCTTCCAGTTCCAACCTTTAGTCTCATCAAACACTACATCTCGACTGACCACAATTCTCTTAGTCTCGGGATCAAATAGCCTGTAGGCCTTTGAGCCAGGCTCGGTTCCAAGGTGAACAAGCATTCTCGATCTATCATCTAGCTTCCTTAGCTGAGCCTTCTCAACCTTTGCATAGCCAAGACAACCAAAGATACGCAGATGACCCAAATTCGGCTTTCTTTTCCTCAAAGCTTCATAAGGCGTCTGATCTTGCAATGACCTTGTAGCTATCCTATTGATTAAGTAAGTTGCGTGTCGGACTGCCTCACCCCACAGATAATTCGGCATATGCATATGCTTCAGGATGCTCCTGGCCATCTCCATCAACGTTCTGTTGCGTCTCTCAACCACTCCGTTCTGTTGTGGAGTGTACAGAGCAGTGAGATGTCTCATGATGCCTTCATCCTCACAGTAAGAATTGAACTATTGTGAAACGAATTCTCCACCTCGATCGCTTCTGAAGGTCGATATCTTCTCTCTAAGCTCTTGTTCTATCAGACTCTTTAGCTTTTTAAACTTCACAAAAGCTTTACTTTTCTGTTTGAGGAGAATAGTCCACATGTACCTCGTATGATCGTCAATGATCACAAATATATATTTGTTTCCAGCCATTGTACTTGGCGTAATAGAGCCACAAAGATCTCCGTGTAAGAGCTCGAGTGGTTTCGTTGCTCTATACATTGTTGCTTGTGGAAACACCTTTCTTGCTTGTTTCCCAAGTAGACGCGAAGAACACAACTCCTTTTCGACATTGACACCATTGATACCTCCAACGAGTTCCTTTTGTATCATTCTTTTCATCGTAGCGGTGTTATCGTGGTCGAGTCTCGCATGCCATCTATTTAACTCACTGATCTCGCTTAAACAGAGCTGCATTGATTCTTTGATTCCCATACGTACCTTGTAGAGTCGATTCTTCGATCTGTTGGCTGTGACAAGGAGCTTTCCGTGTTGGTCGTGCATCGTGAGGTGGTTTCCTCTCAGTCTTATATCGCATCCCGACTCCGTTGCTTGACCGAGACTGATTATATTGCTCCTCAAATCAGGTATGAAATACACATCATTCATCTTCCTTGCTTCCCCATTCATATCTATGAAAGATACAGTCTCCTTTCCTTTGATGTCAATCCTAGAATCGTCACCAAACCTTACTTTTCCCGTAATATGTTTGTCTATCTCTGAGAAATATATTTGATCTCCTGGCATATGATTGCTGGCGCCATTGTCTAAATACCATATGTCTTCTGCATCCATACATGTTTCATATTTCTCAGGTACACAGTTCTTCTCGTTGAGGTAGACAACCTCATGCATCATCAACTCGTCTGCGTCTTGAGTGTCGCTATTGTTGGTCTCTTGAGCTTCCTGCAGCTTCAGGATACGATCAGGACAATCAGTAACGTAGGGTCCTAGTTTATCACAGCGATAGCATACAACTTTAGACGCGTCTCTGTCTCCATAATAACGTCCTCGTCCACAGCCTCTGTAGTATGACCTTCCTCTGCCTCTGCCACGATGGTATCGATTGTCTCTGTTGTAGTCTTGATTAGACTGCGTAGTTTGTGGCTCAGAGTTCGCATACATCAGTTTGTTTTGCTCTTCTTGCGGCTCATCTTCTTCACTTACACGTTCCTCATAAGCTTTCATACGGCCCATGATGTCTTCAAAGCTTGTATTATTAAGGTCTAGAACTTGCTTTAGAGAAGCCACAATATGAATATACTTCTTCCGTGGTAGACTGGTTAAAAGTTTCTTGACTAATTTTGGTTCTTCTATGCTGACTCCTAGGGCTGCGGATTTTGATGCAATCTCGGACAATTTTCCTCCAAAATCATCGATTGACTATGTTTCTTTCATCTTTAAGCGATCAAAATCAGCCATCAATGTTTGTAACCTATCCTCCTTAACTCTCTCAGCTCCTACATGTCTCGTCTTGATCGCCTCCCATACCTTCTTGGCAGTGCCTAATTCGCCAACTTGGAGTATTAGGACTTCCGGTATCGATTGAAACAACAATACCATCGCCATATCATTCTTCTCTCCTTCGGTTGCTTCTTCTTCGATCGCTTCCCAGACCTTGTGTACTTTAAGTGCAATCTTCATTCTGATCGCCCATACCGTATGATTGGTCGTGGTAAGCATTGGACATCGTATGGAGGAGGATCCTCCTTCTTTCAGTTTTAGTGTTGCCGTCGCAGCAACAATTTCTTCACTCATCTCTTCTTCTTAGCTCTGATACCAAATATTGAATTCAAAGATTGTATAAAGACTAACTCTCTTTATTAATGCTTAAGAAAACTTACTCAAAAACTTAAGCTCTCAATCTCTAAATCCCACAAGTTATGTCATACTTTGACATATCCTTTATTAGAGATTATAAACTCCTAATCCTATTAGATAACATATCTTAGATAACTCCTAAATATATTATAAGTCTCAAACATAATAGGATTAGATCTTTTGCTTGCATCTCAAGCTATCTCTTGATTCAAGCTTATCTCAACAAACAAGACCAACCATATAACACAAATGCAAAGGCTAAAATAAGTAACAAACCATATTCAATTCTATTTTTGAAAATATATATTCAATTCTAGTTGTGAAAATTTTGTTCTTGATTACTTAAATAGGCAAACAGTTTTTTTTTATATAGCAGACTAACCATTGTTCGGTAATCCTACTCACATTTTGTTTTCTTAATTTTCTACCGTCTTCATTGTTTAAATCATGCCTCCTCCTATTTCTGTATACCAGTATTCATGATCCGTTGTCCCGTGCTGCTTTTGTCCGAAGATTTCTAGTAGCTGTTTTGAGTGAAGCACTTGAAAACGAACTCCCAGTGAACAACGATTTGTAAACTATTTTTTTTTAATATGGTGATTATTTTGGAAATACAGTTTGCGTATATTTTTTACTTACTTTAATTTCTCTTTTTGTAGTTAATTGGCGAGACTCTCTACCCTTTGGTGGAAGGAATTACTTGAGCCAAATTTTATAGCAAAAAATCACTGGATGCTTCTTGAGCTAGACCGATCCCAAATCTTTAAGTTGATAGAATCACCAGAAGCCCTCAAAGAGAATGTTTACGAAACAATTGCTGTTTAATTAGGAAAGTGGTTTCCCCAACAAATGAAGCTAGACGAACAAGAAGCTAAGGAGTTCCGAGGAGCCATGCTTTTGTCTAAGTATTGATGTCATTTTGTGGTTTTATTTATGTTTTGTGTTGCATTTTGCATTTTGATTCCTCCTTTTATTCCAAATAAAAACTTAATATCTTATATATTAAAACAGAAGTCACAACCTTGATTCATGTGTGATTTTCTTAAAAATGGACATAATGGACCTATTCCTAAAAAATTATGTTACATTTATCATTTAAATTTTGGGCCTACCAAAATTTTTTATTAGGCTATCAATAATTGGATTTAAACAATAGATGATCCATTGAATTTATAGATAGTATAAATTAAATATATATAATTTAATGTTGTAATACTATACCTCTATATGCTAAATATTTAAATATTTGTCGATGTTAACTTTTAAAATTATAAAGATTTTTTTTTAAATAACAAAAATCATATTATCTAACAATGATTAATCTTTACTACCTTAAACCAATGAAAACAAATTTTAAACTATACAGTTTATTCTAAAAATTAAACAAAAACTAATGTTTAATTATTTACTCGATAATATAAATCTATGAAGCGAAAAGTTTAATTTTTTAAAAACTTTCTAAATTTGTGAAATGTTACAATATCTTTGAATATGACAATAAAATAATATTTTACTAATCTTTATATATATAGTTACGATTTTAATAATGAAATAATAATCCGAAAATATATATATAGAAGAAGATACAAATACATGTGAAAGTTTGAAACAATCTATTTAATAAAAAAAATATACATGAAACTTATTATGTTTTAAAAATTGATAGACACATATATATTATAATATATATCAATTTAGAATTGAAAACAAAATATTTATACAAAAATAAATAAAAACAAAAAACCCGCGCGGTTGCGCGGATCGAGATCTAGTTCTATCATTATTGTTAAAGTACTCAATGTTCTAATGAAATTTTGTCAAAAAAAACTTTGTTTTCGTTTGTCCGAAAATATTAATATGAGATCATCTATGCCAAACAAACCATAAACACAAACACAAGATCTATAAGAAAACATATGCTAAACCAATCATAAAACCAAAAATAAAGATTAGCTATAAAATACTCGCACAAAGATATCAGTTGTATAAAATATACATTTGCTATAAGGTCTAATATTTAGATAATTTAACATACATATACATATTACATTTATGTTTGATAATGTCGATACTCGATAGTGTCTTTTCAAATATCAAATTTGTCTTTAAAATTTTTATTTGTACAAAACGAAATTTTATACCACTATATGGATTTAAGCATGTTATAAAAGATAGTTTTAAATGATATGAATGTGTGTGTGCGCGCAGGAAACATTCCGTATGGGACGTGTGAGAAACGTGAAGAGGCCAAAACAGGATTCGAAACTCATGAGAATGCGAAACTTACAGCCTAAGTGAAGGTTATGGTCAGGTTATCCATCTACCAAACCGACCCAACTTGGGCTTTCTGTGTTTGTCGTAACATTTGTCTCACTTTTTGACTCCGACAGTTATTATATCCTCTTCCAGTTGGTTCGCAAAGAACTATCCCCAGTTTAACTCGTACAAGGTTGTGGAAGCATTGTATCCTAGTGTTTAAGTTTTCAAAGCTTTCTATACCCAAGTATGAGGTTCGAATCCCAAATTAGGTCCAAGTTTCAATTCCCGGAGAAAGTTATTTATTAAACAATAACTATGATTTTTTTAAAGTACAAACAAAATTAGTATTTTGACTTTAGTATTTATCATTGTAAGTTATGACTGAAAGAAATAAAAACTTTATTTTATATGCTAACAAACCCAGTTTTTATCCACCTGACTCGGATACATTCTCGTTTCACAGTCTAACCTGGGTCGACCGCCAGTTTGTTTCGAATTTAAAAACACTGGGAAAACCTATTTTACTTGTAATGACCCTGCACACACAAAGTTCATTTATTCAACGAGAATCACACTTACAAAGGTATGCAAATATTTGTGTTTCTATACAATTCTCTCGATTGCAATCAAATGTGGTATGCTTTATTTTCTTCTTCTTTTCAATTATATTTTATATCTCAAAATTTGTTTTTATACAGTAATCACGCACAAACTTGACATATATGAAATTTATAGTTTAATATAATAAAACTGAGAAAAAAGTTTAGAAACATCGCTAGATATTTTAAAATCTTTAATATAATTATATACCAAAAATAAAAATATTTCTTAACTATTTAATAAATTATATTATTCAAACTAAGTCATATTCAACAAAACATATGTGGTAGAAAATGTTATTCGCCATTTTTGTTTAGCGCGTGTTTTCTACGCGGTCCAAAATATATATTCAATTCTAATTATGAAAAAAAATGTTCTTAGTTACTCAAATAGGCAGACTGTTTTTACTAAATATCTGACTACCCTAAATCGCATTTCATCTTCTCAATATTCTACCATCTTCACTGCTTAGGCATGCCTCCTCCTCATGTTTCTGTTTACAGTATGGATGATTTCTTAGCATGTGCTGCTTTTTACGTTTAGCTGCTTTGACTGAATCACTTGAAAACCGAACTCCCAGTGAACAACGAACTGTAAAATTGATTTTCTTTTTATATGATGGTTTTTTTGAAAAAAAAGTTTACTTATTGTTTTCTTTTACTTTTATCTTTCTTTTTGTAGTTGATTGGTGAGACGCTCTACCCTTTGGTGGAATTACTCGAGCCATTGTTTGCACCAAAAATCAGAGGAATGCTTCTTGAACTACCCGGAACCCAAATCTTTCGGTGCATAGAATCACCTGGATACCTCAGACAGAAGGTTAACGAGGCAAGTGATGTTTTAGTGGACTGGTATCCACAACAGATGAAGCTAGACGAGCAAGAAGCTAAGAAGTTCCGAGCAGTCATGATCTTTTCTAAGCTTTGATGTGATTTTGAGTGGTTTAATTAATTATGTTTGATGTTGCATTTTGATTCCTCGTATCTGTTCCAAATAAAAAACTTAAAGATTATATCATCTTATATATTAAAACAGAAATCACAACCTTGATTCATATGTTATTTTTTTAAAAATGACATATTTCTAGAAAGTCATATTACATTTAATCTTATCTTTTAAATTTTGGGCCTACCAGAAATTTTATTGGACTATCAATAATTGGATTTAAACAATAGATGATTCATTGGATTTATATATAGTATAAATTAAATAGATATAATTTAATATTGTAATATTATACCTCCATATGTTAAATATTTAAATATTTGTCGATGTTAACTTTTAAAATTATAAAAAAAAAATTTTAAATAACAAAAATCATATTATCTAACAATGATTAATCTTTACTACATTAAACCAATGAAAAAAAATTTTAAACTATATAGTTTATTTTAAAACTTAAACAAAAACTAAATGTTTAATTATTTACTCGATAATATAAATCTATGACAATAAAACAATATCTTACTAATCTTTATATATATATAGTTACGATTTTAATAATGAAATAATAATCCGAAAATATATATATAGAAGAAGATACAACTACATGTGAAAGTTTGAAACAATCTATTCAATGAAAAAAATATACCGTAAACTTATTATGTTTTAAAAATTGATGGACACATATATATTATAATATATACCAATTTAGAATTGAAAACAAAATATTTATATAAAAATAAATGAAAACAAAAATCTCAAGATCTAGTTATTGTTAAAGTACTCAATGTTCTAATGAAAATTTGTTAAAACATATATTTAGTTTTGTAAAACATATATTTAGTTTTGTTTTGTCCAGAACTAAAAATATGTGATTATCATCTATGACAAACCAACCATAAACACAAACACAAGACCAACCATAAAAACAAATGCAAGGCTAAACCAAGTAACCAACCATAAAATGTCTTTTCAAATATCGAATTGTTTTTACAATATTTTATTTATGATGACAAATGCCTTTGACATGTCGGATTTGTTTTTACAAAATTACTACCAAGTAAATTACTAAATCAAGTAAAGGTATATATATCATAGGTTCAAAAACCCTAAATCGCCTTTCGTCTCCCAAATCTGCCGCCGCCGCCATCGTCGATCCTGGTATTGCTCTCTCTCCCTTCCACTGATCCATTATCTCTGCTCAATTCGTGTTCTTTTATATCATAGCTTCAAGCATTTATAGTTTCGTAATCGAAAGTTGAAGACTTTATTATGTAACCATAGAATTCGATTTTGTGTTTGACAGTAATGGATTCGAGTTACTCTGATTCTCGTCCTTATGGTGTTTGGAAGCAAACCCAGATGGTTGATTCAATGAACAACGACCAGTCTGATTCACAGACAATGCCACAGTTAAAAAGGCCGAGACTTGTTGATGACAACAACACTTCTTGGAATTTTCCATCTTCAAACGCTCCTCCTGTGAACAAAGGGACGGCTAATATCTTCTACAAGACAAGGATGTGCGTGAAGTTCAAGTCAG
The DNA here is from genome assembly GCF_020379485.1 of Brassica napus. Lineage (NCBI taxonomy): Eukaryota > Viridiplantae > Streptophyta > Magnoliopsida > Brassicales > Brassicaceae > Brassica > Brassica napus. Next base: position 29,978,914 of record NC_063446.1, read on the forward strand.
GGGCTTGTAGGAACGGAGAGCTTTGCAACTTTGCTCATGGAATGGAGGATTTGAGACAGCCTCCGTCGAACTGGCAGGAGATTGTTGGACCTCCTGTGCAAGACAGGGAGAAGGAGAGGGAAAGAGAGAGGCTTTCTTCGGTTGGGAATAATAGTAATAATGGTGGTAATTGGGAAGATGATCAGAAGATTATATTGAGGATGAAGCTTTGCAGGAAGTTTTGTTTCGGCGAGGAGTGTCCTTATGGTGACAGGTGCAATTTCATTCACGAGGATCTTTCTAAGTTCCGCGAGGAGAATGGGAAGCTGAGGGAGAGTTTGGCTATAAGTGTTGTTGATCCACTGTCTGTTGAGAATGGTGTTGTTGCTTCTCATCAAGTTGAAGTGAATAGACAAGGAGGCGTCCCTGCACCTGTACCTGCACCTGTACCTGCACCTGTACCTGCACCTGCACCGTTGAACAATGGTGGTGGTGGTGTCAAGACTGTGTTCTGGAAGACGAGGCTGTGTGGGAAGTTTGAGAAGGGTCAGTGTCCTTTTGGTGATAACTGTCACTTTGCTCATGGCCAAGCAGGTGTGTTACTATAATCTTTGTATAGATTTGCTAGTCCTGTGTGTGGATGATGATCTTGTGTTTCTGATTGCAGAGCTGCTGCAACACTCTGTTGGAAGAGTTGAAGGAGAAGCTATGAACGCAGTAGCAGCGTCTGTGAGTAAACCAATGGTGGTGCCAGCAAATGAAGCATTTGCAATGAAACCAACTGCACAAGTAACAGCAGATTCTTCTGGTCTTAACGACGAAGGGCGGCGAAAGAAGTGTTTGCTCAAGTGGAGTGACTCCAAGAAGATTAATCGAATCTATGGGGACTGGATCGATGATTTACCGGTTGGTCAGAAGTCGACAAAACCAGTAGAGAGTTAAAGAGTCTTCTAGTTTTGGTTTCCACTTGGTTCGAGTCTTTGATGATCAAAGGTGAATAAAAGCTTTGGTCGAAAATTTTGAGTAGTAATAATCTGTTCTTATGTGGTTACACAAGCAATTCTTTGATTCGCTATGTTCTTGATGAAGAACATATACATAGCTTAGCATTTCCCTGTTCCCTTAATATTTGATTACATAAAGTGGTTTGGAATCACTATCAGCTTCATCTTCATTTGTTTACTGTTTTTAAAAAATAAATTAGTATATTAAAGGCAGTGCCTTACCCAATAGACCATTGGTCCATTGATCATATTATTGGAACCAAATGTGAAGCTGATTAGTCGAGGAAAATTTTGGTATTTTTCATTTTGGTCGTTGTGAGAGTGTGGATTAGTTGCATATGTGTTACTATTTACGAAACTTCTACTTGTACTCTTACATTTGTAAGTATATATACTCTTCATATCTTGGTTTTTGGCATTGTTTAGCAGAGTCAAGAAGATGATACCATATATGAAGAATCTCTGTATTCGATTATACAGCTCTCTCCAACCCAAAATAAAAGTAGAGATTCTTAGTTTTAAACCCAAGACAACTCAAGGAGAGCCACAAGTGACAACCTTTGTGGGTGGACCATTCAGTCTTGGGGAGCTATTGGTTGGTGGCAAGTCGAGGAAAAATGTTGCTTAGTTAGTTTCTTGGTGTGAGCCTTCGATTTCATGTTTATTTCTTCGGTCTTATGAAACCATTTTGACAAATAATATATGGTTTCTAACGAGTAGACTATAGATGATGAACAAAAAAAATCGTAATGCAGAACAAATATATAATATATGGACATGTAAAGAAACTTTTGTCCGAAGTTGCCATAACTTGCTTTAAATGTTGTATGCCTTCTTGAGAAAAACTTGATCGTTATCAGCTCATGTTCTGTCCATGTATTACTTTTCAACTTCTAAGTGATGAGTTTGCGATTTGCTTTTGTTATTGTGGCGCTTAATGGTTTCTCCAGGAAATGGAATTAGACATGAGATAGCCCGAAAAAGCCTAAACGATAAGCTTGAAACCGTAGTGTTAAATTCTCCTAAGAAAGATGTGTAGTGGATGAGATTTTCTTGAAAGATGAAGAAATGAGTCTTAAAACTAGGTTAAGGAATGGAGTGTATCAGAAGAGACACTGAGAAGGAGAGACAAGAAGAATCTGCATACGATGATCTAACTGAGATGAAGAGAAGGGGTTCAAACTCTAGAAGCTGAGAACACTCAGCTGAAGAAGTCGCTTGTGGCCAAAGAAAAGCTCGTGGTAAGCCTACTAGAGCGTAAATTTCAGGTGGAGTCAGAATTTGAAGCGTTAATGACAAGATTAGATTAAGTGGAGAAAGAAAACGCCTTCTTGAGATATGAGTATACTGTTCTTGAGAAGGAGCTTGAGGTCAAAACAGAGGGTACTCGCAAGTCTATGGTTTGCTAACCCATAAACAACAACTTAGGAATGTGAAAAAGATTGCTGAGCTTGAAGCTCAATGCAAAAGGTTAAGAATTCTGTTTCGAATAGAGTTGTTTACATAATGGGCCACCTTTTGAGTTTACATCGCACTCAGAGACACTGACACTTTCCGCTTTCCCCATACATTCACGGAGACCGAGACCATTTGTTGACGAAATTACCTTTAGCGAAGAGAAACAGAAGTGTGGTTTTGGTTGGTGAATTGTTATGATGTAGTTTGTGGCTTTGCCTTAGTTTAGTTAACTTTTTTTTTCTAATCAAATTAGCTTCTTTTTCATTTATTAGGTTTGGTGTCTTGACTGTTGTGCTACATTTACAGCCACAAGATGAGAAAAAGGGCTGTTAATCCGACGGTTGATGTTAAATTAAAATTGGATAGTACAACGTAGACGTAAATTTATTGCTTATGTGAGGAAGCTCCAGACTCCACTTTAGGACGACATAATTTTGGTAGGAGGAGTTGTGGACGGGTGAGACGTGAACATGAGAGTTATAGATGGGTGAGATGTGGACCGGCGAGTCATGGATGGGTGAGATATGGACAGGTGAGTTGTGGACACGGGTGTGGTGTGGACGGTGAGTTGTTGACTGGGGAGATATGTACGGGGGAGTTGTGGACGTAATGTAGTGCGCCGTATTGGCTGACCATAGGGGAGTGTGATAGAGTGTTATCTTTCTTTATGGGTGTTTGAATACGTGACACTCAGTGTTGTCCTGTCATGGAATCGAAACGGTAATATGAAACTCAGAGACCGTAATCGAACAATCTAATTTATAAAACTCGAAATAAAGGACATAATGAAGATCTAAACAATCTAATGCTAAAAAGTAAAAACCATACAAAATCCCAAAATAAAAAATTAGGGTTCAGAGATCGTAATCAGGAACTGAACCTCAAAGATCTAACAAGAAATTGCATCTTCAAAGGTGAGACTTTCATAGAGATAAGCAAGAATCCTACCTCGCATGTCTTTAATGCTTCAAGTTGGTGACTTTCAAAGAGAAAACGACTGTACAGCTTTAAGGAATAGGAGATATGAGAAGGTTGATGGAAATGTTAGTAGAAAAAATAAATACGGTGGACCGTGAGGAACGAGAAAGGAGGTGGTTTTCTGGGAGGGTTGGGTTTGAAGTCTCTATCGCCTTTGGAAAAATGAATTTGATGGATTAGGTTTGAATTGGTAAAGTAAGAAGACAGAGGAGAGAGGGACCACGTGTTGTTTTGGTTACTCAACAAAAAAATTCGAAACTAAAGAGATACGAGGAAATAAAGAAGTTAAGTTGGTTCTCCTTTAGACCGGAGCAAATAAGCAGTTCGAGTGGAGTCAGAGATGATTACGGGTTGATCGGCAAAGTTCCAGCGACATTTCTCATTCTCTGTCCAAAGGAAGCGGTGACGTCCAAGAAGCAAACACGTAGATACATGTGTTTACAGTGTTAGGTTTATGTTCATCTTTATCTTTTAATCTTGAGCTTACTTTGAGCTGATTGTATAATCTAAAATTCTTGAACTTCTTGTATGGCTCATTGGGCATGGTTTTAATAAAACCATAAATTAACAAAAAAAAAAGTTGGTTCTCCTTTAGTTAGAGGGGATTGATGTCTTTGACACACTATAATATATTGCTCAAGTTGAATGTGGTTTGCAGCGTAATTCGAAAGTGAAGAAAATAACCGAGAAAATAAATTTTTCTTACAAATATCCCAACATTTTGGATTGAATCAAATTTTACAGATATTTTTTCCACTTCTGATTTTAGTAATCAAATTTTGTTAGCCTCCAAACTAAAAATAAAAGTTAAATTAAGAGTACGAACTCAAACCATATTGCTAACCAAACACAAACACACACACATATACATATATTGGACTTACATGATAAGGAACCCAATAAACAGCAACTAATTCAAGTTGGCATCAACTAAGCTATTCATGAGTAAAGAGTCTAGACTCTGAGAAGCCACGGTTGAGGAGGCTTTGCTAAATCAGAGAAGAAGGAGAAGACACAGGACCACCATTCTTACTGATATTGAAAAAGAAATGGACACACTAAGAGAGAAACTGCGTAGAGATGATTGTGGTGAGGACCTTGATCTCTGGAGATGCAGAACTGGTTTTAAAATTCAATTCTCAACTAAAGAAACATGGTACCTACTAAGAGAGGAAAAGCTGCAGTGTGTGTGGACCAAAGGGGTCTGGTTTAAGAAAGCTACTCCAAAATACTTGTTTGTTACTTGGATAGTGATGTTAGATAGATTGTCAACTATGGACAGAGTCTCAAAGTGGAGTGCCGGAGTGAATGTGACCTGTGTGCTCTGCAATGCTGCACCCGAGAATCGAAATCATTTGTTCTTTGAATGTCCCTTCTCTTCACAGATTTGGAAGGACATTACTCATGGAATCCTGCAAGGTTCCTTCACGACTGACTGGAACACTATTCAGGCGATTGTTTCTGATCAGAGGCTGGAGGCAAAAAAGCTCTATTGTATCAGATATGCATTTCAATGTGCCATACATGTTATATGGAGAGAACGGAACAAGAGGAGACATGAGGAGGAGCTAACACTGCCGAAAGTCCTAGAGAAGTTTATAGACAAGAGTATACGAAACAAGTTGTGTTTGGTAAAGACCTTTGGAGGGAAGTTTGTGGGTATGGTAGCAAATTGGTTTGGCAGTCAAGAGAGGGGTTAGAAGGTAGGAGATAGTTTTTTTTCATTAGCAAAGAAGCACTTGATGTAAAACAGATTTTTTGGTGAATATAATTTAACATTCATTCAAAAAAAAAAGAGTCTAGACTCGATCTTTAAATAATATGTAACTTTCACAAGATATATAAAGTATTTGGTTCAAAGCATACTATTTGAACTACACGAACCAAAGATCCAGCTAAACCAAAACTTTTTTTTTTGTAACCAGCTAGGTGAACAAACCATCTTCCTACCCAAGAAAAATATTTTCCTAATTTCCTTTCATTTTCCGAATCTAATATATACATCTTTCAAAATCCACAGTATAACTCATTTGGGGACAACAAACACTCATAGTATATATATATATATATACTCCCTCTATTTTGATATGTAAATAGTTTTAGCAAAAAATGTTTGTTTCACAATGTAAGATGTTTACATAATCCAAAACATTTTTTACATTTATTACATGTTGTGTGACCAATCAAATAATTGATACATTTTTATTATTGGTTGAATTTATGTATTAAATGTTATTTTTCAAAATTAAATTTTTTTTTAGTTTTCACACTTTTAACTAAAACTACTTACAAATAAAAACAGAAGGAGTATGAGAAAGGAAACTATAAGAAGCGCTCATAGACCTAACCAACTTTAAGACAAGCGCATGCATGTAAAACGCATTATTCGTACAAGTTCTTTTCTTTTTTTTTCGTACAAGTTCTTAATTAAGGGCACTTGGGTTTGCCCTTGGAGCTAAGCATGTCTCGATAGCAAGGGCACTGATGCTTGTTGCCAAAGGTGCCAGAAGGAACACACTTACATTGTCTGCAACAAATGCCACAATACTTGATACATCTGTCTCGAAACCCTGCCTTTGAACACCTTCCTCTACATCTACTCACACAGTATACCCCCATGCCTCCTACTCTTCCTGATTATTTTTTCCATTTCAACACATATTATATTTAAATTAAGACAACCTTTAATTGCATAGAGATCTTTTAAAATGATCAAAGATCACGCTTGGGTTTATTGGAGTCTAGTACCAAGTGGTGTGAGAGATCATATATATGTTTATAGTTCAAAACTAATGCATCAGAACGTCCGCTTGTATACTATACTGTTGGTCCATTATCTTCTTACTTAACATGAAGTATTTCTTACAAAATTGATATAATTTCAATCCATAAGACGAGATGATATGACTATTTACGTTGATTACATGTGTTTATTATGTCTCCAATTTACTATAATTTAACATGACTTGCGCTATTTTAAGAGGGAATGTATGTTATATATACAGCTAATCTAACCATTCTTTTAATTTATTAAAGCGGTTCTTCTTGTTGTAATTAAGTCTTGGAGAACTATATATTGATATGTCCGGAACATCATGGCCCAATGGTAAGTACGGACTCCTTCCTGCACCCAGGTTGCGAGTTCGAACCCTGCCGGAAGGAACTACCTCATGATGTCTCTCGACACCTCACACGGATATGAGTCCATGCTTTAGGACCCATTTGCATACCCGGAGAGAGGGTCTATCCGTGGGCTGCACCTCCCCTTGGAGATTAGTCTGGGCCCTTCCATAGGCCTGGGATACCCCCAGGTTAAACAAAAAAAAAACTATATATTGATATACTCTGAAAAAATTATAGTTCAAGATACTTTAAAACATATGCATGCATGCATGTCTATATATACACAGGGAGAGATCGAGAGATGCATGCGTACATACCAGGAGCACCTGTGGCAGGGAGAAGCACGAAGGGAAGGATGAGAAGAGCGAGGAAGAAGAAGAATGTAACAGATTCCTTACAATTCATCGTTGCTTTTATCTGCATTAAAGATTCTAATGCCCTAAGTGTAATTTGTTAAGTTGAATAAGAGTGTAATTCTCTTAGTCTTGGTGGTACCTTTTAAGAACGGAGAAGTGGTGAGATTCATTTATGGTAACTTCAAAGCTACCACCGCCTAATTTTCTCTGCCGAAATAAATGTATATATATTACATTGATTATATTATCTGGTCTAGACGCGTGGTAATCAAATTGTTCGGTCACTGCGATTCTTGAAATGGCTGCAATCTTCATACGTCGGAGAAAACATATTTTTTATTAGGGCAGTATTCGTTGTAAATTCGTCATAAACGTTGTAAATTCGTCATAAACGGGATGTTACGACGAATTAATGTCGAAAGACGTTTCGTTGTTAAACGTCCATCGTAACAGAGGTTTCGTCGTAAACGACTCGTTACGTTTACGACAAAATATATTTCTCGTAAAGCGCAGGGAAAGGATTCGTCGTAAACGACACGTAAGTATTCGTCGTAAAGCCCACGTAATTATTTCGATGTAAAGCACACGTAAATACTTTCGTTGTAAATCACTCGTAAACATTTCGATGTAAAACCCTCGTAAATATTTCGATGTTAATCACTCGTAAACATTCGATGTAAACTCCATGTAAAGTTTACGAGGAGTTTACATCGTTTCTTATTATATTATTATTAATTAGTATATAATAAATTTTAATTTATATTTAATATTCAGAATTTAAAATAATTTAAATTTTAAAACGAAATATGAAATTGGAAAACATATTTTAAAAAGTCATACAATAATATTTAAATTCATAATACAAACAGAAAGAAAAAAAAAACTACATATTTTCGAAGTAGTTGGTGGGGTTGCTCGGCTGTTGACGGGTTGGATCGGACTCTTGGGGATCTCGTGGTGGCATTCCAAGAGCGGCTCGTCTCTCACTCAACATTCTCTGCATAACCGGGTTTTCCACGGCCATCACGTCTAGCAAATCCTCAAGAGAGTCTAAACGAACCTGCTGGCTATCCATTCGAGCCTTCATCTGAGCAGTCTCTTCATCCCGTCTCGAAGTGTATGACGAAGTTGCCCTTGCAACTTCGTTAACAGAGCCTATACCGACTATCTGTCCCTTCTTTTTAGGAGCCACCTATAAAATCAAAACATATATTAATATAGTTAATTATGTTAAAATATTTAAAATAATGTAAACAAAAATTTTAAATTGTACCTCTTCGAAGATTCTGTCGACCTCTTCGGTGGACAATGTGACTGGTAATCCATCGGGAGACTCCTGGGTTAGTTGCGTCTCCCGTTCTTCAATCCGACCAGCCATTGTTTGGAAGAGTTTCTCAGATGCAGGATCCACAAAAACTCCATCGGATGTGGCGTGAGTCATCTTGAATAGGTCAGACAGAGAAGGTAAGACTTCCCGTCTTCTCGAACTACAAAAAAAATTTTAAATTAAATATTATAAATTATATTAATTGAATATTTTAAAATATATAATTAAAACAAAACTTACAGCTTCTAGACGGACTCATGCATGAGGTTTTTGTCCGGTTCTGTGAAGCATGGGCAAATGACCATCTTTATCCTTCGTCCTTCGAGAAGCCGAGCACGAATTGACCTTTTTGATCGAAGAGGGGTGCTCCCAATAGGCGATGAGGCCATCCCACACATCCGTCGTGAGCTTAGTAGGCTTTCCCTCATACCCGTAGATCTCCCACTTGTCCTTCCAATCAGAGACTGTGTTACAGAGGCGTATCTTTGCCTTTGCAACGAACTCCGCCTTCACCCTCTTGGTGATTCCCAAAGACCAATACCACTTTTGCTGAAACATAAATTTTTTAAAAAAAATTACAATTGATAATAAATATTAAAAATATATATATATATTTAAAAGTGAAAATTTAATTAAATTTAAAAATCTTACCGCAAAACATTTAAACCACGTGATCTTAACGTGATTTGGTGTCTTGCTCCAGTTCGGGTATGCCCCGTCGTAGTAACCCTTAATCGTCGCTGAAACGCTCCGGCTAACACGGTTGTTAGCCCCAAACCTGAAAAAAATACACTTTAACCGTTAGAAAATATAAAAATTAATTTAATTTTAATGTAATAAAAATTAATAACTTACCAATAAGTTCCTCGGGGTCTATCGGGGTCTAAAACATCCAAACCCTCCCGTCCAGGCTGGGCAAGCACATCCTCCACCGTATATCTCGCGATGGGAGCATATGAAGGCACACGCAAATCCGGATGAACTGCACCTTCTGGGACAGGCTCAGGTGCAGCCGCTGGAGGAGGAGGTGGAGGCATCTGCGGTGGAAGAGGAGGACTCGAAAAAACTCTCTAAGAAGTCTGAGAGTCTGGAACTGCATCGGAAGACGATGGACAGGAAGAAGATGTACCGGAACCATCGCCAAACAACTGGGCATAAGTAGGTGCTGCTGGTTTCCTTCTAGGAGCCATCTAAAAAAAATTTAAATAAATTTAATCAACTATGATGACATAATTAAAAAATTATTCCGTTACCTAACTAATCACCTAAACTATAGTATTCCGTCATCTAACTAATCACCTAAACTAATTACCTAACTAATTAATAACCTAAACTAACTTAAAAAAAAAAGGAGGAAAGAGAATGTACCTTAGAGGGAGAGGAGAGGAGTTTGGGAGGAATGAACGAGGCAGCCTCGTCTCGGCGTCTCAATATATAGAAAATGATTCGTCATAAACGCGACGTAATATTACGACGAAGTTACCAGGCCCGCGTTTTTTCATTTACGACGAATTTACCAGGCCCGCGTTTTTCGATTTACGACGAAATTACGTCGAAACGTCGGTTTACGACGAATTTACCAGGCCCACGTTTACGACGAAGTTACCAGACCCGCGTTTTTTCATTTACGACGAAATTACGTGGAATAGATAACCATTTACGACGATTTTACAACGCTTAACCCTAAACACCGAGAATGAAATCCATAAACCCCAAAGTCAAATATCATCTAACATCATATCTCTTCTCAACTACTTTGTGCTCTTTCTCCAACTTAAACTCTAAAACCCTAAAACTCCAAATAATTTTTTAAAAACTAAAGAAATACATATTATATAAAACAACATTTGTTACACATACATTAGGATGGTAAAAAAACAATATTTCTTTAAACATACGTTACAATAGAGAAATACAACATTTGTTACATATATTACATCACTCTAAATCGTTTTCGTTCTCATCAATATTACATCACTCTAAATCGTTTTCGTTCTCATCACTATCATTACAATCATCATCGTCGCTTCTCTCGAACTCGTCTTCACGTGCTTCATCAGTCGCATCTTCGGTAATATCTTCATATTGAAAGTTTTGCGGGTCGATCAAAAGGATTTCATCAGTTGGTTGTTCTGGTACCTCAACTTCATTGATAGCGTCTTCTTCTTGCAAGGGCGGTTCTTCTCCAGCGACAATGCGTCCACGAGGTGTAATTTTGATAGCAGCTAACCAGTTTATCCCGGAAGTTCGAAGCCGAGGATAAGGAAGGAAGCTAACTTGCTCGGCTTGTGAAGCTAAAATGAAAGGCTCAAATTTGTTGTATCTTCTTCCAAAATTGACATCTACAATACCAAATTTGTTATACCGAATCCCTCGGTTCACAACAGGATCGAACCATTCACATTTGAAGAGGACGCATTTTAGCTTCAATAACCCCAGAAATTCCACTTCAACAATCTCCTGCAAGATCCCGTAAAAGTCTGTTTCACCTTTCACACATATTCCGTAGTTACTCGTTGCCCGATGTCTCCCATACTCGTATGTGGGAAAGGTAAATCCTCGTGTGAAATACATAGGTGATGTGGTGACCTTTGCAACTGGACCTTGAACCAATTCGTGAAACCATACGGGATAATAAGGATCGCCATAATCAACCTGCAAAAAGCAGTTATTCTTAATTAATATTGAAGTATCAAAACACTTACTTAATTAATCAATGTATGAGATATATTACGTACCTGTGATTTTAACCACTTGACAAAGTGCTTATCTTTACGTGTGTCCACATCAGTTGCAGATATTCCTGGTATTGCTTCTTCAACTTGAGATACAAACATGCTGCAAATTAAACAAATAATCAAGTCATACATAATTAACTTCAATTCATATAATTAACATTCACAAAAATATTTACCTTTCAAATCAACGGGTCACTGCATCCTCGCAGTTGAGCAGAATATAAGTGTGGGCACTATGTTTATCCTCTTCACATGACCACCATACTTCTTTCGTTTTACCACCAAACCGTGCAATTTCGCAGAAAATGTCAGGAACACCATCAATTGGATATGATGTCGGTACTCCACCATCATCATATCTTCCAGGAACTCTTTTCCTCGTACGAACAGTTGGAGCAAAGTAGTATGATGTGAAGTTAGATGTTTCGGCTGTCAAACTCCCCGCAACTATTGAACCTTCCACCTTTGCAAGATTTCTTGCTTTCCCCTTCAAATGTTTCATCTGTCGCTCATACGGATACATCCATCCGTTGTGAACAGGTCCACGAAGCAATGCTTCATACGGTAGGTGGACAACTAGATGCTCCATGAAGTCAAAAAATGAAGGAGGAAATATCTTCTCCAGGTAGCATCTAGCATTTCATAAAACCTTTTTGCATCCAAATTAGGTTCTTCTACATTTCCAGTTCCATCAGCTATTGTTGTAGTTGTTTCCAAAAACGCATCACTAATCATATCTTGAACCCTATCATGATCTACCATCTGCTCATGATCTTGATGATAATTATATTCATTATGCAAATGATTCGGTTCTTCACTATGATGACCATCCTCAAAATTATTATTACTACTACTAGCTTCATTTCCCCCATAACCCTCTCCATGTTGATACCAAATGTAGTACTGTGGTGTAAATCCTCTGTTTACTAAATGCTTCCATACAGTTTCACTACGTGCAAATTTTGAATTCTTGCATTTTCGACAGGGGCAAAAGATCTTACCGCTTTCCTGTGTGATCGGTGTACAGCCCGCCTGGTGCATGAATGTCTCTAGCCCGCTCAGAAATGTGTTCGTCACCCTCCCGTCGGAATCTTTGTGCAAATACATCCAACTCCGTAACTCGTAAATACTACCGCCACCGGCCATTTTTTTCTTAGATTTTTTTTTGAAATTTTTTTTTTTCTGATTTTTTTTTCTCCTGTTTGTGTGTTGTGAGGAAGAGAGTTGTGGAAATTAAAAAAATATAGAGAAATTTTCGAGTTGGGTAGTTGAAATATAACATCGATTTTACAAGGAATATTTTACATGGTTTTAACATAATATTTACAACGACTTTACGACGAAATTAGGTAAGCTAAAGCACATTGAATACACGTTTTCACCTAAATATAACGGTAACATGTTTCGTTGTAATGTCGATGTAATGATTACGACGTATTTCTCATTCCACGTACATTCGTCGTAAACTTACATGGATTTTACGACGAAAACTATTCGTCGTAAATTTACATGGCGTTTACGACGAAAGATGGATTCCTCGTAACTGCGTTGTAAACACCATGTAAATTTACGACGAAATATTTTCGTCGTAAATGTTCGTTGTTATGGGCACGTTTTCTTGTAGTGTAAGCTCGATGATGTCTCTTCTCAAAGTATTTCCTCCTACCGCTTCAATAACACGACACTTAGCTTCATAACAAGCCATATGCGCTAGCGTCATGACATGTACATATACCCCTCAATTTATATAGTTTGAGTTTTCTAGGGTAAAATAAGCATTTATCGTGTAAATGTCAGTGGCCAAATATGATAAATAGAAGGCTCTAGTTAAGAGTATCAGCTGGTTTTGCATCAACTGGAAAGTCAGGGTTCTCTCAGTTTCTCTCTTTGGTCTCTCCACCCCCACCGCCGACTAAACCCTAGTTTCTTCAACTTCATCTTGTTCAAAGAGGCCGGCGGCAGCTTTGGCTGTCAGCCTCCTCCCCCTGTTAGTCGTATTATGCTTCAACCATACATAACCGCGATTCAGAAACGTCGTCCCCTCCTTCTTGTTTCTGGGATTCTGGAATTTTGTCTCTGCAAACCTAATCGGAAGTCTGGTGATTACCTCTCTTCTCTGTAACCCAGTCGAGGTCGTGATAGTTTCGTGAATCCTGGTGGCCTTGCTTCTCTGCCTCTCTAAACCGTCGGCGTCAGATCTGGGTCAGATCTGAGCTCAAGCCATCGTGATTTGTAAGAAGCGTCGCTGCTTCTCTTCTCATCACATCCGACTTGCCTCCCGGTGGTCTCTCTGTCGTGTAGATCCAAGGTGCGTAGAGCCTCTCCTCGGGGTTTGTTTCCTCTGAGAGCGGCAGAGCCGTGGTTCTCCGCTGAGAGTCTCTTTTCTTAGCTTCAAGTGTCAGCTTCCATGGTAATTTCTGTTGTTGCTCTGTTTCTCTTTGTTGTGGTTTGAGGATTGATGCTCAGGGTCCTTGAGGACAGACCCACTGTGTCTCTAAAAACCACGCTGGGAGAGACTTGCTACTGATGGATTTTCACTTGGTTTTGAGAAGTCGTATGGCTTCTCCCGGTCTTCACCTCCGTCTACAAGCTCCGGGCTGCTCCTCCTGCGTGTGTGAGCTCTCCCTGAGAGGCTTCTGGTTTTGGTTTCAACGAAGTCTATCTCAGCCTGCACCGGAGTGGATTTCCTGGCCCTCTGTCGTCGCGGCAGAGAGAATCCTCGGAGTTCAGCAAAGCCTGCACCGGAGTGGTGTGTTGTTGGCCCTCCGTCGTCGCGGCCGAGTGACTCTATGTATTTCGTCTAAGGTGAACCGACTCTATGCAGCCTTCTCCTCGTCACCATTCATGGTACCTGGAAACGCTTGTAAGAAACCTTTGTTGATGCTTGTTGTTTTACTGATAGATCAAAGTGTTGTTCTGTTGATCAATCTTGTGGTCTAAATTAGATGTTTAGGGTTTTTATATTTTTGCGGCCCTTTTCATCTGAATGGCTTAGTTGCACATGAGATTGCAATTCCTTGTAATCAAACCTTCGTTACCTAATGATATTTACCTTTTTAGCCAAAAAAAAAAATCAAAAATATCAGAACTGAATATTGAAGCCTTACATTGGTTATATTTTTAATGTGAAATCCGAGAAAATAGTATAGTGCCTATTATATTTTGTTCTGATCCAATGTAATCTCATTTAAATAAAACGATTTAAGATGCAAAAAAATCCGAGAAAACAAGAAAGTGGTCTACATGCGTTGCATCACATGGACTACAGATCCTATATGATTCCGAAAATCTATCTATCCTCCAGAAGAGCTACGACGACATGGATGTTAGCAGGGCCACTAATCATATGAGGCCCAAACAAGTCGAAAACGTCACCGTCTCAACGAATCAGGTTTATTTAAATTACTATGAATGCACAGCGCAAGCATGTCACTTGAGAAAGAGACTATTAAAAACAAAAACAATTGAAAATGGGATTAAACTGTTTATATTCTTTTATGCTAAAAACATTTTTAAATCACTTATTTTGTTTGGATTAAAATTGTAAAAAGACCAGATTCTGAGCATATTATTGCAAATCAAAGACTTGAATTGCCACCGATCATCTCAGTACTTCGCCGGTCTGCCGGAGATTTTTCTTGCTTTCTCTCCGGTGATCGCCGATGGCGGTGTTTCCTATCGGCTCTCACTTCGCGCCGCCGCACAAATTGACGAAGAGACACGCCGTCGCGACTTCATCTCGTCTCTGTCTCTCGACCCGATTGCCGCAAAGTGTCTCCCTTTCGAAACTATCTGGAGTTGCAAGCTCGAGATTGTGCAGAAACAGTGTTCTCGTTAGAGCTGAGGACAAGACAAGGAACTCTTCTTCACCTTCTCTCGAAGAACAGTCGCAACCAATAGATGAGTCAAAGCTTGAGGTTCGAGTTTCTTCGATACCGTCAAATTCAATTTTGACAAGTACCCATCTCCTCGTTTGATGCTATATGACTGAATTGGCTTCAAAGGATGAAACTTTACGTTTATGTTTGGTTAAAGTATTTATATGTATGATCAGCAGGATTTGATGGACTCATGTGACCCTATTTGTTCGGGTGATGAACCTAGTTCGACCTACTTTGAAGCTAACTACCAGCCAAAGACAGATGTAGTCAAAGCTATTGCTGTTCTTGCGGCAGCTCTTACAGGAACAGCTGCTATTAATCATTCCTGGGTCGCTGCTAATCAGGTTCTTTCCCACGACCCCTCCTTTTGGTTTTCAAACTCAAAATGCTTATAACTGGACAGTGTCATGATACAGGATGTTGCTATGGCATTGTTGTTTGGAATAGGATACGCAGGGATCATCTTCGAAGAGTCTTTAGCTTTTAATAAAAGTGGAATTGGACTTGTGATGGCTGTGAGTCTCTGGGTTGTGCGGAGCATAGGGGTAAGTAAGAGAGTTAACTTACTAGTTAATGTTTGTTGGATATTATTTAATTATATATTCCTTGTAACAGGCTCCTTCAGCTGAAGTAGTTGTTTCAGAGCTTCAACATGCAACAGCCGAGGTAAGTGAGATTGTGTTTTTCCTACTCGGCGCAATGACTATTGTGGAGATAGTTGATGCTCACCAAGGATTTAAGCTTGTTACAGACAATATCACCACTCGTAAGCCAAAGACGCTTTTATGGGTGGTTAGTGGTTTAATCTCTCTACCTTGAAATATATCAGCTTCAGTCTCTCCTTCTTCAAGGGTTTAGTCTTACTTAGTTTGCTTATGGTGTTGCAGGTCGGCTTTGTGACTTTTTTCCTCAGTTCGATTCTCGACAACCTGACCTCTACCATTGTCATGGTTTCTTTACTCAGGAAACTGGTTCCTCAATCAGAGTACCGCAAGTATGAACACTTTTTTCTTTGTGCTCCTGTTACTTAGTTTCTTGGTTAAGTTGCTCATGATAGATATATAGACCTTAAGATTCTCAAGGATCCATATTTGTCCTGTAATATTACTCTGTTCTGGTGTTCAGTATTGTGATCACATTAACGTTAATGTTCACGCTTAATAACAAATGGCAGACTTCTAGGAGCTGTTGTGGTAATAGCAGCAAATGCAGGGGGAGCATGGAGTCCAATAGGTGATGTTACTACGACCATGCTATGGATTCATGGTCAGATATCCACTTTGCCGACTATTCAGGTTGTCCTTCTCTTCTGAGATAATCACATAAAGTTTATCAGAGTTCCTAAACCGGTTTCATTAGTCTAGGTTTACAGGCTCACAGTTTATTAAAGAACAGCAAATGTTTAGAAGTAGGTTACATGCGTAAGCCCTGAAGTCAAATTGTAAGCCTGGTTCATGGTTTTGTTAGATGGATAAAGAGCTTGATTCTGCTAGAGGCTAGATTCGGATATTGGAACCTTATGGAGCTGTCTGTATATAGATATTCCTAATGGAGGTTCACTTGATTTCTTTTCAGGGCCTTTTTATACCTTCGGCCATTTCTCTCGCTGTTCCACTAGCCCTCATGTCCTTGTCCAGGTGAAAAACTCACGTCATTGGCTTCTATTGTCTCTTAAATTGTTTTTCACCGCAGAGCCTGATTGATGTAAGTTTTTGCTTTCTTCCTCAGTGATGTAAATGGAAAGGGACAGGATTCATCGGATGTAACTGCTTCTGAAAAGATGGCTCCAAGAGGGCAGCTAGTTTTTGGAGTTGGCCTTGGAGCGTTGGTTTTTGTTCCGGTCTTTAAGTCCCTAACTGGACTACCTCCTTACATGGGTATATTGTTGGGTCTTGGAGTTCTATGGATCTTGACGGACGCCATCCATTACGGCGAATCCGAAAGACAAAAGCTCAAAGTACCTCAGGCCTTATCACGAATCGACACACAAGGCGCTCTGTTCTTCCTCGGCATTCTATTATCCGTTAGCAGGTACTAAATCAACTGATCATCTCCACACTTGATGTTTTTGAAATCTTTTGTGATGATCTTTCCTCTTCTTTTTTCAGCCTTGAAGCAGCTGGGATCCTGCGGGAGATTGCAACCTACCTTGATGCTAATATACACAATGTTGAACTAATAGCAAGTGCAATCGGTATTGTGTCAGCAATCATAGACAATGTTCCACTGGTTGCAGCGAGTATGGGGATGTATGATCTCACATCGTTCCCTCAAGATTCTGAATTTTGGCAGCTCGTTGCATTCTGCGCTGGCACTGGTGGTTCAATGCTAATCATCGGTTCTGCTGCTGGTGTAGCCTTCATGGGCATGGAGAAAGTCGATTTCTTTTGGTACTTCCGAAAGGTAATGGCATAATCTTTTCTCTTGTCTGAAGCTCACTCAACAACAGAACATAGCATTAAACTTACTCTTGAGGCTCCTTGCAGGTCAGTGGTTATGCTTTTGCTGGTTATGCTGCTGGTATCGCCGCTTATCTAGCACTTCAAAGTCTTCATTTTTCGATCCCAACAACGGTGGCTCAGATCCCATTTCTCACTGGCTCGTAAGCTGCATCAATCTCTATGCTTATCTTCTATATACAAAAAGAAAACAGGATAAAGGCAAAATCTCTGTCTGGCTGCATAATAACACATCAGTAAACCAAAATATGTAAATTGTTTCATATACACACTCGAATGTATGATTAGTACAGAATGAATCATCAATAAGATTATATCCATTTGGAGTTTTCTTATGTGCATCAATGTAAAGTATTGAGCCTATAGTTTGAGAAAAACAAACTCTTCAATGGCAGAAATGTCTCCAATCTTCTTCAAAGTTTCTTTGCTAGGTTGCTCATCTACACCAATAGCCATCACCGCTTGCTTTCCAGGAGCTATTCTTCCAACGCTCATGAAGCTCACATTCACGTTTTCATCTCCCAAGATGCTACCAACTTTACCAATCATCCCAGGCTGATCAACTTGCCTGCACAGAATCACACTCCCTTCTAAACTCACATCCACTCCAAACAACCCCACTTTGGTTAAACTTGGAACTCCTTGTTTCACTCTTCCTTCTACTTTGATCTCTCCCGACTCTGATAAGGCGCTGGCAAATCTTGATTCAACGTTTGCGATCCTAACAGTTATGTATTCTATTGGATCCTCCGGTGAGCCGTCTAGAACCATACGTTCTTCAGAGATTTGGACTCCTCGTTGCTTAGCAACGTAGTCTGAGTTAACCAGGTTTATGAACACGCTGGAGATGGGTTCAATGAGTCCCTTTATGACCATAGCACGGAGAAGTCTTGTGTCGAGATCATCAGGAGATCTTGAAGAAGCGTAAGTCACTTTCACAGCGTCCACACCGCTTCCACCTGTTACCAGTTGTACAGCCAATCTCCCAAGCTTCTCAGCTAGCACAACATACGGTTTCAGCTCTCTCAACACCTAAAACAGATGATCACATAACAATGTCAGAGAATTTGCAGGACAAGTCAATAAACATTACTTAGAAGTTACCTCTGGTGGAACCATTGGTGCATTGACCGCAGTAGCAGCAAGTTCTCCTCTCAAAGCTCCAACAACAGCTTCAGCGATTTCTACCGCCACTCCTTCCTGAGCCTCCATAGTACTGGCACCAAGGTGAGGCGTGGCGGTCACACTCTCATGCAACACCAGTTTGTTGTCTTTAACCGGCGGCTCCACTGTGAAAACATCAAGAGCCGCCTGAGCGACAATACCAGAGTCAAGCGCCCTCAAGAGAGCATCCTCGTCGATAACTCCACCCCGAGCAACGTTGACAATACGCACTCCTCTCTTCATCCTCGCAAAGGTCTCGTCATTCAGCATCTTGGATGTAGCAGCGGTGAGAGGGAGGTGCAGAGAGATGAAGTCTGCAGTTGAAATAGCTACTTCAAAGCTAACTAGCTCCACACCTATGGCTCGTGCACGATCCGCCGGTGCGTAGGGATCGTGTGTGATGACATGCATCCCGAGCCCTCTGGCTCGCCTAGCAACCTCTGAACCAACTTTACCAAATCCAAGAACAGCTAGAGTCTTCCCTACAAGTGAAACACCAACATACTTGCTTCTCATCCACTTCCCTGCAGCAACCATTAATCACATGCATTTTATTTTATTTTAATATATTTGTAAAAAAATATCAAAAAATTATTACATAACTGAAACCACACGGTAGGCTCCAATTGGTGAAAAAAAATTATGGTGAATTCTATATTTTTCAAAATTTATACCAGTTAAGTTGAATTTTTGGTAAATTTATTGATAGGTGGATCTTTTGCAAGTCTGACAAAGAAAAAAATGAACAAAAATCTCTATTTTTTTATTTTTCAGTTCCTCAGATATGAAAATTTATATGACTTGATAGCCAAAATACATACATTTTAGTTGAGCTAACTACCTCCGGTAAAACATATACATTTCTAAAGTGTCTAAAATTCGGTCTAGACGATGACTTACTCGACAAATCGGGTTGGGTTTGAGCGAAACTATTATTTCAAACCAATTTTTTATTGGTTTAGGCATTCAAAAAAATAGGCATTTCTACATTTCTTATCGCAATTTCTCAGATAAGCTCTCTAATAGCGAACTTATGAACACTCACCAGCTTTGATAGAAGCATCAGCTTGAGCAACATTCCTAGCCATGGCCGTTAAAAGCGCGATCCCATGTTCGGCAGCAGCCACCGTGTTAGCAGTCGGAGCATTAACAACCAAACACCCGTACTCCGTGGCCGCCGCCAAATCAACGTTATCGATCCCAACGCCAGCGCGTCCAACAACCTTAAGCCTCCCTCGAGAGGACTCGAACACGTCTCTCCCGACCTTCGTGCCGCTCCTCACGATCAGCGCATCGCACAGGGAGATCTTCGTGCAGAGCTCCTCGACGCTCAGATCGTACGAGCAATCCACGTTGGCGTGCTTTTTGAGCAGGTCTATCCCCGCTTGGCCGAGCTTCTCCGCCACGAGGATCGTCGGTTTTCCTCCTCCTCCGGCGTTAACGAGGATGATCCGACGCCGGTTGAATTCCTTACGGTGGATGGGGAAGAGAGAGGGAGTAGTAGTGTGTATCCTCGAGGAGAAGAGGGATGATAGACCAAGAGGCGTCGCCATCGACTGTGGCGGGAATCTTGGAAGGGTGTAAGCAGAGGTGTATGTATCGTCGGCAACAGAAAGATATGGATTTTTTTTGGGTTTTGTGGGGTTTTAATATGTTGTGGTTAGATTGCGCCAGATTCTTTGTCCACTTTGCCCCATATCCTCACTGCGTGGTTGATTTTGAAGCACTTTATAAACAAAAATTTTAAATTTAATATTTTTTTTTTTTTTGACAACTTTCAACTTAACATTTAACTAGGTGACAAAGCCGGCATAATCAATTAATCATCTTAAAAATATTTATTAGTTTATATCTTATTAATCCAAAAATCAGCATAATAATTATTATTTATGATTTCAAATAGTTAAATTAAACATCAAATTATTTATATATGTCAAACAAATTTCATCAAAATATATATTATTATTGTGTTAAAGGTTTTAAAACACTCATATATTAGAAATAGTTTAGAAAATATCTTTATATAAATGTTTTTGTTTGACTAATATTTAATTATAAATTATTTTATTTCTTAATTTTTAACTTTATAATAAAAAAAATATTGTTTTCAGATAGCAACACAATATATATAAGAATTCTCTTAAATTTTTAAATATATTTTCACAATTTTATTATATTAGTTTATAATTAATTATTTAACATAACATATAAATTTAATATTATTAAAATAAAATTCTTGTTTCATTATATATAAAATTCATTACGAGTTTTGTGTAAATTAATAAATACTCAGTTAAAAACTAATAATAAATCAATGACCTATATAAAAGTTTAAAACCTAATATAATATGACAAATGAGAAAATTAACTACATATTTAATATAACATATAAATTTAATATTATTAAATTAAAATTCATTTTTAATTATATATAAAATTCATTATGTGTATTTTTTAAATTAATAAATTAGTGATTTAGGTAAAAACTAATAATAAATCAACGACTTAACTAAAACCTATAAAAACATGAAAATAAGCAAAATTGCCTAAAATTATGGAGAACATGACATATTTATATATAAGGTTAAGCTGCTAAAATACAGTGATAGCCGAACATAAATATAATTTGTTACAAAGAAAACATTTGTATTAGAGAAATTCGATAGTTTTTTTTAAAGTTTTTATCACAAAAATAGTTCTCAACGAAGAAAATGATCAAAATAAATTTTATTAATCTAATCTAAACTTAGGGTTTAGAATTAAGGGATGAAATTTTGTGGATAGAGTTTCAAATTTTCAAAAATAAAAAATAAATATTAATTTTTTTTAAATAAAAAAAAAGTTATTTTGGGCATTTTCTTTCTTAAAGGTTATTTTATGACAAAAACTTAAGCTATTTGAGAAAATTGCCCTTTGTATTATTTATGATAAATTACAAAATTAGTGATTTTATTGGTTATTATTTTAAATTGTCATTTTTTCTAAAAAGTGAACTATAATCTTTAAAATCAGCAATTATGTTTGAATAACCACTCAAATTGCATTAGATTTATCTTACTGCAACAAGAATGCTACAAATCATTTGTGTGTAAACCAAAAGACCAGACGTTCTGTCAAAAGACACAAAAAACCCACCATGAATCTAGTAGAACAGAGCAAACACAGAAAGATAGACCAAAGCAGAAAGATATGAACAAAAATCTGTACTGCGATTCACTTTTTTTTTCTGCTGCTTGATCATCCTATTATAGCAAGCAAATCCAGTGCCATTCATGTGTGTTAAAAGCTGCTGTAATTAGTCTGATGAAACAAACCGGCAGTTTTTTTTCCACCTACTGAAAATATGCAGCGGTTCAGTAAAACAGCAGTCAAAAGATCTTGGACAAGTCATGACACTTATTTTTCCGATGAAAAGGCTTTACTTACTTACACTACCTACTGATACTTCTTCTCTTTGCTTACGGGCATTGGAATCTTCCTTGAGATATTTCGAATGACTTCTGAAGTTGAACTCAGCTTATCATCGATGTGTTCTTGGTAGTTCTCGTACACAACAGGAACAGAAAGACTGAGAAGAACCACTTCGAGACAGACAGAAACAGAGATGCATGATTGAAAACGGATAACTCAGAGATTATACGATATACATCAGGAAAAGGTTAGACTAGACGCTCACCAATGTAGACAAGAGTGAGGGAGTTGATCAAAGTCCCGACATAGGATATAGCCCACAAGACAAATGAAACCTATTTCACATACGAGAATGATTTAGACTAATCCAGATTCAAAAGCAAATAGTTTGGCCAAGTTATGTAAAAGAGACTAGACAATAACCTGAAGGAGACGAATTGGATTTCTAGCAATGGTGATATCACTTGGAATTGAGAGCACATGATTGATCAAAATCCGAATCTCATCAGCAGACTTGATTGCAAACTCCTCAGGGATTTCCATATTGGGAAATGGAGGCAGAGGTCTGAAACAAAAAGAATCATCAGTGATATACATATGAGTCAGTTTTCTCATAGCATATAGTTCCAATATTCACCAGAAACTTATCACAAAACAGCAAAAGCAGATAATATTAACCAAACAAGAAGCTAACGCATGCTGTCTAGTCTCTACTATCAACCCCACCAAAAAAATCCAACAATGCCGCATAAAGGTTTCATCTTTTTGGGTAACGAAAGCTGCAAAAAGAAAGAGAGAAAGAGCAGAGATGTTACCGGTTGAGTAGAGTAGCAGACTTGGCCCATAAGAAGAGGATGGCAACAAGGAGAAGCAGAACATTGGAGACGAAAGACAAGAGATTGTAACCAGCTCTCTCGAACAGGAACCAAAACGCAGTAGAAGAAACTAGCAAAATGACTGCACCTGTCCTGTTTCTCCACAGCAGCAGATCAGCAACTGTCCCAAACAAGAA
This sequence comes from Brassica napus, assembly GCF_020379485.1. Classification (NCBI taxonomy): domain Eukaryota; kingdom Viridiplantae; phylum Streptophyta; class Magnoliopsida; order Brassicales; family Brassicaceae; genus Brassica; species Brassica napus. The sequence goes on from NC_063446.1 coordinate 30,001,804, forward strand.
GATTCAATATTCCAAAATTGTTCTCTAAGGACACACAACAGTAAAGAAACTTGCTCAAATGGGCTAAATCAATCGAACAAAAACATTAGAACAATGATCGATCAAACCAGAAATACAGCAGTCAATACAAATATATGACAGGGAAAGAGACTAGCCTGAGCCACCACCAAGAGATCTGTGAACAGAAGAAGAAGAAGAAGAAGAAGCGGAATCTCCCATAGCGACTTATCAGCTAGGGTTCTTCCGCATAAATGATTCAACGAATCGATATCTCTCTTTGATTCGAAAGATCAACGGATCAATCGTGCTCTTTCTACACCAAAGATCAAAGCTTTTTCCTTTTCGCTTCGGCGACAAAAGTTTTTTTTAACCATCAAAGTAAAATATTTATATTATATTTTTTAATTATACTTGCCTCTTTTTTTTTAATTAACAAATTATACTTGCTCTGTTTTACGGTTTTACCAAAATTTCTTGAATAATATTTGCTCTGTTCCACGGAGATTATAGTTTTAGAGCTTTTATATACTTTCATCCCAAAAAATAAACAGTTTTTGCACATATTGACAGAATTTAACCAAAAATTCTCAAAATATTAAAAAATACAAATGTTATAAATAAATAAATAGATCAGTATCTAAATATTTTTGGAAACTCAACCAATAATATCTCAAATGGCATATTATTGGTTGGGTTTTCAAAAAATTTTAGATACTTTAAATTAAATAATATTTGTTGTATATTCATGCATCAATATGTAAGTTAAGAATTACATGGTAAGAAAGAAAAAAAAAATTCTAAAGCCATCTAAAAGTCTGGTCTACGTGGCTAAAGAAAAAGTGAATATTTAAAGAGTAAAAACAAAAAATATGACAGCCAACAGTTAAAGGCTGTAAAAACCTTAGACAAAAAAAAGAAAGTCTGATTGGCTTTAGAATAACTCTTTAAGGACTGTAAGATGTTGTAAAGTCTCAACAGCATACACACGCCAATGGGAGCCTTTGACTTCAGTAGAATAGAGCTGCTACTTTCTTTTATTTTCAAGCCAACTACCAAAACGGAACCATCCAAATGGAATAGAGAGATGCCTAGAAGGAGAGAACAAATCCATATGCGAAACAACTCACTGAGAAACAAACATCGTTATGAACCAAGTAAAATTTTTACCATCGTTATTACACAGCCAGTGAAATAATTGGTATTAAGATGAATTGTTTAATGATTCCAAGAAAAAACAAAATCAAAATACAAAGAAGCAAACAACCAACTTATAGTTTTGTGCAGCAATACTAAAAACGCCACAACATAACGAATGGGTTCCATCATCTAATTGATATAACATTCTCCTGTTTTTATGTAAACACGCCTTGGCTTCTCTTTGTTCTATCATTCTTTAGTCGCTTTCGTAGTCGTCTTCATCTCCAAACGAGAACACAGATGCATCAGCCGCCATAACCTTGAACTCACTACTCTCTGAGCTTGACGCGTTGATCCCAGACCCAGCAGAGTTCTCTCTTGCTTCAGCCTTGCTTCCGTGCACCAGCTGTGATGCTTTTTCGTTGCAAAGAGAACCCCTACATATAAGTGACAAGAAGATATATAAGCTTAACATGATATTAGCTTTATAAGTTGTCACGAAACAATGATCCTCCAACTCACCATTGTGGTCTGAGATGGTGATGGATGGCCTGATCCAATAGGTATGGAACCGGAATTCTCTAAGCATACACCTAAATAAAAGGAATTGTACGATGTCAATACCCAACTGTATGCACTATGCAGCATTGATGTATATGATAAAGCAGCTTACTTGTGGCCTGGTAGAATTCCACCGTTGAAGTAGGTTAATATTCGTTCAAAGTATTTCACATATCTCTACAAAATAATGATTTAAACAGACTAACTAGTCAGAAGGAACGCAAAGGACGTTTTTATGAGGGGCTTAACTAGACTTACAATTTGGCTAGGTAGCAGTAGCACAAGCCCTTTTCCATCCACACATCGTTTCTGATTGTACAAGTCCATGCACTCTTCAGCAGTCGGAAAAAACTAAACAAGAAAAAGAAACAACGTCAGTTCCCTGTGTGTCTGACTAGGGGTTTAATGCAATGTTATGATACATGCTTTACCTTCAGATATAGCAGAAGACTACATATCATGAGCCCGGTCCTTGCCATTCCAGCCTTACATTGAACAGCCACAACATTCTCTATGTCCTCCTTTAACCAAGAATATGCACTTTGGCAAAATGATGTAATCAAATGGATTGGTGGGCAATTATGGTCATCAAATGGGAAACTGGCCACCTGGAGGCAAAATTATTAGTGCAAGAAAAAAAAAGAAAAGATGTTTAAAGACATTAAACTGACAAAAAGAAGAAGGGAAACTACTTTGCAATTGTGCCTGCATAATCTGAACATATCTATCAACCTAGAAACATAAATCATTTGAAACAAAAAAAAAAAAAATAGAGCCACTTCATGCAGCAGGTATTTTAAGATGATATCGTCCAACGGTCCAGGTAAGAAATGACCAAAATAATCTCAATCTTGTACACAAGTTTTTATCATCTAAGTGTTTCATAAGTAACCTCGGAACTAAAGTAACTTGAAATAGTGCAGTGGGTGATCTATGGAGCAAGTTTCCTATATTCTAACTAACGCATTGTTACTCTGAGGAAATAATATGTTGGTCAAATGGCAGGAAAAAAGAAAAGTGTATTATAACATACCTTTGCCTCAAATAGCGATACATCATACAACCTCTCTGAACAAAGATTGTAAACTTTGTATTTTCCCTACAACAAAAGAAACAAAATCATAAGAAGGCAACGTAACTACACACATACAAATTCTTAAGAGACACACTAGCTTTTTTTCTTTTTTTGAGATATGGACATCAAAATGCCGACTAAAGAAACTACTACCTTGTGTCGAGTTTCAAGAAAGGTAATAACTTGTTCCATCTGGTTGCGGTAGAAACCCTGCGTTGATATTTACAACATTCATTGGCCAGAAGATTAACTTATAAAGAATTTGGCAGATCCAGGGACAAGGATTACAAAGCATACTAATTGACTCACACCTCAACATATCCAAAAAAGCCAGAGCTCATATCACCAGACCAGCAGGAAACCCCATTGCAATAATGTTCTGGGTTATGTAAGTCAAATCCAAATCAAACCCTCCTTCCTAAGCAGCTTGGTATAGCATATGCAATCAATTGTATAAGTTAACTGGACCTGGTATCTTCTTTTGTTCTGGGAAACAGCATGTCGAGCCTTGACAGCATTCTTCGATGAATCCACCAAACCTTTCGTAATGGTCCCAATTGTGAAGAAGTTCCTTCCGTGGTCTCATCTGCTCGATGAGGAGACAAACGAATCCCTAAAGCAAATGGCAGATACTGAGCTTTTGGCCCATGTTGAGATCCTAGAGGCAGATACTGAGCTTCTGGTTTTCTCGGAGAATCAGATGACATGGGTTGAAGATTTTGATTCTAGAGATAGATTTGGGTGGGGGAATAGGAAGACTGTACTATTTATTGATGGGAGATTATCTTGCTTCTACGATAATTAGATGTACACAGAAGCTTGCTGGCTTTGGTTTTAGATCAAGATCGAACGTTCCACGTGATTTCTCGACTAGGCGTGGGCATTTTATTTGGTTCGAAAACGAAAACCTATTCATAATCCCAAGCCCGATCGGACACCTATAATATTTTAGGTATATTTAAATATTTTAGATATATTTTTCGGATTTCCCGTAGATTTTCAGTTTTTCAGAAATATTGATTGGGTATTGGGGTAAAAGTTCGATTATTTTCGAGTTTTTGTTTCGGACTTCAGGTAATATTTTCAAATATTTAATTATTTTCGGATATTTTTTTTTTTAGTTTCATATTTTTCGGATCTTCAAATCTATTTCAGGTGCTTTGAATTCTTTTTGAGTCATAAATATCTGAATCGATCCAAATTCGCTACATATTTGAAAATAATAGGTATTTTAAATACAATTCAAACCGGAATCAAAAACTTTTAAATACCTAACCGAGTTCAAATTTGCATGACTCGAAAAAACCCAAACCTGATAGGAACCAATTCAAATTTGATCCAACCAAATGCCCTGACCTAGTCTCAACTATATTTCTTAGTTATTATTGTGATCATTTTGGGGATTAAAGTGTTTTTGGAGGAAATTTGCATTCTTTACATTAGCCAAAAAAAATATAATTAAGATATAAGTTTAATATATGATAATAATAATAATAACGTAACGAGAATGTTTGTGATAAGTCTCCATAATAATAACCCAAAGATACAATAACATTTTTTTTTTAAGACAGAATAACATTGATCTAGGTTTATCATAAGTTCGATATAGTAACTCAAATATAGTAGGATAGACGAGGAGGAAGATGAGGTGAGATCAAGAAGACCTACCCAATGCGGTTGTGCACGAGGACAAACCGGCCGAAACTATATAGTATAAAAGATAGTATTAATACATTGAAACTGATTTTAGAATTAATTTTAAATTTCAAAAAAATTGATTACCTAGGAAAGCACCGGTGTAACCTGCGGCGATAAGTGGGAGCAACAGGACGAAGGGGTCGAGACTGGGTAATTCTGATAGTGTGCTCGCCATGTCTGCGAGTAAATCGGCGCGTCCCTACGAAGCCGTACCTGTAGTTTAAGAATCGGTGGCAGTAGAAGAGATAAAGCCCTTCGACCCCACGTCGGGGATTTTGGTTGGTGGTGAGAGTTTATGAGAATTAAGAAGGATAAGAGAAATTAAACGAAGAACATAGAAAATAATGAGAGACTTTCTTGAAAGATAATGAGAAAGGAGGAATTGAATTGCTTGATTGTTTCATGTATCAAGAATACATATATATATACATCAAATGGAGAGCCAAAAACAAAAAGGCTCTCATGCACTAAATGAAGCTCCCTTGCACTAAGGAGAGACTCCCATACACTAACTAAATAAAGAAATGATAGTGCATGATATGTGGGCATAATACTCCACTCACCAAACAACCTCATTTTACATTTACTACAATTTACATTATTAAGTTTACTCATCTTTGCTTTATGATCAACACTCCCCCTCAAGTTTGACACAGGTAGGTATCAAACTTGGAAACCATGAAGCATTCCCTCATTAAAACCTTTAACTTGGAAAAACCACATGAGATAAAAACCAAGCTAAGGAAAAAGAGTAGACCACTTCATGGCTAAGGATCATTGTGATGGGAGATCCACAAGTCCCAACTTAGAATGTATGAATTCACAAACCTTAGTGCTTGCAGCCTTGGTAAAGATGTCAGCCAGCTGATCTTCACTTCTTGTGTAACAAGGGAGGATGATTTTCTGTTCCACAGCTTGCCTCACCTTGTGACAATCTACTTCAATGTGTTTAGTCCTCTCATGAAAGACTGAGTTACTAGCGATGTGTATGGCAGCCTGATTATCACAGTGCATAGTGATTGGTGTTGTAGTCTCAATCCCCAGATCTTTAAGCAGCCCCTTGATCCATATCAGTTCACTTGTGAGATTTCTCATAGCTCATTCTGCTTCAGCACTTGAACATGACACTACTTTTTGCTTCTTGCTCTTCCAAGTCACAAGGTTGCCACCAATAAATGTGCAATATCCAGTGGTTGATCTCCTATCAACTCTATCTCCTGCCCAATCAGCATCACAATATCCCACTATTTTAGTACTCTTGTTGCATCCCATCCAAACTCCTTGGCCTGGTGCCTCTCTTAGGTACCTTAATATGCTTTCCACCATGTTCCAATGGTGAATCTTTGGCGCCTGCATCTATTGGCTTACTTGGTTCACAGCAAAGCAAATATCAGGTCTTGTAATTGTGAGGTAGATGAGCTTTCCCACCATTCTTCTGTACTGCTTCTCATCTCCAAAGGGCTTATTTTCAAACTCCCCCTGTCGCAACACTTTGTAACCATCTTCCGGTGGGGTCTTTGCTTTCTTTTCTCCAAGATCATCTGCCTCACTCAACAAATCAAGTGTGTACTTTCTTTGAGATAGGAATAACCCCTCTTTAGATCGGCATATCTCAATCCCTAGAAAGTACTTTAGCTCACCCAAATATTTAATATCAAAAGAGGATTTAAGAAAAGCTTTAGTTAAGATGATACCTTCCTTATCACTTCCGGTAATGATAATGTCATCCACATAGATCAATATGACTACAATCCCACGCTGAGATGTGAGGGTGAATAGAGTGTGATCAGCTTCAGACTTGATGAATCCTCTTCCATTAAGAGTTGTACTCAGCTTGTGGTACCATGCTCTTGGTGATTGTTTTAACCCATAGATTGCTTTCTTTAGCCTCAGCACATTCCCTGGTTTGACAAGGTTTTCAAGCCCTGGTGGTGGTCTCATGTAGACTTCATCCTCCAATTCTCCTTGAAGAAAGGCATTCTTCACATCCATCTGCCATAAGTCCCACTCTAGGTTGACAGCCAATGAGAGAATGATCCTTATGGTGTGAAGCTTGGCTACTGGTGCAAAATTATCCAAATAATCCTCTCCATACACCTGAGTATATCCCCTTGCTACTAGCCTTGTCTTCTTTCTTTCTGGTTTTCCATTTGCTAAGTACTTGATAGTGTGTATCATGCGGCTTGTCACTGCTCTCTTGCCTTTGGGGAGTTCAGTTTCATACCAAGTGTCATTTCTGATCATGGCATTGACCTCATCTTCGACGGATGCTCTCCATTCATCATCTACAATTGCTTCTTCATAAGACCTTGGAATGTACTCTTGATCTATGTTGGCGATGAAAGCTTGATGCTCTGTGGGATAATGAGCAAGAGAACATACTGCTTGTATAGGATGAGCTACTGCTTGGCTGTTGAAGTAAAATTTTTTGTTGATCCAGTTTGAGGCAGGCTTTCTCTCCCTTGTACTTCTCCTAAGTTACTGGACTTCTTCAGTAACATGCTGCTCATGTTCATCTCCACCTGAATGTACCTCAGTGACCTCGGTGTGCGGCTCCTCCACTATCTCTTCTTGTTGTCTCTCATCCTGATCATGATCCTGACCAGTATGTGTATCATCTTGTCTCCCCCCATCAGGATCAGGATGGGGATTGTCTCCAGTGTGATCAACCACTTCAATCACAGTCCTTGGAACCTGTGTATCCTCTTGATCAGTTCCAGTCTCTAATGGTTGAGCCATATTGATGCCAAGACTCTCCATTATACGCCTCAGATTGTTTGCCCTATCAGAAGATGATTGAGAGATGTCCTTGAGCTTATCCCAACTTTTCTCTTCATAATATCCCCTTGATTCCACAAACTTTACATCTCTCGAGACCAATACCCTTCTCATGTCTGGGTCATAGCACTTGTAGCCTTTTTGGGTTGAAGAGTAACCAAGGAACACAGCCTTAGTACTTCTAGCGTCAAGCTTATTTCTTTGCTCCATTGGCTGCAAAACATAACACAAGCAACCAAACACACGAAAGTGATCAATAGATGGTTTTCTATTGTTTAGTACCTCATATGGCGTGAGATCATCTAACACCCTTGTTGGTGTTCTGTTGATGAGGCAGATGCTGTCATGACTGCATCACTCCAGAACTGCTTAGGTACATTAGTCTGGAACATCATAGATCTTGCCACTTCCATGAGGTGTCTGTTCTTCCTCTCCGCTACACCATTTTGTTGTGGTGTGTATGGACAACTGGTTTGGTGTATGATCCCATTCTTGGCTTGCCTCCCCCCCCCCCCCCCCCCCCCCCATTATCTGACCTGAATACTTTGATCTTAACATTAAATTGGTTAGTTATGTGGTTCTGGAAATTAATAAAAGCATCTAGCACTCTATCTTTAGTTTGAATCATAGTTAGCCAAGTATATTTTGATTTTTGATCAATAAAAGTGACAAAATATCTATGATTCTCCCTAGATATGCATGGTGCAGTCCAAACATCAGAGTGTATAAGATCAAAGCAGTTTTCATAGAAAGTAGATGACTTAGGAAACACATTCTTGCAATGTTTGCCTAGGATACATGCTTCACAGTCATCATTTTTAAAGGAAATATCAGGAAGTAGTAGGTTTAGTGCACGAGAATGGAGATGACCTAGCCTAGCATGCCATAAAACACTTTTATCTAAAGCAGGAATTGAACTGAAAGCTGAAGATAAATTTGAAACAGTCTTGGTGTCTTCAAGTAGGTACAAGTCATCCTTTGTAACACCTTTTCCAATCAACTTAAGAGTCCCAATATCCTGAAAAACAACCTCATTAGGACTGAAAATCACATTACAATTTAAATCAGTGGTAGCTCTTTTGACAGATAATAAATTTGATGCAAAAGATGGCATGTAAAATGCTTTTGTATGTTTTTCAAATAGCTTAAGAGTTCCTACACCTTTAATTGGTATTTTGTCTCCATTTGCAATCATTACATTACCTAATACCGGTTCTACATTACTAATCAACCTAGCATCACTAATCATGTGGTGAGAAGCTCCTGAGTCTATGACTAAAGGCTTAATACCACTAGATGAATGAGATGCATGTAGAGAAGTAACCAGAACTCTAGGCGGTTTATATGATGCACTAAGGGAAATACCAAGTGTGTTACCAGACTCTTTTAGAGCTTTGATGAGAGCCTCTAGGTCTGACTTCTTGATAGATTCATCTTGTGTAGTTCTCACAGCTGAGCAGCCGCTGAAAGACATTGTCTTTCCTTCACTAGCACCATTAGTGCGCTTAGGAGTAGATGACTCTCCTACTTCACCAGAGAAGTTTGCCCTTGCATCTGCATATGGAGTCCGGAATTTCTGAGGTTTAAGGTGTGGATGGAGGATCCAACATTTGTCTTTGCCATGACCCTTCTTCTTACAGTGATCACACACCCAAATCTTCTTATCTTCTGGTTTGTAGTACCCCTTGTTAGCTACGCCTTCTGGTTTAGTCTCTACCCCTTCAGCTTGATTTACCATGATGAGCTCTCCCTTTCTCCCAAAGAGCCCAACTGATCCTTGCTCCTTTTGGATCTGAGAGCACACTTCATCTAGAGATGGGAGCTCCTGTCCTCGTAGGATGTGTTTGATCAAGTCATTATACCCAGGGTTGAGAGTGAAGAGAAGCGCAAAGACCTTATCTTGCTCTCTTCTCTGGTTCAGTACTTCAGGATCCAAAGTACTTGGCCTCAACATCTCTAGTTCAGCCCACAAAGACCTAAACTTTCCAAAGTGTCTATCAAACTCAGTATCCTCTTGACACAAGTTGTTGATAGCCCTCTTGACTTCAAACACTCTACTGATGTTGGAGACATTTCCAAACACCTTTTGAAGTGTATCCCACAAATCTTTAGAAGTTTCACAGTAGGAGTAAGCTTCCAAGATTGAGGGTTCAAGACTGTTGTGGATGATAGATAACACCATGAGATCTTCTTGAACTCTTGTCTTATCACCAGCTTCAGCCACCACTATCTCCTTACCATCCTCTCCTAGGATAGTCTTCTTCTTAAGGCCTCTGCCTTCTTTAACAATTTTCCAGAGACCTCTGCCTCCAAGAGCTATCTTAGTTAACCTTGCCCAAAGTAAGTAGTTAGCTCCCTTGAGAGTAACTGGAATCACAACCATCTTTGAATTTCCTCTAGAATCCATTAAGAACAGTTCAAGCACAATGAGAAGAACAATTTTTTTTTTCTTAAGTAAATAGAAACAGAGTGGAAGATTGAAAGATTGCGGAAGACTTAGGGTTCAAGAGCTTGTTGCTCTGATACCATGAGAGTTTATGAGAATTAAGAAAGATAAGAGAAATTAAATGAAGAACATAGAAAATAATGAGAGACTTTCTTGAAAGATAATGAGAAAGGAGGAATTGAATTGCTTGATTGTTTCATGTATCAAGAGTGCCTATATATACATCAAATGGGGAGCCAAAAACAAAGAGGCTCTCATGCACTAAATGAGGCTCCCTTGCACTAAAGAGAGGCTCCCATACACTAGCTAAATAAAGAAATGATAGTGCCCACATAATACTCCAGTCACCAAACAATCTCATTTGACATTTACTACAATTTACATTATTAAGATTACTCATCTTTGCTTTATGATCAAACGATGCCTCTGACTGAGAATCCTGTAAACATCGCTACCACTGAGCCAGTTGTCCTCAGAGCGCCGGATGATATTCCCAACGTGCGCTGCAACAAAAACAAATTACGATATACAATAATAGTTTCATAAGATTCGTCATGTGAATATTATGTTAACGAGTCAGAATAATAGTTTGAATATCGCTATTCTCCGACGACGCACGCGTTGATGAAGATGATGAAATGCACTGAATTTAAATGGTGGTGCCTCCATATGGACTCTTATCTCTCCAGATTATTCTCCCTCCCGTTACTAGCTTCCATCTTCCTCGATCCGTCTAAACCACCATTCTGAATCTTAAGACGATCGCGTCACACAAAAAGAGGAAAGAGAAAAGCACACACTAAGATCGAGCTGAGTAAGTAACCACCATCTTCCTCTGACTAATCTTCACACCGTCGCGTCAGATACGTGTAGCGTCACGTTGAAAGAGAAGAGGAGGAAAGTAAAAGCACGTCTAACGAGTAAGATCGATATGGGAAGAAAACCAGTGAACGAAACAGAGGAGGAGAACAAAAGTCCGATGAAAAACAGAGGAGGAGATGGGGAGAGAGAAGAATCAAACGTAGAAATTATATGCAATGACTCAACGGTTCACGGCGTAGATAAAACTTTGATCTAATCAGTGTAACATATAAGGGGAGAAGATACTTACGGTGGTTCGTCTGAAGATTCCTTATCCCGCTCATCCGGTTGTTCTCTGCTATCTGGCTATTCTCTAGATCCATTTTTGTAAGTTTCTTCTCTCTCACTCTAGTCTCACTCTAGTCTACTCTACAAATCTGTTATGCGTGCGTGTTGTTATATAACCTCGAAGAAAGATATTTGTGGACCCCGTATAGCTTTTCTGTGTGTGTGACTGACAGTAAAGAAAATTTGTTAGAGATGACACGTGGGAAGCTGCGGTTTTCAGGTGGAAGAATAAATTGTTAGATCTATAAGATATTGGATAAATGTTGCCAGAAAAGAAGTCGTCTATGCCCGTTTCCCATGTTATTTGTCACTAGGTGAATGCCCGGGTGTTACATATTGGTTATATTCTGTTCAAATTATCGGGTTTGATCTCATCAAGAGTTCTCTTTGGCTTTTGACATTTTGTTATATGACCTGCAATTCTCATGGGACTTTCTTAAGGTTTTAGTTGAAGATAACGAATGGTTACCAGAAACCGAATGGCATTTATTATATGATTAAAAGCTCATCCGACGATGAACCCGCACGTTGCAATCTTGTTACGTTGTTGGCTAACTGAGTAATTTTGCTGAGTAATTATAGCTGAATGAAAGAAACCAAGAAAGTTATTTCATTTTCTTTTGTAGTTATTTCAACTTCTTCATACTATAAAATCTCATTTACAAACCATCTTTATATTGACTAGGGCTTTTCCCGGACTACGCCCGAGTTGTTTTACAATTTTTAATTTAATTTATGTTTTTGGCATTTTTATTTGAGTGTATACATATATGAAGGTACTGATTATAAAAATAAAAATCCTCAGATAAATATTAAAAATTTAAACTATTTCTGTCAATCAAATTTAAGAGAATTAGAACTCAAAATTTATTATTATTCTTATATTTTTGATTGAGGTTCATATGAAAACAACTGTTAAATTGGCAACTAATTTAAACTTTGGAAAAATTGAATTTTCATTTTTTTACTAACAATAAATTTTTACTTACGCTATTGAAAATTAGGTTCTCTTTTGCATTGATCCTTGGATTTTCATTTTATATAATTAGTATCTATATCGATTTGTTTTTATCTTTCTTCCGAAAGTGTTGGAATTAGGAACAATTGAAATCCAATGATTGAAGATACAATGGTCATGAGGTGAGTTGTAAGAATCATGTCATTATTTTCTTTGCCATGCGAGAAAGAAATTTAGAACAAAATATCCTAAATAATATTAGTATTTTGCAACATCGATTTCAGTATTTGGTATGTTTCTTCTCTAATATCCAGATGAAATGAAGAGAGTCTTGGGATGATTTACTGAGAAAACCGGTAGCCTTTAAATAGCACATTTTACGGATTAAATCTCCAAAACATTATTTGAGAAGTGATTTGCTATGTGTCATTACTATATTGATTTCGGAAAAAAAAAATGCTGACACATTATTTTAACTATGATGACATGCTTTAAATTTAGTTGTGGCATGTATATTTATATTTAATGTTGTTTAATATTTTTGGTAAGTTTTTTAAAATATGTTAATAACTCATAAATCATCATTAATATAACAATAAATAATACAATAGTAGGAACAAAAATATTATTATAATTTTAATTTTTTTTAATTTTTTTATATATTATGTAATTTTTACTACAAATTATTCAAAATTTTATGCAAGTTTTTTAAAATTGTAATTTTATAATCTCAATACCATTAGTTTCTTTTTAATATCTACAAATTTTAAAATATTATTTAGTTTTTTATTTGAATAATTATATATCTAACAACACTTTCTTTTAATTTTATAGAATTTGATTTAATATATTTTAACCAAAAGAAATAAATAAAAACCTTTTCAAGATTATAATTTAAAATATATTCATATCTATTATTATTTGAACAAAACATATGTATTATTACATATAAATTTGAATAAAAAGTATTTATCTTAACTTAATTTTTGCATATATTTAAATTAAGATTTAAAATTAAATTGTAATTAAATAATAAACCTTAAAATTAATAAAATTTTATTTTTAAATATTGAAACTTCTATTTCTACACATGATGCAAAATCACCTAGTAGACTATTAATATATCAGACAAAAAGAAAATTTTTTCTTAGTTCAGGTTGTAGAAAGAGGAGTATGTAGTCTAGATCCTCCGTTTTCACGTATGGTAGAGACCTTGACAAATTAGCCTGCCAGAAACACACTATGAGGACGACTCAGTTTCGGAAAAAGTTAATGGCCAAATCCATCAGCTCTAATGTGAAATTAAACCTAAGAAAGGAGAAAAATAATGATAAATATAATATATCAGATCCAAATAAAAAAATGAGAAAAAGGACCTTATCAATTATCATCCTCCACCAAAGTCTTTAAAATAACATCAAATCCATATGTGAATATCTCAGAAGAGGTGAATGTAATCCTAAAAGAACAACCGTTAAAGTATTTCCATAAACATTCAACAAATAAATATAATGGGCACTGAATTTAGAATACTATATATTAATTGAAGTACGTTTGGTATCAACATCATCCCGAGGTTCTTCAACAACATACCACAATAGTTTCTACACTCGAGATTTATCACATAAGACTGAAAACATCAATACTCCAAAGTCTAGTCAGAAACTTTTTCTAAGAAATGTGAATGATGTATCGAAAAAAAAATCAGAACAAATATAAATGTATGAGTCGGCTCTTCCTTAGCATTCTTGAATAATTTCTTCCTCGTCAAGAAGCTCTTCCAATGTGATTTTTTGGCTCAAGTCAGAAAAAAATAATTTCTCTTTAGCTCAAAGCTTCGACAAAATCCACCTAGTTTTACCTTTGAGTGGTTTCTTCGATCTTTCTCTTTTTCCAGAAAGTCCTTGATTTTGTAGTGAAGTCTTCTCTCATGAAATCCATCTCAGCTGTTCCCAAGAATCTAAGAAACTGTTAGCCTACACACATACTATGAGATACGGCTGGCCTAATTTTTAGCCAAATCTCTTGGACCATTTTCAACTCCCATTGGAACACCTTCTAGTTCCCCGATCTGAATACTTCCAATGGCAATAAAAGTTGTCGTAAAACCCTATTTTAGCATGGTTTCAAGTCCCAAGCAAGGTGGATTCAATAGTTTCACACACATCAAAAATGCTTCCGAGACAATATCTTTAAAGGAAATTGGGATCAACTACTTGATTTGCAACTTTTGGAGGAAATGCTAAGTCTTTGTCATCTCCATGATTCATAAACATAACTCTAATCTATGTTACATGAACCCAATTTTGATATTAGAGAAAATAACATTACCAAAAACGTCAAAGCAAAATAAATCACACTAAGATTAAACAATTACCAATCTGGTATTGAGACCCCATGAGTTATGCCATGCAATTGCTTTATGCCCTCCTTGTCTTCAACGGTGATGCCAAAAAATCTTCACAATTTTTTTGTCATAAACAATGCGAGATTGCTTGACGAAGAAAAAGAAATAATGTGAGATTACAACTTGTATACGACAGCCAATTGTTGGGAGGAAAGCCTGCAAATGGATTACAATGTTTGATTAGCTAAAGTAACCATTTTGTGGAGTTACCTTTTCTACATGTACATGTGCAGTGGCTTTTTCGAGAATAAAATGGAATCAGAAAAGATCCTAAACTATTATTTGTATGAAACTCTTAACTGAAGCAAGACGTTGACTTTTTTTTTTGCAATCCTTGCTCTTCTAGTACCTTGCTTCAGTCCTTTATTTACTCTGTTGGCTTAGTGCCTGAACTTCAAGACGAAGAAGACCACCTTTAAGTTTTAAGTAACATAAGTGATGATATATTAAAAACTCATTATACACAAAAATAACTAACACAAATGGTATATAAACTCTTAACATGTGCATGTGCAGTGGCTTTTTAGAGAATAAAATGGAATCAGAAAAGATCCTAAACTATTATTTGTATGAAACTCTTAACTGAAGCAAGGCGTTAACTTTTTTTTTTTGCAATCCTTGCTCTTCTGGTACCTTGCTTCAGTCCTTTCTTTACTCTGTTGGCTTAGTCTCTGAACTTCAAGACGAAGAAGACCACCTTTAAGTTTCAAGTAACAGAAGAGATGATATATTAAAAACTCCTTATACACAAAAATAACTAACACAAATGGTATATAAACTTAATAGTCTCCTTAAATCAAAGCTCGATGATTTGTTTTACAATTATAAGAAACTCAGAAAGCACATTGACCAAAATGGAATTTAAAATGTGAATCTAGATATCGAATATGAATTTCTATATATTGATCCAAAATACGCAATAATCAAAGGCATTGGGATGAACTAAAAATGCAAATGAACAGAAAGCAGCGGATTTAGCACATGGTCTTTATCAGTTTCGACATACAAAGTGATATCAATATTCTTGAATTACAAACGTCGGATTACATCCTAAATATAAGAGTTTTGTAATGTTTTGGAAGCTTAACAACACATCACTGGATATACCTGTAATCCAAGCCAACGACTGTTAGTATAAATATCGCAGTTTATTGACCCTTTCGTTTGATTCCACACAGCTTTACCTTGGGATCAACTACTTGATTTGCAACTTTTGGAGGAAATGCTAAGTTTTTGTCATCTCCATGATTCATAAACGTAACTCTAATCTATGTTACATGAACCCAATGTTGATATTAGAGAAAATAACATTACCAAAAACGTCAAAACAAAATAAATCACACTAAGATTAAACAATTACCAATCTGGTATTGAGACCCCATGAGTTATGCCATGCAATTGCTTTATGCCCTCCTTGTCTTCAACGGTGATGCCAAAAAATCTTCACAATTTTTTTGTCATAAACAATGCGAGATTGCTTGACGAAGAAAAATAAATAATGTGAGATTACAGCTTGTATACGACAGCCAATTGTTGGGAGGAAAGCCTGCAAATGGATTACAATGTTTGATTAGCTAAAGTAACCATTTTGTGGAGTTACCTTTTCTACATGTACATGTGCAGTGGCTTTTTCGAGAATAAAATGGAATCAGAAAAGATCCTAAACTATTATTTGTATGAAACTCTTAACTGAAGCAAGACGTTGACTTTTTTTTTGGCAATCCTTGCTCTTCTGGTACCTTGCTTCAGTCCTTTATTTACTCTGTTGGCTTAGTGCCTGAACTTCAAGACGAGGAAGACCACCTTTAAGTTTTAAGTAACATAAGAGATGATATATTAAAAACTCATTATACACAAAAATAACTAACACAAATGGTATATAAACTCTTAACATGTGCATGTGCAGTGGCTTTTTAGGGAATAAAATGGAATCAGAAAAGATCCCAAACTATTATTTGTATGAAACTCTTAACTGAAGCAAGGTGTTAACTTTTTTTTTTTGCAATCCTTGCTCTTCTGGTACCTTGCTTCAGTCCTTTCTTTACTCTGTTGGCTTAGTGTCTGAACTTCAAGACGAAGAAGACCACCTTTAAGTTTCAAGTAACAGAAGAGATGATATATTAAAAACTCATTATACACAAAAATAACTAACACAAATGGTATATAAACTCAATAGTCTCCTTAAATCAAAGCTCGATGATTTGTTTTACAATTATAAGAAACTCAGAAAGCACATTGACCAAAATGGAACTTAAAATGTGAATTAGATATCGAATATGAATTTCTATATATTGATCCAAAATACGCAATAATCAAAGGCATTGGGATGAACTAAAAATGCAAATGAACAGAAAGCAGCGGATTTAGCACATGGTCTTTATCAGTTTCGACATACAAAGTGATATCAATATTCTTGAATTACAAACGTCGGATTACATCCTAAATATAAGAGTTTTGTAATGTTTTGGAAGCTTAACAACACATCACTGGATATACCTGTAATCCAAGCCAACGACTGTTAATATAAATATCGCAGCTTATTGACCCTTTCGTTTGATTCCACACAGCTTTACCTTGGGATCAACTACTTGATTTGCAACTTTTGGAGGAAATGCTAAGTCTTTGTCATCTCCATGATTCATAAACATAACTCTAATCTATGTTACATGAACCCAATTTTGATATTAGAGAAAATAACATTACCAAAAACGTCAAAACAAAATAAATCACACTAAGATTAAACAATTACCAATCTGGTATTGAGACCCCATGAGTTATGCCATGCAATTGCTTTATTCCCTCCTTGTCTTCAACAGTGATGCCAAAAAATCTTCACAATTTTTTTGTCATAAACAATGCGAGATTGCTTGACGAAGGAAAATAAATAATGTGAGATTACAGCTTGTATACGACAGTCAATTGTTGGGAGGAAAGCCTGCAAATGGATTACAATGTTTGATTAGCTAAAGTAACCATTTTGTGGAGTTACCTTTTCTACATGTACATGTGCAGTGGCTTTTTAGAAAATAAAATGGAATCAGAAAAGATCCTAAACTATTATTTGTATGAAACTCTTAATTGAAGTAAGGCGTTGACTTTTTTTTTTTTTGCAATCCTTGCTCTTCTGGTACCTTGCTTAAGTCCTTTATTTACTCTGTTGGCTTAGTGTCTGAACTTCAAGACGAAGAAGACCACCTTTAAGTTTCAAGTAACAGAAGAGATGATATATTAAAAACTCATTATACACAAAAATAACTAACACAAATGGTATATAAACTCTTAACATGTGCATGTGCAGTGGCCTTTTAGAGAATAAAATGGAATCAGAAAAGATCATAAACTATTATTTGTATGAAACTCTTAACTGAAGCAAGGCGTTAACTTTTTTTTTTTGCAATCCTTGCTCTTCTGGTACCTTGCTTCAGTCCTTTCTTTACTCTGTTGGCTTAGTGTCTGAACTTCAAGACGAAGAAGACCACCTTTAAGTTTCAAGTAACAGAAGAGATGATATATTAAAAACTCCTTATACACAAAAATAACTAACACAAATGGTATATAAACTCAATAGTCTCCTTAAATCAATACTCGATGATTTGTTTTACAATTATAAGAAACTCAGAAAGCACATTGACCAAAATGGAACTTAAAATGTGAATCTAGATATCGAATATGAATTTCTATATATTGATCCAAAATACGCAATAATCAAAGGCATTGAGATTATGAACTAAAAATGTAAATGAACAGAAAGCAACGGATTTAGCACATGGTCTTTATCAGTTTCGACATACAAAGTGATATCAATATTCTTGAATTACAAACGTCGGATTACATCCTAAATATAAGAGTTTTGTAATGTTTTGGAAGCTTAACAACACATCACTGGATATACCTGTAATCCAAGCCAACGACTGTTAATATAAATATCGCAGTTTATTGACCCTTTCGTTTGATTCCACACAGGTTTACCTTGATTTTTGGTTGGACTTGGACCTATTTTTAGTATATCGTTCCACATCTCTCTGGTACGACTAATCCCTCCATGAATACTCACCGCCAGTGCTGTCGATACATTTGTTCCTCTCTTCTTGCTAATTATTTGATGTTTGCTTCGAATTTCCTTTCTGTTTGCAACCTTTAGTTCTCGTATTTTGTTCCTCACTTCAAGAAATGTAACAGTCGGAGGCGTAGCTCGGAACCGTATAGCCCTGGTGAGATGGAGACATGTTTTCCTGTTGGGTTCACCGCCATGGATTCAGCTTATTGAGAGGAGTTCTTCGGTCGTACCCTGGAAAGTTGATCACAAAAAAAAAAAGAGGAGCTCTTCGGTTTTGACTGGAAGACGAAGTAGTTTATAAAATAAGGAGATAGAGAGGGAGGTGAAACGAAAGACATGAAGTGTGTATTAAAGAGAACAATTGATTGATGGCAGAGAAGGCTCAGTAATGGAGATCGCAAGTAGAGAAAACGGAGAAGACGAAGAGGATGGAGAGATTCGTTGGACGGCTATAGGATGTTAGGGGTTTCTGTTTAGTGGGCTTAGCAAGCGAACCCAACCGTAGAATCTCACTTTAGGTCATTTTCGAGTTGCAAATTGCAGCTTTAGAAGAGCTGACCTGGCACAAAGGAACATTTTTATTGGTCGATTTAATTAAACGACGTGACATGCTTCTCTGTTGAGGATATTCTCTTTTAATTTATTGTATATCTTCTTTAAAAAAAATGAATCTTTATCGTCAATAGTTTTTAATTGCCCTTTTTGTCTTCGTTTCAATGTGTCATATCATCCAAGTTACTTACTTCCTTTCTTCCTGTGCAGACATCTTTTCTTTATGATATTCAAATCAAATCACCCAAAATTCGATCCAAGAAACCAAATTTACTAAAATTAAAACCTTTATTTTCATGGTGGCAATGGCAACAATCATAGAGAATTAGAGAGATATAGAAGACTGTTGAAAATAACTGGAAACAACAACAAACAAAATTAAAAGTAAACATCCTACAGTCCCTTGATTTAGCTTACCTCACCACAATGCATGGTTGGAAGCATACAAGGTCTACATGAAGAGATGAAAAGAGCTGATAGTAAAATAAAAGACTAATTTTTCTTTTTGATCAAACAATAAAAGACTAACTAAGAATTATTATTCAGCAAAAACTGTTTTATTAATCAAACAGAAACAACTTAATCTTGTTTAAAGGAGATGACCCAATAAAACCAAATGATTCTAATAATCTCGTTCTTTCCTTTTGCCTCGTCTTGCACGTTGCTGGATCTTCACCGATGTAGGAAAATAAGAGCACACGAGTGGCATACTAGTGAATTCTCCAGTTTCTGCTCGGTGGTATGTATCCTCTTGGAGATCCAATGTTTTGTAGCATCCATTCTCCCCAATTAGGTAAGCTTTATTGTACATTTCTTCTTCGTCTTTATCAAAAATCACTGCGAGTTTTTGTTCCTCGTCAATGATGAAACTCCCACCGGCAAAATGAAACAGATGGGGACCAAAGAGTGTTTCAATATCCACTGATAAAAACAACTTGCTCCATGACACTGCATTAGGCTCAATTCTATTTGTAACCCATATCTCTACTAGACACGATGAATCCCCCTGATATAACACTGCAAGCTGCTCTTCTCTAACACTAGAGAGGGCCACAGTTTCTTCAGCATGAGAGTGAAACGGCAGAGGCAGACGCGGTCCAAATCTCTCTCTTGTAAAATCAAAACAAAGCAGAAATGTCTCTTGGTCTGTTACATCTATTTCTTCTTCTCCGTCCCATTCCATTTTTTCTTTAGCAAAAAAGTAAGCACTTCCCTTCAAAGACAATCCACGATGATAATAATCTATCTCCCAGTCAGCATTGACATCAAGAACCCTCCATGAGCTAGACTTTAAATCGTATATCTCATATATAAAATAGGGGTTTCTAAATGTCGTGTTATCATCCAAAAACCTCAATATTTTTTGGTTCTTGTTTACGTCATAACCGAGAGCATAGAGGTCGCGTTTGTGGAAAGCTATCCTGGGTTTGATCCGCCTAGTTTGTCCCAAGTACGGGTTCCAAACAACGAGCCTACGATTGTCTTTGGTCGAGCATAAGAGTAACCCGTTGCAGTGAAAAACTTTTGATATCTCGGGATCTGAATTGTTTAGGCTAGTAAGCTTACCTTCTTTAACATATGGAGCAACGTCCAAGTCGTACTTATTGTTGAGGCTACCTTGGAAATCGACTCTCATTAACCAAAGCCTAAACTCAGACCTCATGATTATCAGCGTTGACAACCCTTTAACAAAGCGTTTTGCAAAGTCGGGATCCCTAGATAAAGCGTTCCACCGTTTGCATGTAGAGCGCACCTTTCTCATAGATGTCATCAGGGGAACCCTCGATAGTACATTCTCTACCAAATCCTGTGGAAGATCAGAGATCATTGTCATCTTTTCAAGTTTCAAGGAAGGCATGATTGTGACGGCTTTTCTTTTTTCCTCCCTCACTCTATTTTTAATAGGTAAAAGAGGCTAGGTTAACCTTTGCCCCAAAAAAATACAAAAACAGATCTTAAAATTTTACCCAAAAAATACAAGAAAACTTAACAGAAAATGGAATATATATATATATACATATTGATTTAAATAAAGGATGGGAGGATGCAAGATTGAATATTTATTAAATTTTTTTTTGTAAATGCTTAATTAAGCCTCTAATACGCGTTTCTTTAACTACAATGCTATAAACACGATTTTGTTAATCTACTAACATGTCATACTTAATAATTCTCTGGTAAGAGGACCCAGAACAGGATTTGATTTCACTTTTGTGCCTCTTAATAAACGTTTTGGATTGCGTTGCATGCTGATAATTTTCCGATGCTGATGTGAACACCAATGCAAATATGAACGAGAATAAGCATGAAAAAGTAATATAGTCCAGATTGATAGTTGACTTGAGTCATTAGTGAAGAAGGCACACTTTCTTTCTTGACAGAAAAACCTGTGGAATGCATGGGGTATCAATCTCGCCATTTTGTCACTCTGAAACGGATCAAGTTTCTCTTCCTGAGGCAGAAACTGAAACTAGCTTTCATCTTCAAGGAACAGGTGAGAATATGAACTTCAAACGATTTTGTATCATTGTTTGTAATTGCTATATTGATGATAACGAAACTCTGTTTTGAAATTGTAGACATGTTACCAAGAAGAATGGTCTCTTATGGACATGGATCATTTGAATTCTTTGTATAGGGGCAACTGAAGCCTTGAAAGCCACCACGCCTTGTTTTCCAATTATTGGAAAGCTTGTGGTGATGAGTGCCTGTTTGCATGGCCCTGATGTGCTTGTTTTTGGCTTATTCTGTATCATTAGAGTCTGTTTTCTGAGTGCTTTTTATGATTTTTGTGTGTTTTAAGTTGATACTAGATTTTGATCCCGGGTTTATTTTATTTTTTTTTTCAATTGACAAATATTTAGTAAATGTCATATTTTAATATATTTGTGTTTTATTTTATAAAAGACTTAAACTTTTTATCTTTATTTATCATATTTCATTTTAAATGACTATTTATGTTTAAAAAATTAAACTTTATTTCTTTAATGAATTAAGTTGGTATAACTCTGATAAATTAATTTTATTATGTGGTAAATATTTTAATAAAAAAATTATATACTTTTAATAAAAATTTATATGTTTCAATGAAAAAAATTTAATTTTTTTATGAATGCTTAAATTATATTAAGAAAAGAAAAAAATAATAATTAAGAATAGTTGAAAAAAAAATTATTTGAACTTGGACTTAATGGTCCAAAAGAAAAAAAAAGTGAGAATTAGATCTGATTTCTTAATCGGCCCAAATGGCCCACGAGAGATCTGATGTGGGCTGGATCCGAAAAAAATGACCCAATATAGATGTGTTATTAATATTACTTGATTGCCGTTAATGAAACATGCAATGTTAGTTAAAAAATAACAAGTTAAGGTAAAAAGGACAATAGGATCCCGCTTAAATTAAAGACAATATGTTAATTTTCTTAAATTATATTAAGAAAAGAAAAAAAATCAATTTTTTTTTATGAATATTTTTATGTATTATATCACGCATGTTGTTAGCTCAGCTGTTGATGTCATGCACACAATGCAGTCTTCCATATTGTCGCTGAGATCGAAGCTAAAAATGTAAGCGAGGAAAGACGCACATAATACAACTAAGCCGGATATAGACCAAATGGACTTCACAACTGTAGAGACTGATCTCCTCTGAGTTTATGGCTACTCTCAACCATGAGAATAATAGAATGCGGCTCTTGTTACCTGTGATGTTAGCATTAGTTGTATACAATGAATCTTTTGCCTAGTCCGGACGAGGTAGTCCAAGTGGCAGGACGGGCCTGTGGTGGCAATCACCATCCGGGTTCGATTCCTTCTCCATGTGGAAACTACCCTGCCTCTTCTGGACACCAAAGCGGTACTGGGCTCGATCCAGCCCAGGTAAAGCCCTCCCGGGTGAAGTGGACCGCTGCCTGACCGGGCCCAGGGGAATGACCCGCGAAGCGGGGAACCCCTGGATTATCAAAAAAAAAATGAATATTTTGCCTATGTTGATGTTCAAAAAATCTCTAAATGAAAAAAAGATGTAAATACGAAAATTTAAGGTTGCAATTAATAGGGATAATTTGTCCAAAAACCAAGGAAAACATGGAAAGTAAAAAAATGCCAAAAATAGTGCAACAGGAAAATGTGTTGGTTACGTAGAGAGGTTGATTTGTCCAGACTACCCTTCAACAAAAGCGATCTTCCTTTCGTATAGGACTCAGTGAAGTACAGTTAGAATCTTCCTAAATCTAACTAAGTACAAGAAGATTTGGAAAATATATGGGAATAGATTTGTAAAATATGTCTCGATCAGAGTGAGTGACTAGTGCTCTCCTGCATAACCTTCTCCACTAACTGTCTCACACATAAGGCTCACGGAAAAAAAAGAGAAAATTCAGTGAAGAGATTGCATAGAAAACGCAGACAACTTCGGGTAATGAAATACTTGTACTGTTCAGAAATCATTGGACATCTATAAATGATGGTGTCTGGTCTGTTAAGCTCAGAAAAAACCCATAGAAAGTTGTAGAGATTAAATCTGAAGAAAAGTTAGCTTCATCCTTTTTTAGTCATCCCGACAGTTTTTTATAACTGTTAATTCGTTGCGTTGTATTTATTAGATCGTTTATTGTTCTCCATTTGTATACCATCATTTACTGTCGTGAATCAGTTAATGTTCAGGCGTACCAAACTGAATCAATAATTTACAGCATTTATGGGTTGTAACTGAAAATCCGTAGCTGAGTTTATGAATATGAAACGCATAAGTTCAAAGTTACTGATTATTATTTTATTTTTTTTACTGTTTTGTCGCAGGACATGGGGAGGATGTTGCGAATGTGGCGTGGAGAGTGGAGGAAGAATGATTCCCAGTACTGGCATTTTGTTCCGGTACAAACCGATCTCGGTTTGTCTTTGTACATGGATGAGGGTGAGAGCTTCGACACTGTTGAGGGGATTGTGAGGACCCATTATGGTGTCAGTGAGACCACTCCTATGGTTATCACATACGGATTACCTGACTGGATGGTTGTCCCAAGTGGTCATACTCCACCTCTAACCATAGGAAGTACGACCGAGCTCGTTGACCCGATGGCCGGAAGACCTTGGATGGTGGAGTTCACATTGTTGGTGACATTGGGGGCGAAGAGTGTTGCACAATACCATTTCAACCGCCGCTCACCGTTTTACATCGGTTCCTCATCTTTTGTTGTTGACCAAACGCAAGATGCAACAAAAGCGTCTTACGAGAGTGAGTATATAATTTAGAGTATATTTCATAGTCTATAGTTTATAAGGTTATAGCAGTTGGCTAACATAGTGGGTGTGTAAATATCAACGTCTCAGGGTTGGTGTTTGGCAAAAGGATGGCAACAAGTGAGAAGGTCATGACAGAGATCTTCGGTGAGGAAGAGATGGTGGTATTTTACAGAGTTGCAATGGAGATGGAGTTTGCTGAGAAGGAAAAGACTCGCCAGATGGACGAGCAGGCACAGCCAGGGCCTTGGCTGATTTGTCTTGACGAGGACTCTGATATGGAAGACGCCAGCAAAGGTGTTGGGCATATGGATTCAACCATGGGAGGTCTGAAAAGTAAATGGTTCAACCCAAAAATTGTTGTATCCAGCTAATAAACGTTTAATATTGGCTGGTTACCATATTCGGATCAGAACCAATAAACTGGTTAGCTGTGAAAACATAAGTCGTAGATGAGCTAATTAAAATATAGTACGGTTACGTTTTTTGTTACGGTGGTTAAATTAATTCCTGAACGGCTAACCGTGCTTATAATTAGCCATGTACAAAATGATGGCAACCAAAACATTATATCATGTCATTATGAATTTTGTTTGGTTAATGTTAATAAGATACGCTAACAAATATTATATCATGTTACTATGTATTTTGTTTGGTTAATGTTAATCAGAACTAAATTATTCTATTTTGCACAGGGGGACAAGGCACTCTGGATAAAGGAAAGGGTATCATTCAGGAATCTGTGGGTCAGACCAAAGCACCCGTTTCCGAGTAACGGTAAATAGAAAATTTAGAGGGGTAGTGCCCAATTACGAGACAATAACATGGTTCATCGTATCTCCGCCCGTTTCCGAGTAGAACCAGGTAACTATACTGGAATTGAGTAGTTGTAAAACATACAACAATCAGAAACAATGTTGTTACTTGTTATGCATCACCTACTTCTGAACTTATTGCATTCTTTTCATCACATGTGTTAGAGATTTGTAACCAATGATGAAAAGAATATTGGCTACACATTCGATTTCAATAGCTGGCTAATAATTTAAGGGAAGTCCATAGTGTATATGGCTACAGAAAATATAACACCTTCATTAAACTTAAATCGACATTATAAGAGTTCGATCAACATGATTCTCTTTATTTTTCATAAGAGTTATTGAAACGTAGAAAAGACCTAATAAAAAGCATAAGAGTATGATAAGCAGTAAGATAGTCCGTTTTCATAGATAGAGAGACTTAGCAAAAATAACAAACACACATGTGCATGACATAAAGGAGTGACGGTCGGACGGTTTAGAGCATTCCCACGGTGGCTTCGTAAAACATAACCGCCAGCCTCTCAACTTCGCTGCCGATTTTATCAGGGGTAATGCATTTGCAGAGGTAGACACCTGCGACGGCGTGAGCTTGCACGAGAAGAAGGGCTGACACAGCAGAGTCCGCATAAGATGTATTTTGCGGAATGCTACGAGGTCTCTCAATGGGAAAATGCTCTAGCATCTTTGTGCAGAAGCTGTTTGACCCCTTGTTTCAGCAGGTATGGAAACATCTGAGCAATGGGAGTAACCTCTTTCACCATCATGCTGTCAGTCCTGAGTGCTATGTTGCAGTCCATCAGAACAATTGACCAGCTGCTGCAATCAACGCAAACACCGACCCAGTGTTTTCTGTCGAGATTGAAAGGAAGATAGTAACGGTCAGCGTCTGGATAACTTCGAACTAGCTCAAGTATATGGCTAGGAAACCGGAAGGACTCTTTCTTGGACATCTTAGAAAACTTGGTAAACAATTTTGAGAGCTGTAGGACCCGATCCCGGCCGACTAGGCCGCGGTCGATGCCTCACGTCGCTCAGTCTATACCCGGACCGAACCTCTAAAAATTTTGCCCTTTATTTAAAATATCGCCCATTGGCGAGGGCTAACTCAGATCCTAGCTCAAGACTACCTTAGTCATTCCCTAGCTAGATCCTTTCAACTTATGCACAGCGGAATAGTATCTACTTAACCATTGGTCTAAAACCAATCTAACACTTGTCTGGTCAGATCACCTCAACTACTGGTCAGTAAACGCAACTGCCAGCTAGCTCCAAGGTCAATCCTGAACCTAGACCAAGTCATACAATCAGAGGTTCCGTTCCCCTAAACCATTCTATCTAGATCTATGCAACATTGACAGATCATACCTTTGCCACATCCACAGAGCTTGTTAGCTCATCGGCCCAGCTACACTAGCTGAATGAACTCATAAACCAGCTGATCGAGCTGCGAGGTAGCCTTGCCCAGCTCCCCGTCCACTCGTCCAACTCCCTTATACCTGCATAAACTCTTCCCTTGGGTACTTAGTCATTCAGCCAACCATCCCCACAGACATAAGTAACCCTTGAGAAGTCTTCAAACAGCTAAGGACATGCATCTGGCCCTTACCGGCTCATGCACTGTCCCACATCCTTTTTGCCTTATCAACTTATGATACCAAGTCCAGCTCATGGACTAACAATGCCCATCAGATCCTGAGTCAATCAACCAACCACCCCACATGACTCAGAACTGATGAGTCTTCACACTTCCTAATCAGTCATGGAACCATGTCCCACTGAACCTGATTAGTGTTGCTCTTACCACCGGTGCATCCTTTGATCAATCAGATCAGACACCTTGATCCATCATCCAAGGATCAGGTCGTCCATCCTTACCCATGATCAGATCACACACGGCCTGCCTTACCAACACCAAGGTTGATAACCAGCAATTCCTTATGATCAATATCATAAGTGACAATATGTTCCAGCACACAAACATATGATCAGATATCCTAACACAAGGATCTGACCCCAATATGCCCTCAGGTGCAATTTCGACCGCAAGCAAACCTGCTCCAAAAACATAGCCAATGCTTTGCACATAGCTTACCAACCCAAGGTTGATAACTAACATTCCTTATGATCAATAATCATAAGTGACAAACATTTCACAATACACAAGCATATGATCCGATAACCTAACACAAGGATCTATCATTGCATGGCTGGTTCCAAAACTAATCGATCATTTTCTCATTAAACCCAAATCTGGCCGATTTCAAATGTGATCCAAAAACTAAATAAAATTCATGTAAATTCATGATAATTCCCAACTAAGAGAATGACATAATCAGAATTTGCAGAACCGGCCTCGATCCTAGAGATCTCGGCCACGAACAGCCAAACCGGCCAAACTGACCATCTCTAAATCAATTCGATAAAACCCAATAAAAATCATGATAATTCATTATAAATACCCACTAAGAAGAATCAATCATCAGATCCCCTCAAGTCCTTCAGGAACTATGAGATCCGATCATACCTTCCAAACCAAGGCCATGGAGGATTTCTCCTAACCGGCCAAGGCCATGGTTTAATGTCATCAAGTCTGATCCAACAGACTACACCATTCATTCATAATATATATATTCCTCAAGGACGTGCCATACTTGGCCATGATCAATTCCACAGTCAACAGAATTGTAATTCAAAAGGTAATCATAAAACCGGTTACCTTATACATGATCTGATTAGATCATGTGCCTTCCCTTATCATGGACGGCCATGCTACTCCAGGGCACGCCTCCATCATTGTCCTATCACATACCTCCAGTATTGATAATATCTATTCAAGGGTCGCACCAACTTCCCATCCATGGAACTTCCATGAAACCAGTTTCTACACTGCATCCGCCTTCAAGGCTGTCTTGGCCTGTAAGAGTGGAGTCTGGCCTTCTCCCTTCTCTCCTGATTATCTGCGTGTGTTCCCAAGACACAGAGGAAGCCCAGGATGTGATCATCCATGATCAAACATCCTCACAGGGTCGTCCATCACTTCCCCCTTCAGTGCCCATGAAACTGCCTTTCTACACACATCTGCCCTTAAGGCTGTTCATGCCATTGAGACTGGAGTCCGGCCTTCTCCCTTCCCTCCTGACCATTTGAGTGTGTTCCCAGGGCACATAGGAAGCCTAGGACATGATCATCCATGATCAATCACCATCAAAGGGTCGTTCTCAACTCCCCTTGTGATTGCCCACAAAACTGCCTCTTTGCTGCCTTCACACCACTCTTGATCTTGGATGGAGCAATCCGACTCTCTCTCTCTTTTTCTCTGGTTTTCTTTGTGTTTCAGGGTGTAGAAGGAAGCCCTGGTGTGCCTGCAAAGGCACGGACTTGCCTTCCTTATATAGGAGAAGGGGTGGTTACTTCTTAACCATCGCATCCCTTCGGTTTCATTTATGTCCATTGATTTAATCAATGGTACAGATTGCACCCTTTCACCTATGGCAGTTACCAGACATCCCTGACAGGACTAACTGCTCCTAGATATATCACACACAAGCCTAGGCTGGTTGCCCAAGCCCCTGGTCCGATCCTAAGTGCCCACCGGCCCATAGCCATCATTGACTAACCAACCGACCCGGTAACTGCCCAGAACTGTCACACTGGTCCGAGCTTCCAACACTCCATCCAGCTGAGTTGAACTGACTCCCAGCTGACCCAGCTGAGTGAGCTAGTAGTCCAGCTACCTGAGCTGGCCAAACTTGATGTGAGCTACACTGAGCATGTCCGAGCTTCGCCCAGCTGACCGAGCTTCATTCTCGCATCGTCCAGCTGTCTCATCACTCGTCCAGCTTGCTCTCTTCATTATTCAATCTTACTAAGTCCCTTGGTCTATTTCCAGACCTAGACTTAGTCTTCTCATGATCCATTCTGATCATTCACTTCATTACAGCTAGTTCACGATCAATTCCCATGATCTGAACCAAAGCAGTCTCGTTTCTGTTGAAACGTCTATGTCTCATGTCAAGTTCAAGGAACGGGGACATGACAAGAGCTGGGAAACAAACTGAGTGTCCATGAACACAGATTGGTTGGACTGGTTTGGGGGTGAGTTTAGCGTAAACTGTGAACTGATATGGCCAATGAGAACATCAACCACCTGTTATTGAAAATTAAAAACAATAATATTAAGGTACAATATTCCTAGCAGCACACCAATAACATTGCAGGGCAGATGAACAAACCTTTCGTGGCAAGGGAGAGGATCTTTGAACAAGCTCATTTAGGTCATTGCTCTCTAGCGTTGATTGGCCAATGTGTATTGTACTACATGAGGACGGACAAGAAAGTTTAGTAGACGGTATCTTAAATAATTATACAGCTAACAATTAATTTGACCATCAAGAATATAAACTTACAATGGTGTCTTCAGTTTATCGAGGAGGGAAGAGAACTTAGCAGCGTAATCAATGTTCCCGCCTGTGTTGTCGGGATCTACAAATGCTACTCGGGCCCGATTGAGGAGATGCATGTCGCATTCATACTGTCCCACCAGAGACTTGGGTAGGGCCTTAAGTCTCTTACTTTTCCGGCAGGCACCCAGCTGATCATCCTGTTCGCAAATTTCTTTGCCAGCAGCATTTGCGCACGTAGTATCACCTTCAATGGCAGCCTCCTTCTGGTGCGGGCGTTCCTCCTGAGTTAGCCCTAGGGAGAAGGTTGGTTTTGGGAATGGTAACTCATGGTCAAGATTCTGCAAAATTAATTAGACTCAAATTAGGCAGAGGGAGCAGTGTGGCGCTGTGCAACCTGAAACAAAGTTGTACGTACCGTATCTAGTGAGCTTTGACTATGATCAACATCATTTTCACACATGCTAACCCCTTCAGTGACAGTCTCTTTCAGGTGTGGACGTTCCTCCTGAGTTAGACCTAGGGAGAAGGTTGGTTTTGTGAATAGTAACTCAGGGTCAAGGTTCTGCAAAGTAATTAGACTCAATTAGGCAAATGGAACAGAACTGGCGCAGTGCTACCTAAAACAAAGTTGTACATACCATATCTGCTGAACTTTGCCCATGATCAGCAACTTTTCCTTCACGGCCAAGGGAATATGGCGGTGGGGGATTGTCAACGACCAACGATGCGGATGTGTTACTGGCAACCTATTGACAAGAAAATATCACTAAAGACTTAGAAAAGAATCAAAGTGAGTCATCGTGTTAATCGGCTGGTATCATAGTGTAGCTGGATATTGAGAAACCATCGACAGAAAATGTATTTGCTTGATTTGAGAATAGGATTGCAACGGGGGGATGGTCAGTTATCATCTCTTCATGGCTGTCGCACTGTGTCTGATTTCCAGTGTGTATCACTGGCTGAATCCCTTGTCCTCCGTTCAGGCCCTGCAAAGTGGTGAATATTATGTATACAACCTCAGAGAATTATCCGGTTAACATAATATTTGTCTGGTTGTTGAAAAACTTACATCGACTGGCAATGATGTTGTTTGGTTTGCGAATCAGATAGCGTCGTTGATAATATCATTTTGGGCGGATTCGGTATGAATACCTACACAGTGTGGTGAAGTGCGCATGATCTCTCGATGTTGGCCATCTCTAGCGACATTGGAAACATTTTCAGTCTGCGCTGAAGAGCTAACTGGTATCTGGCCAGAAGAAACCTCCAATTTACGAACCAATTGTTGGATGCTTTCTAGGACATTGGTTTGGAAGGTGATGAAAGATTCAGAAAGCGTGCTTAATTGCCTCTCAATCCGGGAAAGATCTTCTCTAACTTTGTCTCTGACCATCGATGCAACTGATTCAACATCTATGACCTCTGAGGTTGTTGTCTGTTTTGTCTGCTTTGGCTTCACTGTTTTCCGGTTAATTGCCTCTGTTTTTGCATCTTCGCGCATCCTATTGACCTCTAGCTTAGTTACGCCGCCGCTAAAGCTTGACTTGTTGAAGGGAAATTGCTGCTCGAGTAGACTCATCAAATTGTCCACGATAGGATCCTCCACGTCGTCCGACCAGCCAAGATCAGGTGACGCTTTGAAGTGTTCTTTGTATTCTACTATTATAGAATGAACTGCGACCTACCACGCAAAGTAAAAAAGTAACGAGAAGTCAGTGTTGGTTGCAATGGAGACAGTGCTCAAATTGTACTATTTCACATTTTGACTGAGAACGTGAATAAGTATGGGTAATGGTACTATGTACCTCTCCAGCTGCGTCGATGACGCGAGCATGACCCGGGCTGAGGCTCTGCTTCCCATTCTTATCTTCATCTACTAGATCATATTCCTCACAGCCGTCACTTTCTGAGCCAGATGAGGATCCATCGTTGACAACCTCTGTTAGAGCGGGGATGGCTTCGACCATTACAAGCTGTAGTGAAAGCACAAATCCTTTCAGAGCAATGGTGTTTTGCGACAGTGAAACCTCCTTCCTCTCTTTAATACTACTCATGAGCATGTCAAAGGATACTCTGCCCCATGGGTATGCAAAGAAATCATCTATGTCTTTGATAAGCTCTGCGTGATCTTGTGAGATACGTGGTGTGTGTGTGGTTGGTAGAATAACAGCAGCTAGTAAAGCTAATAGAGCGTATTTCACACGAATGCAGCTATCTTTGACGGTTCTTTTCTTTAGCATTCTTACAACAGAAGTGACGGGGACCTCCTTCAGTGTCCCAAAAAGCTCCCCCCAGTATGGTTTTTCCGAGATAATTTTCTTGGCTCTTTTTTTTGTGTGTTTGGGAAGCTTGCGACAGTTTAGCCCAGTTACATAGGCGACCTCTCGAAGAGAAAAACGTACAGGTTTGCCTGCGAAGATGAACCAAGCTTCGTGTTTGCTTGAGACTAATAGCTGCCTGGAGATTATGAAACGGCCAAAACGTCCGGAGAAAGAAGGCTTCTCCCCAATCTCAATAAGCTTCCCGAACGATGAGCCCCTGATGGTGTCTACTTCTTCAGGATCGAGAGCGTTGAGTATTTTCCTAATGGCATAGGGTTTGTGGTATGGCGTTACTCTAACGCCGACTGGTTCATGGTCCACCGCGAAAATCCTGTCTGGAATGCGTAGAGGTGGAAATGAGAGATCTTCTTCTTCCATTTTGTTACTGATTTTGTAGAAATTGGGGTTTGGTGATGAACCTCGATGATAACGATGAGAGAGATGGATGATTGTATCGGGGAAAGAGGAATGAGATTTCAGAGAGTAAATATATGAATATATGTGAGAAGAGAAAGATTCATTAAATCTATTAAGATTTCTTAAATATTAAGGACTGACAAAATCTCACATTACGTACTTCATATCTTCTATTTTAGATTTCGTAATCTCATGCCGAATTGGTACATATAGGGGTAGCAGTGTCTAGAAAATTTATGAATAGTGGTAGTAAAGTGTCTTTTGGTGTGGTGTTAATTATGGTATAATACCTTGGTATACGTCCTAATTTCTCTTAATTAATATCTGTCTGATCAGTGATTCACCGTTTTGCCACGTTGCTTTTTCCTTATGGATTTACACATTCCAGATCTTTCCCATTTGCTTATTTAGAAGTTGCCGTTTTTTCATCTCACATGTGCCGTTTCTTCTTTTTGTGCGTAGACTTCTTGTCGTTCTTTTTAATATATCTTGTCGTTTTGTCCCAGTATGCCGCATCAATGCATTTTGGACTAATTTTTTTTAATTACTAGGGTCAGACTACGGGCGGGTAAGCAAATGAACGAACAATATAAATATATTTTAAATTGTCACCATTTTACTACAAATTTTACTAATTCTCTTTTTAGATATTATATATTTGTTACTATGTTATAATAATTCTTTAAAAATATAAATATTTTACTTTGTTCACAATATTTTCTTTTTTGAATTGAATAGATTTTAAAAATATTTTTAATAAATTTTTAATAAATATTTCTTAAAAAAATAAGCAAGAACCATTAAAATATGATATTAACTAAAGCAAACATTTTGGATATCGTTTAAGCATGATATATATAACTATATTATTGTATATTTTCATTGCGTATGTTATATTAGCATTTGCAAGAAAAATGTATGATAATGTTTATTGTTTTTAAGAATGTTTGGGCATGGAGGAAGTATATATGTTAAGATTTATTATGTTTGATTTTGATGGCTATGTCTATATTAAGAGGTTGTGGTATTTTTTATATTAAAAGGTTGCAGAGTGTAACATACTAGATAGGTTTGGTCTCTTGGTTGTATGTTTTTTTATAAATCTGAATCCATTATTGATTTGTTAAATTTAGTTTGTTATATTTTGGACTCTAAAAAATGGGTTTGTGGTTTTTATGGTTATCATTTGTATGAATGGCTTGGACCGTAGGAAGTTGCATTAACGGTTTATTTTAGGCTGAATATGATATTGAAGAGGTGAATAAAATAATAAAATTGTAATGTAATATAAATAACTGTAATTGAAGTTAACCCAAAGTTTCACATGATATGTAACGTGGCCAAAGTTACTTGTGTTGTAAAGAAGTGTTTATATGAATATTGTTGGAGTGTGAATAAATTTTATTTGATATGTTCCAGACAACTTTTTATCCATAAGATTTGTTATTTTATTTTTTTATAACTAAAATGACAGCACGTATTTTCAGACGGTTACTGATCAAGTTATGTATATTTTGTGTTAGTTTTATTTTTGTTTGTTTATAATCTTATTTTTCATCCCGGTTAATTTGATTTGTTTATAGGATCATAGTGTTCGTAATTAAAAAAATTAAAAAAATTGAAGCAATGTAAGCACTGAATGCGAAGAGATTATCAAAGCATAACTAATCAAAATTTCAAACACTGAAACAGAGAAGTGAGAAAAAAAAGGAATTGTGTCTATGAGTTGAGACTGTTGTTATGCATGGTAAACTTCCTCTAAAAATGTTTCCATTTACTTGAAATAGAAACAATCAATGCATCTACTTTCAAGATCATTAAACTTCCAACTTTTGGTGGCATTATGAAGATCATGTTAGTACCGCAAGACTTCTTCCTTGTGATAGAAACATCGGGTAAGAAACGTTTGATTTTTCTCCAACACTTTTCCGCTCCGGATTGTTGGTGTGCCACTTATGGAGATACATATATTTCATGCATTCTTTTTGTTCATCCATATCCTTCTATATAAACTATTACTATTTATGAAATAAATATTTTTGATCTAAATTACAAATGAACTTTTATATTACTTTCAATCTTTAGATATCTAAATGACAAAAAGGTAAACAAATTTTATATTTATTTCTAATCTATCTATATATTAGTACAATTAATTATCTTTAAAAACAAATCTTGTGAAAATACTGTTTTAATTTTATAGGAATTCATATTCATTTTACTATTTAATACATAGACTTGATAATAAAAAATAAACTTTAAAATGATAGGGTGTGGTATATATGTATATTTTATATGTCATTATAGAAAAATCTAAATTTTAAAATGGTGAAATATCAAATTTTCTCTGTTTTGATGATTTGATGGCACAAATATATATATAAAATAAAATAAAATATCCAAGTGGGAGAAATTTTTTCAAAGAAAATAGGGGATAAATAGTAAAAAAAATTGTCTTCTTATCTCCGGTCTCAAATTTATCGTCCAACTAACTATATATTCAAATCTAATAGTTTTTTAACCAAATTTGTATCTTTTTAAAGTTTTTATATATTTGATCTATTTAAATATGTTCTCTTGGCCCAAATTACCTGAAGTCCATCTAAAAATAATAAACCCAATATGCAATTAAAGTAATCCAGTAAACATATATTTTATTAAATAGAAAAAAACCTAGACTAAACATTGTTTTTTAGCGGTTGAAAATCTTTTTCTTTCTCTGCCGCATAAAACGACCGGATCAGTTTCTCTATGCTCGCCGTCGTACATCTCGTAATATCTCCTCACCGTTATCCTTTTCTTCTCTGCACAAAATCTAGATCCTCTTTAACCTTCTCTTCTTGCCATTTATTAAAATCTCAAAAGTTTGTTAAAGCTTGTGGCCCTTGTCTGTCTTCCTTCAATCCTAAATCCCTTTTTCACTGTCCAAGTCCGCCTCCGTTTTGCCTCCTTCACTACCCCTTAAAATTTATTACGGCCATCCCGTCCTCTTTGCTTCCTTTGCCTTGATATGCTCCTCACCAGCTAACTACCCACCGTGGTTCATCGGAAAGTTGCTGTATCTTCTGATTTTGAGGTGAAGGAATTACGATATGCTCGTTGAGGAAGTGCTGAGAGATGCGGGGGTGCCATTTCTTGAGTTCGGATTTGACATATATAAAGAAGGGTGGTGTTAGCGAGTAATAAGGCAGCCCTTATTCTGATAATAAAATTTCTCTGGATAATAGGAACTGTGAGGATGATGCTAAAGAGATGAATCCTTAGCTTTTTATAGGTGAGAATGACCGTCTAAATGAATGCTAAGAATCAGTGAATGCAAGATCATGGTGTAGTGGGCATGAAGAGTTAAGTTTTGGTTAATTATGTTCAATTAATTCGATTTGTAACAGCTGGAAGTTGAAGAACATAGACAAAACCGACATAAATAAACACATTCGGAGAGTGCTGACAAAGCTTCAGACCCACACGCAAATTCAGAGACAGGCTCAGCATTTGCTTGGATATAGCGGCCCAAAGAACATTATCCGTACACTACAAATTAGAAAGTTTCGTGGAAGCCCATTTTAAAGACACAGGCTAGCATTTTTAAATTTTTAAAAAGAAGGGGACACGTGTCGACAGCACAGAAGTCGACTTTCTGACCTGGCGCTGAGGTGGCACAACAGGAGGGAGACCAACATATTTTTATATATATAGATACTTGCTCTTTTTTTATCAACAAAATATACTTGCTCTGTTTCACGAAAATTTCTTTAATTATATTTGCTCTGTTTTACGGAAACTAGATCGTTTGTCCGAGCTGCGCGCGGAAAATTGCTTTTAGACATTTAACTATTGTTTTTTTGTGCGAATATCAAATTTTATAGAATAAACATGTTTATAAACAATTAAGAGTATATAATATAGTATAAAAGGATGGAGATTATCTGATTTATGTTATTTCAATGTTGTATATAATTTTATTGGTTTTATCTACTCACATTTTTGTAATAGATTTGTTTTATTAGTTTGGCAAATTAGCAAGACTGACTTATGAATACATAATTAAGTTGGAAGATGATGGAAAGTTCTTCTTAGTTTTGTTTACTTGATGATAATCTTTTTATTTGTTGTTAAAATTTGTTCTTTGAGCTCATGCATTGAACTTGACTCTTGTTTTTTCTTTGAAGTCTTTGATGATGCTTATTGTTTTGTCAAAGTAAAATTGTGTGGCCGATGATGAGGTAATTAATAACTTTTCTATAAATAAGAGTTATTAATATGTATGCATTACCCCTTTAATATTGAAGCCCACACTGAAGCCCATCTTATGATCCATTAAGAAGCATATGTAACTATGTAACTATGTAACTAGGGTTTTATAAACCACTATATATGTCGTTAGAATACTTGCTAGTATGGAACCTTTGGCTGCCTTTCAAGCAGCCTCTCTTTTATCTTTATGAATCAATCCAAAACCTTCTTATCTTGGTGACAATCTAAGCTTTCCTCTATTTAGTTTGTTGCATTCAATAAAGCTCTCATAAGCTATTTCAATATCTCTTTTCTATCTTAATAAAGCTCATTTGAGCAAAGTCTAGTATTGTTTCAGTTTGTCCACATGGTATCAAAGCTGCAGTCGATTCATGGGTTTAACTCTTGACTCTTCTCCAGCTTCCGCTCAAGCTTACAAGTTCAGTAAAGCTCCAAACTTGCAAAAAAAAAAAAAAAAAAAAAAAACATGCGACCAAGACTAAGCCTTTCAACACTGTCTTCACCAAGCCACTCCAGAGACCTGCTGCAGCTGTGACTTTGTCATTGAAAACATCAGTTTCAAAGAAAATCAGAAGATGTACAGAACCGGTCAGAGCTTGCTCATATGAAGAGGGAGAAGTCCGAGACAAGACCGGACTTGTTCCTTGTTTGAAGAAACGTCATGTTGTTACCAGATGCGAGCTGCCTCTTGTCTTTGTTCCTGCAACGGACGAGTACACTTGCAACAAGATGTTCTCGTTGAAGTTTCAGACAGGTCTCAAACTGGTTAGAGAAGAATGAAGACTTATTCAGCTTCCTCACCACTTATTCACGGTATTATCTCTGTTTCTTTTCTTGAGACAGAACAGTGGATGATAAAATATATATGTCGTGTGCTGGATTGAGTTGATGTTGGTTTAGATTCTGGTTAAGATAGGTTTGGAACAGACAGGTTGAAAGAGATAGGCTTGTTTGGTTTTGTTACGTGTGGAGTTGGATGCAAGTTTCTGGCTTTAATACTAATGCACACAAGGTGCTCGGTGAAATGCCAATGAGACAGTCAGATTGTTTAGAGGCAGAGTTTTTTGGTAGTATACTGATGGGAATCAGAGATTGAGTATAGTTTTATTTGGTAGGTGTGGAAAGAGAGTTTTTCATGAGACACATTAGAAGAATGAAATGGGTAAAGTAAACCTAGATTCATAGTGAGACAAATAGTCCACAATTATACCTCTGAGTGAGATCAACTAAGCTCTCCAAGTTCAAGAGAAACCTCTGAGTGAAGCCATGTGATACTCTCCAAGTATAGGTCTGAATAGATCTCACACTAATGTTTGTCTACAATGGTGAGTAGAGCCATTTGCCAACATCTCAAGCATCCTACTTCATCTACTTATGCTCATCTCAAGCCATCTCCATCTGTGCTTTCAAACTCAGCGTATCTGCTCCATCCACGCTAAGTTTGCGGGAGGATATTGAAGCCCACACTGAAGCCCATCTTATGATCCATTAAGAAGCATATGTAACTATGTAACTAGGGTTTTATAAACCACTATATATGTCGTTAGAATACTTGCTAGTATGGAACCTTTGGCTGCCTTTCAAGCAGCCTCTCTTTTATCTTTATGAATCAATCCAAAACCTTCTTATCTTGGTGACAATCTAAGCTTTCCTCTATTTAGTTTGTTGCATTCAATAAAGCTCTCATGAGCTATTTCAATATCTCTTTTCTATCTTAATAAAGCTCATTTGAGCAAAGTCTAGTATTGTTTCAGTTTGTCCACATTTAAGAGTTACCTTGATTGCATAGTAAGTGATTTTTAATATATTTACTTAGAAGGTAGGTGTTTGTTGTCGATGTACATAGTAGTTGATTGTAGTTTTAAGGCGAGAAACTGTACATGTGTAGGGAACTTTGGTATAACCTTTGTTTTTCCACTGCTTTGCATTATTAATGTGAATGATGTATGATTGTAGTGTGAGCTTGTATTTGTTATTGTTAGGGAGCACCAAATATCTGATTTGATATTTTTAACCTACTGGGTTGTTATGTTACTTGATAGTCTCCCTTCAAGAATATGACCCTGAATAGAAAACAAATCATGGTTGGTTGATTTGTTTTTGGGAATATTTTACCGGGTTGACCCTTCTGGAATATTGACACACGTTTTGGCTTAATGCATTATCCTAGAGGATGGCCCCGTTTTCTTTTCTCACCAAGTGATGTGGATGTCTCTGCATGGAAAAATTATTTTAGTTTATGTTCCCTCATAAACAAATTTATCAATTTTTTTATTTTAAATAATAGTATTTAAAAATACAATAACAATGTACTATATAACTACTATATATTTACTGAACAAAAATCTCAAACCAAAACAAAATACGAACACCTATGGTGTGTAAACTATAAGAATTCAAAGTGAAATATATTGTGAAGATAGATGCTAATCATTGAATACAAAAGAAAATAGAAATACAAACCATGTCAAATTAATAAATACACTGGATGACTATTATCAAATGATTATTAAATGACAATTAAGAATGAGCAAAAAAGACTATTATTAAATGACTCAAAAAATATGTATGCAGGCAACTATGATTCATATTAAGAGAAGCTTATTTTGGTTTTCTGTTGCTTAGATTATTAAAAGAAATCAAAATGCGAGAAAGAGTGAATAACATGAATATGAGGATAACTTGGACGTTTCTCAAGTGGTTGGGCATTCGAGTAAGTGTTTTTTTTTGGTGAGAAGTCCTTCTAAAATGGTTTGTGAAGACTAATAAAGAGATTCAGGTGCAGCGCTGAGTCAGTAATACTTTAAAGTGAAACATGAAGGTCCTTGTAGAGAAGATAGTTGGGCTAAATTTGAAGAATTAAGTTCTAATGAATAACTTAATGAGTGTAAGACGGTTCCAATGGTGTTCTTAGAA
Source organism: Brassica napus (assembly GCF_020379485.1). Taxonomy (NCBI): domain Eukaryota; kingdom Viridiplantae; phylum Streptophyta; class Magnoliopsida; order Brassicales; family Brassicaceae; genus Brassica; species Brassica napus. Next base: position 30,040,995 of record NC_063446.1, read on the forward strand.
GCGATTTGGAACATGTGAAAAGAGAGGTTTTTTTTATGCTTTGTGTTTCTTTTGAGAAAGACATTTTCACGCAAAGAAAGTGTGAGTTTTGTTTAAATATTTAGTAGTTCAGTTTAATCTCCTTTTTTTGTAAAATTTTACTTTCCTTTGTCGTAAAGGATATGTGTATATGCGAAAAGATATTCTTGTAATTAAATTGAGAGATGGAAGAAGGTTTGATTCCTTAATTTTGTGCCCTTTTTGTTTTGGTTTTGTTTCTGAATTTCAATGGGATGGTTGCTAAATTTGGAAACCTCTTTGATGGAGTGTAAAAATTATCTACGCATAAGAGGTACCTGATATCAATAAAAATGATCACATAAAAAGTGATAACTCAATAGTCAGTACCATTCATTTGAGCTACCACGGTCGTAATCTAAAATAGCAAGTGCTTCTGAAAGCTGGAAATCATTATGTATGTATTCCAATGAAATCAAAGCCTAAAGAAAGAAGCATACTGTTTGCAAATATTAAACCAAAGCAAGACAGAAAATTCAAAATAAGACATAGAAAACATAGTCTTGGCTCAAAATGAAAATAAAGAAGACAGTGACACTGCATCGTATGAAATGAGTTGTATGATGGCCCTGTTCGTTTCGTAAACTGGACGCGGCATCCAGACGCAGACGCGGATCGATGTTCGTTTAGCGCGAAATAGGAGGTTAAGTTGGGCGCGGCATCCAGATTAATTTTGAAAACTCATCCGGATTTTTCGGGATTTCTGGATGAGATGCTTGAACGCTTCCAACTACAGCAAACTCATCCAAAAGTGCTAAAAGTCGGTAATACACTTATTTTATTTTAAAAATTACAAAAGTTTTGCCATTAATTTTTTTTAACCTAGATCCCGTATCTCTTCATCCTCCTCTCTTCAACCTCAGATCTCTGCAACCATGAACCTCTGATCTCTCTCAGCCCTCTCTCTCTGTCTCTCTCTCTCAGGCAGTCTCTCTCTCTCGAACCCATCTCTCTCTCTCACAGAGTCTCTCTCTCGAACCCATCTCTCTCTCACGCAGTCTCTCCCTCTCTCAAGCTCTATTGGTAAGTCTCTCTCTCTCTCTCTCTCTCTCTCTCTCTCTCTCTCTCTCTCTCTCTCTCTATCGCCGTTTCTGTATCCGAGAGTTTTATCAGTGTTCCATTTCGAGGAAGAAACCGACGGCAGTTACGCAAGACGAGTGGGTGACGGCGGCTCTGACGGAAGACGCGGTGGTGGTGAAGCTTCTTATGCGTCTCAAGCACGCCGGAACGGTAGAGTCCACCGCGAATACACCTCTGCTACGGTGGGGTTCTCGTAAACCGAGGTCGAGATTAGGCGTCGGCGCAGTCTCTCCCTCTCTCTCTCTCTATTGGTAACCTTTTTGGAAACCGACGGCAGTTACGCAGGACGAGTGGGTGACGGCGGCTCTGACGGAAGACGCGGTGGTGGTGGAGCTTCTTCTGCGCCTCAAGCACGCCGGAACGGTAGAGTCCGCCGCGAATACACCTCTGCTACGGTGGGGTTCTCGTAAACCGATCTCGACCTCGGTGCAGTCTCTCTCTCTCTCTCTCACTCACGCAGTCTCTCTCTCTCTCTCTCTCTCTCTCTCTCTCTCACTCACGCAGTCTCCCTCTCTCTCTCTCTCTATTGGTAACCTTTTGGAAATCTCATTTGTTTTGTTTTTCTTAGCAGAAAGAATGGAGCTTTGATGGTATCTCTCACACGGTCTCTGTTCTAAAGCATCTCGGTTTCCTTCTGGTAAGCTTCATCTTCTTTGATGTTTGCAGGATACTAGAGAGTATGTTCTAAAGCTTGAAATGTTATGTGAGATTTTTAATGTTATGGGAGATCTCTAATGTCTCTTGTGTGTTGGTTTGTTGAGAAATGTATTCATTTCTAATGGCGAAATCATTTCTAATGAATTCTCACTGCTCTGTTTTATTGTGTTGAGCTCTGTTCTCTTTTCTCTTGCTGTGTATTTGTGTTGTTTTGTTGTGCTTCATGCTTTTGTTTTTATTGTGTTGAGCTCTGTTCTCTTTTCTCTTAATCATAATCCCAAAAGAAAAGAACAATTATCACTTTATTGCGTTGAGCTTTTGTTTTATTGTGTTGAGTATGGTGTTTGTTTTGTTGTGCTTCATGCTTTTGTTTTTATTTTTGTTTCAGTGACTGTTCAAGCTTCAATGGCATCTGTCCCTGGAAGTGATGTAAGTCATTCTCAACACTCTATTTTGGTGTTTCTGTGTTGCATTTAGTCTTGACTTAGATGGTCTTTACGCACTGAATTTAGTTTAGTCTTGACTTAGTAATGGTCTTAATGCATTGAATTTAGTTTAGTCTTGACTTAGATGGTCCTCTTATGTTCCACGTTTCGGACGCTTAGCCTTCTGTGATTCATCCCTGTTACTGATACTTTCATTTCGCTTATCAGTATTGAATCCAGAGCCCGCAACGACACTTGCAGAGAGCACATCAACTTCATTGTTTGCATCAAGAGGTATTTCAGTTGAGTTGTTACAGGTGGAAGAACTCCTGGTGAGACAATCTTAGTAACAGTTATAGCTTGAGTCTTGTCTGTGGAGTTGTAGTCAGACATCTTGACCCTGAACTAATGTGTTTGCCGAATGGTGTCGAATAAATTTTGGGGGCATGCATCTCATGGTAAGAACCAAGTTCTCGATTAGCCTAAAATTTTTGAGGAGGAATAAAGTGAGTTTTAATGAACTGGGAGAGGATTTTCAGTTGATGGCTAGTTACCTCAAAGTTGTTGTCAACTAATTCCGAGGCATGCTTCCATGTCCACTCACGTCCTGCGTCACCAAGTAGGACGAAAAAAGCCTGGCTATTATTGTCGTAGACAGAGATCTTTGCAAGATTCATGCGAATAAAAGAGAACAAAAATCAAATTTGAGAAAGATAAGCAAGAAGCTGTGAGGTTAGAGTTCATACTTTGCTACACCAGCAATGTTAGTGTTGTGTTGCAACACTTGGTTAACATCAACGAAGAAGGGCCTCTGGTGGTCTTAGTTTGACAATCGCTGCAGGCAAAATAATACCATGCAGTGTCACGCTCAAATCATCATTAATGGCTATGCAGTCGGAAAAAGCTTGCTGCAATAGGTAAAAAGCTAGTGATCTACATGGATATGCTTTTTTTTAACAGAGTTATCTTACGCTTTTATTTAACCTTGGCATTCCTGCTTGGTGTAAGCAAAGAGATTTTCCGAATTCTCATTATCTCAGTTCCGGTAACCTCATCTGCAGTAACCAGCTTAGCAATCTTTGTGTTAGAACACTACCTGAGACAATTTAGAAAACAATAGATTTCTCAGTCCAAGAGAGACTGAATTATAATATTACTTGAAATTGACAAACATAACACTGTTTGCTCTACAACTGATAACCAATAGAAGTGATCAATCGTGGGCTGGACACATGAGGATGACACTGAACTGAGAACTAAATTCCTTGTTTTTGGTTAACTCTTAAAAGAATAGACATCAGCGAAAATGTTTCACAAATGGCAACATATATCGTAAAGTCTATTACTTGAACAACAATGTAATTCTCTACTTAGACACCAGAGTCAACCAGAGTATTGATTGATATCAGATCGGAGAAAATGGCGACGTCGATGATAGAGAGGCAGTTCAAGCAAGGCACCAAGATCGTCGGCGTCAGTCGCAACTAGGCCGCTCATGTCAACGCCCTTCCCAAGGTATGCAGATTCTCTCTTTCGAACAGGAACCAGTTATATTCTTAAAGCCGACTTCATCATACTTGGAGAACGGAGGAACGATTGAGATCCCACATCCTCTAGATTCACTTTATCATGAGGTGGAGCTTGCTGTAGTGATCGGAAAGAAGGCTACCCGAGATGTACCCGAGTCAACCGCCATGGATTACGTTGGAGGTAAGTACTGTTTTCCTGTCTAGTGAGAAAAGAGTTTTGCGAGAAAGAAACTGTTAAACTCTGATCAGCAACTCCATAAATCTCGTTGCTTTTGGTTGCGTAAAAATTCAGAAGTATGTATGGTTGTCCTTACTTTGAGATGAAAGCATTCATACCTGTTCATGGATGAGAAGGAGCTCTAAACACAATAAAGGTTTACCGGTGGATTTCATGACAGTTGCTATAGCTTCTTCAGTATAGATTTTTCTATTAGGGTTGATTGAAGATCAGACAGAACACTTTATATAGAAAGAGATATAAGGGGAGATGGAACAAACCCATTTAAGGTACTTTCAAGAGGATAATAGATTGATGAAGCTTAGGTTACTGTAATGGATAAGTGCATAATTTGATCGTGACAACGATGTGAGATAATCGGAGAAGAACACAAAATTACGCTTCAGACTCTTGAGGCATTTTGGGTTTAATGGGCTGTTTAAATTGTTAAAAAAAAAAAAAAACCCAAAATGAAACCAGTTTCGATGACGTGTAAAATGAAGTCTTCTGATTGGTTGATTGTTTAAGAGGACGTGAACAGCTTAGAATTTGATTTTTTATATACTTTCATTCAAAAACAAAAGGAGTTTTTGTACACTCATAAAGTTATAGCACCAAAAAAAGCCGCAATGTAAAAAGAGAAGCCACTAACAAAATGATTGTGTTCCATCATCTAAATGATTTGAGTATAACATTCTCCTGTTTTTATGTAAACACGCCTTGGCTCCGCTTTGTTCTATCATTCTTTAGTCGCTTTCGTAGTCGTCTTCATCTCCAAACGAGAACACAGATGCATCAGCCGCCATAACCTTGAACTCACTACTCTCTGAGCTTGACGCGTTGACCCCAGACCCAGCAGAGTTCTCTCTTGCTTCAGCCTTGCTTCCGTGCACCAGCTGTGATGAGATGACCCTTTGTTACCCGAAATAGACACTTTCTCGAGCCAGACCAGAGGTGCCATCTGTGCTCTGTTTGGATTCTGGGGTTTGGGAAGAGGCAGTCGGGCCAGTTGAGTCTGCTTTGTTATCCGAGAACACATCGTTCTTCCTTATCAGGGTTCTCCGATTCTGTACTGGGTAATGGAACTGGTGTGATAACCTCTACAGGGGAAGAATTAGCTGGCTGGAGTTTCTACAAATGTCTTGGATGCTGTTTCAGAACTAGGGGTTGTTGGGTTAGTATCAGCAAGAACTACTTCGACCATGAATCCAGGTGAAGGTAGCTTCCTCTGTATTGGAACAAAGGCCAAGCACAATTAAAATTACTTTTAAACCAGAATTGATACTAACTGAGAATAAGGATACAAAAGAAAAAGCAAATCCGTCAGACAAGCAAAAAAATAAAAGCAAAGCTAATGGATTTGGATAACGAGTAATTAGCTTCCCAACCAGTAAAAATCTCCTTAGCCGTCGTGAAAATGGATTTCACATATCTCTACAAAATAATTATTTAAACAGACTCACTAGTCAAAAGTAACGCAAAGGACGTTTTTACGAGGGGCTTAACTAGACTTACAATTTGGCTAGGTAGCACAAGCCCATTTCCATCCACACATCGTTTCTGATTGTAGAAGTCCATGTACTCTTCAGCAGTCGGAAAAAACTGAACAAGAAAAAAGAAAATATGATTAGTTCCCTGTTTTTGACTATGTTTCATCCAAATTTTATGATAAATTATCTACCTTCAGATACAGAAAAAGACTACATATCATGAGCCCGGTCCTTGCCATTCCAGCCTTACAGTGAACAGCCACAACATTCTCTATGTCCTCCTTTAACCAGGAATATGCACTTTGGCAAAATGATGTAATCAAATGGATTGGTGGGCAATTATGGTCATCAAAATGGGAAACTGGCCACCTGGAGCGTTAGCGGAATAAAAGATGTTTAAACTGACAAAAGGAAGGAAAATAGTTCACAATTTGGAACAGAAAAAATAAGGCAATACATTCCACCAAGTTTTCAACATGATAACTTGCAGCATTACAACAAATGAGTAATTTATCACCGTATTGATGGCTAACTGATTCATAAGCATCTCGGAGTTGAAATAGCGCAGTGGGTTTCCTTAACTTTTGACTAATTCATTATTACTCAAGGAAGTCAAACGTTGGTCAAATGCAAGGAAAAGAGTGAAGAAAAAAGACGAGGGTATAACATACCTTCCCTTCAAATAGTGATACATCATACAACCTCTCTGAACATAGATTGTAAGCTTTGTATTTTCCCTACAACAAAAAAAAAAGAAAGCAACTTTAACTAAGACACATACAGATTCTTAGAGACACATTAGCTCTTTTTGAGATGTGATCATCACAATGCCAATTAAACAAAAGACTGGTGCTACCTTGTGTCGAGTTTCAAGAAAGTCAATAACTTCTTCCATCTGGTTGCGGTAGCATTGATTGAGGTTTAACACACATTCATTAGCCAGATAACCTTAAGGGGCAAGCATACTAATTGACTCACACCTCAAGGTATCCAAAAAAGCCAGAGCTCATATCAACAGACCAGCAGGAAATCCCATTGCAATAATGTTCTCAGTTATGTAAGTAAGATCCAAATCAAACCCTCTAAAAACCACCACAAAAGAAACAGCATGTCGAGCCTTGTTGACCTGTACTGCCTTGATAGCATTCTTGGACGTATCCACCAAACCTTTCGTAATGGTCCCAATGAAACCAGGTTGTGAAGAAGAAGTTCCTTTCGCAAAGGCTGACTTTTCAGTATCGTTGACATCGGAGAATGGCTGGGAAAGTTTGAAACTTTTGGCCCAGGTTGAGATCCCAGAGGCATATAGCTTCGAAGAATCCAAATTGTGAAAATCGAAGTGAACAACCAAAAATGGAGCTAGGGCTCGAGGATTTCGATTTCTAGAGGAAGAGTGTACTATCAATCGTCAATCGGAGATGATCAAGTCGCCGTCAGATATACACTATTTTGCGTGAAATTTTAATTCTCTTAAGATAGAATTTCAAATCTAATAAAGATGACATAACAAGGATGTTTATCATTTCATAATAGTAACCAAAGATAAAATAACATATGCGGATAGGGGTATAAGTTTGATAATAGATCCCGAAACTCAAATACATAGAAAATGAGAGACGTGGACGTGTGGGAGAAGAGATGATGATGATAAACGTGGACGTGGGAGATGAGATGAGATCACGAGTTCCTCCTACTCATTGCGGTAGTGAACCAGGAGAAAACGACCGTACCTACGTATAAAAGATAGTATTAATACATATTAATATTACAATTTGCTTTTAACTTGATAGATAAATTTATTTACCTTGTGCTGCACCGGTACATCCTGCGGCAGTAAGTCGGAGCTGGGGGAATGGCAGGGCGTGACTGGGTGACACGGATAGTGTGCCCGCGATGGCTGTGTTGGAAAGTGTGCGTGTCGTGTAACCCATTCGTGTAATTGTAAAAGCGTGGACAGTAGAATAGGTACAGGCCGATGACCCCATGGTGTGGAGGCTGTCAAGGTTCGTCTACGCCTGAGAATCCTGTAGATCTCCGGGCCAGTGAGCCAGCGGGTCAAGGATTCCTGGATGATGAGTCCAACCCTAGCTGCAAATAAGCAGGCCCACAAGCAAAAAATAGAGGATTAAAATTTCATACAGAATCGGCCTTGTATTTAGCTGGCCCACAAGCAAGTTTGGGGACAATCTGTTGACGTCATATCACGTTTTCCGCATGAGGGGGAGAGAGATGAACGGGAACCGAGAAGAGAAGAAGCAGACGAAACCAGAATCAGACTACGGTGACGGACGGAGAATAAAATAAACAGTGTGAACATAGGAGAGACAAAAAAAATGTGGAGATCGCAAGAGAGAGAAAGAGATGGAAAGAAGAAGCAGAGGAGACTAGAATCAGACTACGGTGACGGACGGAGAATAAAAAAAACTGTGATCAGAGGAGAGAAAAAAAAAAAGTGAGTACGCACGATGATTGCTGTGGTTAGTTTGAAGATTTCGGATCCCCGGCATCCTGTTTTCCCTTGCAATCTCTGCGTTTACAGCATTTAGCTCTTGATCCATATTTGTGAATATTTTGTTCTCCTTCTTTATATATAATAATCAAAAAGTAGTTTAGGCCGTCACAGATATTACCTTTTGTGTGCGTGTGTGTGACTGACGATCTCAACAAATTACGAAATTGCCATCTTGTTTGCCACGTGGATCAATAAGCGATGGTGTACGAGAGAATCAAATCAACTTACGAAATTGCCATCTTGTTTTCATTATTTTTATTTTTAATCTCCACTTGAATGGGACAAAACTACAATATTAAAATGTCATCTGAGAAAGGAAAAAAACTGTATTTTCCCGAAATAGGTATAAACCCCTTTTGGGTGATGTGATTCTAAGAGCACCCACATCAATAAACCCTTTTTTGGGATTCATCCTTTTAATTTTTTATTATTAAATTTTTTTTTTTCTTTTTGATTTTAAAAAAAGAAAAAGAAAAAACTAGATCAATCGTGGACCGCCACGACACGTGAGGTCCGCGCTACAGTGATGAATTTTAGGAGAGAGAAGTTCAGCCCAGAGAGCTTTATGAGAGAAGGTTCATGTTATTGAATTATTTTATTTTATTTTTTCTTGATTTCTGTACGAACTCCCCTCCATAAATCCTCATCACGGGTGCTCTATCAAATGTTGCTTTTCAGTTTAAATAATAAAAGTTCGTTTTGTTTGCCCAATTTAACTATTTTAATGTGTGACATCACCAAAGTCACTTAATTCCTTTCTTCCTCTATAACCATTTTCTTATCATATCACCCAAATTTTGATCCGGGAAACCAAATTTAATTACTAAAATTAAAACCTTCATTTTCATGGTGGCTGTTGAAAATAATTAGAAACAAAACAACAAAATTAAAAATAAACATCCTATAGTCCCTTGAGTTGGCTGACCTCAACAATGGTCCGAAGCAGACAGGGTTTACATGAACAGATGAAAAAGGTGGTACTAAAATAAAAGACTAATTAAGAACAATCAACTCCATCCCCTACAAGAAAACAACAAGGATTCTAAGGGAAAAAAATCGTCAGAATTTCGTCGGAATATCGATACTCCGACGACATACCGACGAAACAAGTCCTCGAAAATAATTCCTCGGAATTTCTTCTTTCCTCGGAAATCCCTCGGAATTTTCCGACGGAATTCCGAGGAATCAAATTTCCGAGGAAATTCCGAGGATCACTAGTTTGTCGGAAATCTCCTCGGAATATACCGAGGGAGAACTTCGTCGGGATATTTCCTCGGAAGTTCATCGACCGATGCGTTTTTGGACATATATACATCGATCGATCGGAATATACCGAGGGACATGTGTCCCTCGGTATATTCCGAACGTTTTTTTATAAATAGATCGATCGATGGATTTATGTACAAAAACGCATCGATCGATCGAATAAAAAATATAATTAATTTCCTCGGAATGTAAAAAATATTAATTTTTTTAAAAAAATAAAATTTTTGAAATTTAAATTCTAAAATATAAAATTAAAATTAAAATTGAAATCATATTAATTAATATTCAAAGTTTCACAAATAAAAATAAAACATTCCGAGTTTTTGGAAAAAAAAACTACGGGTCTGCCACGTCCGGGAATACCTCGTTCGGGTACATCCTCTGCATCATCTCCATCATTTGCTGGTTCAGCCTCCTCTGTGCCTCATAGCCCGCCTGTTGAGCCGCCATCTGGGTCTCCAACAAAGATATGCGATCATCCTTGTCCTTCAACTGAGCCGTAAGTACTTCTGGATCAACAAAGGGTGGTGGTGCAGAAGAAGGAGGAACCGACCGGGTGCGACGACCCAAACCGACCAAACGTCCCTTCTTCTTTGGAACCGACTGAATAGAAAATAGCCAAATTTACAAATTTAAACCAAGAAATAAATGAATTGAACTTATGGATTCAACGATTTCGTTGATTCGAAACCGGGACAAGTTGGTCGAAGCCGTCGAAGCGTCATCCTTGGTTTGAAGCTGAGACACTTCGTCTAACACCTGAGTTTTGACCAGGTCGACCACGTCCCTCACAAGACCGTCATCAATCTGGCCGGTCTTCTTGTTGGTATACGCCCTCCTCATTAGGGCGAGATCATCAACCGGCTCGCCATCATTTTCTTCCGCCTTGAAAAAAACATAAATTAAAGAAACATTAGAAATTAGAAGAAATGCACAATAAATTAAAATTCTGAAACTCAAATAATTGAAGAAAAAGCGGTTGAACTTACCATGCGATCTCCCAGAGTGACAATAGATTGAGCACCCAAGTTATGCTTGTAGATGCCCTTCCCTTTACGGTCGCTCCTACGGTTGGTGGAGTTGGTGGAAGAAGTTTCTTTCGTCTCTTCCTTATCCCAATGCGCACACAACTCCTTCCAGACCATGTCGTTCATCGACTTTGAGACCTTTTAATAAAAAAAAAAGAAAATAGTTTAATAAATTAAAAAATAGTTTAATAAATTAAAAAAAATTGTTTAATAAATTAAATCGAACCTTATTGATTTTCACTTCTTCTTCCACTCGTGGATCTGCTTCCCATAGTTGTCCATAACTTTATGGAAGAAGTGGTGATAGATAAAGAGCGTCTCATCGGAATTCCAGTTGAACTCTTGCTGGAAAAAAAACACAATTAGTAGAAAATTTATATTAAAGATTAAAAATATAAGTAAAAAATTAGAATACTTACCGCAAACTGACGAAACCACAGAACCTGCTTGTCGGTAGGGAAGTGAGTGAAAGTCGGATGTCCCCTGTCGAGGGCCGAGTACATCATACGGTTGATCCATGCGCTGATCCCGTTCCCGGATCGGTTGAACCTAATAAAAAGAACAAACGGTTAATAATGAATCCAAATTTAAAGAAAAAAATGTTTAATTACCATGTTTGACCCCGTCCATGTGGATACGGAGTGAGATACGAAAGATGGTCACGACCGGGCTGTTGAACCAACTCCACAACACTCATCACTCCCGGAGGACCCGGAGGAACAGGAGCGGATGCAGCAGCGGGAGCGAGAGGAGCATGAGCGGGTGCAGCAGAGGGAGATGTATGGTTGGAGCTGTGGGGCGAAGGGGAATCCTGAAAATGGCTGGAATCCCGAGACTGGCTCGCCGTACCACCACGACCACGACGCTGTCGAGGCCGGGTCTGATCATCATGAGACCTGTAAATTAAATAAATATATTTAATAAATACAGAAATATATAAATTATTATTTTTTTTAAAAAAAATCCCAAATAATTTAATCACAAAAAAAGAATTATATATATTTAAAAATATTTAATAAATATATAAAAATAGTTCTAATAAACAAAAAATAGTTTTAATAAATAAAAAATAGTTTAATAATTACAAAAAATAGTTTTAATAATATATATATATATATTAAAAATATTTTTAAATCCCAAATAATAGTTTTTAATCACAAAAAAAGTTTTATAGATATTTAAAATGTTTTGTAAAATCTAAAAAATCGAATTTATATAGAAAAATCGTTTTGTAAAATACAAAAATCGATTTTATATACAAAAATCGATTTTATAAATACAAAAAAATAAAAAAATTCTAAATCAATTCAACAAAACAAATTATTCAACCAAATCACAATTCTAAACCTATTATACAACCAAATCACAATCCTAACCAATCACCTTAACAAAAATCTATACAAACTACACAAAAACCTAACAAATAGAACCTAAGAGAGTGGGATAGGGTCCTTACATGATTTGTGTAAGACAAGGGGGAGGTCGCCGGAGATATCGTCGGATTTCAGGGGGAAATCGCCGGAGAGAAGAGAGGAGTCGCGCAGAGGAAGAAGAGAGAAATGGGGAAGAAGAAGGGGCTCGTGGTTATAAAACCTAGGGTCCGACGGACATTATCCGTCGGAATTCCGTCAGAATTCTAAATTCAATTTTCGCGAAATATTTACCCGGTAAAATGAAAATATTCCGAGGAAATTCCGACGGATAGTAAAATATCCGTCGGAATTTCCTCGGAATATTCCGAGGAAATACCGAGGAACTAGTGTTTGGGGTTTCAACACATCAATTTTTTTTTGCCGTATTTCATTTCTTATACAATTGTAATGCATACCATTGATGATTCTTTATATAGATGAGCATAAACCATGAAATAAAAAATTTCAAAACTAATTGAAAGTATTCCCTTTACCGTTCATTAAAAGGTATAAGTGTTTCTCTTATGTTGTGGGATTTCGTTCATACAATCGGAAAAATGTTAATTATACGGTAAGGAACAAATTTTTGACTTCATAATGAACGTAAGACACTTAATAAGGGTTATATAGGCGTTATTCAAACCGCAAAACGTTGTTTTCAGTTTAAAAACCCTATTTCCTCGGAATTTCCTCGGATTATTCCGAGGGAATTCCGAGGAAACCCTCTTCTTCCTCGGAATTCCTTCGCAATATTCCGAGGAACTAGTGTTTGGGGTTTCAATACGTCAATTTTTTTTTTATAAACGGATCGATCGATGTATATATATATCCAAAAACGCATCGATCGATCACTAAAATGGACCAAAGCGTAACAATGTGATCGATCGATTAGATTATCCCATCGATCGATCGAGAATCTCAAGCCTTCCTCAGAATGTCCTCGGAAAATCTCGTACGTTTTTTATAAACGGATCGATCGATGTATATATATCCAAAAACGCATCGATCGATCACTAAGATGGACCAAAGCGTAACAATGTGATCGATCGATTACATTATCCCATCGATCGATCGAGAATCTCAAGCCTTCCTCGGAATGTCCTCAGAAAATCTCGTACGTTTTTTTATAAACGGATCGATCGATGTATATATATCCAAAAACGCATCGATCGATCACTAAGATGGACCAAAGCGTAACAATGTGATCGATCGATTAGATTATCCCATCGATCGATCGAACAAAATCTCGGGAGCCTTTTTATAAACGCATCTATCGATCCGTATTTGTACACAAACGCATCGATCGATGCGTGTGCGGGAAACATAATTATAAGGCAAAACCCAAACTTTTTGGATCAAAACCTCATAACTCTCAACCCCTCCGATTTCCCCTATAATTCCCCCCCCCCCCATTTTCTCTCTATAATCATCCGATTTGAACAATTTTGGGCTCTATTCCCCTTGATTTTTCGAGCTCTACCTGATTCCTACACTCGTTTTCACCCTAAGACAGGTATACTCCGCGAATCTCCACATTCTGAAATCGTGTTCTTGAGCAATTTTTTGGGTTTTGTGAATTTCTTATTTCTGTGTTGATTCCTTGATCAAATATGCATGAAACAGATGTTTAAACATGGAATAGAACACAATTGTCTGTGATCAAGGAGTTTGGAACATGATTTGAGATGATTTAGGGATTGAGAATTTTTTTCAATTTGTTTTTTTTATCACAACTCGATTTCGCCTTTCATTTTCATGTTGCTTTGAGTTCTTAATTGATTATAACCATGTTGAGAGCAATGATTCTATTTTGTAGAGAATGAAGCGCACGAAAACATCAGCAAAGAAGAACACACAAGAAGAGGGTTCGTCTCAGCGAGAGAAGCAAAGGCCAAAGAAGTGGGATAAGTCTGATACCACCCACTACAACAACATGAAGAAGGTAGACGTTCCGGCTACACAACTAGCATGTCCTGAGACGATGACAATATTGGGAATCAAATCAGACATTGAAGGGCTGTTCCAGAACATGGGTCTAGGCCAACTATGCAACCTCAACGAACCCACTTATCCGGAGTTGGTACGCCAGTTCATAGCATCCGCATACGTCAGCCGTCCCGATGATAGCCATCAGAAGGTTTTCTGGCATTCGTAGTGCAGAAAGTATACTTTGAGGTATCTTTCACAGACCTCTGCGGACTATTTGGATTGAGTGCAGGGGAGAGGACATCTGGTCTTTATTGGACTTCAGAGCTGTTGAACTTCTGGGAAACGATTGGCACAGGGGTTTATAGATCTTCTCAGGCAAAGGAGTCACTTATCCGGAGCCCAGTACTGAGATATGCCACACGCCTCATTGGCTCATTGCTATACGGGACAACCACAGCCGCATCAGTCACGCAATGGGAGTTGTGCCTCCTGTACCAAGGTGTGAGGCATTTGCTACCGGCATTTGGAAATCTACATTCCCACCTGCACTGCCTTCAACATGGGAGCGGTGCTGGCCGCAAACTTAGCAGGATACAAGGGGAAAGTAACCAAATCAAGAGCAATGCATGTGGATTTGGTGCAGTGATTACTCGGATCCTTACACATGTGGGTGTAGACTGCGAGAACCATCAGGTAGCACTGGACAGATCGAACAACATTGCTTGGAACTACCTGGATGTCATTTCTCTAGTAAGTAAGGAGTTCATAGCTGGTCCCCACTCGAGGATCGATCGGGATGGTCCTTACGTCTACGTATTCCAGGACCGAGCGAAGAAAACACTCTACTGCCACCTGCCTCAGATCGGCCTGACTGCTCTACTTTCAGAGGCTGCAGTTGAGTTCCTACCCCCTGCTACCACACTAGTAGACAAGCCATTCTTCTTCACGCCAAAATATCAGACCAAAGGCAAGGCCGTGGTTGATGAAGAAGGAGAAGATGAGGCTGCACAAGCCATTCCAGATGATTCACAACCCCATCAGCTACTCCCATCAGACTCCAGCCAGTACAAGCTGCAAGAGCTTCCACCGAATGCCACTTCGCGCCAGCAACAACATTGGAGAGATCAGAGCATAAAGACAAACAACGACATGCTACACAAGATCTGGGTTGCCATTTCACGTATCAGGCCGTGTCGTTGCCAAAAGGATGATTTAGTTCATCGGGACAACTCTCCATCCAGCTCTGGTTCGGGTTCGAGTGGTACACACAGGGTAAGAAAGAGGTCCAAGAGACCCAGAGATGCAGGAACATCTGGAGCAGGAGACGAGGAGTAGGAGCTATCACCGGCCAGTATTGCCATTTGATTTCCGACCGCGCTATTTTATTTTCTTTTCTATTCTAACGTTTCATGGTCTTATTTTCTGTTAATTTTGAACTTAGTTTTTTTTTTTTTTTCTTAATTATGAGTTCGTATTTTTTTTACATGGTTTCTTCGTTTTATTCGGTTGTGTTTTGAGTAGTTTTTAATTCGTATTCAGCTTTGCCTTGTTAGATAAACCAAATAACTAATATCCGAGGAAAGAGGTTATATCAAGTCTTCCTCGGAATTTCCTCGGTATTTCTTAAAAAAAAAAAAAAATCAATGGTAGTCTGTTTCCGAGTCATCATCACCAGATGAATCTGAATCTGGATCTTGGTGAAACTCTCCAATCACTGGTTCATCCTCTACGTGAACGACGGCTTCCTCTCCAAAGTCGGTTAAATCGACTACAAGGCCAACTCCAGCTAAATCTTCTGCTGCACTTAAGTTGCCGGATGTGCTTGGTTGTAGTGGGTCTTCCAGCTCAGAACTTCCCTGAACTCGGCCTCTCGGGTTGAGTCTTGTAACAGTAACCCATGGATCATCTCTGTTCCTTACCCGGGGGTACTTGATATAACAAACCTGTAACATTTAGAAAAATTATAAATTAATACACATGATGATGAATCATTCTGAATAATTAACATTTAATTACCTGATCGGCCTGAGAAGCAAGAATGAAAGGATCATAATATTGCAGCTTTCGCCTCGAATTTACTGATGTAACACCAAATGCATCTGTTCTCACACCTCGATCTGGAGTGTTGTCGTGCCAATCACAATAGAAAACAGTACAGCGCAATCCAACCATGCCCAAATACTTGATTTCCAAAATCTCATGTATGTGTCCGTAGTATACATCATCTCCTGATGCAGAACAAACGCCAGCATCATAAGTCGTACTCGAACGTCTCCTCTTCTGAGTTGTGAATGCATATCCTCGAGTACAAAATCTCGGATATGACTTCACAACAAAGTTTGGTCCAACGACCATCTCACGTATCCAATCGTCAAATGTTTCACCTCTGGCCAAACCAGCAGACACATATTAATAGCACATATATATATTATATCAATAAATGTGAATTAGTATAAATGTGTAGTGATAAAATATATTTTAATTTGTTTAAAGCACTCACATAAGTAAACATCCATCCAGTAAATTCTCTCTGCTTCATTTCTTCTAGTTCGTCCTCTGTGGCGTATCTATACTCGAACCGCTTTTCTGCCATGAAAATCCTGTATATAATGACAATAATGTAATTAATTAAGATTTAAAATAAAAATTTGTAAGCTCATTTATTTACCTCTCATATTGAAGAACGTCTTCGCAGTTGGTGAGCAAATATGTTTGCAAATGACTGCGCTCCTGCTCAGTAAGTCGACGGTCTTTTTGGTTTTCCGCTAAGTCGTCCAACGTCTGTGAAAATGTCTGGAACCGTAACATGATATGTTGCCCGTTTGCCTCTATCATCATGCCGAGCAGGTCTTCTGTTTTTGGTCTGAACTTCTGCTGGAAAGTAGTACTCGGCAAAGTTTGAAGTTTCTTCATTGATCATCTGTGCGACTATAGAACCTTCCACCCTACTTAAATTTTTCACCATCTTCTTCAAATGGAACATATACCGCTCATACAGATACATCCATCTATACTGCACAGGACCACCAAGTTCCAATTCTCTTGCCAGGTGAATAACAAGATGCTCCATAACATCAAAAAATGAGGGAGGAAATATCTTCTCAAGGTTGCACTGAATCACGGCTATGTTAGTCTTCAAATTTTCAATACCTTCAAGAGTCACTGATCTCGTGCATAAATCGCGGAAGAAACCACTTATCCCTGCAATTGCTTCATGAACATTTCGTGCTAATAGTTTCTTGAAGGCGAACGGAAGGAGGCACTGCATCATTACATGGCAATCGTGGCTTTTCAAGCCATTAAACTTTCCTTCCTTTCTGTCGATACAGTTACGTAAATTTGATGCGTAACCGTCTGGAAATTCCACATCGTTTGAAATCCAATCAAAGAACGCATATTTTCCCTCTGCATCAAGTCGGTATATGGGAAAAGGAGCCCTACCATTCTCATCAACATGAAGTTCTGAACGAGCACATATATCGACTAAATCCAGTCTTGACTTCAAATTATCCTTTGTTTTACCTTGAACATTAAGGATCGTGTTCATGAGATTGTCAAAAAAGTTCTTCTCAATATGCATGACATCTAAATTATGCCTAGCAGATGATCCTCCCAGTATGGCAGATCCCAGAAAATACTTTTTTGTGCCAGTTATGTAGTTCTCCAACAGCATCTACCGGAAAACGCTCATGTCCACCGACGTCTGGCGTCCTTTCTGCACCAAAATCTCTTAGTTGTATCTTCAAATCTTTCCCACAAATTTCCGGAGGTGGACTGTCAAACACCCTCTTGTTCTTCATAAACAAATTCATACTCCTACGATATGGATGATCAGGTGGTAGGAATCTCCTGTGACAGTCAAACCAACACGTTTTCCTTCCGTGTTTTAGTTGGAAAGCATCAGTGTTATCTTGACAATATGGACATGATAGCCTTCCATGCGTTGTCCATCCAGACAACATACCATATGCTGGAAAATCACTTATTGTCCACATTAGTACTGCCCGCATTTGAAAGTTTTCTTTACACGAAACATCGTATGTTTCAGCACCTTGAGCACATAGTTGTTGCAACTCATATATTAGTGGCTGAAGAAACACATCAAGTGATCTCTTAGGATGCTCTGGTCCGGGAACGAGAATCGAGAGAAACAAAAACTCTCGTCGCAAGCACAAGTTTGGGGGTAGGTTGTATGGTGTAAGAATGACGGGCCATAGAGAATACTGTCTTCCACTCTTGCCAAACGGACTGAAACCATCAGTACATAATCCAAGGTAGACATTTCTTCTCTCATACGCAAAGTCGGGATACTTTGATTGGAAATGCTTCCACGCTTTTGCATCTGAAGGATGTCTGATCTCACCATCTGTTGAGTGCTCCGCATGCCATCTCATTGGTTGCGCTGTGCGTTCAGACAGATACAACCTCTGCAACCTTTCCGTCAAAGGTAAATACCACATCCTTTTATATGGCACTGGAACTCTTCCACTCTTATCTTTATAACGAGGCTTTCCACAAAATTTGCATGTAACCCGCTGTTCATCCGCCCTCCAATAAATCATGCAGTTGTCGCTGCATACATCTATTACCTGATACGATTAACCAAGACCAGCTACGAGTTTCTGAACCTCGTAGTATGAACCAGGAGCTACATTATCCTCGGGTAGAATACCTTTTACAAAATCAGCAATCGCATCCACACAGTCTTCAGCCAAATTATAATCCGTTTTAATGCCCATCAATCTTGTAGCAGATGATAAAGCTGAATGACCATCTCTGCAACCTTCGTACAATGGTTGTTTTCCAGCATCCAACATATCATAAAATCTCCTAGCTTCTGCATTGGGTAAATCTTCCCCTCTAAAATGATCATTTACCATCTGCTCAGTACCTACACCATAATCTACATCCGTTCTAATTGGTTCTTCTAATCTAACCACTGACTGAGGTTCGCTAGTACTACCATGTTCATAATCAGTTTCCCCATGATGATACCAAATTTTGTAACTTCGTGTAAACCCACTCAAATATAGATGAGTCCAAACATCCCACTCTTTAATAACCTTTCTATTTTTACAATTAGAGCAAGGACATCTTAACATACCTGTTTTTGCTTCCGGTTGTCGGTGAACTAACCCCATGAATTTGGTTATACCTCGTTGGTATTCTTCCGTAAGCAATCTCATGTTCGGATCCAAATGAGGTCGATCGATCCAAGAACGAAAATAATTTGAAGAAGACATATTTTTTATGAATCAAATTCGTGTGTAAATAGAGTAAGAGGGAGGATGGAGATATGGAGTGAATGAAGAGGAAGAAGAGTGCTTGTATTTATAGTTTAAATTCTGCCGACAGACCGAGGAAATTCCGACGGAATTCCGACGGAAAAGGCTAGTTCGTCGGAATTTCCTCGGAATTTTGTAAAATCTCCCAACGGCTCTCCAACGGCTATAATATTTCCTCGGAATTCATCGGTTTTTTCCGAGGAACACATTTTTCCTCGGAATTTCCTCGGAATTCCGTCGGTATATTCCGAGGAAATTCCGACGAAACTCAATTTTGTGCTTCCTCGGAATTTCCTCGGAATTTCCTCGGAAATTCCTCGGGATATTCCGAGGAT
Organism: Brassica napus; assembly: GCF_020379485.1. Taxonomy (NCBI): domain Eukaryota; kingdom Viridiplantae; phylum Streptophyta; class Magnoliopsida; order Brassicales; family Brassicaceae; genus Brassica; species Brassica napus. Next base: position 30,060,217 of record NC_063446.1, read on the forward strand.
TTCATTTTCCGTCGGAATGTCTGTCAGAATACCGATGTTTTCTTGTAATGATCAGAAAGAAAAAAAAACTGTTTTGTTAACCAAACAGAAAGAACTTAATCTTCTTGTTTAAAGGAGATGACACAATAAAACAAAATGATACTAATAATCTCGTTCTTTCCTTTTGCCTCGTCTTGCACGTTGTTGGATCTTCACCAATGTCGGAAAATAAGAGCACACGAGTTGCATACTAGTGTATTCTCCAGTTTTTTCTCGGTGGTATCTATCCTCTCCGAGATCCAATGTTTTGTAATATCCATTCTCCCCAATTAGGTAAGCTGTATTGTGGATATATTCTTTGTCTTTATCGAAAATCAGGGCGAGTTTTTGTTCCTCGTCAATGATGAAACTCCCACCGGAAAAATCAAACTGATGAAGACCAAAGAATGGTTCAATATCCACTGATAAAAACACCTTTCTCCATGACACTGCATTAGGCTCGATTCTATTTGTAACCCATATCTCTACTAGACACGATGAATCCCCCTGATATAACACTGCAAGCTGCTCTTCTCTAACACTAGACAGGGCCACAGTTTCCTCAGCATGAGAGTGAAACGGCATAGGCAGACGCGGTCCAAATCTCTCTCTTGTAAAATAAAAACAAAGCAGAAACGTCTCTTGGTCTGTTACGTCTATTTCTCCTTCTCCGTCCCATTCCATTTTTTCTTTAGCAAAAAAGTAAGCACTTCCCTTCAAAGACAATCCACGATGATAATAATCCATCTCCCAGTCAGCATTGACATCAAGATCCCTCCATGAGTTAGACTTTAAATCGTAGATCTCACATACAACATAAGGGTTTCTGAATGTCGCGTAATCATCCAAAAACCTCAATATTTTTTGGTTCTTGTTTACGTCGTAACCGAGAGCATATATGTCGCGTTTGTGGAAAGCTATCCTGGGTTTGATCCGCCTAGTTTGTCCCAAGTACGGGTTCCAAACCACGAGCCTACGCTTGTCTTTGGTCGAGCATAAGAGTAACCCGTTGCAGTGAAAAACTTTTGATATCTCGGGATCTGAATTATTTAGGCTAGTAAGCTTACCTTCTTTAACATATGGAGCAACGTCCAAGTCGTCCTTATGGTTGAGGCTACCATGGAAATCGACGCTCATTAACCAAAGCCTAAACTGAGACCTCATGATTATCAGCCTTGACAACCCTTTAACAAAGTGTTTTGCAAAGTCGGGATCCCTAGATAAAGTGTTCCACCGTTTGCATGTAGAGCGCACCTTTCTCATAGATGTCATCAGTGGAACCCTCGATAGTACATTCTCTACCAAATCCTGTGGAAGATCAGAGATCATCGTCATCTTTTCAAGTTCCAACGAAGGAAGGCTGTAATAATTTGCGTGTGACGGCTTTTCTTTTTTTCCTCCCTCACTCTCTTTTTAATAGGTAAAAGAGGCTAGGTTAACCTTTGCCCAAAAAAATACAAAAAATCTTAACATTTTACAAAAAAATTTATCAGAAAAATGAAATATATATATATATACATATTGATTCAAATAGAGGAATAATACATATATGTGTTTTCCAAAACATGAAGATTGCAGTAAGAAAGCTCAGAAAAAAAAAAGCTTTTTCAAATTTTATTTTATGTATTGCACGTAATGTTACCTTTTATTTTAGATATGCATTTAATTGTATTTGTATTATTTTATGTGTAATACTATGTTTTATATAAATAAAATAGTTGTTAAAAAAATTTGTGTTTTCCAAAAAAAATTATTTAACCGGCGATTGAACCGGATGGGAGGATGCAAGATTAAATATTAAAAAAAAAATGTTTTTGTAAATGCTTAATTAAGCCTCTAATACGCGTTCCTTTAACTACAATGTTATAAACACGATTTTGTTAATCTACTAACATGGCAAGCTTAATAATTCTCAGGTAAGAGGACCCAGAACAGGTTGATTTCACTTTTGTGCCTCTCTACGTTTTGGATTGCGCTGCATACTGATAATTTTCGGATGCTGTTGTGATCACCAATGCAAATATGAACGAGAATAAGCATGAATAAGTAATATAGTCCAGATTGATAGTTGACTTGAGTCATTGGTGAAGAAGGCACACTTTCTTTCTTGACCAAAAAACCTGTGGAATGCATGGGTATCATCAATCTCGCCATTTTGTCACTCTGAGACGGATCAAGTTGCTCTTTCTGATGAAGAAACTGAAACTAGCTTTCATCTTAAAGGAGCAGGTGAGAATATGAACTTCTAGCGATTTCGTATCATTATTTGTAATTTTGCTATATTGATGATAACGAAATAACTGTTTTGAAATTGTGGACAGGTTACCAAGAAGAATGGTCTCTTCTGGACATGGATCATTTGAATTCTTTGTCAGGGGCAACTGAAGCCTTGAAAGCCAGCACGCTTTGTTATCCAATTATTGAAAATCTTGTGGTGAGTGCCTGTTTGCATGGCCCTGATGTTGTTGTTTTTGGCTTATTCTGTATCATTAGAGTCTGTTTTCTGAGTGCTTTTTATGATTTTTTTGTGTGTGAGGCCTTGGTGTCTCATTGGGCAATTCTTGGGCTTATTGGGCTTCGGACAGAACCTGAAAAAAAGACGAATAAGATTAATTCTTGTGAAACAAGAAACTCCTAGTTCTAAAGGGAAACAGATGCGTATGGCGGTGGATTACTAAATCCTGTTCCAAGTAGAACTAGCTTAGATCTTGTAGTATAAATAGACTTCTCCTATCATTGTTTTAGATACAGAAACATATAAACTCTCTAAAGCATAGAACACGCAACTAGTGCGAAGCTTGTAACGTTTTCGATTCATAGTGATATAGAGTTTGTCTCCGGTTTGGAGAGAACTCAGCAAACATATTGGTGTGTCGATTTACTTATTACAAGAACAGCCAAGGTTGATTCTCTACAAGTGGTATCAGAGCTTAGGCTAACAGAGATCCTAGTTACAGGGATTCGAAAGCAAGATTCAATAAAAGTAAAATTCTTATCTGGTAGGGTGAAGAAGACTCAGCTCGTTGGTGATTGAAGCTTGAAGCGTGTTACAGCAACCTGTAAACAAAGGAAAACAAGTTTACGGGTTATAAGAAAGATGGAAGCAATTTCAAAGAAATTTGAAGTGGAAAAATTTGATGGCAAGGGAGATTTTGGTCTATGGAAGTATAAGATGTTGTGTCAGCTAGAGATCTTTGGTTTGGGGTCTGTTCTTAAGGAGAAAACTCCTTCTACGAATGTTGAAGATGAAGAACAGAAAGATGAAAAACCTGATCCTAAGGAACAAGACCGGGAAATGCGTACAAAGAATCTGATCAGTTTGTGTCTATCTGACCTTATTCTGCGCAAGGTTATGCAAGAGCCTACAGCACTGGCTATGTGGAAGGCTCTAGAAGCTGAGTATCAGACCAAGACATTACCTAATCGAATCTACATGAAGCAGAGATATGCAGGTTTCAGAATGGAAGAGCACAAGTCCATTGAGGAAAATATGGATGTGTTTCTGAAACTTGTGGCTGATCTAGCAAGTCTGGACATTAAGATCAGTGAAGAAGATCAAGCAATTCAGATCTTAACCAGCTTGCCCAAGCAATACAAGTCTCTCGTTGATGCATTAAAATACGGCAGCGGCAAAGAAATTTTAACAGTTTGTGATGTTACAAGCTCAGCTTATTCTAAGGAAGTTGAATTAAGAGAGAAGGGACTTCTTAACAAATCCAAGAGTAACTCAGAGGGGCTGTACGTTGGCAACAACAGAGGCAGGGGCGAAAAGAAAAACGACAAGACTTGGAGAGCTAGATCAAAGAGCAAAAATAGATCACAATCAAGACCTTCTCTAAGGAATGTTGGACGTGTGGCAAGGAAGGACACTTTAAAAAGCAGTGTCCGGAGAGAAAGCCATCAAATTCGGTCTACATAGCTGAAAAGAAAGAACAACCATTGGTGTTAGTAGCTAGCCAGCAAGCTACTAAGGACGAGTGGGTACTTGATTCTGGTTGTACATTCCATATCACTCCAAATAAAGATGTCTTATTTGATCTTGAAGACATAGAAGGACGAAAGGTTTTGATGGGAAATAACACTATCAACGAGATTAAAGGGATCGGGAAGATCAGGATCATGAATGATGATGGATCGAGCGTGATTCTCACTGATGTTCGTTACATGTCTACAATGGGCAGAAACCTCATCTCCTACGGTCTATTGGAGAAGATGGGATGCAGATACGAAGGCAAAGACTTCATGGTGCAGTTTTACAAAGGAAATCAGAAGGTTATTTCTGGAAAATACTGTGATGGCTTGTATTACTTACAAGGGACAGTATTGGATGGTGAAGCTACAGTCGCAAGGCCTGATATCGATTTGACTAAGAGGTGGCACTCTAGGCTTGGACATATGAGTCTAAAGGGAATGAATATTCTAGTCAAGGAGGGATATTTAAACGCAAAGGATGTGAAGACGTTGGAGTTTTGCGAGAATTGCGTTTTGGGTAAAGCACACAAGCTAAGTTTTCCAAAAGGCAAGCACACGTCTAAGTTTTCTCCGTACGATTATGGAGAAAGTGAGATGTATGTTGACAGAGGCAGGCTTAGAGCAAAAGTTCTGGGCGGAAGCAGCTTCTACAGCTGTATACTTAATCAACCAATCTCCCAGTACAGCTATTAACTTCAAACTACCGGCAGAGGTTTGGTCTGGAACCAAAACAGACTTAAATCATCTAAGGAAGTTCGGGTGTACAGCTTATGTTCACGTGACTAAGGCCAAAACCAGTCCAAGAGCGATGAAAGGAGTTTTCATGGGATATCCAGAGGGGACTAAAGGTTATCGAGTGTGGTTACCAGAAGAGCTAAGATGTACAGTGAGCAGAAACGTGATTTTCAATGAGGAAGAGATGTTTAAAGACATTAAGGGAGTCAGCGAGAAGAAAAGGAAAACGAAAAAGGTAACGTTCAATCCTGTGCTGATTCAAGGACCTTCAAACACAACTACAGACACTGAGACAGAGGATACAGTTCAAGGTGGAGTTTCTCCACCATCAGAGAACTCAGAACCTGAATCTTCAAGCTCAAAAAGTGAAGAAGAAGTTGTGGAAGCTCAACAGGAAGATCTAGACAACTACATTCTTGCTAGAGATAGAATCAGGAGAGAAGTAAAGAAACCTTCTAGGCTTGATGATTCAGATTGCGTGGCTTATGCTCTAGTTACAGCAGAAGAAATAAATAAGGATGAACCTAAATCCTATTTGGAAGCAAGAAGGAGTAAAAACTGGAAGTTATGGAACGAGGGAATGCAAGAAGAGATGGATTCATTGGAGAAAAATCAGACTTGGAAGCTGGTTGAGAAACCAGTGAAAAAGAAGATTATTGGCAGTAAGTGGGTTTTCAAGCTGAAAGAAGGCATTCCTGGAATTGAGAAGCCGAGATACAAAGCTAGATTAGTAGCTAAAGGGTTTTCACAAATTGAAGGGATCGACTACACATAGGTGTTTGCACCAGTGGTAAAACACGTGTTGATTAGAATTATGTTGTCACTTGTTGCAAATTATGATCTAGATTTGGAACAACTAGACGTGAAAACGGCTTTCCTATATGGAACGTTAGACGAGGAGATTTATATGGCACAGCCAGAAGGTTTCGTTGAGGAGGGAAAAGAAGATCAAGTTTGTCTCCTGTTGAAATCCCTTTACGGATTAAAACAGTCACCAAGACAGTGGAATAGAAGATTTGATAGCTTCATGAAACAACAAGGTTTCGAAAGAAGTGCATATGATCCTTGCGTCTACATGAAAGGTTCAGACTTATCTCATATGGTTTATCTCTTGATCTATGTTGATGACATGCTCATAGCATCTAAGGATTCTAAAGAAATTAAAAGAATCAAAGATAGCTTGAAGAGAGAGTTTGAGATGAAGGACCTTGGAGCAGCTTCAAGAATACTTGGGATGAACATTATCAGAGACCGGAAGAAAGGAACTCTAAAACTATCACAAGGGAAGTATCTACAGAAGGTGCTGGAAACTTTTAACATGGCAGAGAGCAAAGCTGTGGTTACACCTATCGGACCACAATTCAAACTTAAAAGTTTGACACAAGAAGAAGAGCACGTGGAAGCAAGTTTCATGAACGTGATTCCATACGCATCAGCCGTTGGAAGTTTACTGTATTCAATGGTGGGATCTAGACCAGGCTTATGTTTCGCAGTGGGCTTAATCAGCCGTTATATGAGCAAGCCAGGAAAAAAACATTGGGAAGCGGTTAAGTGGGTGATGAGATATCTTAAAGGAGCTCTAGATTCAGATCTATTGTTTACTAAAGGAGAAGATTTTATGGTACAAGGATTCTGCGATGCAGACTATGCAACAGACTTGGACAGAAGAAGATCCGTTACAGAATATGTGTTTCAAGACGGAGGCAACACTATAAGCTGGAGATCAGGTCTCCAACATATTGTTGCACTATCAACGACAGAATCAGAATACATGGCATTAGCCGAGGCTTTTAAAGAAGCATTATGGCTTAAGGGATTTGTTAGTGAATTAGGATTCAAGCAAGATGACGTGAGAGTGTTTTCAGATTCTCAAAGTGCTAGACTACACTTTATGAGAGACGTAATTGAGGCTGGCGACGTTACGGTTCACAAGATTCACACATCTATCAACCCTGCAGATTTTCTAACTTAGTGTGTACCTGGATAGAAGTTCGAGACATGCTTGGAGATCCTCAAGGTTCTGCCTTAGTAGGTCTCGGTGGCTGCAGGTGACACAGCTGTCGAAGTGATCACCTCGCGGAAAGGCCACAAAATGTATCAGTTTCAGGAAAAGAAAACTGATGGTTTCGACAGGGAGTTATAAAAGGCTTGGGATGAGTTCAAGAAAAAAAAATTATTACCTTTGAAGAATGGTGACTGTAGACAGGAGTTGTCTACACAAGGAATCGGCAAAGTTAGTTCAAATACTAGTCAACCGAATGATTTTGCAGGATAATAAGCTTCAACAGAAGTTGAGACACCATTATAAAGAAGCAGGATCATATGTCATACCTGAAGGATACGTGTGGCTGTAGCAAGGAAACGTCTACAACAAAGCTGTGAATATAAGGTTATTAGTTCACAGATTCAAAGCTCTTAAAGGGATTGAAGAAACAACTCTGTTTGATTACCTAATGGAAGTGAAGTGGTGAAGAGACGTCAACACCATAAGCTGTGGAAATTAAACAAGGAATATGTTTAATTTTCAGCAAAGGAATCTTTCATTACAGGTTTTCTTTAAGAGAGCATGAAGACACGGATGTCTACAGGAATAAGAAAAAGTCAAAACAAAAGGATTTACTTTTTGAAATTTGACGTGTCTGATTTGGTCCGTATGAAGGTCGTGTGGTGTAGGATTCACCGGAAGAACACGAAGACTCAAGGGATTTTATTGATTTCATCAAGGGACAAGCTGGAAAATTGAGAAATCAAAGGTTAGGGTTTGTTCAAAATTGTCTAAGGAAACAGACAAATAAAACAAATGAAACCTGAGATTATCATGGTGGAGGCGGTGAGAGCCAACGCCGGTGAAGACAAGCGACGACGGCGTCGGGATCTTGTCTTAGTCACGGAGAATCGAAGAGGGGTAGTGTTCGGAAGCGAGAAGAGAGGCAAAAGGTCGGAGAAAGGGCATGCAACTCCGATGAAGAGTCATCGAAGAACCGACGGAGGAGAAGACGGAGTGGTGAGCTTTCGTCAAAGTTTCTGATCTTTGCGCAGAGAGAGAGAGATGGAGAAGCGGAGAAGCCGATGAATGACCAAAAGAGCCAAGGTGGAGAATGTGAGGCCTTGGTGTCTCATTGGGCAATTCTTGGGCTTATTGGGCTTCGGACAGAACCTGAAAAGAAGACAAGAATAAGATTAATTCTTGTGAAACAAGAAACTCCTAGTTCTAAAGGGAAACAGATGCGTATGGCGGTGGATTACTAAATCATGTTCCAAGTAGAACTAGCTTAGATTTTGTAGTATAAATAGACTTCTCCTATCATTGTTTTAGATACAGAAACATATAAACTCTCTAAATCATAGAACACGCAACTAGTGCGAAGCTTGTAACGTTTTCGATTCATAGTGATATAGAGTTTGTCTCCGGTTTGGAGAGAGCTCACCAAACATATTGGTGTGTCGATTTACTTATTACAAGAACAGCCAAGATCGATTCTCTACGGTGTGTTTTATGTTGATATTCTAGATCTCACACATGTTATTAGCTCAGCTGTTGATGTCATGCACGCTATACAGTCTTCCATATTATCGCTGAGATCGAAGGTAAAAAGTGTAAATAACAAAAGACGCACATAATACAACTAAGCCGGATATAGACCAAAGGGACTTCACAACTGTAGAGATTGATCTCCTCTGAGTTTATGGCTACTCTCAACCATGAGAATAATAGAATGCGGCTCTTGTTACCTGTGAAGTTAGCATTAGTTGTATACAATGAATCTTTTGCCTATGTTGATGTTCAAAAAATCTCTAATGAAAAAAGATGTAAATACGAAAATTTAAGGTTCAAATTAATATCCATCTGATCACTGATTCACCGTTTTGCCACGCACTACTACAAGAAAACACGCCGAATTCCGACGGAGGTTCCGACGGACACCAATGTCGTCGGACATTTGTGACGGATTACTGACAAATTTCCGACCAAATCTAAAAAAATGAAGTCGTCGGAATTCCGTCGGCCATTTCCGACGGAATTCTGACGAAACAAGGGTCGTCGTAATTTTCCGACGACTTTTCGACGACATTCCGATAAAAAATGTAACCGTTGTAGTCGTCGGAAGTTCGTCGGTATATTCCGACGAATTTCCGACGACATTCCGATTAACAGTAAAGTCGTCAGAATTCCGTCGGTATTTTCCGACGAATTTCCGACGAACCATGTGACCGTTGCCGACAAATATATATGACCGTTGTATAGCCGCTTGATGTCTTCGAGTTCATCTTAGTTTTTTCGGCTTTTTAAAACTTTCAGAATGTTTTTTTTTTCTATTTCGGTTTGTATGAATTTTAAACTTTCTGAATGTTTTTTTTCTATTTCGGTTTGTATAAATTTAAATTATATAATATTATTAGTTTTAAATTTCTGATTTTTTTTAATTTATTAATATAAAAATATATATAAAATTGCAAAATCAATTCGTTTTTAAAATTTATATAATTCGGTATATTCCGACGGACAATGGTCGTCGGAATTTACAGACGAACCAATATTCGTCGGAATATACCGACAGACAAATATCCGTCGGAATTTACCGACGAACCAATATTCGTCAGAATATTCCGACGGACAAATATCCGTCGGTATATTCCGACGACCATTGTCCGTCAGAATACACCGAGGAATCCACTACGTCGGTACATAGTTTTTCCGATGAACTCTGGTCTCGTGTGTCCGCATCGTAATATCGTCGGAAGTTCGTCAGAATGACGTTTCTCGGTATTCGTCAGAAAGTCGTCGGAAGTTCTGACGAAATTCCGACGGATTTTTTTTTTCCGACAAAACGATACCGACGGACAGGTTCGTCGGAAATTCGTCGGAATCGGTCTATTCCGACGAATTTCCGACGATTTCGGCCATCAGAATCCCCCTGTTTTCTTGTAGTGACGTTGCTTTTTCCTTATGGATTGACACATTTCAGATCTTTCCAATTTGCTTATTTAGAAGTTGCCGTTTTCTCATCTCACATGTGCCGTTTCTTCTTTTTTGTGCGTAGACTTCTTGTCGTTCTTTTTAATATATCTTGTCGTTTTTCCAGAGTGCCGCATCAATGCATTTTGGACTACGTATTTCAGTGTTTTGTTGTGCTTAACGAACGCGACAAAGGACGTTATCATTCTCATTTGTTAAGTGCAACCAACAGAGACAGCAAGACTTGGTTACCAAGCGATCCTTATTTAAATAACATTTCTAGATAGATAACAAGAACAAATAAAACAAAAGCTTTTTAAAGATGTGTTTGGATAAGATTATATTTGGCAACACGTCAAGAACATCACAGTTTATATGCAAAGCGAACACGAATGGAATGAATACAATTGATGGTTATTTTAGTATTTTCAATGTTCTTATCTCTTAGATAACAAACTTTTTATACATTTTTGTACTTGTCATTTACATAGTTTCTTCACTTCTCTTTTTTTTTGTCAACTGATATTATATTAAACAGAGTTTATTACAAAAAAAACATAAAAATCCAGACAAAAAGGCACATAAACCCAACATCATATACTTAAAGATCTAAGGCCCAACAAACGGCCCAAATATTAAAACACGCCAGAAGAAGATTCGGTGGTCACGTAGTAACCGCTCGAAGAGGAGGGACACGTGTTGGAAGCAGCCTCCACCGTCTTCACCAACTGAGATTCGTCGCCGGAAACCTACCGGAGATAGTAGCACGATCACAAGCCCACCAGTTTCAGGGCATACACCGATGGAGAGCCTCAATTGACCAGAGTCGAGACCTCGTCCATCCCCACACCACACACACACAAAGCTTTACCCAGGTCGGAATCATCACCTAGCGGAGAGCTTCCTCGACCTATTCGAGATCTCATCCGCCTCAACGACTCACCAATCACACACCAAACATACTTTTTCCGCAGATCGGGAGAATTTTATAGGATAACGCCGACTTTACCATAAGAGATCAAAGTCGGAAGCAGAGCTGGCCGCCTCACCAAAGAAGAAAGTGATGACGCCATAGTCATAAGCCAGCCACCCGGTGCACACGATTGCCACCGTTGCCGGAGAGAAATAAACCAAAAAGACTACACAGTCGCCGGAAAACGTAAAAAATAAGAAAAGACAAGCTATTCCGACGGTGACGCCGAAGGCGCGCTACCGCCGGAGAAACACAACCACCAGCCGGAAACGATGAAGAAGTTGAAGAGAGAAGATGGAGAGATCCTAGAGAGAAGTCTCTTCTTCACTTCTCTTCTATGACGAAATTGTTTTTTTTTATCAAGAAAATGTAATTAAAAAATTGTTTTGTGGTGTTCTTTCGGTGAATAACATGTCACGGCACCGCCAAATTATCACTTTATAATTAAATAACTATGTTTTATTGGTAGAAATTAATAAAAAAACGTTGGAAAACATAGAATCAGCGAAGACTTTATGTGGTTTTATTGAGTTTGCGATGCGTATTAGTTAATTACTTTACACTTAATAATAACGTGTTTGGTTCTCGTTAGTTTGATTAGGTGAAACCGTACACGATTCGGTTATGGAAGCAAAACGAAACAACCAATATCTGTATTTTCTATCAGACACTCAATTAATCTAAGGGTAAACTTGAAAAAAAAATTAATATCCTAATAGCAAACACCGTTACATAACGAAAAAATAAACAATTTGTTTTATGTATATCTAATCTATTAAAATGGTAGATGCTCGAATTAATGTTTTGTGTCCAAGGAAGTTACGCAGGTTAAGTTACAAAAAAAAAAAAAAAAAAAAAAAAAAAAAAAAAAAAAAAGTTACGCAGGTTAAGGACATACCTACTCATAATAAGAACCAATGCACAGATGCGTGGTCACATCTGTATTTATGATTCGATATAATCAACAAAATTGAATAATGATGCCATTGCTAAAACACATGTGCAGTTAGTTACGATTTAATACGAATAAGCTTACGGTAAACACTATACTCGAAGAGTATGATTACGAGAAAATTTTTAGAATGAGATTCTTAGCGGAATATAAGAACCCGTTTCTTAACTTTTAACTAAAAAAATTAATAACCGGCTCTTAAAACTCTTATTTAAAAACCGATTCTTAATTTTTTAGTTAAAAGTTAAGAGACGGATTCTTATATTCTGGTAAGAATTCCACCCTAAGAATCTTTCTTAATTTTTTTAGTTAAAAGTTAAGAGACAGATTTTTATATTCTGGTAAAACTCCACCCTAAGAATCTCTAATAATCATGTTCTCAATGGCCAATAAAAGAAGAACCATAAAAATAATAGTATTTGTTATTTATGGACCAAATTATACATGTGCTAATTGCTAATCAAGGCAACGAACGTAACCACATGGAAGGAGTGTCGTTTGCCAACTATTTATACTCTGGGTTCACACACAAAACGCCACGTCCTATAATTTACAGCGTGGATTCAAGAGATTACCAACCAATTAAAAATAATTAAAAAGTAAATTCTGACAATCAAATCCATCAATCAAATTGAATCAATCACTAACCGTCTAAACACAGATGAGTATATATCCAATCCCAGAAATAAGAAGAAAGATTGTAACGAATAAAAACGAAACTAAATTACATAATAATAATAAACTAATAATTAGATTCTTAGAGATAAATCTTCTTTCTTGATGACTTGGTCGTGACCGGTCAACAAAAGCGGTTTTTTACCGGTCAACGGACTTAGAATCTCTTCGTCGACGACTGAGTCGTGATGAAGGCTGAGCTCCGGTAACGCCGGGAGATTCAGATCTATAATAACACGGTTGCTTCGTCCTTCCGAAACCGTACTTGACACGCTTCCACTGTGGCTCACCGACTTGCTTCCGGCGCCTCCGCCGCCGAGGTTCCCTTCGTAGTGACAGCGTTTGTGGCCGCCTAGAGCTTGACCCGTCGGAAACACTTTATGGCAGATAGAACACTCGTGGATCTTCCCGGAAGGAGCGATGGCTGTGGAAGTCGGATGCTTTTCTCCGGTGATGCTCGGAGCTGTTGAATCACCGGCGGTTGGAGGTTTGATTCGGTGACTGGCTTTGTGACCGCCTAAAGCCTGATACGAAAGAAACGCTTTTCCGCAAACGCTACAGTTATACGAAAGCTTCGTCCTTGCTTGAGGCGGCGGCGACAGTGAGGGTTGGAATCGCGTCCGCGGCTGGTCTTTAGCGAGCATGAGGAGACAGAGAGCGAGATATTCTTCCTCCGAAGGATCCTGACTTTGAGATTTAGCGTGAGATCGAGGCGGCGAGGAGGAAGGGCTGGGAGAACGCTGGCGTTTGGAGCGTTTGCGTTTCAGCCAAGGCTCCAAGAAAACGGCGTCGTTCATCAGATCATCCGTTGCTCCGATCCTATCTTTTCGGACTGTGAACGAGGACATAGTTGTCGGAGAATTCATCGCTTCGAGAGCCATAACCAGACGAGTCTTTCTTTGTTGTGTGTTTTCTTGTCGATTTTATATCAGAAATTTTGAGAGTATTATCGCTGGAGAGAAAGAGAGAAGAAGATGGAGTGAAGTGCTGAAGAAAGGTCTGGACTCTGTTTTTATATGGAAATCTACGTGGCGGATGAATTTTAAGTCGGTCAATAATGTTTATCTCTTTATTGCGTCATCTATACACACTCTGTTGCTTAAGAGGCATGAAAACTAGGGCTGGAAGTTCGGGTATTCGGTTCAGATTCGGACCGGTTCCTTTCGGTTCAGATTCGGACCGGTTCCTTTCGGATCCGAATCTTTTCGGATCTTAAATATTTAGATCTAATAGGTACTTAGAAATTTTCGGTTCGGGTTCGGGTCGTTTCTTCTCGGATCCGGATCGGTTCGGGTCTATAATTAAAATACCCATAATACCCGTAATTTTTCGGGTCCATATCGGGTCCGGATGGGGTTGGGGTATTTAGGATTTGAAAAGAACATGATATACCTAATTCAATCAACTTTAGTTGAATATTTGTCATATATATCTAAAATTTTACAAAACAACTTAAATGAAACTATTAATAATTAAAATAAAACATTTTAAAACTCTAAATTTTACATTTTAAAGCTTTATATTACTTTAAAAATGTTAAAAAATAATAACAAATATTGTTAACAAAAGATATTTCAACTAAATCATAAAATAATATATATAAAATAGAACACAAAAACATCATAGTTTTAGATATACATGTGTTTTAAGTCGGGTACAAATCAGTTCTTATCTGGTTGGGTCTATTCAGGTCGGTTCTTTTCGGGTCCGGGTCTATTCGGGTCGGTTCCTTTTCGGTTCCGGTTCTTTCAGGTAAAAAAAATTTAGACCCAAGAAGTACTTGTAAATTTTCGGTCCGGTTTCGGATCGGATATTTTTGGGTCGGTTCCGGTTCGGATCTTCGGGTCCAGGTTAAAATGTCCAGCCCTACTGAAAACTATAGTAAATAACTAACTATAGAAGGAAATTTTTATAAAGTAGAAATAAATTATAATCTCAACAATGATTTTATAATTATTGTACAACATTTTAGCTTTTGAATATGTGTCAGGTTAAAAATAAAAGATGATGCACAAATGCTATGGGATACAAATTATATTAACCTATCAAATCTGAGGTTAGCACCTTTTATTTTCTTTAAAACTTTCGTAATTATGTCTTCTGTTTATTTTATAAAAATAGCCTTACTGATAATAATTTTATATACAGATATATTTTATAAATAAAAAATCATAGATGGTTAACTAAATTTGACCAAAAGCTGACCAAAAAACTAAATTTGACCAAAGAAACTAAGCGAAGTATCGATGAATTTACTGTACACACCGGGTTCTTGGTCACGGCTGACCTAATCAGGTATTAGCCATCACGAGTGAGAGACCAGTTCAAAGTCAAAAACCAGAAAATAAACTGGTAAACTCAAAAATAGATGAGATTTTAGCTAATATAAAAAATTAAATAAAATAAAAAAGGACCTTACCTTTCCCGCGGAGCTGGCTTATGTGTTGGCTACGAGCCACGAGACGTGTGGGGCACGTCTTAAACCGAACGCGTACACGCCTAATTACGGTTTTATCGGTACTAATCTTTCCATTATTTATCGAATATTTTCGATTAATTATCATTATCTGACTAGCATGATCTCAATGATTAGTTAATCCTTACCGCATGACAACAATCACTAAGTAATCATTTAATGAATTTCTCAGAAAATACTTAGAAAAATATTTAGAATAACTCGTTAATATTCGTCAAATGAAATAAACACCTGGATGCCTCGAGAATACGTAGGAATGCTGAGCTAACTTCAGTGGAGTTGAGCGTAGGTGAGGACAAAGATCGTCTGTGGCGTGCCGTACCGTGTTAGCAACTAAAAGGCGGCGTGTCTATAGGACACGTGGTAGTTCCGTTACACTTGTAGGCCGATGTCACTTTTCTTGTTATACCCAACAAGCAAAAATAGTGGACGTGATTTATCCAAACGCGTTGGCGGAAACGTCACGTGGCGGTGTTTACACGTGTCAAATTCATGTGAAGACAAACAATCATAGACATTTTAAGACGCTTTCTCTTATTCTAATCTTCTTCTCCTTTGCTTGAAATAACGTGAAGTGTAATGGGACCTTACGTGGCTGTGCAGTACTGCTGGACTACTGTTTCCGTTGGTTTCAGTGTTCGCCGCGACATAAAAGTCAGACAGTACTGTCTCTTTGTCGCTACTCCCGACCTTCTTTTGTTTACTGAAGTAAAGTGTGAATATGATTTAAAAACACTGTGAACAAAGCCTGCATTCAAAAAGCTCAATGTTATACTTCAAGACTGTTTCCAGTGTTGGAAAAAATGACATTTTGAGGATGTATAGTGTTTAATTTTGCGTTGGTGCTAGTTTAAACCAGTTTGAACTATAACATGTTCCCAACCATACCTCTTACATCAGTTTGCAATTTCTAATATTTGAAAGTTTACAGCGTATGTTGTTAGCTTTGTTGAAAGAAAGGTTGCAATCACAGGCTGCTTAGGCTAAGAAGTATTTTTTCCTCATATTTGTACTTGTTCTCAGATATGGTTTCAAATGTCATCTGAAATCAGAGGCTGGAAGATAAATTGTTAATTTACCCTGTAAATGCCATTGTCTTCCATCCAATGTGAGTTCTTATCTTAGCAGCAGGAGTCCAACTGTTTCCTAGGTTTCTACATTTACTACTTTTTTTAGTCCCCCTAAATAAGGGAGGAGGCAAAATTAATTTAGTGTCAGTTGAAAGCTAGTTGGATACTAATATGCAATGTTTGTAAAAAAAATCTCTAGCTATTTTGTTTTTGTTTCTAATATATTTGATTCAAATATCATAGCTACTAAACTAAACAAAGGTTTACTTATGTATGCTTTGTAGAGATAGAGAGAGGAGATAATGGGAACAATTATAACGCGTAGACACACTGCCCTGAATAATCATCCGAATTTGATAATTGCAATTATGGCACATTTGCAACCAGAGGTTGTGATAGTTTTGTGAACATTTGGGATGGGAACAACAACAAGAAGCTGTATCAGGTTTAGTAAATGACTTGAAAGCTTTTTGGTTTCATTATCTGAAAATGTTCCTTAGTGTTACACAAAAGTGTATTGTTATATGCTCCTTGATTCATTTGAAGTATTCGTTAATAAAATTGAAGTGCAACCCATCCAAAGCATATCTAAATCATGTAACGCAGTAAGGAAGAAACAGAAGCATCCTCAACACAGATTGGGTTTTGTCTTTGCAAATAGTGTCCCTAAGTATAATTAATCCTTTTTGTTGTTGTATGAAGTAGAAGTAAATACCGATGAGACATATTATTACCTAAGAAATACACTACAAGAAAACAACAAGGATACTGAGGGAAAAAATCATCGGAATTTTGTCGGAATATCGATATTCCGACGATATACCGACGAAACAAGTCCTCGGAAATAATTCTTCGGAATTTCTTCTTTCCTTGGAAATCCCTCGGAATTTTCCAACGGAATTCCGAGGAAACAAATTTCCGAGTAAATTCCGAGGATCACTAGTTTGTCAGAAATCTTCTCGGAATATACCGAGGGAGAACTTCGTCGGGATATTTCCTCGGAAGTTCATTGATCGATGCGTTTTTGGACGTATATCCATCGATCGATCGGAATATACCGAGGGACATGTTCCTCGGAATATTCCGAGGAACATGTCCCTCGGTATATTCCGAGGAAAGGTGTCCCTCGGTATATTCCGAGGAAGATGTCCCTCAGTATATTCGGAACGTTTTTTTATAAACAGATCGATCGATGGATTTATGTCCAAAAACGCATCGATCGATCGAGTAAAAAATATAATTAATTTCCTCGGAATGTAAAAAATATTAATTTTTTTTAAAAAATAATTTTTTTGAAATTTAAATTCGAAAATATAAAATTAAAATTAAAATTGAAATCATATTAATTAATATTCAAAGTTTCACAAATAAAAATAAAACATTCCGAGTTTTTGGAAAAAAAAAACTACGGGTCTGGCACGTCCGGGAACACCTCGTTCGGGTACATCCTCTGCATCATCTCCATCATTTGCTGGTTCAGCCTCCTCTGTGCCTCATAGCCCGCCTGTTAAGCCGCCATCTGGGTCTCCAACAAAGATATGCGATCATCCTTGTCCTTCAACTGAGCCGTAAGTACTTCTGGATCAACAAAGGGTGGTGGTGCAGAAGAATGAAGAACCGACCGAGTGCGACGACCCAAACCGACCAAACGTCCCTTCTTCTTTGGAACCGACTGAATAGAAAATAGCCAAATTTACAAATTTAAACCAAGAAATAAATGAACTGAACTTTAAAAAAAAAGAACTTACGGATTCAACGATTTCGTTGATTCGAAACCGGGACAAGATGGTCGAAGCCGTCGAAGCGTCATCCTCGGTTTGAAGCTGAGACACTTCGTCTACCACCTGAGTTTGGACCAGGTCGACCACGTCCCTCACAAGACCGTCATCAATCTGGCCGGTCTTCTTGTTGGTATACGCCCTCCTCATTAGGGCGAGATCATCAACCGGCTCGCCATCATTTTCTTCCGCCTTGAAAAAAAACATAAATTAAAGAAACATTAGAAATTAGAAGAAATGCACAATAAATTAAAATTCTGAAACTCAAATAATTGAAGAAAAAGCGGTTGAACTTAACATGCGATCTCCCAGAGTGGCAATAGATTGAGCACCCAAGTTATGCTTGTAGATGCCCTTCCCTTTACGGTCGCTCCTGCGGTTGGTGGAGTTGGTGGAAGAAGTTTCTTTCGTCTCTTCCTTATCCCAATGCGCACACAACTCCTTCCAGACCGTGTCGTTCATCGACTTTGAGACCTTTTAATAAAAAAAAAAGAAAATAGTTTAATAAATTAAAAAATAGTTTAATAAATTAAAAATTTTTTTAATAAATTAAATCGAACCTTATTGATTTCCCACTTCTTCTTCCACTCGTGGATCTGCTTCCCATAGTTGTCCATAACTTTATGGACGAAGTGGTGATAGATAAAGAGCGTCTCATCGGAATTCCAGTTGAACTCTTGCTGAAAAAAACACAATTAGTAGAAAATTTATATTAAAAATTAAAAATATAAGTAAAAAATTAGAATACTTACCGCAAACTGACGAAACCACAGAACCTGCTTGTCGGTAGGGAAGTGAGTGAAAGTCAGATGTCCCCAGTCGAGGGCCGAGTACATCATACGGTTGATCCATGCGCTGATCCCGTTCCCGGATCGGTTGAACCTAATAAAAAGAACAAACGGTTAATAATGAATCCAAATTTAAAGAAAAAAAAATGTTTAATTACCATGTTTGACCCCGTCCATGTGGATACGGAGTGAGATACGGAAGATGGTCACGACCGGGCTGTTGAACCAACTCCGCAACACTCATCACTCCCGGAGGACCCGGAGGAACAGGAGCGGATGCAGCAGCGGGAGCGAGAGGAGCAGGAGCGGGTGCAGCAGAGGGAGATGTATGGTTAGAGCTGTGGGGCGAAGGGGAATCCTGAAAATGGCTGGAATCCCGAGACTGGCTCCCCGTACCACCACGACCACGACGCTGTCGAAGCCGGGTCTGATCATCATGAGACCTGTAAATTAAAAAAATATATTTAATAAATACAGAAATATATAAATTATTTTTTTTTAAAAAAAATCCCAAATAATTTAATCACAAAAAAAGATTTATATATATTAAAATATTTAATAAATATATAAAAATAGTTCTAATAAACAAAAAATAGTTTTAATAAATAAAAAATAGTTTAATAATTACAAAAAATAGTGTTAATAATATATATATATATTAAAAATATTTTTAAATCCCAAATAATAGCTTTTAATCACAAAAAAAGTTTTATAGATATTAAAAATGTTGTGTAAAATCCAAAAAATCAAATTTATATACAAAATCTTTTTTGTAAAATCCAAAAAATCGAATTTATATAGAAAAATCATTTTGTAAAATACAAAAATCGATTTTATATACAAAAATCGATTTTATAAATACAAACAAAATAAAAAAATTATTAAAAAATTCTAAATCAATTCAACAAAACAAATTATTCAACCAAATCACAATTCTAAACCTATTATACAACCAAATCACAATCCTAACCAATCACCCTAACAAAAATCTATCAAAACTACACAAAAACCTAACAAATAGAACCTAAGAGAGTGGGATAGAGTCCTTACATGATTTGTGTAAGAGAAGGGGGAGATCGCCTGAGATATCGTCGGATTTCAGGGGGAAATCGCCGGAGAGAAGAGATGAGTTGCGCAGAGGAAAAAGAGAGAAATGGGGAAGAAGAAGGGGCTCGTGGTTATAAAACCTAGGGTCCGACGGACATTATCCGTCGGAATTCTAATTTCAATTTTCGCGAAATATTTGCCCGGTAAAATGAAAATATTCCTAGAAAATTCCGACGGATAGTAAAATATCCGTCGGAATTTCCTCGGAATATTCCGAGGAAATACCGAGGAACTAGTATTTGGGGTTTCAAAACATCAATTTTTTTTGCCGTATTACATTTCTTATACAATTGTAATGCATACCATTGAGGATTCTTTGTATAGATGAGCATAAACCATGAAATAACAAATTTCAAAACTAATTGAAAGTATTCCCTTTACCGTTCATTAAAAGGTATAAGTGTTTCTCTTATGTTGTGGGATTTCGTTCATACAATCGGAAAAGTGTTAATTATACGGTAAGGAACTAATTTTTGACTTCATAATGAACGTAAGACACTTAATGAGGGTTATATAGGTGTTATTCAAACCGCAAAACGTTGTTTTCGGTTTAAAAATCCTATTTCCTCGGAATTTCCTCGGATTATTCCGAGGGAATTCCGAGGAAACCATCTTCTTCCTCAGAATTCCATCGCAATATTCCGAGGAAATTCCGAGGTACTAGTGTTTGGGGTTTCAATACGTCAATTTCTTTTTATAAATGGATCGATCGATGTATATATATCCAAAAACGCATCGATCGATCACTAAGATGGACCAAAGCGTAACAATGTGATCGATCGATTAGACTATCCCATCGATCGATCGAGAATCTCAAGCGTTCCTCGGAATGTCCTCGGAAAATCGTGTAAGTTTTTTTATAAACGGATCGATCGATGTATATATATCCAAAAACGCATCGATCGATCACTAAGATGGACCAAAGCGTAACAATGTGATCGATCGATTAGACTATCCCATCGATCGATCGAGAATCTCAAGCGTTCCTCGGAATGTCCTCGGAAAATCTCGTACGTTTTTTTATAAACGGATCGATCGATGTATATATATCCAAAAACGCATAGATCGATCACTAAGATTATCCAGTCTTGACTTCAAATTATCTTTTGTTTTACCTTGAACATTAAGGATCGTGTTCATGAGATTGTCAAAAAAGTTCTTCTCAATATGCATGACATCTAAATTATGCCTTAGCAGATGATCCTCCCAGTATGGCAGATCCCAGAAAATATTTTTTTTTGTGCCAGTTATGTAGTTCTCCAATAGCATCTACCGGAAAACGCTCATGTCCACCGACGTCTGGCATCCTTTCTGCACCAAAATCTCATAGTTGTATCTTCAAATCTTTCCCACAAATTTCCGGAGGTGGACTGTCAAACACCCTCTTGTTCTTCGTAAACAAATTCCTACTCCTACGATATGGATGATCAGGTGGTAGGAATCTCCTGTGATAGTCAAACCAACACGTTTTCCTTCCGTGTTTTAGTTGGAAAGCATCAGTGTTATCTTGACAATATGGACATGATAGCCTTCCATGCGTTGTCCATCCAGACAACATACCATATGCTGAAAATCACTTATTGTCCACATTAGTACTGCCCGCATTTGAAAGTTTTCTTTACACGAAACATCGTATGTTTCAGCACCTTGAGCCCATAGTTGTTGCAACTCATATATTAGTGACTGAAGAAACACATCAAGTGATCTCTTAGGATGCTCTGGTCCGGGAACGAGAATCGAGAGAAACAAAAACTCTCGTCGCAAGCACAAGTTTGGAGGTAGGTTGTATGGTGTAAGAATGACGGGCCATAGAGAATACTGTCTTCCACTCTTGCCAAACGGACTGAAACCATCAGTACATAATCCAAGGTAGACATTTCTTCTCTCATATGCAAAGCCGGGATACTTTGATTGAAAATGCTTCCACGCTTTTGCATCTGAAGGATGTCTGATCTCACCATCTGTTGAGTGCTCCGCATGCCATCTCATTGGTTGCGCTGTGCGTTCAGACAGATACAACCTCTGCAACCTTTCCGTCAAAGGTAAATACCACATCTTTTATATGGCACTGGAACTCTTCCACTCGTATCTTTATAACGAGGTTTTCCACAAAATTTGCATGTAACCCGATGTTCATCCGCCCTCCAATAAATCATGCAGTTGTCGCTGCATACATCTATTACCTGATACGATAAACCAAGACCAGCTACGAGTTTCTGAACCTCGTAGTATGAACCAGGAGCTACATTATCCCCGGGTAGAATACATTTTACAAAATCAGCAATTGCATCCACACAGTCTTCAGCCAAATTATAATCTGTTTTAATGCCCATCAATCTTGTAGCAGATGATAAAGCTGAATGACCATCTTTGCATCCTTCGTACAATGGTTGCTTTCCAGCATCCAACATATCATAAAATCTCCTAGCTTCTGCATTGGGTAAATCTTCCCCTCTAAAATGATCATTTACCATCTGCTCAGTACCTAAACCATAATCTACATCCGTTCTAATTGGTTCTTCTAATCTAACCGCTGGCTGAGGTTCGCTAGTACTACCATGTTCATAATCAGTTTCCCCATGATGATACCAAATTTTGTAATTTCGTGTAAACCCACTCAAATATAGATGAGTCCAAATATCCCACTCTTTAATAACCTTTCTATTTTTACAATTAGAGCAAGGACATCTCAACATACCTGTTTTTGCTTCCGGTTGTCGGTGAACTAACCCCATGAATTCGGTTATACCTCGTTGGTATTCTTCCGTAAGCAATCTCGTGTTCGGATCCAAATGAGGTCGATCGATCCAAGAACGAAAATAATTTGAAGAAGACATATTTTTTATGAATCAAATTCGTGTGTAAATAGAGTAAGAGGGAGGATGAAGATATGGAGTGAATGAAGAGGAAGAGGAGTGCTTGTATTTATAGTTTAAATCCTGCCGACAGACCGAAGAAATTCCGATGGAAAAGGCTATTTCGTCGGAAGTTCCTCGGAATTTTGTAAAATCCCCCAACGGCTCTCCAACGGCTATAATATTTCCTCGGAATTCATCGGTTTTTTCCGAGTAACACATTTTTCCTCGGAATTTCCTCGGAATATTCCGACGGATTGATATTTCTTCGGAATTCCGTCGGTATATTCCGAGGAAATTCCGAAGAAACCCAATTTTGTGTTTCCTCGGAATTTCCTCGGGATATTGGAAATTCTCCGGGATATTCCGAGGATTTCATTTTCCGTCGGAATGTCCGTCAGAATGCCGCTGTTTTCTTGTAGTGATACTATTAGATTAATGTGAACGAAATGTAGTAAACACCACGTATATATGGAATATGCTATAAAGGTTTTGTAATCAAAATTTCAAAGATAATCAATACTTCTTACATATGGATGAGACACAAACTGACAACACTTCAATAAAGTTTTTTTTTTTTTAAACACTTCAATAAAGTTTCTACACTTGAACATACTTCCAAAGCTTATACAAAGTTTTTGTTATAACACGATTGAATTATATCTCTTGTAGCAGCAGCCTCACATCTTTTGACTCAAACTCTTTTTCATTGGCGACTCTGAAGAACTCACAGTGAACTTCTTTAAGTAACTTCGAAACATCAGCCAATCCACCGGTGCTTTCACTTTCGTCTGTCTTCTCCTCAGAGTATGGCTTTGAGTGTCGGCTGTTCATCCTGAAATACTTGTATCTGCTAATTTCAATCAAGTTACGCTTGTGATCAGGCCATACATCACGTGTATCATCCACAATCACCACTCCACGCTCATGAGCCAAAACCAAATCAAGCGTTTTCATGTAAGGACTCTCATCTCTTGTTATCACTCTTTCCCCGAAATAGATTTGTTTCGGATCAATTACGTCCAAGATGAATTTAGAGTAGTCGCGGTTACCCATTGTGTAAGCATACATTGTAAACATCTCATTGGCTTCTTTCAAGAACTCGCGAACAAAAGGCCTTAGCTTTGTCAAGAACACCATGGGATCACCTGGGGCTTTCCACTTGTACAGATCGTCTCTTGTATTCGAACCCGCTTCTTCGATTAGATACTTTTCTGCTTGGGTGAGACGTGGAATACGAGTGGTGTGGAGAAGCGTGTGGTCCAAGTCAAGGACCAAGTGGAGTTTTTTTCTCGTTGGAACAAGAGACTAGTGTGGTGAGATGTTTAGTCACCGCTACAGCCTCGTGGCTTAGCTGTAAACCATGGGAAAGATAATCGAATGCTCTGCTTTGAGATTTATCAACTGTTGATTTGCATGTGGTGCAGATTCCGTAACGGACAAACCAGTGACGACATATACGAGAAGACGGCAAGTAAGAAGACGTGTTGATCACGGGTTCGGTTCTTTGTCTTTTGGCTCTCGGTTCAAGAGAAAGATTCTCAACAACGGACATGGCTTCTTCTATGATCGCTTGTTATAACTTTCAAATATACAAAAACTAAAGTCGAGTATCAACAGAAAAAAAAACCTTTTTCGCTAAAAAAAAAACAGAAAAAAAAACCCTTTTTCGCTAAAAAAAATAAAACAGAAAAAAACCCTAGTCTGATCTCAAAACTGGAGAGGAGATTTGTAGAATCGAGTTTATTGCGAATGGTTTTACAAGAACAAGTGGAGTCTCTCAGTCTTTGATATCGTTGTTTTTTATAGTGAGAGCGAGAGACTTTTTAGAAAGTGTTTAAGAAAGGAAAGTCGTTATATTAATTGACCATTATGCCCTTAAATCTATTTGTTGTCTGTGTTTTCCTTTTTAGACCAATCCGTTGTCTGTGTGTTTCCTTTTTCTTGGGAGCTCTCTCCAACTGTGCCGTGTTTTCCACGCGCAAACATTCGTAATTGACTACTTTAACCCTCTGTAGTCGTATCCTCATGAACCAATTAATAGGCCAGACTTTTACTGTTTTACAGGGCCTTTCTGTTTTAAGTGAAGTTACTATTACTAATTTATTACTAGTCCCTCTGTTATTTTTAAATTATTTTTTAACAGAACATGTTTTATGTTTTTATTAGTTAATAATAAATTACAAACTTCACAAAAATTAAATATACTTATTAGAATAACTCACAATTCTACTATTTTTATCTTAGAAGGTTTTAAAATAAAATCCAAGTGTCTAACTAAGCAAGGGGAAGATGCATAATGTATTAGTATTAGACTATTAGTGTAAGGTGCTGGTGTTCTATCCTTGTCCACTGAGTCAATCTATTTGAACTTTCAGACAATGTTCCTGAGTCTTAGAGATGGTCACAAACAAGTAAATGCTTGAACCGCACACTTGAGTTTAGCAATCTTGTAATGCGAACCCAAGAGCATCATAACTAAACCACTTTAAAAAGATGGCTTTAGAGATATTATGCATAGGAAGCGCCAAGGAGTTTAATTGTTAACCCCTTCCATAACTCGGTCGAGAATGAGCAGCAGAAGAAAAATGATCTCTCGTCTCTTCCATTGCGTTGCAGAGAACACATGTAGAGTCGATATGAGGGCACCATCTGATGTGTTGTGTACTGCAATCCAAGTAATGACTGAGTATTTTGGTGCAGCAGATGCGAACCAAATACCCTTGTGCTAGTTCTGGACTGAAGTAGCTG
The DNA here is from genome assembly GCF_020379485.1 of Brassica napus. Taxonomy (NCBI): domain Eukaryota; kingdom Viridiplantae; phylum Streptophyta; class Magnoliopsida; order Brassicales; family Brassicaceae; genus Brassica; species Brassica napus. The sequence continues at coordinate 30,085,324 of NC_063446.1, forward strand.
ATCTAGTGATTAACCAAGTAGTTTTTGTATCAAAAGACTTCTTGAACTGATCTCCCAGCCCTTTCCATAGGCGAACATCATCTAAAGTAATCTACTCAAATGAATGGATTACTCATCTGCAGATCATGGTCGACAAACGACAGGACAAAACTGTTCTCTTTTTGCTTCGCTATGTGTTCCAGTCAACAGTTTACGCTATTTGGCGGGAAAGGAATGGTCGAAAACATGGAGAGGCTCCTCAGACAGCTGCAAGACTGCAGAGCTACATTGATAAAACTGTTCGAAACAGGATCTCAACGGTTGTGACTTCGGGGAAGAGGGGATTTGAAGCGGCTATGGGAACATGGTTTGCTTCTAGATAACAAATCATAGTGAGATTATAGTGATGTTTTAATTTTAAGAAAAAACTATAGAACACATGATGCAGTCTTTTTTTTTTCCCAAATTGAGATATTATATATTCCATTTAAAGGTGGGGCAAGCCCAAATATTACAAAATCCAACCAACAAGGGCAATCCTACTCCACACAAACATAAGTCCATAAACCCAAAAAACCGGAAACCCTAGCTACCCAAACGAAAGCGCCGCTCACGCGCTCCACCGCTTCGATCCACGACGGAACCCCGCAACAATCGAACCCCGGTGCCATCTCCAACGATCGATCCACCGGTACAACCCAAGCTCAAAAGCTCCACAACATCATCACCGCTAACGCCCTCAAGACGGAGTTTCTAATATCGGAATGCATCAATAGCAGAAGGAGAGCTAATCCGTCACTATTAAACACCACCACCGACGAGAGGCTTAATGCAAACCATCACCCAGTTACCACCGGTGAGCGTCAATCATCCTCCGACGAGAGCTCCTCCGGCCAAATCAACCCGACATCGCTAGAAAACTAATATAGAAACCTAAAAACGGAAGTAGAAGACCACTACCTGGCGGCACAAGGCACATAACCACCTTCACACCCCAGAGGCAAGAGCCGGCGAAAGCGGAGCTGAGGAAGCCTCCGCCTCCCGGTAACAAGGACGGCGTCGATGGAGCTCTAGAAGCCTCCACCTCCCGGAAAACTAAGACTACTCGAAACTGCCGGCTTCACCACCCCCATCCTCCACCCACTCGCGTCGTTACTCCAAACACAGCGCCTCCACTGGTGATTGATCACCCCCGGAGAAGACGACAGCGGATAAAGCCCGGATCAGAGCTCCGACAAAGCGATAGGGAGAGGACGAGTAAGAGAAGCCATAGAAAATCACTCGGTAGAAGATCGGCGGGCTCCGGCGACGGCACGCGCGCTCACGCGTCGGCCGGACGTCGGAACCCTCAACCCGATCTGCTTTTCTCTCTCTCTTTCTTGACCTCACTCCTGATTTGACATGATGCAGTCTTTATAAAAAGGTTTTTGAGTTTAATAAATTTAACATTCATTAAAAAAAAAGAAGATATTATGCATATATCTTTTGTATTTGGTTTTGGGTTATAATTCTCTTTAACTGGGTGGATGTGGGAGAGTTTTAAGGCACGAAAGGTCTACCAAACCAAAGGGAAACCTAAAACCAAAGCATATCCAAGTTTTGCAGCTAAGTAAAATGAAGCATCATGATTCATGAACACAAGTTGATCTTGTCATAGCTATGAATGTCCCAAAGATTCGATTGATAATTATTGGGAGATCAAGAAGATCTACCGTATCAAAATTATGGAAATACAAAGATAAAAAAGATCTAGAAAATTGAGACGAATTTAGAGTAATCTAGAAAGGTGAAGAAGAATAGAGAGATAACATTTATTTAATTTATCGTTCCATATTAATTTAAGAAATTAGGTTGATTTATTCTCTATATAAAAATATATATATATATTATATATCTTGTAACAAGCCGCCATGCTCAAAATCGTTACTTTGAAACTTTTGTATTCATATACAAAAAGCTAAAGTTTTTTTTATCTCAACAAGTTTATGTTTTTCATTCACGAAAACTAAATTTTGTGATTAAATTCTCGCTTTCATGAGTTGTTTTTCTACTTCGCAATTGCGAATTACTACTTGGACATCATGCAACATTATTGGTTGGACAAAATTTTGTCTTAGAATAAATTAGTATTATTTTTTAGTTAGGGACAAATGCATAAGGATTTTTTTAATTTTGTTGATTATTGGTAGGACAAAAAAAGTCTTTAGCATATTTTCACACATTTATTTTAATGTGTGATTAGATATAAAAGATACATTTTAAATAAAACATAAAAGAGAAGTTTAACATTAAATTGAAAGCAAAATAGAATTACAACAAAAAAAAAAATTAAATGGAAACAAACATTTTATTAAATTCATAAAAACTTATAAATTACATGTTATCTAGACGATGTCCAAATTTTACCCATATATTTTCAATCAAATCATATTTTAAATTATGATGGGTTTGTATATTGCGAACGCTCGTCCGACGATCCATTGTATTGCCGACCGGCGAAGACATATTGACGGAAAATCTTTCCATATCACTTTCTTGAAATCCAGGAACCACATATTGTGTCCTTGATGCCCGTTCATCCTCCACCTATCTACAAGTGCATTAACTACTTTCCAAACTAGCCTTGCAAACAAACTAGACACTTTGGTCACAATCAAAACAGACTCGACACTATGGTCACAATCAAATTAGACTCGACACTACCAAGAAAGTGTGTCCTTGCAAACAAACTAGACGCCTTTAACTATTGTACAAACTACATTACTTGGTAGCTGAAGAGAAATAAGTTTACCTTCAAGTGTGGAGGAAATGGTTGTTTCTCTTTGATCTCCTTGCTAATACAATCCTCGTGATCGAACCTCACCTCACCTAATAAACTCGGAAACATAAGAACACACTTCTCAGTTTCAAGAGTTAAACAACAAATAATTACACAATACACAATCTACTAAATCGTTACACGTCTATAACAGAACGCATTTACCAGATACGAAGAACACATTACACGTCTACTGAATCGATAAACTCATCTCACCTCACGTACACAATCTACATCATAATCCCTAAATCTACACGATAACATCACAAAATACAAATGAATCATTTATCATCAAAGACTAAAGAGACGAAAATATAAATACGAAATCCCTAAATCTATAGAAAATCAAACAAATGATTCAAAGTATAAATACATGCAAATCCCTAAAATCACCCTTTCACCTTCGATTCGCAGCGATAAAGGTCGGGAGGAGACGATCGAGAGGAGATCCGTCTAGAGGAGACGCTCGGGAGGAGATGCGTCCAGAAGAGATGCTCCACAAGCAAACCGTCTAGAGGAGACGCTCGGGAGGAGATCTGTGGTTCTGTTATCGAATCGGGGGGAGATCCGTCGGCGGGAAGGAGATGCGCCGTTGATGAGAGCTCTATTGCATATTCGATCACCGCGAGAGAGAAAGAGAAAGAAGTGAAAAGTTGATTCTCGATTCTTTTCGGTTTTGCCCAAACCAAAACGCTTCCACCATTCCCTTGCCGGCACGTATCACCTAAGGACAAAAAAAAAATATGTTAGCCAACGACAAACCGCGTCCGTCCCAGCGATATTATACGATTTTTATTTAGATAAAATCAAATAAAGTCTAACGACTTCCTCTATCATACCCGATAATGTTGCCCTCACAATGGTAAGTTTTTGTCCCTTATTTGAAGAACCCTATATCCGATCGGGTGTTGCTGCCAGTTTGACTCTACGATCGAATATAAACATCGTTTACCCGACGGTCGGGCGTTGCTGTCGATTTGACTATGTGATCGAGTAAAACATCACTTTATTTGCTTCACTGCAGGGTATATTGCTGATATTTTGAAAATTTTATACAATCTGAGCTTGCAGGAGGGTATTGCTGATATCAAAATTATAGAAACATGAAAATAAGAAAAAATCTAAAAAGATCAAGACAAATCTAGAGTAATTTAGAAAGGTCAAGAAGAATAAAAAGTTAACATTTTCTAATATATTATTCTATATTAGTTTAAGAAATAATTAACATATGTATCTTGTAACATTATTTCTGTGAGAATCAAATAATATTTCTTCCAATTTATAAACTCTCATTAATTTGTCGATAATTGATTCAAAATATGTTTTAAGTTTTAAGACTTTTAGTCCTATTTTTCTGTATCATGCTGAAGTAAATACTAAATATATTCCTTTGTACGTTTCAAATTCTCTGAGCGGTATATTATTACCCAAGAGATACTAAGATTAATATGCAAAAGAAATATAAGAAAATACGTACCCATATTCACCTCATATGGAATATGCTTTTAAGTTTTCTACTCAAAACAGCTTTGCAAACATACTTATTACTTCTTATACATGAAACGAGAACACAGACTTACAAAACCTCGATGAAACTTCTACAGAACAGATCTTTTTGTTGACACAATTGAAGTCAATCTCATATAGAATATGCTTTAAAGTTTTGTAGTAAAAATAAATTGGATTCGCAATACTTCTTATACATGAAACGGGATAAACAGATTTACAACAATGCTTATATTTTTTTTTTACAAATTAAAAGATTACTTGTCAGACACGATTGAATGCTATCTCTTGTAACAGCAGCCTCACGTCCTTTGACTCCAACTCTTCTCTAACCCTAAAGAATCTACAGTGAACTTCCTTTAGTATTCTAAAAACATCAGCCAATCCACTCTTGCTTTCACTTTCGTCAGTCTTCTCCTCAGAGTGCGGCTTCGAGTGTTGGCTGCTCTTCATTCTGAAATACTTGTATCTGCTAATTAAAATTAAATTACTCTTGTGATCAGGCCATACATCACGTGTGTCATCCACAATAATCACTCCACGCTCATCCGCCAAAACCAAATCAAGCGTCTTAATACGAGGACTCTCGTCTCGTGTTATCACTCTTTTACCGAAATAGAATCGATCCGGATCAATCACCTCCAAGATGGCTTCGGCGTAGGAGCGAGTACCCATCGTGTAAACGTGCATGGTGAACATCTTGTTGGCTTCTCTCAAGAAATCTCTAAGGAGAGGCCTTAGCTTTACCAAGAAGTCACTGGATTTCAACTTCCACAGATCGTCCCTAGTAGTACCGGCTTCGCCGATTAGATACTTCTCTGCTTCGGTGAGACGGTAAACTTTTTCGGCGTGGAGAAGCGTGTGGTCCAAGTCGAGGACCAAGTGGAGTCGTTTCTTCTCGCCGAGGGAAGATGATAAAGTTTCGAGGCGTTTGGTTAACGCTACGGCGTCGTGGGTTAGCTGTAAACCGGGGGAAAGATATTCGAACGGTCTGCGGTAGAGGTCGAGTTCGTCGACGATCGAGTTGCAAGCGATGCATATTCCGTGGAGAGAGACCGAGTGAAGACATGTGTTGGAATACGGTGAGAAGGAGATGTTGATCACCGTTTCGAGTACAGACATGGTTTCTAAAACAATATCAGAGGATTACGAAAACGAAGTCTGAGAAAGTAAAGCGTCGAATCGAGTTAAGATGAGAAAAAAAAAACGTTATCAGTTCTTCTGGTCTCCCATCGTTTTTATAAAGAGATAAAGCTACGAAAAAGGAAAATTTAAATATGCATGATTGACCATTATGCCCCTGTCCAGGCGTAGTCTTTAATCCAAAACAATTTGTGATTTCTGTTTGTAGTGTCTCTATATATAATTATATAGTACTAGATATTTTGCCCGGGCTACGCCCGGGTTTATACAAATATCATTATATTTAATATGTATTAAGAAATTTCCTAAACCTTAGTTAATATCCAGAAAATTAAGCACTTGGTTTTAGCCAATTATGTGACTAATTTTTCTTGGGGAGCACGTCAATAAATATAAAAACACAAAAAATAAGTAACCGATGCCTTTCCCTTCGCATGATTAATGACGCAAGAATGATCTGGTGACTCTATTAACACGTACTCTATGTCCTTTCAATTATATATATATATATATAAAATTAAACATATATAAATACTTTCTAAAGGAACATATTGTTTTCCGTTATTTAATGAAACTTATTTTTAAAAGAACTAATTAATAAATTGAGTTCCTGCCAAAAAAATGTAAAGTAAATGTTTTTTTGTCTTGATCAGATTCCCAAAGTGTGTATTTAGTCCGGTGGTAGAGCATCCTTTGTATATGCTCATTATTCAGGGTTCGACCCCTTGCACCAACATTTTTTGTGTTCGGCAAATAAAATCATTTTTGGATTCTAGCAAGAGTTGAAGTAATTAGTCGTTTAGTGATTTAATAGTGTAATGATGATTACTTACGTAGTATTCGTAGTTTTAATATCAAATAATTAAATAGGAGAATTTGTACCTTTCTTATTTTTTAAATCATATATGTTATAATAGAGAAAGTCTACTCTAAAGTTTACTATAAATCATGTATAATTCAATTATCTCAGTTCCCTAATTTTTATTACATACAAATAAGAGATAATTTTATAAATATATATGGAAGAAATATATAAAAGTAAAATAATTTTTTCAAGTTTTTATTTGTCCCTTACTATTTTAAAATAAACAACATAATTATTACTAAAAATAAAAATACTGTATAAATTTTAGCAACTTAAAAAAGGGTAAACCTCAACATAAACAAATGAACCAACGAAGCAAAAATTATCCAAATAGAAAATACGATATATAAATAATGTCAACACAAAACTGAAGCAAACGAACCAAATCATAATATTTCAACAAAGAAAAAACAAAACCAGAAGCAAAAGAACAAACAGATAGTCGTTCTTCAAACACAACCGAAGTACACAAAACATATTAGCCACTTTTTGCACGCTTAGCATCATCTGACACAATCATATCAGCACCTCTTTTCACCCCCTCATCTGCAGTAGGAGAGACAACCACGTCGGCGGCTAAATCGTATCCAAGTGCTGGAACCTCGAGAGGGAGTACCTTGGTGACAGTCAAAGCTTGAGTCTTGCCTTCCAAGTTGTGCTTTGATATTTTGATAACGAACGTGCGTTTCTGTCCGATGGTGTCAATAAGGACTTGAGGCACCGGGACTACATGATCATCTCCTGATCCCTCATTAGCCTATATAAATTTAAAAATTGTTAGAACACAACCAAAAATTGAACGATGGACAGGTATGTGATTACCTCATAGTAACTCTCAACCAATACAGATGCTTTCTTCCCAGTTAACTCAAACCCAGCGTCACCGAGAAGTACAAAGCTCGCATGATCATTGTTGTCATAGACAGATAGCTTGCTGAGATACCTGTTTCAAATGCGCATTAATAATGGACGTTGATGGTATATATGACACAAAAAAATATAATTACAATTCTTACTCTGCAGCACCAATAATCTCAGTCTTTCCACACTTCCTACACATAAGCGTGGTAGGTCCTTTAGTAGCTTTAGTCTTGCATCCACCACAAGCAATGTAGTACCAAGCTGAGCCACGCACAACATCATCAATGGTGGCCGTACACTCGAACCAAGCAACCTATAATATTACAACAGTGAAGATACTCAATAACAAATCTAATTCCAATGCAAGTATGAAAGCATGAGATGTCGTACCTTCGCTCCTTCCTGCTTCATGTAAGTGAGTAGCTCACCGATTGTAGCTGTCTCAGCCTTGGTGACAATCTCAGCATTAACTCTATTAGCAACTTCCGAGTTTGATTCAAGCCTAGAAATGTTCAAAAAACAAAATAAGCAACACAGTCGGTAGATTAACGTAAACGGTGCAAATATATAGATGAATACATACCAAGCCAGATACTCCCTGGTTTGATGAACATCCGTATCAAAAAAAACCCGTGAAGATGATAGAGATGACAGAGACAAAGCACCTGTAGCATAACCAATTTCCATACCCAAAAAATAACAAATTAATCAAACAATCTAGCCATAAAACAGCCCTTCTCAACACCTAATACTACTGTGATTCCCACGCAACTTACTAACATCTATGTACCACAACAATCGTTAGATAATACGAACCTCCTAAACGCTTAGGATTCACAGTTGTCACCATGATAACACTCGGAGGTTTTCCAAGCGATCTAAACTTCTCGCAAAAGGCTGTTGCTACCTTGTCCCATATGTAGAGCTTCATCACAGGACCACTGCATCGAAGAGAACACATTTATTAAACAAAGAAGTATACTTCTAGAGCATAAAACTTAGATGGCTCACTCATGTGTCTGAACATGAACCAAAATTCGCCGATCAGAAGCTATCTCGACTTCATCAAGCACAAAACTCTCGTTAAGAGCCTGCTCATTCACCAATTTGATATGACCAATAAAATCTGCGATAAAAACATAACTTAATAAATAATCAAGAGATATCTGATCAACATAAACAGATAGACTGAGCACAGATCATAAAATATAAGAGATCTTACCATACAGATCCCCTTTGAGGTCACAGGCCGCTTCGAACTGTTCATAACCATGGAAACGAAAACGGTCTTCAGGAAACCAAGCCGAAGTGTCTGTGAGATCGGAGAGGACAGACTTCCATGAGAACGCAATGGTCACGTCTGGATCAGCAACCCGGTACACCTTCTTGGTCTTAGAACCAAAAAAATTGGTAAGTCTGTAGGTGGAACCGGGCTTCATGTGTCGTAGATAAGTGTCCATCCTTGATGGTGGGATGAATCCCTGAATCACAGTGCCCTGTTTAGAATGAACAAATCCGGATTGTTAGTAATCTGTGTCGCAACATAAACAAATTAAAAAAAAAAAGAGAAGATGTCGGAACAAACCTCTGCGTCGACCAGAAGCATCTCTAGACCCATAAGTATCTTCGAGAATGCGTGTTTTGCCTCCCAAAAATGGATCAGTCGAAATCTCAACTCGTGTTCTTGTGGTCCAAACGTCACATCTTTGAAGAACACGACGCGATCGCTGTTGTCAGAGGGGACATCGGAGCAGACAACGGCCTTGCCGTGACGTTTTGTCGAAGAGGAATCACCGGAGACACCGGATTGGCCAATAGGTTTCATCGATGCGGCGAAGGGGATCGTCGGTGCGGCGGAGATTTTCATCGCCGCGGCGGAGGGTTTCATCGATGCGGCGGAGGGTTTGACCGGTGCGGCGGAGGAGACAACGTCCTTCCCGTTAGGTTTCTTGGAGATAAGATCGCCGGATGCGGAGTTTTTGCTGTTGGAATTCATCGGGAGAGAAGATAGTTTTGCGGGGAATCAAACTGGTGGGATGATTGGGGTTATAAAAGAAATCAGAGTGAGGGATGCGAAAGGGATCCATTAATGGAGGTTAATGAGGATTTGATGAAGGAGTGAATGAACAGACGAAACCGTTAAACGGAAGAAGTGGGAAAGACGAAAGGGATGAGATATTTGTCTGCGCAAGGGAGAATGAAGTTAGGGTTCGTCGAGGTTCGTCGAGGCTCGATGCGGTCTGCGTAAGGGAAATAAGGCTAGGGTTCGTGGAGGCTCGATACGGTGTTCTCCGTTTGGCCAAGCTTATGGGCTTATGGGCCAGGTACATAACAAAAATAAAACATAACAACGAAGCCCATCGTAATGAAGCCCAACGTAGCAAAGACGTGGACGAAAGATGCAACGGGATTGGCTGATTATTTCATCCGACGTGGACGTCTGAGCGCTGAGCGTATTCCCCTTTTACTTATTAGATGATACCGTCTATGGCATTAAACCTGAAAACTGCATTAGAGGAACAAAGGAAAAACTACTACACAAATTCCTACTGTCACCATGTCACGACCAAAAAATAATGAAAACCTAAAAAAGGAAATTTGTTCTTTTTCAGTAGTATTGTTGATGAGACATGAGATTGGTATTACGTTGATGACTTAACAAAGAAGTTTTCTCAACATGTCTCAAAAGAATCCTATAAATCTTGTTCCTCACTCTACCACAAGCCTCTCTTTCGGACTCTGTCATCATCATCACCACTTCCTCTTCTTCTTGTTCCTCCTCTTCTCCTTTAACCATAGCGTCTAACCAATCACTCACTCGCTTTATCTGATACATCGTTTCCCCTACTTGCTGACTACTCATCTCTCTCCACTTTGTTACGTTACTGATCTCATCTAAATACTTCTCAACACGACTCAAGTACCACCTTCTTCCTTCTTCCTTTACCAAGTTTCTGAGTTCTCTTGCTGCTCTGCTTAACCTCTCCTTTCTCTCTCCCGACGCCATGTCTCTTTCCCTTGTGTTGTCTTCACGGTTATTGGTTTCTTGAGCGATTAGGGTAAAACTCTTTCTCGCGGGACTCTGCTTAGGCTTACTTGCGGGTAAAGAAACCGGTTTGAGATCCGTAGCTAAAGCTGATTTGATCCACTGAGTCGCCTTTTCGCGTCTTTCCTCTCCCGTTCTTGAGTTGCAATGCTCTGTTTCTTCAGTTGATAATGATTTTATGATTAGCCTGCTCTTGCTTAACTCATCTTGGAAACTCAAGAACTCTCCTATAGGTGGCTGATGATTATGATGGTGTTGATTTCTCTTGTCTGAAAGCTCCGAATATGACCTAAACATATCATTTTCAGTGAGAACATTGCTTGAGGAAGAAGTTACATTTACTTGTAGCACATACCTTAGACATTTGAGCAATCTTTCAGCAGCTGAAGCCTCTAACAAAGCTTGAGACGCAGCGCGAATAGCCTTATCTCTCTGCCTCAGAATCTCCTGCCAAAATATATAGTTTAAGTTTCATTCAAACTTGTTTCTTGATCAACAAGTTATCTGTATTACCTTTCCTAGGTTTGCAACTCTGGGAGGAAGTGAGTTCCAGAGAATCTCTGTCTCTGTCCAGCTTCTTTTCCTCGATATCGAATCCGAGGATTCTAGGGTATTGCTTCTAGGTGGAAGAAGAAGGTTCTTACTCTTGTTACTTCCACTTCCATAGCTTAAACTCTTAGCCCATTTTGGAGACGGTGAAACAACACTATCTCTTCTTCTTGTTCTACTACTTGACTTCTCTTCTATCACTCCACAGCTCCTCACAGAAGGAGAGGGAGAAGCCTGAAAAAAAAATACAATCAGCAAAATGTCAAATTCGGGTTTATTACATGATTCCAACTTAAAAAAAAATTAGTGTTAATTGGATTGGCCCTAACCCTTAAGATACAGTATCCCTAATACATTTCTATAAAACTTACAGCAGGATAACTTCGAGTTCTTGAAACATGTAATCTGATGTCATGAACATGACTCTTAACCATAGATGGATCTAATGAATCTCTTCTTTTTCTAGCATCACCCAAACCCATCCAACTTCTTCTCCTAGCTGCTGAAGACAAAGAAGAAGAGCAATTTGAAACCATTGACTCTGTATCATCCCTCTCCTCCATTACACTCGAGAGATTCTTCAACAACCCAAAATCTGTGACATTCATCTCGGAGACGCTTGAACTGCTCCATCTCGTCCTTCTCGGCCTCTTCACTTGTTCATCATAGCTTTCCTCTGTATCAGACAGGCTTGCACAGAACTTCTCTATACGTTCTTTAGGGATCAGGTCGATAGGTTCACCGGTGCAAGCCCTTCGACCTGGTGTTGGTCTGATGCCTTTGATCATAGGAACCGGATAAGCAAACTCAAGCTTCTCGACGAATATCAACTGACCTATCTGTAACTTGTCGTAGAGGACAAGGTCGTTCTCTTCTCTCGGCAAGGAGGCGTACATTGAATGCGATGAGTCTGAGATTCTCAAGAAGAAGCCTTTGTTTGGCCATAACCCTCCAGCTGCTAGGACGGGGATTATGCTTCTTATCTGAAGCAAAACTGGTCTTTGATCAACGTTTCTTCGCGCTTTTCCTACACCCATTTCCTCTAGAAGCTTGAATAGAACACCTGATCTCAGTTCTGCCATTGGTAGAAAAAATGGCTGTTGGGAGATTTGTGTGAGAAGAAACAGAGAGAGATAGAAAGGAGAAAGAAGGGTGTGTTTCTCAATCTGCTGCATGCAGACAAGAACAAGATTGGTGGAATGTAATGTGTTCTGAGGTTTGATTCTGATTGGAACGGAGAAAGAGTTTTGTTTTTGGGGGAAATCATTCACTGGTTTTGTGATAAAATGCCCTAATGTGGATCTTTTTTGTTCCTTGAATGCGAAGCAATCAACAGATTTTTTCTCTGTTTTTAGTCATTGCATTGTTTTTGACAGTTCTCTTTTACTATTATTGGGAATTATTTTCATTGAATACAATAAGTCAGTTAAACCAAAACAAACAATTTGTCTTTTTTTTCACTGAAAATTTATTAGAAGATTGAAACAAAAGATACAAACCAAAGCTGACAAGGATTAACATCCTTCCAGAAGTGAAGCCGGACATGATTCTTCCAGAAGTGAAGCCGGCGAGTTCGAAGTACGAACATCCCGAAGATAAGAAGTCCAAACAAGGGAGATATAAACAGAACGATCTTACAAAAGTAAGAACAACAAACAAAGGATCTAAAACATTATAGGCTAAAAGACCTAAGGATACAAAACCGAAGCTGAAAGCAACAAACAATTTGTCTATTCTGTTTGATTTGTATAATACATTAATATAATAAATAAATAAAATAAATTAATAACATTTACTTGTACTGTATCTGAAACTTGTTACATAGAATGATCTTATACATTTTTCTTTTGTTACAGGAGCTCAACGTCTAAGTGCAAGCTGAGTATTTGTTGCTATATTCTGAGCAGAAGAATCTTTATTCACAGAATCTTGACATAATGTGTGATCGAACATATCCATTATCACAGGTGGCGTGTACTCTGATCTTGTTCGACGGTGAGAAGATCCCTGATACGAAGAAGAACCTTCTTGTCCCATCATTAATGGTCTGTAGCTATGGCTCGATCCTTCAGACATCGACCGATACCTCATATGCTGAGACTTGTGGTGTTTCTTGATAGCATGAATCAGATATGGAATTAACCCCTCCATTTAAAATTCTCTGTTTCTGTATATGAAAATATCATACAGAAACCTAATATTTATATATCATGGTGCATAAGATGAGAAATCAAGTTTGTCTTTGTATTGAATTGACAACTAGTATTGGTTCAAATAATTGGATAAGTATTGACCACTGTTTGTGATATTATACCAATTTTTTTACTTAGGCTTTCGTCATAATTGATGATAGCATGACGGTATTTACTTTGACCACTAAGAACTTCGATAGACAAGGCTCACGTCCTTCGCAGGCGTCAAACTCAATGGTCTGTCATGCTTCTTCCAACTTCTACTCTCTCAAACCCTACCAGTTGCGTCTGTGGCACGACATCACCAATCAGAGACTTTAAACTCTGGTGGTATCAAGAACACAAGCACTACATGACTCCCGGACCTTAACCCGTGGTTCTTGACCCTAATGATGATCCGGATCTCTGAGTGCATCGCTCGAGCCTACGTCTAAACCACTTCTCCCATCTTTAGCCATAACGATGTATTAATTTGTTTTTATTTGATGAAGCCTATGAGGACGGAGGACCATCTCTTCTTTTTTTTCCGAATAAGAGTGAGAGTGAGCCAAGTGTTTTCACCAGAGTAATGAGGAACAATATGTCAAGTAACTAAGAAAAAGGTTTTCAAGAGTGACTTCGAAGATAATACAAACCATATATCTTTGGTCTCTTTAGGAAAATTTCAGAGATGTCTGGTCCTAAAGTTAGAGATGCAGATCTTCAATGTCTCTAAGTGGTTCTGCTGGTCTCTTGTTGTCAGGTTGGTTCACAACTAGCTGGCCGCAAGCACCGCTAATATCCTGACCCATTTCTTTGCGAACCGTGGTTCGTATATTGTAGGTTTCCCTAAGGATCTTCTGGAAGATCGAGACGCTTTGTTTGGTGCTGGTTTTGAACTGGCTTGTGGACCCAATTGGGTTGAACGGTATCAAATTTATCACCTGTTTTTTTTTTGAGAAAACGCCACAGAGATTCACATCAGATAATTGCAGAAAGTTTTAAGACTATCAAGAAACAGAAGATTTTTACCACTTGAAATGTCTTTAGCAATTCGCCTAGTTGATGAGCGTTCTCCTCTTGATCATTTACTCCATCAAGCATGATGTACTCAATGAAGATCTTCTGCTGACTGTTTAAAATCCAAGGAAGATATTGCAATATGTTATGATCTTTATCAACTTCTGAGATTATGGTTTGAACATGTAGTAACAAATAACCTGTTTTTCTGGAAAGCTTGAAGTGCATCCATGAGCTTTTGAAGAGGAAAGGCTCTAGCCGCTGGCATGATCTGGCAGCGGATTTCTTGAACTGGTGCATGAAGAGATACCGCTAAACTTATACCTGGTAGATCATTGTGAAGCTTGTTTATCGCATGAACAACTCCAACCTATGTGCAAACGATATGGGTTAGTGGAGAAAAAGAAAATAAGAAAGAGAATGTTTCTTCTCTGATTCATGAATGTTTCAAGGTAGTTTTCTCAGTACTTACAGTTGAAATGGTAATTCTCTTGGGTGAGAGCTGAAAAGGCTGCTTTAACATGGCACGCACAGATTCAACAACAGCATTGTAGTTATTTAAAGGCTCTCCCATTCCCTGATCACAATCAGTAAAATCAAGCCAACAACCGGTGAACGTTTACTTCATCGATACATAAACTATAGAAAGACACCTATAGCAATCACCGCAAGGCAAGAAGTGAAGACACGGATACATAATGTAGTAACAACAACAACAGCCAAAAAGAAACTTAGACGAGATGCGTTACCATGAATACGATGTTGCGTATATCAGCTAGGCGAGAGGCGTGGACAAGCTGCTCCACAATTTCTCCTGATGTTAAATTACTTTTGAATCCCATGCTACCAGTTGCGCAGAAGGTGCAGCCCATTTTGCAACCAACCTATTGATTAAACACTTGTATCAGATGCTCCACAGTAACTCAATGAAACACGAGTGATGAAAAAAATCAAAACCTGGGATGAAATGCATAGAGTAGATCTCACACCTCCAGGGCGTGGCTTCCCTCCACACATCCCCAACCGAGTATCATATCTCATTATCACAGCTTCCACAAAAGCTCCATTCTTTAAATCAAGAATCAAGTACGAGTTCATCAGATAACACTATAACAAAGGACTTACTACAAGCAATGTTCAGCAACCAAATCTCTTTTATGTATTAAAAGGACAGCTTCTCATCTACAAAGACTAATCTCCTATACAATTGAAAAGGCAATCACATACTCATATCAAAACCCAGAAACAGAGAGAGAGCGGAGTACCTGGAGCTTGATGAGGAGTTTAGAGGTGGTGCCATCGGAGGAGTGGAAGAGGGAGTGGAGAGACGAAGTGAAAGTCTCGAACTTTGAATGGAGGAGAGTGTATGCGGCGGTGGGCAATGAAGGGATCTCGTCCCAAACGCAATCGGGATTCTGAATTACATACTTCCAGATCGGAATCATGAAATTAGGGTTTATTCCCGCTGATTCGAACTCCGATTTGATCTCCGGAGCATCGAATACAGATTTCATCTTCATCGATCTTCCTTGAACACTCTCACCTCGCCGTAGCCGTCGCTATGTTTCGCCGGTTAAAAGTTCGTCTCGCCGAATTTAAAAGCCCTAAACTTTAAAACCCGTCGCCTAAAGTTAAAGAAGCTAAATCCGGTTCGGTTTTGGTGGAAAGATAAACCCGGTTTGATTAAAACCGGTTTGATTAAAACCGGTTTAGTTAACCTAATTGGCTTTTGGCTGTTGAGCCGAGTATGTTAAAATCTGTTGAAAGACCAACATAATGCTAGATGACAAACAGAATAATCTATTGCAAATGGGTATGCATTGGCGGAGGCAGAAAATATTTCTGTTGGGGGCAAAAAAAAAAGGTACGGAACAAAAAATAATTATGAGTGGGGACATCATATAGATTGAGCTTTAAGTTACACTATTTTTTTAATCTTGTTGGGTTCATTGCCCCCATGTTGTTGCATGTGGCTCCGCCACTGTGGGTATGAACATTAACATAGAGCTGTTCAATGATGAAGCAGCTGGTCCGGGAAGATCCATGTGGACTGTGGTTGGAGGTGTTGGAGGAAGCATATTCCTCTATGTTGGTGCAATCGAGTGGTGTAAGCACAAGCTCAAGCAAGCTATTGGGAGAATAGTGTCTTCACAAATTTTTGTACTCTTTCGAGATTTTTTTTTTTAATTTTTAATCAATGAGCATCTTAGGCCATGAATATTGCGGTTTCCTAAACTAGTTCCCGCAGGAAATTAATGTGTGGACCCCACTTTTTTTTAAAAAAAACGGTTTCTAAAGTCGCGAAATAAAGATCGATCTTGAGACAGTTTTTGCACTGTTTGCGGGCTCCATCGACATGTGGCGGCCCACGATTGGTTCATTTTTTTTAGGACAAAAAAAAATCAAAAAAAGAAAATTTTAAGGACCCCATAAACGGTTTTACCGTTAATCATGCCCTTACTAGCTACCTATTAGCCTATTAGCATAGTTCAACTTGTAAGCAAACTAGAAATAACATTATTTTCTTCTCAAATGAACATAGTTGAATGTTTAATTTAACCATTTTAAACAAAAGATTCTTTAGTTAATTTTTAAAAAGCTTTTGGAATGTGACAGAGAAGGTGAAGACGTTTCATCATTTAGGCCGCTTGGAATCAATCTCTTAGCTCCAAAATTCACTATGGAATGTGAAGACGTTTCATTGTTTGGACCGCTTGGAACCAGTCTCTTAATTCCAAAATTCACTATTGAATCTGGTGGAGAAATCGGAGATGTTTCATTGTTTGGACCACTTGGAACCAATCTCTTCACTCCGATTTCTGCAATAAAATGTGATAGAGGACATAAAGATGTTCAATTGTTTAGACCGTTTGGAACTGATCTTCTTACTTCATCATTGAAAACCTTTCTAGACACATTAAAATCAGAATTAAAAGAATATTACCGCAAATTGCTAATGATAACGTAAGAAATAAGAAGTTAAACACCACAACTCCAAAGAAACTCTTCATGTTTTTGGTATTTGGTATTTTTGTTGTTGATTGGTATATTAGAAATGAATGTGATGTAATTTAACCACCCGAATAGAACTATTTATTGTTATTAGTCTCTCTGCATAAATGTAAGTGCTTCATAATTACCTGTTTATAGGAAATTCTAAAACAATTTAAGTAAAATATCACTTATAAAGAAAAAATATGATATACATAATAAAATCTTTTGAAAATAAAGACATGTGTATGCAACTTTGTTTATATAGAAGTATATTATCTTTTTTTTTTGACAAACCACAATTTATAGAAGTATATTATCTTTTTAGTTTGAAACAAAGAAGTATATTATCTAATTGATGAAATGCATAAATAAAGAAAGATTTATCGACAAAAATATCTATTTTATTAAACCATAATTTTTTTTTGGAAATTAATATTTTTACTACATTTTATTTACACAAAATACTATTGCTTATCAATCTAAGACACTCATTGATCATATTTTAGTACTACTAAAATTATGGAACACTTAATATAACAGTTAATCTACTATACATTGTTATGCATGGAGAAATAATAATATAGATCAAACAGATCTTGATTCCACATAATAGTATATAGCAAACCAAATCAAATAATATAACACAATCATGTTACCTAATTTCCTAATTAAATTGGTTTTGACCATATACTTAACCAAGACAAACTTTGATTTCACGTAATATTATAAGTAAACCAAACCATACACAACATATTACCTAATTATCCAAATTTCTAATTGTCTAAATTGGTTTTTACACTATTAAGTTAAATCACACGTAGGATTATATGGTATACGTTTTTTTATATATTGGTTTAAACCAAAAAACATTGAGTTATAGAAAATCCTTATTATATAGATAACTAAATCATTCTTATAAATTAAAACTTATAAATTACAATATATGGTAACATTTTATAAGTGTCATTTATAGATAAATGCAACATCATTTATTTTAGTTGTTTCGATAAATTATTTTTTAGTATATGGAATGTGGTGGAGAAGGTGGAGACGTTTCATTGTTTGGTCCGCTTGGAACAAATCTCTTCACTCCTAAATTTGCTATGGAATGTGGTGGAGAAGGTGGAGACGTTTCATTGTTCGGACCGCTTGGAACCAATCTCTTCACTCCAAAATCCGCTATGTAATGTGGCGGAGAAAGTGGAGACGTTTCATTGTTTGGGACGCTTGGAACCAATCTCTTCACTCCAAAATCAGCTATGAAATGGGGTGGAGAAGGTGGAGACGTTTCATTGTTTGGACAGCTTGGAACCAATCTCTTTACTCCAATATTCTCTATAGAATGTGGAGGAGAAGGTGGAGACGTTTCATTGTTTGGGCCGCTTGAAACCAATCCCTTCACTCCAAAATCCGCTATGGAATGTGGTGGAGAAGGTGGAGACGTTTCATTGTTTGGGCCACTTGGAACCAATCTCTTCACTCCAAAATCAGCTATTGAATGTTGTGGAGAAGGTGGAGACATTTCATTGTTTGGACCGCTTGGAACCAATCTCTTTACTCCAATATTCTCGATAGAATGTGGGGGAGAAGGTGGAGACGTTTCATTGTTTGGGCCGTTTGGAACCAATCTCTTCACTCCAAAATCCGCTATGGGATGTGGTGGTGAAGGTGGAGACGTTTCATTGTTTGGGCCACTTGGAACCAATCTCTTCACTCCAAAATCAGCTATTGAATGTGGTGGAGAAGGTGGAAAAGTTTCATTGTTTGGGCCGCTTGGAACCAATCTCTTCACTCCAAAATCTGCAATAGAATGTGGTGGAGAAGGTGGAGACGTTTCATTGTTTGGTCCGCTTGGAACAAATCTCTTCACTCCGAAATTTGCTATGGAATGTGGTGGAGAAGGTGGAGACGTTTCATTGTTTGGGCCGCTTGGAACCAATCTCTTCACTCCAAAATCCGCTATGAAATGTGGTGGAGAAGGTGGAGAAGTTTCATTGTTTGGGCCGCTTGGAACTAATCTCTTCACTCCAAAATCAGCTATGAAATGTGGTGGAGAAGGTGGAGACGTTTCATTGTTTGGACCGCTTGGAACCAATCTCTTTACTCCAATATCCTCTATAGAATGTTGTGGAGAAGGTAGAGATGTTTCATAGTTTGGACCGATTGGAACCAAAATTCCAAAATCCGCTATGGAATGTGGTGGCGAAGGTGGAGACGTTTCATTGTTTGGGCCGCTTGGAACCAATCTCTTCACTCCAAAATCAGCTATTGAATGTGGTGGAGAAGGTGGAGACGTTTCATTGTTTGGGCCGCTTGGAACCAATCTCTTCATTCCAATATTCGCTATTGGAACCGGTGGAGAAGAAGGAAACGTTTCATTATTTGGGTCGCTTGGAACCAATTTTTTTATTTCATCATAAGAAACATTTCTAGACACATCAAATTCAGGAGTAAAGAAAAAACTATCACGAATTGCTAAAGATAATGTGAAAAACAAGAATTGGAACACCACAATTCCAAAAAAACTCTTCATGTGTTTTGTATTTTTGTTGTTCATTTGATATGTTGAAAAATGAATGTGATGTATTATTTAACTGTCTGTCTAGAGCTATTTATATAGTTATTAGTCGCTTTAAAAATACAGGCATGTCATAATAATTTGTTTAAGGTAATTGTTAAACTTTTAAAGTAAAATATCACTGATTATATATTCGTAGCAAATATTTGATATACCAAATCAAATCTTTTGAATATAACTACACGTATCTCTTATGTACATTTAACTTTGTTAATATTGAAATTTATTGTCTAATTTGATCAAATGCATGAATAAAGAGATTTGTTGATGAAAACAATATTTTATTACAGTTGAATCCAAATCTAATAAAAATAGACAATGATAAAAAATTAACTATCCCAACAAATAATAAATTTATTATTTTTGTATTTTCTAATTTTTCATAATTCTAAACTAATAGTATTTTGAAAAGTACAATTAATTTTGTTGAATTTATTATTTAACATTCTCCATCCGTTTTTATTAGATCTTGTTTAGGATTGTTGCATATAGATTAAGAAAACATTAACTTTTTTTATATTTTCTAAAGAAAAATATTATTAATTATTCATTTAAACACAATTCCACAAATAACAAAATAGACTACATAATACAAATAGTCATATAACATAAAAATTAATATTTTTTCATTAATAACGGAAATTTTTTATCTAATTTGGAACAATTTTTTTTTTAAATGCCATCTATTAGAAAACGGAAAGAGTACTAACTAACAAAAATTGCATTTAAAACTTCAAGCATGCGTTTATTTGAAACAAAATTTTATTTTAAAACATTTTCTTATAGAATTAGAGGAAATATTCTTCTTGCAATAAAATAAAATAAAATATAGTAGATAAACATTCTCATCGATATTTTAGAAAATTATGCAAAAGAACATAACTATACGGATTCCATACTCATCAAATATTAACTTAAGCTTTTTATGGTTATTTGACAAAATTTCACTAAATTGTATATTTTTAAACTTTTGTGAAATACAATCTCATAACAAATAACTATATTCATGATTGTCAGTGCAAAAAAAAAAGATTTATTTCTCATTTGGATTACAAAAGTTTAAAATTTCCAACCAGAAATTTCGTAAATTCATTGAAATTAAACTACTGGTAAAAAAACATGGGAATTTTGCTAATAGGAGACAACTAATCTCATATATTATCTACTCTGTCATCTATTTCTAAGTACACTAAAATCCACTATATAACACAAGGAAACTATACACCATACTCACTACCTGATTTTTAGTCAACACAACAATGACCGCCCAACAAAAAGGAATAAATGAGCATCCACAGCGTTAAGACCATGATTAAACTGTTTCTTAACTTTTAACTAAAAAAACTAAGAGTCGGTTCTTAAATAATGCTAGAGTATACTGAACTACTTAAAATTGAAAAGTAAAGAGTTTTATTTGATTAAAAAGTTAGCCAATGAAAAACAAACACGTGGAAGGAAAGTTTTTTTAAAAACAAGCAGAGTACGGTCTCCCTTATACTCTTTTTATTCTTCTTTTTCTAACGTTGCATATTTGGTTTTAGCCGAGTTATATAAGGCACAGACGAACTCAAGGCTGCCCATTATCCACCCCGAGTTTATCTACAACGCCCCATCTTCTAAAAGGTTATGGCGTTTCAATCAGTTTAACCGACCCATCTGAAAATCCAACAGCTATGTGATTCAGTTCTTGAGGATGAGCTGTGATTACCCGTGGGATGGATGGGAGCGATATTGCAGAAAAGATACTAGATTTTTGTTGGCTACGTGTGGGTTTGGGCTTGTAGGCTGATGGGGCAATGCGACATCTGAGTCTCAAGTATTGAGCATAAAAAAATCCAATGTTCCCCCATCTAAAATGATGTATAAACCAACGGGTTGTTGCGTGAGATTAAAGATTGATGTGTCGGACATTTCTCAATTTTGTTCAAGTAAATCTTCAGCGAGGAGTACAACCATTGTCTATATAATTTTACTAAAGCATCTTAACATTTGCTTACTTCCACTTAAGTAGATTACAAAGATGCTATTAGCTTTGTGTAAGCTAGGGTTTCCTCAATCTGATAGGCTTTTCCAAATCCATTCAGCACTATCAGAAGGAACTGTAAACTCTGATAAAGGCTCCCCTAAGAGAATATAGCAATCATTCCTATGCAAAAATGTAAGTAACCTCATCCCCCATGTGTCTTGTTTGATGTCTTTTGAGAGTAGCATCAAATTCGATTCTCCAGGATTGTTCAATGCCCATAGATAACTGTCCAATCACTACAAGAATTTATTAAATTAGTTACGGACTGGCGAAGACATTTCTGTAGCCAAATGTATTAGTTACAAAAATAGCGATAAAATACATAAATTTGTTTTTGTAGCTAAATTCGTAGCCGGTTGTAGCAATTTGTAGCTATATAGCTAGAGATAAAATCCGTTGATCTCTGTAGCTAAATAGCAACGTCTTAGTTAGAGATAAGTTGTCGCTATAAATATTATACTTATCAATCTATAGCCACAAAAATATGTAACTAAATAACAATAACTTATGTATCATCACCAATCCCTAAACCCTAAAACTTATAACCTAAACCTCAGATACCTAATTTTATATACTTTAACTTAAACCTACAAATTTATGTATATAATCATCAATCGTTAAAACCTAAATTCTATCCAAACTTAACACACTTACCTTAAACTACAAATGTATGTGTATGAGCAACAATCCCTGAACCTTAAAACCCATACCCCAAACAAAATCTAATATCAAATCTTAACATCCAACTTAAAATCTCAACCCCACACTCCAAAACAAATAACATACAAATGAAAATTTAAAAAATCTTATTAGATAACCTACATTCAATTAAACAATTTTAACACCTTTGGATGAGATTTGATCCGAGAGACAAAAGCGTTTTTTTTTTCCTTTTTCTTATTATCTCCGTTCTCTTCCTTCGACAGGTTCCCTTTCTCTCTTTCTATTGGTCAATATGTTCATTTCTCTCTTTCTACTGGCCAATCTTCCCATTGGCCAATTTTGAGTCACACGGATTGACATATCTACCGTTGATATGTTTTTGTCAATGGTCCAGATTTCTTCTATTTTTGTTTCTACTCTTCCTCTTTTTGTCAATCTCTTAACATATCACAGAGAGTTTCTCTTCATCCATTTTACCTTCAAATTTGACGTCTCTCTGTTTGCGTTTGCTCTTTTTCTTATTCTCTTCACCATTCTAGTAGAGCCAGAGGGTGTTGTGTTTCTCCTTCTCATCTTTCTCTTTCTTAACATCACAGATCTATACTCTATTTGACAAATAAAATTATAGATCTCATCTTCTTCCTCTTTGTCGTACCAAACCTCGTCGTCGTTACCACCATAGCTCGTCGCCGCCGCCACCACCGAAGCTCTTTTTCATTCTTTGACTTCAATTGAAGCGGAGACGGTGAAGCGGAAGCTAGGCGGAGGTGGCGCAGCAGAGACGACGACGTCTGCGGTCATCAAGTTCTTCTCAGCCCCTCTTTCCCATGAACCTCGCCTGTCAAGCTCTCTCTCTCTCTGTGGTTTTGTTTTGTTTATGGTACGGGAAGGGTTGTGGTGAGCAGAGTTGGTGGTCGTGAGCTTGACGGCGCTGTGGTGGTGGTACGATGGTGGTGCTTACCGGAGAGTGAAGACAAAGCTTCGTGGTGGTGCTGCTGATGATGATGACGCTGTTTAGATATAGATTTAGGTTTAATTTGTTTTCGATAAAAAAAAAATAATAATTTGTTTTCTGTTTAGTGTTTTTTTTGCTTCTGTTTAGTGTTTTTTTTTTCAATTTTGGTTTACTTCTGTAAAACAATTTGAATATATAAATCAATTTTAATTTTATTATTCAGTTCTCAGATTAACTTTTGTTTTGATTTATTTGATTTAAAATTTTGATTTAATATGTAATTTATTTTTACAATATATTTTTTAATGTTTGTATCCACATAGCTACGGAAATTCATTAGCTAAATTGTCACTAACTAGCAAAAGAACAAACTGTAGCTAAGTTGTTGCTTTTGGCTACGAAAATTGTTTTAGCTAGTTTGTCGCTAATTGGTTACGAATTGGCTACGGAATGAGTTTAGCGTCGGTGCTGAAGCCAAAGAATTAATCTGTAACTATTTGTCGCCTTCTCAATTCTAGCTAGGGATTATGTCTAATAGCTACAAATCAATCCTTAGCTATATTAACAAATTCTTGTAGTGAATAGCATCAAATCACCTCTCGTATACGTAACTCCTTCAACTATATATATATATCAACAGAGATCAGTATATATCAACAGATAAGAAATATATAAAAAGATATATAATTCACCTTCGGATACGAGTCAGATTTTGATTCCAGCTTCAGCATATTTATCCATCATATCTTTCCCAGAGAGAATACTATTATCCCCGTACAGCTGTAGTGACAAATGACTATGGTAACCCTTATTCTCAAGAGCTCGTTTGCTTTTCTGATAAATGGATTTTGGATCGAGATATGCTTAGGGGTTATAGGAAATCGTCTACGTCCAAGAATACACTGGTGTTACCCGCTGCCAAAAAAAATAATCAAATCAAATCGTGTGTATAATTGATAAAAAATTTACTGTGACAGATCGATCAAATGAAATATAAGCACTATATAGACAAAAGGGAATATTCCGAGGAAATTCCGAGGAACACTTGATATCCTCGATCGATCGATGGGATAATCTCATCGATCGATCACATTGTTACGCTTTGGTCCATCTTAGTGATCGATCGATGTGTTTTTGGACATATATCCATTGATCGATCCGTTTAAAAAAAAATTGACGTTTTGAAACCCCAAACACTAGTTCCTCGGAATTCCCTCGGAATATTCCGAGAAAATTCCGAGTAAATAGGGTTTTTAAACCGAAAACAACGTTTTTACGGTTTGAATAACACCTATGTAACCCTTATTAAGTGTCTTACGTTCATTATGAAGTCAAAAATTTGTTTCTTACCCTATAATAAACACTTTTCCGATTGTATGAACGAAATCCCCACAACATAAGAGAAACACTTATACACTTTAATGAACGGTAAAGGGAATACTTACAATTCGTTTTGAAATTTGTTATTTCATGGTTTATGCTCATCTATACAAAGAATCCTCAATGGTATGCATTACAATTGTATAAGAAATGAAATACGGCAAAAAAAAATTGATGTTTTGAAACCCCAAACACTAGTTCCTCGGTATTTCCTCGGAATATTCTGAGGAAATTCCGAGGAACAATATAAATTAATAGAAATACATGCACAGGATATTCTTTTTCCTCGAATTAATGAAAATATTCCGAGGAAATTCCGACGGATATTTAAGTGGCCGTCGGAATTTTCTCGGAATATTTTCATTTAACCGGGCAAACAAGCCGCCAAATATTTCGGAAAAATTGAAACTGAAAATACTGATGGAATTCCAACGGAAAATATCTGTCGGACCTAAGGTTTTATAAACTCCAAAAGCATCTTCTTCCCCATTTCTCTCTTCTTCCTCTCCGGCAATCTCTCTCTCCTTCTGGCGTTCTCCACCTTCTCTCGCGATGAACTCTCCGGCGAATCCTTTCCATTCCCTTACAAATCATGTAAGGACCCTATCCCACTCTCTTAGGTCCTATTTGTTAGGTTTTTAAGTAGATTTGATGATTTTAGAAGGTTTTTGATAGATTTTTGTTAGGGTGATTGGGTAGGATTGTGATTTGTTGTGTAATAGGTTTAGAATTGTGATTTGGTTGTGTTGAATTGATTTAGAACTTTTTTTTATAAATTGTTCATTATTTTTGTATTTACAAAACGTTTTTTCTATATAAATTCGATTTTACAAAACGTTTTTTGTATATAAATTCGATTTTTGGATTTATAAAAGATGCTTTAATATTTTAAAATTAATTTTGTATTTATAAAACATTTTTTTTTTATTTATAAACACTATTTTTTTATTTTTGTATTTATAAAACCTATTTTTAAATATACAAACCGTTCTTTGTATATAAATTCGATTTTTGGATTTATAAAAGATGATTTCATATTTTAAAATTAATTTTGTATTTATAAAATATTTTTTTTATTTATAAACACTATTTTATTATTTTTTGTATTTATAAAAACTATTTTGTATTTATAAAAAGATGATTTCATATCTATAAAAATTTTTATATTTATAAATCTAATTTTGTATTTATAAAACATTTTTTTATTTATAAACACTATTTTATTATTTTTTGTATTTATAAAAAGATGATTTCATATTTATTAAAACTAATTTTGTATTTATAAAACATTTTTTTATTTATAAAAACTATTTTATTATTTTTTGTATTTTAAATATGTTTTCTATTTCAATTTTAATTTTATATTTTCGAATTTCAATTTAAAAAAAATAAATTTATAATTTTTTTTTTAATTTTGGAAATATTCCGAGGAAGTTTATCCCTCGGAATATTCCGACGACATCTTCCTCGGAATATTCCGAGGAATTTCCGACGACCTTGTGGTCCTTGGAAATTCCGAGGAAATAGGGTTTCCTCGGAATTCCGTCCGAGGAAAGATGAATTTCCGAGGAGTTATTTTCGAGGACTTTTTTCGTCGGTATGTCGTCGGAATAGCGTTATTCCGACGACGTACCGGCGATTTTTTCCCTCAGTATGCCGCTGTTTTCTTGTAGTGAATGGTGATTTCCGATTAGGAGTCCTTAAGAATAAAAAAATAGAATCGAACCAAAATCGAAAGGAACAAACTTGGGATTTTGAAACCCTAAATCGAATGGAGAAAATTTCGATTTTGAAACCGTAAGAACAAACAAGAACAACCCAAATCGTAAATCGAATGGAACTTAAATCGAAAGGAAGAAACTTGGGTTTTGAAAACCCATAAATCGATCGGAACCAAAATGGGTTTTGAACCCGTAAGAACAAATCGAATGAAACGAAGCAATCCCCAAATCCCCTAATCGTTTTATACCCAAATCGTTTTCAAACCCTAATTTTGAAACGAAACTATCCCCAAATCAATTGAATAAACAAAACCGAACCCTAGATTGAGAGGAAAACAAGATGCAAACTAATCTAAATCGATTAATCTAGAAGATAAGCCTTCTATTTACCTTGAGGATCCGAGGGAGACCAATCGCGATGGTGGGTCGAGAGAATCGCCGTCGAGAGTCGGGAAGATTTTTTTTTTCTTTGCTTCGGTCGAAATGACCCATTTTTTCCCCATACGAAACACAAAAGCGGCCCGGTCCACTCAAATTCGGACACGTAACACAAGGATCGAGTCCGTCAACCACCTAATTACGGACCAATCCTTACGTTTATTAAGCTTAATATTATTATTATATTAAACTAATGGGACCATTAAGCGCTAAGGATTCGGGGTCATCCCCGGTTGCGCATGCTCTTACGGATGATGAAAGGCGTTTTGTAAATTAGTGTTATGGCTGTGATTGTTTACAACTGTTGTGATTGTGGCTTTTAAAAATATTTCTTTAAAAACCTTAGGCTTTAGTAAGTTGACACTTTTAAAAAAAGTGTTTCAATATTATATTCTTTTATTGTATTGTATATGTATTACTCTAGTTTTATTACTCTACGTAATTTCTATATATTTGGGTAATTTATATAAATAAAATAGTTGTTAAAAAACTTTTAAAAAGTCTATAGACACTAAATGCTGGTTTTTGCAAAACTTATATGTAACAAGAAGAAATTTAATAAAAATTACTTTAGAACAAAGAAAAATCATAAAAACATGATTGGCTGGCTAAATCTTAGCTGTAAAAGCTTTACAAAGAGTAAAAGTCTCAACAGTCTAATTCACAATCGGAACCAATACTTGTGCTGAGACTTCTGTGTCTATTACAAAGAGAGTGTCTTTTTGGCTGGGACTGCTAGATATGCCCAGTTGTCCTAATCGTTGTGTCCTATGAAGTTAATTTTGTTCGGGTGTTGGTTCAGTTCTTTTTCTGTTTAACACTAGTACATGGGTGAAATACAGTTTTAAGATACAAATCTGACAGTACAGCAAGAGATTGGAACCAAACCTAACAAAGGGAGACTACTAGCAACAACTAAAACATACAAGCAGAGATTGGAACCAAACCTAACATTTGATAAACAAAAAACAAACAAACAGAAGATGATGGTCAAACTGAAACATCAAAGCAACAAACACCTTGAGAGCCGTTGACAGAAAATCACCAAATTTCGAAGATGACTAACTTTTTTTTTTTTTTTGACTAACTCCTTCTACAGTGAATAGCACATGAAAATTACAAAGAAGATAGTTTTAATAACCAGCAAGAAAGACTGGAAGGGCGAAGTCGACAAAGAAGTGATATGGGAATGTCAAAAAGAAGCCATATGAGAAGCGAGATTCCGATCAGATCTCAAAGAAGAATACAAGGAGCGAGTTAATATCCGAACAGATCTACTCACAAGGATGAGACTAGAATTTGATCGAAACTAGAATGGATCCAAAGAAACATACAAGCTATTGTTGGACCCAATTTCGGTCAATCCAATAATGGGCCACGATCGCGGATATGAGCCGTAAAGAGCTGAAGCCCATAGCGAATATACGAGCTCGAGACGGAGACTTCGAGGGCCCAGAGGTCGCGGAACAAGATACGGAGATCGCGGAGCGGTTACAGAGATCACGAAGTCGACCTACTGTAAAGAGAGGAGAACATACATGACCTACTGTAAAGAGAGGAGAACATACATGGAGGGACACACGTTGAAAACCCTAGAGAGAACTACACCCACACTTCGACCTTGTTTTCATCCATCTTTAGATCTTTTCTCTTAGCGATCTCGTTGTAACGTTCGATCTTATTCTGCTCATTGTATTCGATCTTATTCATCAATAAAAGTCTATTTTTTTGCCTACCGGAAACTGATTAGATCGTTGTGTTCGAAAGATATCGTTGCTTACATCATTTATCTTCATTTGATTAAACTTCCGATCACTATCAAATTCTTAGTGTAGATTTTAGGATCTATGGCCGGACATCCAACGACCAAGATGATGATCGCGTCTTGTAATTAAACCTTACAGAGATTAAAACTGTGCTAGCTAAAAATGGTTTATGTTAGCTAATTTTGCATGTGCCATGTCAACATGTACTTAGAGATGTCAATTGGACACACTGTCTATTGGTTACCGATGTCCAAGTCCATTTGAACTAACCAAATTAGACCAATAAATAAAGCTGTCCAGTTGGTCGAAACCCAATAAACTCCAAATCCAATGGGCTTAAACCAAATGGACATGGGCGGCCCAATGTATAAAAAATCCTAGGGTTTCCAATGAAAATCACTCTCTTTTTTTGGCTCTCGTCTCTGCGACTCTCATCTCTGATTCCCGTTCTCTCTCGATGAAGTCGACTCACGGCGACTCTCCGTTCTCTCTCCCCTCGGCGTCTTAATCCTCTCTCTCTCTCTCTCGCGAGTCGCGACTCTGATTGTGTACAGCTTCTCAGTGACTCTCTCTCTCTCGGCGTCTCGATCCGCCTCTCTCTCTCTCGGCGTCTCGATCATCTCTCTCTCTTTCTCGTGAGTGTGATATGAATCTATAAAATGTTTGATGCCTTGTTGAGTAGTGTTTTATACATTGAACTGATGTTTGTATGATATGTACTGTCATGTTACTTTGTTTGAACTGATGTTAGTGTCATGTTTAAACCAATGTATTTTACTATCTGCTTGTGTGATAACTTATGTGTTTTAATTTGATAGGAGAGGCTGAGAAGATAAAGAAGAGAAGGGCAATCAAAACTTATGCTTTGGATTTTTTATTTTTATGTATGAACCATTATGTATGAAATAATATATGAATTTTCTATGCTTTGGATATGTAAAACTTATGAAACTTAATGTGTAAAACTTGAAATTTATGTTTTTTATGGATGTTTCACAAAAAAAATGTTTTTTTTATGGATTTAGCATATTAAAGCAGAAATTGTATTTGGGCTTTGTGGAATGCCCATTTGGACTTGGGCCAATTTGGTCTGGACAATTTGGTCTGGTACAATTTGAGCTTAAAAAAATAATGTCCATTTGGACTGTTGTGTCCATTTGGACAACCCATTTGGACTTGGGCAGCCCAATTGACATCTCTACATGTACTCAGAGTTTAATCACATGTGGAAATTAATCACATTTGACACATCAATACATGTCATCGTAGCCATGTCATATTTTAGAACTGATCAAATCATAATGCTTTTATGTGAACGTATTTTTAATTAATAGTACGATGCTAATTTATTTTGTCTAAATTAAAATTACTACTGTATTAGCTTAGTCATACTTTATATGAAAACATGAAAAGTTTTATATGAATATTTTATTTCTTTGGATATATGATTTAGCTTCCACGCATGTGTCGCCTTTCTATAAGGAAATGGTCCAGAAAGTTGGATATATATAGCTGTCGTATGAATGATGA
The DNA here is from genome assembly GCF_020379485.1 of Brassica napus. NCBI lineage: Eukaryota > Viridiplantae > Streptophyta > Magnoliopsida > Brassicales > Brassicaceae > Brassica > Brassica napus. The sequence continues at coordinate 30,115,333 of NC_063446.1, forward strand.
TTTTGATAATACATATTGATCTTAAGTAAAATAATGAAAATAATATTTTGGCTCTGTGTGGGTGGCCATACATACAGCTGCGGCTCGAGAGTCTCCTCAACATCCTCCTGTAATACAGGTCTTCTTGCTCATTTGACTTCTATTATCCTTGTTATATGTCAAACTTCTAATTTCTCAACTAATTCATCACTTAACAATTAACATAAACCCATATTGACATGACTATGATGATATGTATTGATGTATTGCATTGATGATCAATCATGACATCATGTATTCATTTTAGTAGTGTAACAAAGTGGAATTAATTTGACGGCATGAAACCATACGTGTCGGAACAGAACAAAACGACAGAAGTTAATGAAAAAATAGATAGAAGTCAAGGCAATTCTAATATTTCATGTTTCATTACTTAATTATTTAGTAGAAAATAAATAAAAGGAAATGATATAGATCGATTGAATGCATATTATTAGCAGCCTTCCACTGAAGATGATGCCAACTAAATACATACGTGCTTCACTTTGAGGCCAGCTCATATCTCATCTCTAAGTGGTGAACAGAGGTCGAAACTATAAGTTTGCGTAAAGGGAGGGAGCATAGCTAATCTCAGACCCCACCTTGGTATCCAATGGCAGCCACTAACCTCTAGCGTCCACGGTGTTTCACAATTATTCCGGTAACATAAAATATCAATCCTTGTCACGTATATTTTTTTTTGTTCACCTAATAATTCATTCAAAAGGGTTAAACCGGGTTCGGTACAAAACCACTAAAAGCTTGTTTAGCGAAACCGTCTTCCCAGACAAGGTTCTCACGATGACGAAATCGAAAGCAAATATCATCAAAGTACGAAGCAAGCAAATGGATATCAGAAATAGTTCCATGAAGACCGGAGAAATCCTTGTCACGTATCTACCGACTACAAATTTTAGCTGAATAAATATCATTTATGATCTAAACAAATGTTTGTTTTGATGATCTGAATAAATGATTTCTATTATAGTGTGAGGATAAATGGTTTGATCATTTCCTTGTATCCAATTAGTACAAACCCCATAAAAAATCATTTTTTTATCCGACGATTGCATGAATCATACACGTACTACAATTTGGAAACGTTTGACAAAATGTTCAAAAAAACGTTTCCAAGAAAAGAAAGAAAGATAGTTGAAACTGATGATTGAAATGTTTGGCTTTGAACCTAAAACCAGAGTGTCTGTTTTACTTCTCTCTCTATCAAATTCGATCAAAGAGTTTGAGAATCCAATCTAAACTCAAATGGATCCGTGCTCTTTCGTACGGATCATAGTCGGAAACTTGGCCGTTAGGTTTCCGGCTTCTTCGTCTTCCGAACCGTCTGTTTCAGCTCCAAATTGCTACTGCAAAATCAGATTCAAGAACTTTCCTCGCCAGATCATTTCTGTTCCGGTTATCTTCCAAACCGAATCTGAATCCGAGAGTCGTTCCTCCAGTACTGTCGCTGCTTGCTTCAGTTTAAGCAAAGCTCAGATAGATGCTTCTTTGAAGAAGACTAAGTTCAGCGTCCTCTCCGTCGAGACTTATTTACGCGGTGATGTCGTTAGCGGCGCGTCGTGTGGACTCGCTCCCGCGAGTGAGAAGTTACTCGGACGATTCGAGGTTTCGCTGGATTTGAAAGCGGCGGAGACGAAAACGTGTGCGGCACACAAGGGATGGGTTGCCTTGAGATCCAAGAAAGGGAGGAATAAAGCTGAATCCGATCCGGAGCTCCATGTTAGCGTACGGGTTGAACCCGACCCGAGATTCGTGTTTCAATTCGACGGCGAGCCGGAGTGCAGCCCTCAGGTTTTCCAAGTACAAGGAAACACGAAACAAGCGGTGTTCACTTGCAAGTTCGCCGCGAGGAGTTGCATATCGTCGGAAAAGGAACAACAGTCCAAAGAGAGAAAAGGTTGGTCCATAACGGTTCATGGTCTCTCCGGCTCACCGATAGCGATGGCTTCCATGCTCACACCTTTCGTTCCATCACCCGGCTCGAACCGCGTGACCAAATCAAGTCCCGGCGCGTGGCTTATTCTCCGACCCGACGGTTGCACGTGGAAGCCATGGGGACGGCTAGAAGCATGGCGTGAAGCTGGTTACTCCGAGAAACTCGGTTACAGCTTCGAGCTCTTACAAGACGGAGTCGCCACTGCCGTCTCCGCTTCCTCATCAATCAGTTTGAAAAATGGCGGGAGTTTTGTAATAGACGTTACCGGCGGGACAACCACGGCGGTCTCTACGCCGACAACGAGTCCTTATGGAAGCTGTGATCTCGGGTCTAGATCTAGCTCCGGGTCGAGATCAGGATCCGGGTCGGATTTTGGATACCTACTGCCGCAGCATCCGGCGCAAAACAGAGGGTTTGTTATGTCGGCTTCGGTGGAAGGAGTTGGGAAACGGAGCAAACCAGAGTTGGAAGTCGGTGTGACGCACGTAACATGCACGGAGGATGCAGCAGCGCACGTGCTGTTAGCTGCGGCGGTAGATCTCAGTTTGGACGCTTGCAAGCTGTTTTCTCATAAGCTAAGGAAAGAGTTAAGACAGCAAAGCCAGCTTGGTGTCGTTTGACGTTTGACCAATTCATGAATTGTCTTCTAGAAAATGTTTATTTATTTATTTTTTAGGTAGCGTTAAGGACTTTAGAGCAGTATTACTGGGAGTCTAGAGTCTAAAATAAAGCAAGATAGAAATGACAGAGAGGAGAGAGGTAAGACCATCATTGACCGTAGAGGGCTCTTAGGTTTTTTTTTTGTCTGATTTTTAAAAAAATTAAAAATGAACCAATCGCGTATCGTCACGTGTCAGTGGGGTCCGCGAAAAGTGACAAAATCCTCCCGAACTCGCTTCTTACGGAAGAGGTAGAAGAGGCAGTCCTAAAAATAACGGTGGTACCCACATAATTTTAAATTTTACTTTTTTTTTAAGGAGCAGTTTTAAGACGCGCCGTTGTTGATGCTCTGAGAAGCATATGGTTATGAAAAGCCGTAGGCTAATGGTAAAGAAACCCATTTAATACATGTCATTCTTTTATTGGTTTAAAAACTAAAGCAAAGTTGAAAAATTAAGAAAACAATTTTCTTTTGGTTGAGAGATTTTAGACGATGTGCATGCTCTTAGCCAGCCAATTAAAATTGTTTGTATATTTCATGTACAGCTAAGAAATGACAGTGACAACTTCTTATCTCATTATCCGATCCTTTTTAACTTCTTATAAACAAAAAAAAACTATAAAAGTAATTCATTTTATATCATTGAAAAATCATTAATATGGTTTTTCTCCATTGTAATTACCAGGAGGATCATAGTTGCATGTAATAAAAGTACCACCACTGTTACACACCACTTTAGAGGAGAGAGGTAAGACCATCATTGACCGTAGAGGGCTCTTAGGTTTTTTTTTTGGTTTGATTTAAAAAAAAAAATTAAAAACGAACTAATCGCGGACCGCCACGTGTCAGTTGGATCTGCGAAAAATGGCAAAATCCTCCCAAACTCGCTTCTTACGGAAGAGGTAGAAGAGGCAGTCCTAAAATTAACGGTGGTACCCACATAATTTTAAATTTTACTTTTTCTTAAGGAGCAGTTTTAAGACGCGTCGTTGTTGATGCTCTGAGAAGCGTATGGTTATGAAAAGCCGTAGGCGAATGGTAAAGAAACCCATTTAATACATGTCATTCTTTTATTGGTTTAAAAACTAAAGCAAAGTTGAAAAATTAAGAAAACAATTTTCTTTTGGTTGAGAGATTTTAGACGGTCGATGTGCATGCTCTTAGCCAGCCAACTAAAATTGTTTGTATATTTCATGTACAGCTAAGAAATGACAGTAACAACTTCTTATCTCATTATCCGATCCTTTTTAACTTCTTATAAACAAAAAAAAAAACTATAAAAGTAATTCATTTTATATCATTGAAAAATCATTAATATGGTTTTTCTCCATTGTAATTACCAGGAGGATCATAGTTGCATGTAATAAAAGTACCACCACTGTTACACACCACTTTAGAGGAGAGAGGTAAGACCATCATTGACCGTAGAGGGCTCTTAGGTTTTTTTTGTCTGATTAAAAAAAAAAATTAAAAACAAACCAATCGCGGACCGCCACGTATCAGTGGGGTCCGCCAAAAGTGGCAAAATCCTCTCAAACTCGCTTCTTACGGAAGAGGTAGAAGAGGCAGTCCTAAAAATAACGGTGGTATCCACATAATTTTAAATTTTTTTTTTTTTAAAGGAGCAGTTTTAAGACACGCCGTTGTTGATGCTCTGAGAAGCGTATGGTTATGAAAAGTCGTAGGCGAATGGTAAAGAAACCCATTTAATACATGTCATTCTTTAATTGGTTTAAAAACTAAAGCAAAGTTGAAAAATTAAGAAAACAATTTTCGTTTGGTTGAGAGATTTTAGACGGTCGATGTGCATGCTCTTAGCCAGCCAACTAAAATTGTTTGTATATTTCATGTACAGCTAAGAAATGACAGTAACAACTTCTTATCTCATTATCCGATCCTTTTTAACTTCTTATAAACAAAAAAAAACTATAAAAGTAATTCATTTTATATCATTGAAAAATCATTAATATGGTTTTTCTCCATTGTAATTACCAGGAGGATCATAGTTGCATGTAATAAAAGTACCACCACTGTTACACACCACTTTAGCACATCCCAATCGAAGAGAGTTTCTCCAAACCACTTGTGTGTAATGCAGACAAGTGCCACCGTTTGGATCATTACAAGTGTTGCTATCGTAGTCGTAGTACTTCTTCTCGTCGATCCACATTTCCGAAGCATCCTCAGCCGACATATCTCCGCTACTCCATGCTATGTTCTCTCCAAAAGGTCCATTCGAATGGACCATGGCACAGTCACTGACTCTCTGGTTTGCATAGCTCGAGGCATAAGCAGCGACCTCATCGCTCCAAACCAATGGCTCTACCCCAACCTCGTGCCGGGCTTCGTTATGTGCCTCTAGGAATTCTTGTTTCCAGTCTTGGGCTAAAGATGGAAGAATGAAATTACAGGAAAGAGCGATTGCAAATAGTAATAAGATGCTGGGTTTGAGTCTTTTGACTAGAGACATTGTTCATTACAAGTTGATTACGTGATGGTGATGAAGCTTTAGGAGTTCATAAGTAGTATTTATATTTCATATTTTGGAATAGTTAACAACTTTGGTTTGTAACAAAAGGAAACAAATCTTTCTCAAAAGAAAACAAAGGAAACAAATTGCTGTTATTTTTCCAAAATTAAAAGAGGACAGTATAGTAACATACTCTCTATATAAGAAAGATAACTAGTCAACGGTACATTCTATTCTTAGTATTCCTTTGATTTTACTGATTCTGGGGGATTTGAATCTTATGTACACGTATCTCTTGATAATGATTGAAAATTTGAATGCTTATATTTTCTTATTATGGAAAATAATCACAAATTAAAATTTAATTTCCAATTCAGTTAGATTTTTTTAGTGATATTTTATTTTTGTTGTATGACAGCCACCTTGCTTTTATAACTTTGTCCAATACAAAGCACAAGACATTTTATGGCCCTTAATATGGTTTTTTTCATCTATCTGGAGGATGGAACTTAGTACTATCCGAGTTCTATGGTTCTTTGTCTATTGACAGTAAACCCTAAAACCGAACTTCTTCGTATGATCGTATCTATGTGGGGATTTGAACTCAAGACCATTCAAGTTTCTTGCTTCTCAAGCTTCGAATTCCTTGCACATCAATCTAGAGTAATGAAACTTGTCTTAGTTACATATAATTTGGATGTTGTCCCCACAATACGCATATAATGTGAACGAGAAGAGGGATTTCGGGGTGGTGCTAATGAAGTTGGTGACAGGGAAGAAGCAGGTGGAGGAAGAGCTCGGCACGAATAGAGACATCTTCATGATGAGATTACTGAAGTTTTGTAGTTCATAGATTGGATAACCCAATTAAAGGACTTATTGTACAACAATCTCATGCCCAATAATATAAAAAGTTCTCAATAGTTTTAAATATGTACAGCTCAATTCTTAGAAGACAGGTGTATTTCTAAGAACAGAGTCACATACAAGAGTTTTTGTATTATCAAATCATTGTCCAAATTTAATAGCCAAAGGTAGCTAACCTTTGTACAATAATATAGGAAATAAACAGGATAATCTCAGAACGACAGTTTGGCCGAGTGGTCTAAGGCGCCAGATTTAGGCTCTGGTCCGAAAGGGCGTGGGTTCAAATCCCACAGCTGTCAAATTTTTATTTTTTCTCCCGTTTTGGTTATCAGTTTTAAGTTCTTAACTCTCTATTCAGGGGTTTCCTTCCAATTTTCACAAAGGAAATGTTGGCATTTTCCTCATTGACGGTATATTCGCTTTCCTTCGATAGAGCGGAGTATTAATGTGGAAATAAATTAAAAATTAGAACAAAAGGAGTGGTGGATTGTGATACATGAGAAAGAGACCGAAAGTCCATGAATAATTTAGCACTTAGACCACTAATTTAGCACTTAGACCACCCGCAACGCGGGATCTTAGTTGTTTCTTACCACTAATCCTTATACAAAATAGATTAAGATAATATTATAAAATTTTCGTAAGCTAAGAAAGCGTCCTTAATTAAGGAGTTTAAAGACTTGGTCCTAGATGACTTGGCAACGTCCGATTGGTGCGGGTTAAGGTTGTGTCTCGTAAGGGAAAAAAAGTATTATACTCGCGACAATAACGGAAAAAAACCTCTTCCGGCGAAACGAAAGGCGATTCTGCGATCCTCGTTGTTGAAGGTATATCAGAGCGTTTTAGTTCATTATTTTTGCATTTGGAGTTGATGCATGTTGATTTCATCAGTTTTAGGGTTCGATTGTGGGGTTTAAATAGATTTAGGGTTTCAAATCGAATTGGGGGTTTAAATCGAATTAGGGTTTTCGTCTGGGTTTACTATTTTCTTCTTTTTGATTCGCTTCTTTGTTGTTTTCGTCGCGATTAAGGGTTTGGGATTGAGTTCTAAATCGATTTAGGGTTTTCGTCTGGGTTTGCTAATTTGGGGCTTTTGATTCGCTTATATGTTTGCATGGGGTTACAATCCAGTTTGTAGAAACGATTTGACTTTAGCTATCCTTATAGCGATATAGAGAATCTGATAAGTTTTTTGTTCTTGCATGTTCTGAAATGGAGGAAGAACAGCGAGATATGAAAGCACACAAAGCATACTGCGACATGCTTGATTTCGTTGCAAATGCGCAACAGGGGATTCCCAAACTATACCCTTGTGGATCAATCACGAAGAAATTCGTAGACGAAGAGGATACATATGACTACCTCCCTAGGAAAAGATACTTCATCTGCAAAGACTACCAGGTTTGAAGTATTCTGTCTCTTATTATCGATCTTGTTCTTCCATATTGATTTGCTGTTTGACAAAGCTTTTTCTGTTTTGGCAGAATGACGGGTTGCATTTCAGGCAACCATGGGTGTGCAACAAGAGGTTGAGAGGCTCAAAGAATAGGTTCACGAGCATGAGAACCTTCTGAGAGAGTGCCAGGCACTTAAGGTGAGTTTATATCTTATCAGTATCATAACATTGGTAGTTGTTTGTACTATCTTTCTAACCTATTGATTGGTTTCTTTGATGTCTGTTCATGCCCAGGTGAGGATGCTGCTTATGCGTGTGTCTGAATTTGAGAGAGTCCTCTGAGGTTAGTGCATAAACTTACCCGTCTTATCTTCCTTGTTTGAACTCTTTAACTCTCTAGTTCAAACTTACCCATCTTATCTTCCTTGTTGGAACTCTTTAACTCTCTAGTTCAAACTTACCAGTTTGACTTCAAACGGATTTTAGTCTGTAACTTTGTAGTTTGAAAACAATAACTTCTGCAGTTTGAACTGGTTAACTTTGTAGTTTGAATTCCAAAGTGAAATGATAGGTTATAAATGCACACTAAACCACCGTTAAATTGTGCCCAACTGCTTCTTTCAGACTAAAACTTCATTAAATTGTCTCTAGCTGTTCTGATATGACAGTTTTCTACTAGGATTCAATAGAGTTGAATATAGAATCCATTATTTAATCCTCTCCGTTTCTACTAGAGAAACACAGAGACTTCTTCCTAAATGGCAAACTCCTCTAGTTTTGTTAACCTATTAGCCAGCCAAGGGCCAGTTGACCTTGACTCATCAGAACCTCTTTGGTTTAGCAGCCAATGTCCTGATGAGTATAGTGTCAAAGAGAGGAGAAAATGGTCACCCAAGAGGATATAATCCTCATTGGTGCTTGGCTCAACACCAGCAAAGATCCAATAGTGAGTAATGAACAAAAAGCTGGTGCCTTCTGGAAGAAGATTGTAGAGTACTACAACTCCAGTCCTCTCCTGGTTGGGACAACCCCAAGAGAACATGGGCAATGCAAGCAAAGATGGGCTAGGATCAATGATTTGGTCTGTAAGTTTGTTGGCTGCTACGAGATGGCACTGAGGGAGCAGAGAAGCGGGCAAAATGACAACGATGTGATGAAGGCTGCCTTGGATATCTTCCACAGTGACCAGAACATGAAGTTCAACTTGGAACATGCGTGGAGGGAGCTTAGGCATGATGTGAAATGGTGCTCCACCTATCTGGAGAAGGACTGTGCTAAGGAAAAACACAAACCAGTGGATTCTGTTGATTGTCAAGGGGCAGTGCCAGAGCCAGAAGAGAGACTAATAGGGCTTAAGGCTGCTAAGTCTGCTAGCAAGAGGAAGAAAACTGGAAAAGAAGAAGAATTGACAAAGCTAGAAGGAATGTTGGAGATCAAAAAACAAATCTCAAAGCAAAGTTTGCTAGACCGTTTGCTTGCAAAGCCCGAGCCACTCTTTGAGATGGAATTAGCTCTCAAAATGAAACTTATGTCTGAAATGTTGTGTGATGATTGATGGTTTGTTAGCTCTAACTTTAGTGATGTTTGCATTAGAAATGTGTGTAATTGTTGTAATTAGAGAGTTTAGAGACTGAATATTTATGTGTTATTAATGATCAATAGAGGTTCCTTTATATAAGGATTACAAGATAAAGAGAAATGAAAAGTATCCAAAACCTAAACTCACTAGGATTAGGAAAACTACTAATACATAATAATGGAAATATTACATCTACTAGAAAAAGGAAAGAGTTTCCTTTTCTCCAAGCTTTGTGGCCGTCTCTCTCTCTCCTCTCTCTAGGGCTTCGGCCGTCTCTCCATCTTCTAGGTATTGGGCCGGTCTTGGACCGGGCTTGGTTAATGGCAATCCACTCCATGATTTATAACACACCCCCTTGGATGCCATAACCATACATGATTTGTAGTACGCTTCATGTTGCCTCATTAAAACCTTATCAGGAAAACCCAGTGGGACAAAACCATGATGAAGGAAAAATAGTACAACACGCACTACTCCCCCTGATGTGAACATCAGTGTTGGTTTCTACATTCTACGCATCTGGTGCGTGATCTTTCATGTATATGTAGGAAGGGAGCAATCGGCCAAGTTCATTACTAAGCTGTATCTAGACCACTTCGACCTCTTAGGTCGTTTCTCATGTCTCTTGACATCGAGTGTCCCGGTAAAGCATGCGTGCTAAATAATGTGAACCATATTGTTCTCGGGGATCACTATTGGGTCTTTGCAAATCATGTTTGCATGTGTCCATAATCTAGACGTGATCGTCTACTGCCAAACTCTTTACTTTGATCGGACAAAATAAGTACTTATGGACAATGTACTAGACATGGTTATCATGAACCTATGTTTCGATCTGGCCGATCCATGTCTGGGTCATAGACCTCATCTATACATGTCCACTACTTGTCTCATGAGTGTTCAAGATCAATGATCATTGATGTGAGTTTATAATCTCTTATTACGGCTCTGCGGCCGAAACACTCTCATTGATGTGGACATCGATTTCTTTGCCTTAGGTAATGCCGTATTCATTATTCTTTGCATTCCTATCTTAATATATGATGATGGCGTCTCATGACCTCAGTTGCTGTGGATCATATCACACGCTAAGTATATATTATTAGGTCATGGATTTCGGTTCTCTCAAGCTTATGGAATACAATACATTTGTATCCGGTTGATCTTTTGTCTCTACTAGACCGTGATCAAGAATAAGGGCCAGACGCCTTTTAGTCTTAAAAGCCGGACGCGTCTAGTAAAAGAGCCAGACGTTCTTTGCTGAAGAGCCGGACGCCCTTAGACGGACAGAGTCGGACATCTTTAGTTTGAAGGGCCGGGGCCGGACGCTTTTGGTCGGACACCCACATAGTTTTATTCTATGCCTACTAACCTCTTTAAGGTTTCGTATAATCACAAGGAATTTCAAATATATGGACTGTATTGGATTGTCTTTTATACAACTCCAAGATCAATGATCATGCGTGATCACTTTCTTTTACATACTATATGCAGCTGCTTTATGTTTCAGTCCATGAATCAGCTTAGGAACGAAGCTATTTTTTCATCTTATCCAGTGATCCCTATGCTGCTTACTACATCATTTGTATCTAATTTCTTTCTTATGACCAGACCATTTTCAATTTCGAAAATCTGTAGCAGCATCCACCACATAGGAGTTTATCTCCTTATAATTTGTTCCTTTGATCTCTGTGAGTACCTTGTGTAACAAGCTATAATCAAATGCTGTTAGTAGGAAAACATGAACACCTTTACATCATGTACATCACTCACGGTTTCTTTACTTCTCACAAGATCCATCTATTTCACTGGTTGATCAGATGGCGTTTCTGTATATGTATATGGCCAATACACCCATCTCTCTTTTAGATACTTTGAACCTCCACGTTTTATCTTTTCAAATCTCTATGATCTTTTATGATTGTATGAGTACTCTTTCGTGGGTTCATGATCCTCGTTCATCTCTTTGTGTTCAAGTGCTATAACTTTATGTATCTTTATACAAATGTGTGTGTGTGTGTGTGTCGACACTTTCATGTGGTTCCATTATGTTCCAAACATGATCTGACCACTTTGAGATTTCATTATCCAGGACCTTTGTTACCTAGTAGCTTGGCGTCTCAAGACTACATGGTTTGGTACCTTAGATGTGTAGCTGCGCAGCCTTTTCTCAATGTCTGGTATGGTTTCTCTTATAATCTCGGATCTGCATTCTATGCACCATTTTTCTATCCGAGATTCCTTTATCTTTATGGAACACTTGGTATATCTTGTATAGACTCTATAGCAACTTGATTATGTCTCTTCTAGGACATTCATTTGGTGCTAAGCTGGTTATTCATTTCTCGGGTTAGTGTCTGGCATTTGGATTAGCTTCTCAATTAGTTAGCTTTATATAATCTTTCTTTGGACGTCTTAAATTATAATCTCTAGTCCGATGATCTTTGCCAAGACAATGATGGTTAAAACCATTCTTATCATTCTTTTACCTTTTAATCTCTCTTTGTCCAGCTTATAATCTTTCTCCTTTAATATTGAATATCCGGATTCATTTGTTTCATGCAATCCGTACCTGGCCACTATTTTAATCACCCATGTTTTGGCTCACGGTCCTTTTGATTTCGTGGAGAAGATCTTATTCTTATATATTCCCAATCCTCTTCTGAGGTTCCATCTTAGACGGCACATGTATGTATGTGGTGGTTTATTCAAAATCTCTTAAGATGGTGTATGTCTAGTTTTATGACCCGTATTCAATCTGAGATGGGAATATCTATGCTTACTTATATGGCCTGATGCATATGATCATATTATCATTCTATACATGTAAAACATAATGTCTCCAAACTTATAGACTTTAGAATCTTAGTCTTATAGATAATGACTTACATGGCCGAACCTTTTATTGGTAATGGCTTACTTGGCCGAACCTTTATAGGTAATGGAACGTGTGCGGCCAAGCCTGCACTATGCAGACAAGTCACGACCAAGTCACGGCCGAGCCGTTTATTCTCATGGTCTCTTCAGCCAGGTAATGGCCCCATTGGTTTGGCCGTTTGTATCATGGCCTCTACGGCCCAGGAATGGTCCTTTATGGCCGAGTAATGGCCGAGCCATATAACATGGTCTTAGACCATAGTGGTACACGAACTTGTAGTATTGATCATGGGTTTATCCTCTCTCCCCCTCATGACCATACTATAAGGTCGTGGTGCTTGGGACAATTAAGCCTAATGAGTTTCCCTTTGTGTACATGTTTCACAACGTGAGATATTTTACGGGATAATTCTGTGCCTTTCCAATCTTTGCATCAGGTAACAACTTTAGGATGGCTAATCCTATCATGACATATAGTGTAAAATTTCGTGGTGTTATCTCAATATGGTTACCACATCTCTTGCCTCTTTATCATACTGATCTGTAGCATAGTTTTGATCAGTAGAGATCATCGGTATAGTCTCGACCACTTTCTTTCAAGGTCTTAGGCGTTTTTCTTCTTAAAATCTAAAGGAACTTGTTTCCTTCCTTACCCATTGTTTCTACTTGGAAACCATACATTATAACTTCAATGGGTCACATGTTCTTTTGGGTGTGTATAATGCCTTTTAAGGCAATGCCTTAGCCATAGTTTCTTTACTATGCTTACTATACCCATTCATGATTTCTTACTTGGTTTTATTCCCTTTAGGCAACTCTTTAAAATCATTTATATGTTCAAGTAAGATCAGACAAGATAATGAATTCAAAATCAATTCTTATTATATATATATAAAATGGTGAAACATCAAAGCAAAACATAAAGCTATAAGACAAGTCGTATCGAAATTTAGTCCTTGACTCAATCAGAAGTCTCAAAGTCCATCTGGTCATCTTTAGCAATGTTGGAATCATTATCGGCCTCATATCCGGAATCGTGAACCATGTGAGCCTCCGGGTTCTTGTTCTTCAGACTTTCTTGGTAGAGCTCACATAGGTGCTTAGGGGTTCTACAGTTCTTGGCCCAATGGTTTCCCATTCCACATCTGTGACAAACGGATTTGGTCGAGTAAGACGGTGTGGATATGCCGCCTCGACCACGGCCATAACTATCTCGGCCACGGCCATAATTGGAACCACGACCACGGTTATTGTGGTTTCCTTTCCGGCCGGTCAAGTAGTTGTCTCAGCTGTTCGAGTAATTGTCACTGCCACGCCCCTTGTAACTACCACGGCCATTGTCATGTGATCTCTTATTGTTTTGGACGTAATTGCACTCGTTGGGTTCTTTCTTTTCAACCTCATTACCTTCCGGTAATGGTGCTGTTCCAACAGGTCTAGCTTCACTGTTCTTCATCAGGAGCTCATTGTTTGCCTCGGCCAGAAGTAGGCACGAGATCAGATCAGTATATGTGGCGAAGCCTTTCATTCTGTACTGCTGTTGCAGTATCACATTCGATGAATGGAATGTAGAGTAAGTCTTCTCAAGTAACTCTTCTTCGGTTACTACTTCACCACAAAGTCTCAACATCGAGACCATCTTAAATAAGACTGAATTGTACTCATCCACCGATGTATAATCTAAGAATCTAAGATTCTTCCAGTCGTTTCTAGCCTTTGGAAGTAACACCGTTTTCTGGTGATCATATCTATGCTGTAAAGCATCCCAAAGTTCTAGTGGATTTTCCATCGTGATGTACTGATCTTTTAGACCTTCAATGAGGTGATGGCGTATAATACTTATAGCCATGTACCGATTCTTATCGGTCTCATTGTTGCCCTTGATGATAGTATCACCAAGTCCCTTTGACCTTAGACTGATCTTTGTATCTAGCGCCCACTGCAAGTAGTTATCTCCGGAGAGATTAAGGGCTGCATAGTCTCTGTTTGAGATTTTCGACATCTAAATCACATCATCATTCAAAATTAAGTCTCACAATGTGATCATGTGGCCGCAAGATAATCGACAAGCTCGGCCACAAACATGTCTTACGCATTTATGAAAATCACGCAATCTAATCGACCATGGTGCAAAACAATCATCAAGCCACACGGCCATGTAGTTCTAGTTAATGCAAACGGTTTCAAGATTTTATAAACTACATGCTAGTCGATTCCTTTTAAACAGTATGAATGCAATCCATATTCAGATTCATATGTATGCAAATAATCTTAATCAATTCTAGCGTTTCGGTTTAAACATTAGTAGGATTCGATTTTAAGATTAAGGTTTCAAAGCCTTTAAGAATATAAATCGAGATTAAGTGTTTTTTAAACATTTAAACATTCAAGCAATTCAGATTCGAGTTTAAACAATCATAGCAATATTTCTAGGTGATCAAATAAAACAATCAAGTTTCAAATCAAACAATTAAAACCGATTTTCCAATTTAGGGTTTTAGGGTTTTCGAAACTTTGATCTTTGATCAAGGGAATTTGATTTGAGATTCAAAATCATTAAGACTTTGATTTTATTTGATCAATGGATCAATCTCGAATTATGGTTTAGGAGATCAGACTTATTCGAGCTCCGATTTACTCTTTAGGATCTGATCTATTTTTTCTATGGCTTTCATCTTTAGAGTTCTGATTTTAGAGTTCAATCTTTACAAAACAACCAGGTTCGATTCATGTTCTCAGAATTTGAATTACCTTTGTTTTGCAGGTCTGAACCGGACCACCAAAGATTAGAGACGAGCTGAGACGAACGGACGCGGGACGGCTCCTATCGGGTCGTGTTGCCAAGAGCTATCGCGAGCTTGTTTCTTCTCGCGGACGGTTGCGTCTGGTCGGGGATTTGGTATGAGCTGGACGCAAGCTGAGCTGAGGCTGAGGACGTTGATCACGGATAGGGAACGTCTGAAGCTGAGCTTGATCGGAGTTGAGCTTGATCGGAGTTTGCAAGCTGGAACGCAAGTAAGAACAATTTAGGGTTCTTCGCGATTAGGGTTCCAAAAGATCAAGACGCCGTGTATTGTTTCTGCGAGTGTGGGCGCGTCTGAGATCGGATCAACGAACGGTTTGCGCTGATAGATTCGTCTCGTCAAGAGCTTCAATTTTATATGTGGCTCGTCGTCTGGTTCCTCAGGTTTTGAGAGATAGATCGATCTTAAGTTGCGCCTGATTTAGGGTTTATGTGTGACGGATTTTAGGTTAGGTTTTGTCTCAGGGTTTTGGAGTCTATCGTGCTGATAACGTGTTGTAATTAGAGAGTTTAGAGACTGAATATTTCTGTGTTATTAATGATCAATAGAGGTTCCTTTATATAAGAATTACAAGATAAAGAGAAATGGAAAGTATCCAAAACCTAAACTCACTAGGATTAGGAAAACTACTAATACATAATAATGGAAAGATTACATCTACTAGGAAAAGGAAAGAGTTTCCTTTTCTCTAAGCTTTGTGGCCGTCTCTCTCTCTCCTAAAGTTGGCTCTCTCTCTCCTCTCTCTAGGGCTTCGGCCGTCTCTCCATCTTCTAGGTATTGGGCTGGTCTTGGACCGGGCTTGGTTAATGGCAATCCACTCCATGATTTATAACAGTAATTGTCATTTCACAGTTGTAGTACACATTTGCTTATCTTTTTACTTTGCTTACTCATCTCATTTTCTCTGTTTCAGGTGAAGTACAGGACCATGTGTCTGATGAAGACAAAAGCTGCTATCTCTTCCTTGTTCAGTCACAGGTAGTTTGTTTCTTTTTGCTTGTATTTTCATGTGAACCAAGTCACGGGTAGTCTATTGCTCTTTCTTGCCTTTGTAAGTCTGTTTGTAGACTCGGCTATGAGCTATTTCCTTTGCTCTTATTCTATTCGGAACATGTAACTCCATAATAGATAACACCATTGGATATGCAATTTTGATTAAAGTCCTTAACTATTTAAACAAAAAAAATTAAAAAAATAATAATATTATTCTATTGTTAAGGACTCCAATGATAGGTAACACCATTGGAGTTGCTCTAAAGGTATAGGGACTGATATAATTTGAGAAATAAAATAATATGTAGGTGTAACGTGTTGGTGAATGGGTCATGGGTGCATGCATGTAAAAACTTAAAAATATGTTCTCGGAAACTTAAAAATATGTTCTCGGAAACTTAAAAACTCTATGGGTCCTCGTCATAACCGCGGGTCGATTCTGTAGCAAGCAACAGTTCTCTCCGAATGTATCCTTTGTGTACTGCGGTGGTGCTTGTAGTGAGTTCATTTGTTTCCTTAAGTTTGAGTCTGTGTTAGTTTCATTATGTTGGTCTGCTACTAGTCATCACTGTCAATTAAAAAACTTAAAATGTGGTAATGAAATCTTAACATTTTTTACCAAAAAAGAAAAAAAATATTCTCGGAAACGGTAAATTGCATATATATCTTTTGTGTCACAAGCATATGCACAAATCCAGGTTTTTCGGATCGGGCCTGGAACGGCTGGTAGGACCGGGACGTGGCTAATCATTCGGTCTGGGTTTGAAAACAAGGTACTAGTTTTGTTTTGTTTTGTAGAAAATAAAATTATTCTTGTTTATAGTTTTTAATTAGAAAGTCTATCACCCAATTCATGATGAAAACATAGTCTTTATGCATAATTACACGTGAACAAATAGTAATAGGGACTACTGAAAACTGAGAAAAGCCATGGGAGTTTTATTTATTATGTTTCTTACCACCTTTATAAAATACATCACAACATGACATTATTTGATAAACACAAAGATCTAGAGACATCTTATGATGTTTCATACATATAAAAGTTGTTAAGTTACAACTTCAAAGTTTCAACCCTGGTGTGGTGGCATCGGTCAACTCCACCGTCCACCCCTTCTTATCCTCTACCCGACCCATCTGGATATCTGTTAACGTCGCAAAGAGCTTCGCCGCCAATGTTTTATCCCCTGTTTTGAATTCAGTCCTGTGCTTGTTGAATACATACACAAAATTCTTTAGCGAACTTATGTGAAAACAAAACAAAATCCAGTATATATATATATATATAATTTTTTTTTTAGAAAGCATAGTATATGTATTTGTTGAAAAGAAAGATTTTATATGTGGTAAAAGATTACTTTGTCTCCTTGAAGGTTACGGACGCAATAGTTGTCACAATTGCAGCAGTGCCAGTGCAGAAAACTTCTTCAGCGTCGAGAAGATCCTCAACGGGAACAACACGTTCCTCGACCTATTAGAATGATGATACCGTTAGATATAATGAATATTATTTTACAAACTTGGATCAAATATGATATTGACTTATTCAAACCTTGTAGCCGAAATCACGAGTTAATTCGATGATACTTTTTCTTGTGACTCCTGGCAATATGGTTCCTGAAATTTCGGGAGTCGACACAACATTTCCCTACAACACGTGCAATATAACATCGATCTTATCTTTAACATCATTATAAAACGTTTGTGTAACTAGTTTCCTCTAATTAATTACCTTGACTATGAAAACGTTAGAAGCGAAAAGCTCTTCGACGTTTTTGCCAGTAGCAGCATCCAGAAACAAAACATCAGAGAATCCTTGTGCTTTCGCCTCTGCTAGTGTTATCCAAACCTTCAACAAGAAAAAACTCCATGACATTAATTAATATTAAAGTTTGATGTATGTAACTCTTTCTTTCAAACTTACAGGAGAATAGTTTGTGATGCTCTTCACGCCACCAGTTCCACTTGGGAAAGCGCGACGAAACTTATCTTCAATTTTCAGGTTCAACCCCGCGTTATCCTATTACCATAAAATAAATCGTTAGAAAAAATTGCAATAGCTATTATCGTTTAGTATCAAGAAAAGTAATATCGAGAAGAGCACATTCTCACCTGGTGAAAACGACCAACGGGACATGCGAACACTGTGAAGGTGTATTCGGGAACAGGAAGTGAGCCAAGAATAGGACCACTACCAAACAAGATAGGTCTGATATACAATGTTCCTCTCCCCGGGGGAGGAATCTATTTATATACAAAATTAAAAGAAGTCATTACATATTTCAAAAATACACATGCATTAGAATTTTGCATAGTTAAAAGATACTCGTCTGGTTCTGGTTTGTGGGTGTGCCAACAGTCTTTGAACACATTAAGGCATGTTAAAACACGTTTTTTTACTAGAGTTATGCATAACATGACCCAAATTTTCGAAATTTAGAAAATATATATAGAACAAAGTTTATTTGTTTTTAGAACCTTTTTTGACTCAAGCTTTATACATACCCATTTCTTGTTGGCAAGAACAACTTGTTTAACAGCGGAGACGAATTGATCGACGGAGGGATATGGCATACAAAGTCTGTGGGCTCCTGATTTAAGACGAAGGGCGTTTTGGTCTGGTCGGAATAGCATAATCCGGCCATCTTCTGTCCTGTAAGCCTTCAGCCCTTCATATAAACCCTATTCATTCCCAAACCACAAATATTTCAGATTATTTTCCTTGCGCATCACTCAATCCATCATCATCTTTTTCAATTTACGTACAGATTTAAAGAAATTTGCTTGTACATTTTTATGGGGCAGTGAAGCTATTCATTTATACATATAAGATTAATCCATGTGTTTTTAACTTAGTAACTGATTGATCAAACAATTACTAGTCAGATTAATAGCAATATCATCATCGTATCAACACTTTCAAACGAATTCGTTTGATTTTTGTAGAAAAAATTCGTTTGATTTTTATAGGCTATGTATATGATCTCTTAAAAAAAATGAAGTTAAGTCCAACTAATTGTTAAAATATACATGGAATGCTATAACAATATTAATTCTATGTTTGATGTGGTTATATGTTCTGATTAGTTAATTGATTTCTAGTGATCAGTAGAAACCTGGCCATAATTAAGAACTGCAGAGCAAGGGCTGATCTGAAAATCAGCGTAAGGAACAATACTTCCCTCTTGGAAACTCTCTCCATGCTTGCACTTGGCAACATACATGTTGTCCGTACGATAAAACCCGAATCCTAATTCTTCCCACTTCACATTCGCGTATTTCTCGTCCGACACACTGTTAAGAGAAATAATTATCATCATCATCGTAATATCATATGATCATATTTACACAAGCTAATGCGAGGCTATTATAAGTTTTTCTTAATACATATAACTTCTTTGCAAGGATATGTTTTACCTTGTAGGAAGAGTTTGCGCAGAAGGAGCCATGGATTTAGTGTTTGAGTCGAGTTGCTTTAATTTTGTGTAAGAAATTTAAGTTGTCTGTCTGTAAAGCTTGGACTGCCTCTCTTTATATATACGTTTACAACATTTTTATATTCCTTAAAATAATATTAAAGTCAAGCGAATATAAATAGAATCTCTTTTATCCATTTTTAAGAAATTAACTTTTATTTCTTCGAGTGACGCGAACCGGAAACAAAAGGAAAAAGAAAAGATTTCTCTTCTTTTTTTTGTCACAAAAGTAATAAGGTTTTATTAAATTTTTTTATAGTAATAAGTTTTTATAATTCCTTTTGGTGATCAAACTAACTCACTTATCCGACTAAGTTTATATGTACAAATATTTTCTTCCGCAATTAATAATATTATCGTTGTAGCTCAATTTTCTTCTGTTTTTTTTTTGCTTAAAATTATTTTCTTATGTTTAGCAGCTCCGTATACTATTTTCTGAGCTAGATTTTAATAACCTTCAATACTAGATAACTTTGAAATTGGAAATTTCACTAACTAACTTGCGGCTTATAAACGATTATGGACCTATGATAAAAAAAAATCACGGTATGCTATAACTTTGGTCGTGTCATTTACGTCTTTAACGAAAAAAGAAAGAAAACCGGAAACTCTAGTTAGATCACATAATAATCATCACGTGGAGAAAACAATTGTTTCTCGTCACGTGGAGAAAACGTTAAGGTTTCGAATTTTCTTTTTAATAATTATTATTGTAAGGATGTGGCTGAAAGAAAGACAGTGTTGAAAATGTGAATGTGCTCTTAGTTAGGTGAAGGTTAATAATGGGTAGGAGGGTAGGTCAAATGTGTATTAGCGAACAAATATATTTAACCTTTATTTAAGAATAATTACAGCCACAAAATGTACATAGCAAAATGGACGAAACATATCTTTTAAGACCCTATATTAGTTTATTCTTCTAAATTTCTGTCCAATATATCAACTGTACCAGTAATGCCATTAGTTCAACTGGAAAAACATTATAGATGGAATCTAGAAGTTATAGAATCTGATGATGCTCGAACAAAACTAATATTGTTTATTGTGATTAGGGAAATCCAGTCAAAACTTTCTAGTAATTCAAAAAAACAAAAACCCAACCATGCATCAGCTGATGGGACGATGTATTCTGATAAAACTCAGTGAACGTATAACATATGTATACACTGCGAAAGATCATGCATGGCAGGGGCGGATCCAGCCACGTAACTAGTATGGGCACACATCATCTAAAATGTTTAAATCAAGGGAATTTACATAAATTGTATGTTAACTATCGAAGGAAAACAAAATTTTGTGTGTAGCACTTGCCACACCTATGGCCTTCCTGCGTTCGCCCCTGATGCATGGATACATTTGAATGAATTTTCTAGAATTTCCATCTCTTTTTCCACTAACGTTACACTTTTTCTATTTCATGGAAAAGCTAGATAGACGTTAAAAGATACAGATCTATTTATCTCTCTTCTTGCATGCGTCCATCTTTTTTTAAGAATATTATTGTGTTCCTGTCATATCCGAAGTTTTTAACACACAAAAAGTTCCCTAAATGAATGAAAAACACTCAATTCGACCTAAACTAAATTATGTAAATGAATATCTTGAAAAAAAGAGATTCATGATGACCGCTTAAGAGCAAGTCTATCCATTAGAACATCTAACGAGCTCTTATGATTAAATTAATAGTTAATAAGGTGATTTGACAAGTTAAGAACCTTTGTTAGTACAAATAATTTTTTCTTCCTCAAATGAAAGAATCTCATGGGGGTTCTTAAATAATTTATTTTTTTAAGTAGAATGATTTAAGACTTGTGACCTTATGATTAAATTAAGTAGAATGAACCAAGACAAACCAAGACAACAACAAGTTCAAGTTTTATAACTTAACCAAATGTTTGATGAACTACAAAGTGTGATCACACAAACCAAGACAACAACAAGTTCAACTTTTATAACATAACCAAAGGTTTGATGAACTACAAAGTGTGATCATACGAGAGACAAACCAAGACAACAACAAGTTCAAGTTTTATAACTTAACCAAACGATTGATGAATTACAAAGTGTGATCAAACGAGAGACAAACAAAGACAACAACAAACAGATTCGACATTTAAAAAAAACAGACTCGACATTTAAAAAAAAACAGACTCGACATTACATGTGTGTGTGTGTGATGTCGAGGAGAGTAATGCAGACAATCTGATTCAACAGCCCACCGAATTTGCAATGAAGGAAATAAATCAGTTCAAAAGACACCTTTTTTTAGTTTTGAACCTATAGAAAATGAAACTAAATATGACAAAAAACAAGACCTGCATCAATGTGAAGGAAGGCAGGTGTACATAAGATGCAGAGACGATCCATGAAGTAGTAGAAAACAAAGATGTGTAGTTGCAGTCAACCAAAGGCTAATAAAAATCTAAATTTTATTTTTCAATTCTGAAATCTGAATGATTGCAAAGGCACTGCTTTCTGACAGTAGGAGTTCAGACATGGAAAGACATGAAGAAGAGAAACAAAACAACGTATGATGATGATGGTGACATAGAAGATATGTATCTCTAGACTCAACGAAGATTTTAGGCACAAAGATGAGATGATAAAGGTAGGCATGAAAACGTAGGAATGTAATTTGCAGGGAAGAGGTTGGAAACTCAATGGCTTCTATGGAGAAAGCCTCCTGCCACCAAACAAACACTTAACAAGCTACAACTTCTTCATCACTTTTTTCTTATACTACTGGTTCCTTTGATTTCTCCTAATACAAAATCCATGTTACTCAAAGTTACTCAAAATCAAGCATCCTATGTATCAAAGTGAACATCAAATAGATCGGCGAAGCAAATTCTTCTCTAAACGAAGCAAGTAAAGAGTATACCAGACTTCATGTCAACGCGCTCCACTCTCCCGTACTTTCTGAACAACCGTTTCAGCTCCGATTGGCGAGTTTCATACTCAAAGTTCCCCACGAACACCGGCCTCATACTTGCAGATGAAGATCGAATCGCTGCAACACCAATAGAATAATCAGTTGTTCCTCCACCCTCGAGAAACTTGCGGACCATTAGAGAACACATAATCCGCCGGCGAAGCACTCCGGCACCGGTTCGCGGTGGATCCGTAACTTCCACAACCTCCGTGAAACTCTGTCACGCCTCCGACGATTGGAGGAAGAAGAAAAAAAATTCATCTAGGATCAAAACGCGACGAACACGAAGGAGAAAGAGAGAGAGAGACAACAGGGATGACCAATACAAAAGTGACACACAAGGGTTGCTTACCAATTCTAAAACTCCTACATTAAGAGGCGGTTCTATCGTTTTTTATCCTTTCTCATATATTTTTATTTGTTTTTTGTTTAAAACTCTAGTTAAGAACCTCCCAATGGAGGTGGTCTAAGAGCATGTTTATTGGAGTAACCTCTAAATGAGTTCTTAGTCAATATTTAAGTATTAAAATTAAGTTAAGAGTTTATGTTAAGAAACACCTAATTTTAGTTTTTCAATGGTAGTTTCTTAAGTTAAGGATTCTTAAAAAAAAAGTGATGAAAGAAATGTTTAAGATTGTTGATTGGATTGATAAATAAAAGGGAAGAACAAGAAAGAGAACAAGAGTTTGTGATGAAAGAAATGTTTCAGATTGTGGTTTGTGATTGAAAACAATGCTATTCAACACTTCATGGAAGTCATATGATAGCTGTGAAGATCCCTAAGCTCAATCCATTCCTTAGACTCTCAATCGCTTGGAACTAGATTAAGAAATTTACCGTCAACATGAGGCAAGTTAGCTAAAAAAGCTAACAATGCAGGTGGAGTAGTCTTTGGTATTTCATCAAATGTGTTGGCTGAGACATGAGTTGCAGTTGCTGTCACATTACTTTGAAAGGTGTTCGAAGCAGAAGCCGCCATTGGTTTTACCGAACTAGAAAACTCTACAATTAAATCATGAATGGTTCAGATTTAGACTAGTTCACAATTCTACTGATCGTGCGAATGAAAATCAATACCTGATTTCTTTGTTGGGTCATAAACGATCATCTGAGCTGTATCTGGATAAACAACTTTTGATGAAGAAGCTACACTACCTGACAAGTCCACAAGGAGATTTATTTACTTAAATCATCACCAAACTTCAACATAATCTTATCCACGCCAGAAAACTAAAAAAACTACAGACCTATAGTTGCAGATCCATGAGGTATGTTTGTCTTCTCTACTTTCAGAACTACAGACCTGAAACTGATATAACCCACTCCACAACACCACCGAGATGAAACCATAAGCTCCACCTTTAACTGTTGCTGCAACTGAAGATCACCAATTATACTGCCAAAACCGTGAAGACTGATTTAGCAAAGATCTTCAGAACTCTTTCATAACATAACAACAAATCCTTGATGATGGTGAGGATCATGATAATCATACCTTAGTTTCTTCCACCTTATAATCATCAAGCGTCATCAGTCAGATAAAACGCAGGATGCAAGCTCTGTAGAATCAAAACTAACTACAAAAGTTGAAGACTTGAATGAATCTCGTTTTTTCATCAGTGTGATAGCTTCTTGAATGATCACAAACATAATACATAAACGCAATCTCAATAGGAATGCCAAAGATGGATCAATAACAAGAGTTAAGAGACGGGATCACGGATTAAAACCTAATCAGATTGATCCTCTCAAAGCGATAAGAAGACTGCGTGAAATGAGATATGAAAGAGGCAATCAGAGACTTAGGTTCGAGTCGGGATCACCTGGGAGAAACGGAGGCGGAAATTTTGGTGACAAAGTTCGGTGAGGATTGATAACTCAGAACGGCGAGGTTCTCTAGTGCCTCAGGGAGGTGAATCGCGGTGGATCGTCTTCGGAATCTAGGTCGACAGAGGAGAGGAGGAAGCACTCGACTTCGTTGCGGCGGAGCACTGGTCTTCCGCTCGTGGTCACCTCCGGGTTCATAAACAATCCGATTCTGCTGCTTTCACTGGCCATGGAAGGCAGAAGATACCGATCAAAGCTTCGTTGAAGAGAGAAAGAAACACCTATCCCACAAGAAACGTTTCTTCTGGCCCTTAATTAAGACAAGTCTCTTAAGTAAATGGCTATTTTCTTCTTAATTTAATTATTTATTATACTAAGAGCCACACTTAAATACCCCAATAAACATGCTCTAAGTCACTACTGCAAGGAAGGTGCCTTGAGATTTTGAGCAAATGCGTCAGATTCTAGCTTCTCATTCATCACTCTGAATTTATATTTTATCTTTTTTATCCGTCCAAAAACATGAAGACATAATCAAATCAACATAACTTGTCTTTTAGTTCTCCTCCTGCCATCAGTTGAGTATCTAACGTGGTTCTTCTGAAGCTTTTGGGTTCGCAAGTTCGACTTTCATGAGCCTTTTAATTGGGCCAAATGCTACAGGCCCATCTTAAAAGTCAGCATTTCTTTAAATAAAAGCCCAAATAAGTCGTCGAATATTTACAATCGTACCCGCGCTCATCTTACGGGACAAAGACAGCTCATTCCAGAGATAGAAACTAAACGACCGAAACCCTAGGAGAGAGAAACAAAGAGGGAAAGTGATGGCGGAAGCGAATTCTATCCGCGGAGGCGGAAGGAGAGGCGGCGGACCGATGGATGACGACAAGTTAGTCTTCGAGACGACCGAAGGGATCGAGCCCATCACCAATTTCAACGATATGGGCATCAAGGAAGACGTGCTTCGCGGCGTCTACGAGTACGGTTTCGAGAAACCATCCGCGATTCAGCAGAGAGCGGTCATGCCGATTCTCCAAGGGCGAGATGTCATCGCTCAAGCTCAGTCCGGTACGGGGAAAACCTCCATGATTGCTCTCTCCGTCTGCCAAATCGTTGACACTTCGTCTAGAGAGTAGGTTTGATCCTAAAATTCAATTCTTTTATGCTCTGATTAGGTCAATTCATTGGTCGGTTTGGTTTGATTATTCAGTTTTTGGTTAAAAGATATTTTTAATGAATTTCGAATTGACTTTGGTTTGGTTTTTATTAGGTTCGGTTTAAAATGCCTAGGCCAAGCTCTAATTTACATCAATAGGGGGGAGGCAAGAAGGGTTTAGGGGTCACATGACCCTATAAATTGATAAATATATTATTTTAGTGTATATCTGCTTAAAATTAATATAATTTTGTTTTTTTTTTTTTGAGAAAATAATATAATTTTGGTTTGTTATTACATTAATTTTTGTTGTTACAAAATTAATATAATTTTGGTTAAAATCTGTTTTTGATCCCATTAATTTGTGTTGCACTTATCCATTTAATTTTTATATTTTTGCTATAATGTCATGTATTATTTAATTAAATTTATATATATTTTGACCCCAATGAAAAATATTTATTTTTGGTTGCAGAGTTCAGGCGTTGATATTATCCCCAACAAGAGAGCTGGCTTCACAAACAGAGAAGACTATTCAAGCCATTGGATTACACGCAAACATTCAGGCGCATGCCTGCATCGGTGGGAAGAGCGTTGGAGAAGACATCAGGAAGCTGGAGAATGGTGTCCATGTTGTCTCTGGGACACCTGGTCGTGTCTGTGACATGATTAAGAGGAAAAGTCTGCGCACCAGAGCTATTAAACTTCTGATTCTTGATGAGTCAGATGAGATGCTGAGCAGAGGGTTCAAGGACCAAATCTATGATGTTTACAGATATCTTCCTCCTGATCTTCAGGTATAAAATTTAACTGCTCAAACATTACTTTATTACCTGTTATTGTGTTTGCCCCTTACCTGAGTTGCATGAATGTTCAGTGTGAAAGCTATTAACTGTAGTAGGATAAGCTAGATTCTGTTATTTGATATCTCTAACCTAGTGCACTATGTTTATAGGTTTGCTTGGTTTCTGCAACTCTTCCTCACGAGATTTTGGAGATGACCTCCAAGTTTATGACGGAACCGGTGAAGATACTTGTGAAGCGTGATGAGTTGACTCTTGAAGTACGTTATGTTCTTCTGCATCTGTGTGCTTGTTGATGTTTTAGCTATAAAGTGGTGACATGCCTCAGAAGGAAAGAGACGAGATCATGAATCAGTTTCGGTCAGGTGACAGTCGTGTTTTGATCACGACAGATGTATGGGCACGTGGGATTGATGTGCAGCAAGTAAGCCATTCCCTTATTCCCTAAATCTTGCGTAGATAATGATGCAGGAAACATGTTCTAGTCTCCTCTGTTACTCCAAAGTCTCAGTTTTTTTTTTGTGTCATAAGAGAGTAGAGGTTGGATTTGACATGAGAAACTTTCTTTCTGTAACAGGTTTCTCTTGTCATCAATTAATAATTGACAATTATGATCTCCCCAACAACCGTGAGCTTTACATCCATCGTATTGGACGATCTGGTCGTTTTGGGCGTAAGGTAACTGATTTGTCATACTTTATGCATTGTTTCTTGTGGGTATATATATTTCTTTTAACGGTCATCATTGTAGGGTGTTGCGATCAACTTTGTTAAAAGCGACGACATTAAGATCCTCCGGGACATTGAGCAGTACTACAGTACTCAGATTGACGAGATGCCAATGAATGTAGCTGATCTTATCTAAATGACCGTGTTTGAACACTTGTGGTAAATGTTTTATGAATTGAGAAGTGATTTAGGTTTAGGGTTTTATTTTCTTTTTTATAAGATGGCAATGAATGTAGCTGATCTTATCTGAATGACCGTGTTTTATAAATGTTTAACACTCAAAACGGTTCACTGTCTTCATATTTTGTGTACTCTTGATTGTATTTTTTTCGCAAAATCAAGCAATTTAACAAAATCAGCTTCTACTAGGTAAAAAGTAAAATCTCTGTTTTAGCAGGTAATAAATGTTAGACCAGAAATGTTAAGACCAGGTCAATGAAGCTAACCTTAATTCCCTTGTATAAGACACCACTGAAAATCAAAAAGCGTAGAGTTAATCTCTCTATCTATCTATTGGCTTTTATGAGTGAACAAAAAAAAAAAAAATCTATTGGCTTTTATTGAAGCGTGTGTGTAGTCAGAGCCGTAGCCGTACTTAACTTGTACTTGGAAAGGGCTTTATAACACTTACCCGAGTTCATTCCCTAAAGTGTTTTCATTCGTTGGTAGTTTCAATACCCAAATAAAAAAAGAAATAAATAATGTCTATTAGTTTTATTTTACCTAGCTGTCAACGCTCCTTTTTTCCTTCACCAACATTTTCTCTGAAATCTTATGCACCTTCTCTTCTCTTTTTTTTTCTTTTTGGTCTAAGAATTTTTTTGGTATAACCTTCTCTTCTCTTTATTTCATTTTTCTTCTGAAAAATGTTTCTAGTGTTTCGTCCTTTTTACTTTAACATTTGGCACTAATTTATATAGACTATATTTTTTATGGTAGTGCTTATTTGATATATTTCGCATGATTTGTTTTTGAAGTAACAGTTCTGAAAGAATATTTGCCACAAGATTACAAAAAAAAAAATCAGTGAAGTTTAATTTTTTTTTTTAAATGAATGAAAAACTGTCATCAGAATTCATGGAATGCTAATCAAATATTGTTGACAATTCAAATTTTAATAGTTTTTATTGACTATTAAAATTAAAGTTCTTATCCATTATGAACCATGTCACAAGAAATAGAATGATCTAGCTCCATAACAAGTTATAATCGAAGTTATTTGGCGAAAGAGTTTAGTAAAAGAAAAAACCATGTCCTATATTATTTTTAGACTTCTTCTCCATTGATCGTCCTGTAGTGGACCACAGCCAAGCTGACAAATCTGTTTTAAAAAAGAGTTTAGTTTTCATTAAAATAATAATAAAATCGTAAGAACTTTTAAAAAAAAATTACCTTTCAAATTTTCTGTAAATCCTCTTTCTGTAAAGCTCATCGTTGAGACCTGTTGACTCTCCCATGGTCATAGTTGAAACCCCATTTCCAATGACATTCCTTTCAATTAACCCATTTCCTCCAACCTGTTGATATACTCTGTGAAAGAAAACATATTAATTGCCAACAGACATATATAAAACATTAGGTAAAATTATATTGTACCCATGATCATGGTAAGCAGGTCTATTGTACACAAAAAGACCAGTTTGTTCAGCATTTACTACAGGAGGTGTAGATATAGGAACAATGTTGGCTTCTGCAGCAAGTAGGATCTCCAATATCTCTTGGGCATTCAACCATCGTTCGTGAGATTCGAAAATAATATGCTGAAGATTTGCTATGAAACATAAGAAAAAAAAAAGCAGTATCAAGCACCATACGCAAAAGAAAAGAGTACGACCTTCATTCATCAAAAAGAAAACAATTAAACACGTATAGTAGCATAGACAATATCATATCCAAAGCGCTAAACCATAAATTTGATATAAGCAATCAAACACGTATAATATAAGCAAATGATATCATATATCACAAGATAAGAGTGATAGAATTTGATAGAAGACCACAAATTATATGTTTAATATAAGATATCATATATCACAAGATAAAAGTGATAGAATTGAAAGAAGACCACAAATTATATGTTTAATATAAGATATCATATATAAGTTTAATATAATTTGTGATAGAATTGATAAGCAAATGATATCATATATCAAATGATATATATGATATCTTATATTAAACACGTATAATATAATTTGCTTATATCATTTTCTCCAGACATGATAGAAGTGCAATTTACCTCTTTTTTTTTATCATTCTATCAAACAAGACATGATAGAATTGTACTCTGCCCTTACCTTAAAGCACTATCTAAACGCTAATATTCTTTATTCCCGCAAAAAAAAAAAAAAAAGAAAAGAATAATCATGCAAAGAAATACAAAAGGATCTTTTTATTCCATAAACTCTTGAATAAAATAATAAAATGGGTACCGTTGTGGAGGTTGTCGAAGTTTTGAAGATTGTAACGTGCCAGAGCACGCACCGGACCCAGCATCGGAGGAAGAGGAGGTGGAAGTTGAGCCATGGTGATTCTGAAAAACATAGAAAGAGACAGTTGTGAGAAAGAAAGATTCAAGAACGTAGACGAACGAGAGAGTTTTGAGAAAGTAAACCTTTCAAGAACGAAGGAAGAAACGTGTTCAAGAGAAAGTGAAGGAAGAGAGAAGAACAGAGAACAGAGTTGTTCAAGAACAGAGAATCGAAGAAGAGAGAACTGCGTAAAACTAAATGGACTTGAGTCGAGAGCCGCCGAGGCTTGACTCTTTTTTTTCTTCTTTTTTGAAACAAGGCTCGACTCTTGGATATTTAAATGAAACTGAGCCGGTTAAAAAATAAAAACAAACACATAATAAAATATATATATATATCGTTAAGTTGCAGCGAATAAATACGAGAATAACCTAGGTGTAGTCTCATCTCGCGATCAACAGAGAGGAGGAGCTATAACGAGTCTTATCTCGTAATCGAGTCTCTCGCCGTGGCGTAGCCGTCGATTCTTTCCGCCGTTGAGTTGTTTCAATCTGTTAGATTGAATTGAAGATTCCTTTCTTCCAAAAGACTTTTACATTTTTTGATACATGTTAAGTAGAGAACATGAGCGTTTTGTGTCAACCGTTAGCGGACGTCAAGTTCATGAAGCTGTTGCATACAGAAACTAGCTCCTCTGTTGACGTGACACAAGATGTAATATCTTGCTTAAGAGAGAACGCACTAGAGCTTGTCAATGTCTTGTCCTTCAGCGAAGGGGAGGCGGTGCAGAGAGAATGTGTAGGGAGATGGGAGTACCATTTCTTGGGAGTGTTCCTTTCCTTTGGATCCACAGCTTTGCAAAGCAGCTGAACAAGGTAAGTCGTGCTTTGAGGGTGACAACAAGTGGTTTGTTAGCGCACCTGAGCTTAAGAGCATCATACAGAAAGTCGTTGCTTCGATGACCGAGTAAAGATGAAAAATCTCAGTAGATAAATCCTTTGGTCTTCAACCTTTCTCACACCACTTTCATGCATGGTATCAGAGTCGGATGAATTATCTATAGAACCTTATCAAATATATGTGTGCAGAGCACGTGACAAGTTGTGTACATTCAACTTCTCATCTTTCATTCTCATCCGTCCAAATATATGCTTTTCTTATTGATTATATCTTTGTACATGAATGTGTTTATATACACACATGTAGCGGTGTAAAACGTAAACCCTATCTAAGTTTACACAAATGCGAAACGACTATACAAGACCAAGTAGTGAATGATATAAGCACAAAACATGTGTTACACAAGACCATCAATGTATAACACAATCAGTCCATATATATATGATGAGGTATTCTCAACTATGATCTAATCATTTCGAACGTAAAACTTTTCTGATGTTTGACTTGTATTTAGGAAAACCACCAAAATAACCTCAAACTTAAAAAAAAAAGCCAAAAAAACTTGAAGTTGTATATGAGTAATTTAAATCTTCAACTTTTAAATATTTTTCATTTTAATCTTGTTTTTATGTTGACCCAGTCATTTTAACTTAGCATCTGGATTTCGATCCGCGCAACCGCATGAGCTTTTGTTTTCATTTATTTTTATATAAATATTTTGTTTTCAATTCTAAATTGGTATATATTATAATACATATGTGTCTATCAATTTTTAAAACATAATAAGTTTACTTTATATTTTTTCATTGAATAGATTGTTTCAAACTTTCACATGTATACGTATCTTCTTCTATATATATATTTTCGGATTATTATTTCATTATTAAAATCGCAACTATATATATAAAAATTAATAAAATATTGTTTTATTGTCAATTCAAAGATATTGTAACATTTCAATTTATAAAGTTTTTAAAAAATTTAACTTTTCGTTTCATAGATTTATATTATCGAGTAAATAATGAAACTTTTAGTTTTTGTTTAATTTTTAAAATAAACTATATAGTTTAAATTTTTTTTTCATTGGTTTAAAGTAGTAAAAATTAATCATTGTTAGATAATATGATTTTTTTTATTTAAAAAAAAATCTTTATAATTTTGAAAGTTAACATCGACAAATATTTAAATATTTAGCATATAGAGATATAATATTACAACATTAAATTATATCTATTTAATTTTTACTATCTATAAATCTAATGAATCATCTATTGTTTAAATCCAATTATTGATAGCCCAATAAAAATTTCTGGTAGGCCCAAAATTTAAATGATAATATTAGATATTAAATGTAACTTGACTTTCTATAAATAGATCTATTAGGTCCATTTTTTAAAAAATCACACATGAATCAAGGTTGTGACTTCTGTTTTAATATATAAGATAGTCAACTGTTAATATACATTTAACGTCTGTTAAGATTAAACTACGTAACTTTAACTAAACCAGCGTCGGTTTTATCTTATTTGAAACAATAGTTGTTTCTTGTGAGTCAAGAAATTGAATTGAAAGACAAGTTTTCGTTTAAGTGTTAATGACTTTTGTCTCAGTACTGTTCTTCTCAATAATTCTTGTGATTATGAATTAAAGATAAGTTAAATTTATTGGGACGAAGATGTTAAAAACACCAGAACAAACATACACGGGCTGTACAAAGAAACAAAAGACAAAAGAGAGACACAACACTAACACGTCATCACCAACCATTGATATAGCTTTAAAGAACTCATAGAACAGCTTCTTGTTTTCCTTAAATCATTATTTCTTTCTTACTGTTAAAGTTTCAAGATTAAGAGAGATTGATTTTGATTCTTTCTCATTCTCAATCTACAAGAACTGCTGCTCCTTCCACCTGTTTCAACCACCATTGTTTGTGTTATGAGTCTTCAAAATGTTGCTGAAAAAACGAAGCTAGATATAATATGTTCTTAAAGAATCAATCAATCAGCTTGAATGTGGCTCCCCAAATTTCTTCTTAAGCATGAATGGCATTGATCTTATTCTTAGGGTTCTCAAAGCTCCTAAGCCCACCTAACGCAATTGAGTAAAAACAGCCTGCAACACAGACAACCATTCAAATCGCTGCAATGTCTTACAAGTCTTGAACCTAAAGCAAAAACAAAAACAATCTTGAGGGAAAGAAGCAAGTGATTTCCCACAAGCACCTTTTAGCAACTCAAATGCATTCTTCTCTTCTTAAATAAAGCCAAAGCAAAGTGACAAAGTCATAATAGCTAAAACAAAGTTACAATCAAGCCACAAAGCCCCAAAGTCTCAACACCAAAACGTAAACCATGGCCATAAATAACAAAGAAATACACACAATAGCTCTTCTTTAAACTCACGAATCACCCACTTCAGTTCTTCAGAAGGACGACCAGTATTTTCTTGAGTCCGTGGACACACCACTTGACCATCTTGTTATAATCTACGTAAGACTCAACGAGGAAACGATCAAACTTCCCAGCTCATTCTGGATAAACTAGCTTCTTCACAACATTCTTTTTCGGTCTGTGTTTTCTGTGGAAGGATGTGTGGTCGATTTGGGGATTTGATGAAGAATATTTTATCAAACAATGGGATTACATTTAACGGAGGTTAAAGATAATTAACGGTTGATTTTAGAGTAGTTTAAATACCTAGTCAACATAAAAGTGAGATTAAATCGGCCAATATTAAAAAAATTGGTGATTTAAATTGCTCAAATTCAAGTTCAAGTTTTTTTTGGCTTTTTTTTTTAAAGTTGAAGGTTATGTTGGAGGTTTTCTCCTTGTATTTAGTAGCAGTTAAGTAGTTTAGTTTACATCAGAACCCGTATATATATATATATATATATATATATATAAAATAAAATAAAAAGTAACACCAAAACCATGTTTTCTTAATAATTATTTTTCAGTGATGGTTCCAAATTGTTTAAAAGAAAACACATTGTTCTCCTATAATTTTCGTAACCATTTCACTTTAGATTTAAATTCCATCTAACTCCATTAAATTACAAAATTCAATAATCTCTTATATATTATTTGAGAATTTTTTAAAAATTTGTAACATCAATTTTGTATTAATTACAAAATGAATCTGCTCTGGTGTCGTTTCCAAACTACTTCTTAATGCTTACGTGTCACTCTTATAATTACTTTGGACAAACTTTAGTCTAACAATATATACTCTAGGAAATTTATTAAGTTAACATAATTAATAACAGTCCGTGTCCGAATCAATTGGATAAGTGCTCTCTAGGTGTAGCATTTAGATATCAAGATTCATTTGACCTCACGGTTAAATAAACCAATACAATGTAAGTTATGTTTTCATACAATTAGTAATATATATATATATATATATTTCACCTGCGCAGGTCTCATCCTAATACCTCCTTAATTACCCCCTATCATTTTATTAGATTTATGGTGATTGTCTAAAAACAATCAAAGCTTGAATAGGATACTGTAATCAAATTGAATTTCCTTATTATAGTCCGTAATTGTAGAAATATTCATTTTTGTTATATAAAAATGTTGATGGTAATGAATGAATTTGTACCTTTATATACTAATAAGAAGCCATAAAAATTTGAATAACTAATTTTGCTTTGAAGTACTTTCTTTATATACTAAAATACAAGTCAATTAAAGTTGTCAACTTTGTAAAACTGTCAAACCATGACAAACGTAAATACTCATTTTTATATAACAGATTCAGATATATTTATTGATACCAAAATGCGGACACTCTAACTTTTAAAAAACTTACAGCAGAAATATACTTAACCATCTTCAACATGAATCATGCAAAAATAATAAAAAGAGTTAAACAATATTAATTTGAGAAGTAAATCAATAATCTGAATAAAGGTTAGACAGAAACTTGCACGGATATTTTAGCTACGCTCAAAACACACACAAAAAAATATGAAGAAGAACGATGGAAAGAAAAAGAGAATAAATTAGTTGCTTGAATGTTATATAAGATACAGACACTGTTAATTAGAACTCTTGACATGATGAGAAGTTATGATTGACAGCGTTTGCTCTTTAAAATCTGAACGTGCTGTTATGAGAAAAATTAGGGATTTAGATTTTTATGGTTTCTGGAAAATTGGTAATCGAAGAAAGATCTTTTTTTCATTGGCATTGTTTCTTTTTTTTGGGTTAAATATACGGACATGACATGTATCAGGATTCGATTGGTCATTTCATTTGTGTTTTAGTATATTAAAGATTCTTGGATGTCTTTTCAGATACTATTTGTTGGTTTTTATTTTCAGATGTATTGTATCTATATTATCTTTTAACAATCTAATTAATAAATTCAGTTGTTAAAAAAAAAAATAGTTGGATGATGTGGAGACCTGAACGGTGAAGTGGTTATTATTAAAAATATTCTTTAAAATAGTTTTATCAAAAACGAAACCCAGATTGATGTATAGCAACCGAGAGATAGTTAGAAACCATGCATTTATTTATGGGTTTATTTGCGTAATAGACATATATAGAAGTAAAATTAGGTAGATGGAAATGATTTTAACATAATGAAAAATCTAACATTTACATCCAAAATGAGTCCATTATACCATTCACACTCACAATTATCCCGTAAACATATGATCTATTTGATAATGTATCACAAATAATATATGGTCAGAAGTTGGCTAATATATGGTCAGAAGTTGGCTGAAGACTATTTCATATTAAAGAAGGAAGAGATACCACATTAGACATTTATTGACTGTACACATATGCACCAAGTAGTTTATTCCATATCGCCAAAATAGTTTATGACTCAAATGGTATCCACAATTCTTAAATACTAAACACTACCCCAGCCTTATATTTATTCACTATATGTAGTAAAATGAGTGGAAAAAAATAGAAGGTTTTTAAATTAAAAAGATATATTTTATTTACTAGAGATAGCAAATCCAAAAATGCACAGGCGCATGATTTGAATCGGAATGTTATATTATGTATTACCAAAATAGTATAGGACAACAACTCCATCCCAACCATAAATAATAAACATATCCCAATTTACCCCCAATCCATAAATACTAAATCCTAGACACCAAACGGAAATATAAACCTCAACCCCAATCCCTACATACTAAACTCTAAATCTTAATCACTTAACCCAAATCCATATATAAATTATAACATATATTTATAAACAAACCTAAAATATTTTTTTCTAATATTAAACTATAATATATAAAATAGAAAGTAGAATATACTTGTGAATTAAAATCATTTGTGTGGTTAACAAAATGATTAAAAGGGAGTTTGTAATTACTTGTGTCAGTATGGTTAACACATAAAGCAATATTCATATCAATGATACAATTTCAAAACAAAATATGTGCTTATTCATTGTAAAATCACACTCTATTCTACATTCATTAAATAGAATAGAACAAAACAATATTAAATTGCAACATTTAAAAGAGTTGAGAAGATTATGGGTGGCGAGGGAGGAGGAGAGGACGGTGGCAGTAACGAACATAATACATATCATGCTACATATCTATTCTATATATCTATAATAGAATATAACAAGAATCATCCTTGTTTCCGGCCAGCTGGTTCAAATCTAGTTTCGAACAAACTAAATGAAAACCTAAATCTTCTCTTACAAACCTGAGACAATGAAGAGAAAGGTAAATGTGTTAGCTTGAATATAGCATCATACATTAGAAATATTAAATATAGTAGAACAACAATGTAAAATGAAAACCATGCAATTCAATGCATAAATTAACCAATGGGAGCATAGAAAGGCAATCAGAAAATGTCAAATAAACCAACACCGTTATCCACACCACTATAGCGTTTGTAAACATAAAAATTACTATACTATGCGGACAAGCATTTGTACTACTCCATTTATACGCAACACCGTTGTGCACGGCTTATTTAATATGCAGCAGACATATGTACTGTTCCATTTTCCTATATAGGCAACTTATTTTATTTACAAAATTATACAAAAAAATCAACAAAAGTTCACATATTTATTTTCATTGGATCTATTTCATTTATATACTCAGTCAACTATACTAACTTGCAAATGGAATATATTAACATTTTTTTTTTATAAACAGAAAAACTCAATTTGTTGGTTATCTTACTATACAAAACCAGATTCCGACATATACCTTTGTGAATTATCTTCCTGTAATATGCGGTGTCAAATTTGAATCGGAAATTCGCGACTTCAACTCACCGTCAAGAACTGTACCGTCTTCCTCGCCAAATTTGATTCTGAAAACCTATGATATTCACACGTCTCTCACCGCCGGAGTCTCGTCGATCGCCACCACATAAATTTATCGTTCGAAGCTTTATTATTCACCATAGCTCTTCACCATCAATAGAGTAATTTTTATCAACAGTCCCACAAATTTAGGAAGAAACAGATTCACTTTGCCCAAATTAAAAAGTAACATGGAGAGAATGAATGAACATCAAAAGACCACAAGTTACTATTGCAGGTAATAGTTATTAATATAAATAAATATTTTTTGCAAGTTGTACCGGTTGTATACAAGAGTAAAACGACATCTATTAATATAAATTAGATTTTTTCTTTTCTCTTAGGGTGCCAGTGCTGAGAAGTCGCCACTTGTCCCGTTTGTAAAACTCACCGTTTCATTTACTCTGTTCTGCAACATATTCGGGCTTTAGTTGTGTTGGGCTGTGTTTTATCTTCGTCGAGCCCATGCAATAAGATATCAACTTCGCGATAGACGTGTGTTCATCTTCGCATCTCGAAAGCTCATGGCGATTAGGGTTTCGATATTACTCTTTCATCTTCTTCTTCATATATGATACAAAATGATACCAGTTACAGAATCATCAACTTACAAACCCTCCATTAATCCATCACCCACGATCTCTAATCCATGCGAGTCCCAATCTTCCAAGGTGGTGGAGATTCGACTATAAAAAGGTGAGCTTTCTTCTTCTTTTTTTTTGCAGTTTGTTTCTTCGATCGACTGCGACGAACTTTCAACTTGGGGTTTGTGGTTTCAGCGTCAGAAGAAAGAACAAGCGCTCTTCGGCGGTGTGTTTTCAGGTTTGAATTTCTCCAGATTTCAGTCTAAAAATTACCTCAACATCTTTGGAAACCTGCTCTTGATCTTATATAGATCTATAATCGTGTTTTAATGGTTTCTGATTTTTAAATATTAACTTTCCATGAAATCAAAGTTTTCTCTTTATTCCTCCAATCTCAACCGCAGTCTCATGCTGAATTAATATACAACGACCTTTTGGATTTGTCTGGTCAGATTATGAGACGGCTCTATGACTAACACTACTCAAGAGTGAATTAACTAAATAAGCTTTCTTACTTTGAGAATCATCTCTCATTCATTCTAAACTAACCAGTAAACTAAATCTGTGAGCTATGGCTAACTTTTTGGTCGTCCTCTCTGATCTGCAGACAGGCGCTCTTCCACTGTTCAAGTCCGGTTGCTCCGTTTCTAGGAGGCCATGAATGTCCGCTGTGGTGGAGAGTTCATGGGAGTTGATATGCCCCTGCTGGATTCTCGGGTCTCTTATTTAACTCCGCCTTTTGTTCATAAACAGAGTTATTTCACCGGTGAATTATTTAGACATTTCCGCCGTACTTAATTTATATTAAAAAGTTAACTTTTTTTTAATAAGCTTTTTGTTACATTTTTCACCGAGACATTTTGCAAAGTTTGGTGATTTTTGTGTCTATTTCGTATTTTCATATTCTCTACGGAAAACTGCTTCATTCATAGTGAAGAGGAATCATATATACACTTTCCAGTAGTAATCAGTGGAAAAAATTACTTATGATCTTTTTGACTGCGTTTTCAGGTATCGATTCTTACAAGTTCCAACTTTTTATGTTCTATGTGCACGCGAAGGGGATGATAGTAGATGATGAGTATGTACTCATGGGATCTGCTACTAACAAGGGAAGACTCCCACGTGGCCAGGTTTGCCTTCCTATCATCATCATCATATATACCATAACAAAACGTCAAAAGTAGGTTGAGATATGCTAGAGAAGTTGTGTTTCTGGTGGTTATAAAGTAAACAGAAGTATAGAAACTCGAATCTGCTTGGAAGAATAATAACATATTAACTGGGAGGTGTTTTGATATCTCTCTATCTATCCACAGGTGTATGGATATAGAATGTCACTATGGCAGAGTATTTAGGCAAAACAGGAGATGAGTTCGTGGAGCCTGCTGATCTAGAATGCATGAAGAACGTGAACAAAATCGCTGAAGGAAACTGGAAAAAATTCATAAATACGGAATTCTCGTAGCAAAAAGTAGAGAGTGTGGACCACGGAGGCAAATCTCAATTACGTAAGGATGCTCTGTGTTTCTTATTTTTTCTCAAGTAATAAATAAACTATAATATAATTCCAGATGGATGTAATTAGAGGTTCCCCTTAGGATTGATTAAACCGAAAAACGAAGATTCAATACCAGATCCCCATTTTAATTCTGTTTTTAACGATATTCTCCGGTATTCAAACTTAAATGCAACGATAATTAAACCAAACAAAGCGAGAGAAAATCTTGCCAGACCAGAAATTAAAAAACCAGGATTGGTTATGGAATGCACCGTAAGAAACGCGAGACTTGCCACATGCAATTAATTACTCGCATAATAAAATTTGATTTGCTCAACTGTAGACGAAGGAGAGAAACTGATTAGTAAAATAAACCCTAACTCTCTCCGGTCTGGATCGCAACCTGAAAGCTGTCTACGCGTTTCTTTCGCAATGGTAGGCTTACATTATCCTATCTATTAATCAGTATTATACTCTTTCGAGAATTACAATCAAGCAGACAAAGGCTGATGATAATGCAACAATTACTTTTTTTACATGGCTCTCTCCAAGGTGTTTTAAAAAAAAAAAAAAAAAAAAAACATGGCTCTCTCCAAGAAGTAACAGCAAAAGTTTTACCAACAAAAAAAAGGTAACAGCAGAGGAAAAATGAGAAGATAAATACAAACAACATGGATGCGTAGTTGGTACCATAAATTTTACGATTCTCTATATCTCTCTAAACCAGTTGGTACTGAGAAGTTTAACCAAGTTTTACTAAAAACAGTTTATATGCTTACCAAAGTTCTTTTCCATTAACGAGACTGCACCTCTTTTCCATTCGCTATCTGCGCTTCGTATGTTTCATGAGAAGCTAAAATCTCTAAAATATGAGATGAGAAGTTTGAATAGGGATCTCTTTGGTGATCTTCCTGGGCGAGTTAAAGCAGCTTACGAAGATCTTTGCGTCAAGCAAACAGAAGCGATGAGGGACCCACATACCACAACATTCAAAGCAGCCTCAGATGCATGGGAACACTGGCACCATATATCTGGAATCGAGGAGCAATTCTATTTTCAAAAGTCGAGGATACAATGGCTGGGGCTTAGAGACAGAAACTCGAGATTTTTTCATCGAGCCACTCAGAGCAGAAATGTGAGAAACACTATTAGGAAGATCGTCACGGCTGATGGCAGGATTCTAACGTCTCTCCCTGAAATCAAGCAAGAGGCAGCTTTGCATTTTGAGACATTTTTGAATGGTTCCCAGCAGAGTCAAGCGCGTCTCTCTCAGGAGGAGCTCTCTGAGCTTATCGACCATCAGTGCTCTACGGAGGAGGCAAGAAGGCTTATGAGACCGATCCAGGCTGCTGAAATAAAAGAGGTGCTTCTATCTATGCCTGGTAATAAGGCGCCGGGGCATGATGGGTTTCCTATGGAGTTCTATAAAACTGCTTGGCCGGTGATCGAGAAGGATTTTGTGACAGCAGTGCAGTCGTTCTATATATATGGTTTCATGCCGCGAAGTGTTACCGCCACGCTTCTCTCTCTCGTGCCAAAAACTACAGATGCGGAGAAGATGTCTGACTTTCGGCCAATAGCATTCTGCAACGTGATGTATAAGGTTATCTCGAAGATCTTGGCTACTCGTCTCAAGGCTACTTTCCAGAAGCGATCGAACTGAATCAGTGTGCGTTTGTAGAGGGTCGTTTGCTGCTAGAGAATTTTTTACTAGCTACTGAACTCATCAAAGACTACCACAAGTCTTCAATCTCCTCTAGAGCTGCCATAAAGCTGGATATTTCCAAAGCTTTTGATACTGTCAGTTGGGCTTTTATTGAGGATACGTTACGCGCAATGAAGTACCCAGACTTGTTTGTCACCTGGATCATGCGCTGTATAGACACTGCGGCTTTCTCGGTCTCTGTAAATGGGGAACTTGAGGGTTTCTTTGGGAGTAGCAGGGGGATCAGGCAGGGGTGCTCGCTGTCCCCTTATCTCTATGTCATTATCAGCAATGTGCTCTCCAAGTTGCTTAATAAAGCAGCTGCAAATGACCTTTTTGGATATCACCCTCAGTGTCAGGAAGTCAACTTGTCTCACCTGAGCTTTGCGGATGACATAGTAGTCTTCACCAATGGCTCTCCAGCATCATTGCGCCATATTTTGCTAGTGTTTGAGGAATTTGCCAGTCTTTCGGGTTTGCAAATAAATATCGCAAAATCCACGGTGCTTGCAGCGGGCAGAGGCAAGCAGTTATTGGAAACGGAAGCAGCAGCAGTGGGCCTATCAGTCTCTACCTTGCCAATCAAATATCTCGGTTTGCCTCTTACCTCCAAAATCATGTCGAAAACGGATTATGAGCCTTTGGTCTCGAAGATCAGAAACCGTTTGCTCTCTTGGACCAGCAAAGCTCTTTCCTACGCCGGTCGGCTTCAGCTCATAAAATCAGTGATTGCGAGCATGACTAACTTTTGGTGTGCTGATTTCTGCTTGCCACAAGCCTGTATCGATGAAATTGAGAGCATGTGCTCTGTATTTCTATGGAGTGGATCACCACATGATACATCTAAAGCAAAAGTTGCTTTGGAGGATGTGTGTCAGCCTTATGCAGAGGGAGGTTTGTGTATCAGGCGAGTTAGAGAAGTGAGTATGGTTTTCATGCTGAAGCTTATTTGGAGGTTGTTCTCCTGCTCCACATCTCTGTGGGGTGACTGGGCTAGGCACTATCTGCTTCGGGGAGAGACTTTTTGGGATGCAAGGGATACAGGGTTGGGTTCTTGGGTCTGGAGGAAGTTGTTACAGTTAAAGCCTCTAGCGAAAAGGTTTATACGAATGACGATTAATGATGGGCGCAGTGTGCGGGTTTGGACTGACATATGGCACCCGGAGGGGCGTCTCATTGAGCTGACTGGTGAGATTGGCACGCAGAAGCTTGGTATTGCAAGGGAAGCAAGGGTCTGTGATGTCTTTCGGGATGGGGCGTGGAGGTTTCGTAACTGCAGAGACCAACGTATCAGAGGTATAGTGCAGGCTATCACTGCTTTCCTTCTCTCTTTGGCTCCAGCGTCCTCTGATGCTGCGATATGGAAGTGGGGAGATGATGAGTATAAAGCAGGGTTCGTAGCGACTGAACTTGGCAACAACTTTGTGGTCGTAAGGAAGAAGTCCCGTGGAGCAAACTGATATGGTTCCCTCAAGGCATTCCTAGATATGCGTTTATCACCTGGCTGGCAATCAAGGATAGGCTTGCGACAGGCCACCGTACTCGACAATGGGGCCAGACGCAGATTTGTGTCTTCTGTGGTGAACCGGATGAGACAAGAGACCATTTGTTTTTCGCGTGTCCCTATACGTTCACACTTTGGTTGCGAGTGGTAGGCAACCTCACGGGCTCCGACCCTGATCCAGACTGGGAAGCTACATTGCAGCACATGATCTCGGGTTCTTTTGATCGCCTCACATTTATTCTACTGCGACTGGTCTTGCAGACCACCATCTACTTTATTTGGCGCGAGCGCAATGATCGGAGGCACGCTGGGAGTGCAAAGTTGACAGAGCAGATGGCTAGGCTGATTGATAAGACAATAAGAAACAGGATATC
The DNA here is from genome assembly GCF_020379485.1 of Brassica napus. Classification (NCBI taxonomy): domain Eukaryota; kingdom Viridiplantae; phylum Streptophyta; class Magnoliopsida; order Brassicales; family Brassicaceae; genus Brassica; species Brassica napus. The sequence continues at coordinate 30,157,226 of NC_063446.1, forward strand.
TTCTACGAAGTACTACCTCAAGCCCCGCCTGCTTGGGTTGATGCAGAGATGGTTTAGTGCTCATTGATAGTCCTTAAAGCTTAGTTGAAGTAGATTCTTTTTGAACTCATTCTTTGTACATATAATTTTTTTTCATCATGATCAATAAATTTAATATTCCATAAAAAAAAAAAAGTTCTTTATGAACTTAACCAAAAAATATATTAGTTTAAATCCCACTAACGTTAAGATACATCATCTTTTGTAGCATCAAAATCTGCATATTATGATTTAAAATAATTGTTGGTTTCAATCTACTTTTATAACATTATATTATACTAATAGACTATAATAGATAATTAATTTCATAATAATATACTTTTACAAAATCCTGTTTACCATAGGTGTGCAGTGAGTCAGTGTTACTTAATCTAAAAATGTAGTACGCAATATATCTATTGAAATATAATATTATGAAAATAAAACAACAAAATTTAATTAAAAAAAAGTTTACTAATAAAAATTATGGTAAATTTTTTAAGGAAATAATAAAGTAATCTTATATATATAAAACCAATGTGGAAGATATATTCAAAAGGTAATCCAATAAAAATGAAATAACCAATTATACTCTAAAAACTAAAAAAAAATATTTGTTTAATAATCTTAATCAGTTTGGATGATATGGTTAGTTTTATAAAAGTAATAATAAAATGTATAAAAGAAAAGAAAAGTACCAACAGATTAAAACATATATATATGAACGAAAAATAATTGATGATTTATATACTGAATTCAACTGTAATTACAATTAATTTAATTAATCAATTTTCAATTGTCATTTTATGTAACTAATGTTAAAAAAAATTAAATTGATTCATTTTTCACTTTATCTAAATCATGAATAGGTTTAAAAACGAATAAAAGAAAAGAAAAGTACCAACAGATTAAAAACACACACACACACACACACACACACATATATATATATATGAAAGAAAAATAATTGATGATTTATATACTGAATTCAACAGTAATTACAAGTAATTTACTTAATCAATTTTCAATTGTTATTTTATTTAACTAATTTAAAAACAAATTTTAACTCGACTCATTTTTCACATTATCTAAATCATGAATAAGTTTAAAAAAGTATAAAAAAAAGAAAAGTACCAACAGATTCAAACATATATATATATATATATAAATGAAAAAATAATTGATGATTAATATACTGAATTCAACTGTAATTTACAAGTAATTTACTTACTTTTTAATGAAGGTGTAGCAAACATAAAAAATGTAAAATATTTACATTAATTAAAAATTATTTTCTTAATAATTTATCAGGTCTTTTCTACAAAAATAAATATCAAAGATTAATATTATATTATTTTAGAGTAAATTGAATATTCTTAGACACATATATTTTTAATTATTTTTCATTTGCTTACCTTAGTTATTACATAAAAGACGTAAGATATATTGGTATAATAGGACAATTGGTGATTGAACTAATTATAATTTGTTTCGACGTCACATGATGCAATTTTCTTATATTTATCTTGTTGCCCATATTTATCTTGTTGAAACTTGAAATAGATTATGCAATTTCAATTTCTTGCATAATTATAGGATGCGAAGCTTATCGAATGTTCCAAAGTACTGTCGGCAGAGCCGTTCGTTGATGTCGTACATGCAGAACCGTCCATCGATTCAAGTGTTCGGGGAGAGTTTCATCGTGGAATTCTTAAGCATGGAGCTGCTCATCAATATCGAAAATGTTGCAGGTAGTTGATCGTCATATGTAATAGAGTTAAAGATTATATGATGATGTAATGTGTTATCCCATGTAAAAAAAAAACTTGAAATAGATATATAAAAATAGAAAAAGAAAACCTTTTTTTTTGTCAACAAGGAAAAAGATAACCATAAACTTCGAAACCGCCGTAGAAAATAATTATTTTGTATATTTGTAACCTAACTAATATATGTCTATATTATATAACATTGGTAAGTTAGAAACCCCAATTTCTCTCAAGAAACACAAACAATGACTATTATCTCCGACCTTTCGTGGGATTTGGTAGAGAAGATACTCGCTAGGGTTCCCATATTTTCTATAGGAGCTGTGAGATCCACTTGCAAACAATGGAACCGTTTATCCAAAGTTAGGGTTTTGTGTAAAGCAGAAGCAAAGAGGCATCAGTTTCTACGCTTCATGTTGAAGAACTATAAGCTTTGTTCAATGAGATTAGATCTCCATGGAATCCTCCAAGGAAAACAATTCGTGGATCCATCGATAAAGGAGATCACCGGTGATTCACTTAATCATGTCAAGGTAACCAAAGTATTTCATTGTGATGGCTTATTGTTATGCGTTACCAAGGACAAAGAGGAGAACAAAACTAGCCTCGTGGTCTGGAACCCATATTTAGGACAAACCAGGTGGATCCAACCCAAAAATTATTACTACAGGCTAGACGTTTATGCTCTCGGATACGACATCAATAAACGTAAACACAAAATCTTGAGGTTCTTCGCGGATGCCTACAATGTTTCTCTGTACGAAATCTACGATATTTGTTCTGATTCATGGAGAGTTCTTGATATCACTCAGGACTGGGGCATAATGTTTTATCATCGTGGTGTGTCTTTGAAGGGAAATACTTATTTTTTTGCTAAAGAAAAAATTGTATTGGAAGCTGGAGGACCGGAATCTATAGCCGAGCCCCATGCTATCTTACTTTCTTTTGATTTTACTAAAGAGAGATTTGGACCACCTCTACCTCTGCCGGTTGAGCACTATATTGAAGATACCGGAACACTCTCTTCTCTTAGAGACGAGAAACTGGCAGCCTTATATCAGTCCTCAAGTATGTGTAACGTGGAGGTTTGGGTGACAACTAAGATTGAGCCCAATGCAGTGTCATGGGTTCCCTTTTTAAAAATTGACTTGGAACCATTAACAGGTTTTGAATTCCAGTTTCACCATTATGGTGCCAGTTTCTTCATTGACGAGGAGAAGAAAGTCGCTGTAGTTTTTCAAATTGACGAATCTGAAATGACCTGCTATGACACAGCTTACCTCATTGGGGAGAATGGATACTTTGAAAAAGTAGGTCTGGGAGAAGCTGACAATCACTTAGACTCCATCCCCATGGAAGACTATTGCCCACTCGTGTGCTCTTGCTCCTATGTTCCAAGTTTAGTGCATATCAACAACGAATTTGTCAAAGAGGAAGCAAACGAAGGAGATCATCACTAACTATGATGATAATGTTTTATTTGTTTTTTTTTTTCCATCTCTTCTCATTTGTTTTTTTTTTTTGAAATATCTTTTAGACAAGACTATTGGCTTTCCCATGGATCCTTTACACTCTAGTATCTGCTTTCATCTGTTTCCGTATATGCGATTTTGGATACTGGAACAACTAGATCGCGAGATGCAACAAAAGGGTTCAGGTCTGAATCTTTGACTAAATCGAAACTAGTCTTATTACCTAAGATAAATGTTTGTACGCAACAGCTAAATACGAGACACATCAATGTTTTGTTGTTCTCTTTGTAACATGACCATAATGACTATAGGATTCATCAAGAAAAGGCTAGATAGACGTTAAAAGATACAGATCTACTTATCTCTTCAGTCTTCTTGCATGCAGCATGTGTCCGTCTTTTTTTAAGAATATTATTGTGTTCCTGTCATATCCGAAGTTTTTAACACACAAAAAGTTCCCTCATGAATGAAAACACTCTTCGACCTAAACTAAATTAAGCAAATAAATATTTTGAAAAGAGATTCATGATGACTGCTTCAGCCACTACTGCAACGAAAGCGCCTTTAGATTTTGAGCAAATTCGTGAGAGTTTAGCTTCTCCTTCATCACTCTGAATTTCTTTTATATCTTCTTGATCTGTCCAAATTACATGAAAACATAATCAAATCAACGTAACTTGTTAATTCTCCTGCAGAGTTTTAAGTAATGGCAAAAGTTAACGGTTATCATAGATGAGAATCTGTGAAAGCCTCCTTGGTCAACCACTGGACCAAGGAGGCTTTCACAGATTCTCAACTATGATCACCCTTTACAAAACTCCCTGGAGGATGAATCTCTATTAATATAAAGCAAAGAATTCTCTCCTTAGAGGCTGCCACATCACTAATTCCTCTTTTCTAAGCACGACACGTCTCTAATTCACTAATTTTATTTTATTTGCTTATCGTTTGGTTTTTATTTTGGACTTTAACATGGGTTTTAGCTTTTCCTTAAGTGGGCTGATGAAATTGTTATTCGAAGCCCGATAGTAACAGTTGTCGTCTTAAAAAATTGCAAGCTTCTGTTTCTAGGGTTCTTGGTATTTCAACTTCTGATTTCTTAGACCGACCATGGATTTTTGGGAAGGTGATAGGAGACAAATATTTACAACTAATCTCTGGTGAAATTCGCCGTTGGTGCCGATTCTGTTGGAGTTCTTCTCACCAACAAAGGGAAACTGAAACCATTACGGACTGTATTCAATCGTCGTCTTTAACGTCCTTCTTTACTCCTTCTCTCCACTCCTTCCACGATTTATCATTCAATGCACCTCTTCTTCTTCCATTCCGTGAATTTGCAGCTGTAAATAGGTTAGTCTTGATCCAATAAACTTCATCATTTCAATCCTCACAATCATAATAATCTTTAAAACTTTCTGTGAGTAGAATAGAATACGCCTCTCTCCTCCTTAAAAAATCCAAAGCCGGTTGTTGTACACGGACGAGGTTTTGGGAGATCGAGAATGTAAAAAGGGGCGGCTAGGTTATGGGTTTTCATGGCGGAGAGTTTCAGCTTTCATCAATCATCATCATCCTAGATTCTTATTAGTGGCAATCAGTAAGTGAACTTTTCCTTTTCGTTCTTCATGTGCACATGGAATTTACATTTGCTCAATCTTTTTTTGGCATCTGTGTTTGACGATTGTAAATCAGAATCCGATAATAAGTCATGGATCTGAAAATTAATGATGCGCTGGCGATTGAAAATTTATCTTGATACCAACATAATTTCACAAGTCGAAGGCTTGGTGATGTTTACGACCGCAGGTTAGCTTTTTGCATTTAATCCTTCTAAACGTTTTATATGTTTCCTCACACATTTTATTGTTCGTTGATTTGGTTTGGGTTGGTGATTTACATGTGATGTTGTGGCTGATGCTGAGAACCAGAATAATTGGACTAAGTCTCCTTTTACTGGTTTCGCATAGGGTGAGGCGTGGGATATAATTTGAACTTCTTATTGACACGCAAAAGTAAAACAAACAGAGTCGATAGGCAGAGGAAAGAAAGAATAACAGAATTGAGGATTTTTCAAAGATCCTCTTCTTCCTCTCTCATTTTTCTCCTGCTTTGTTCACAAATTTAAAATTTATTGGCTTTTCTTTTTAGTGGGGTTGAGGTATATTCGCGGCTCTGCTAAGAAATGATCAGAGCTGATATTGTATTGAAGATTTTTTTGACCTTCATGTTTCAAATCTCAAATGCTGTACATCTTATAAGGGTTTGATGTCATCTGCAAAATTAAAATTTACAAAAAAAACATTTAAGAATCTATGACCAATTAAGTTTGTCCTCTTCTCTTCTATGAAGGTCTTGAAGATATACATAGATCAACATCCCATTGTTATGAATGTTGATGCATTCTCTTATGTATACATAACGTTCTTACAGATGACTTCTCTTTTTTTTATAAAAAAAGATAAAAGATCGAATCTCTTGCATTTGATCAGACAAGAACATATATATATATTAGGGCCGGCCCGCCCTACGGGCGGAAAGTTATAATAAAAGTGATTTTATAATAATTTATGAAGTAATTTAAAATTATGATAGATTAAAAAATATTATAAACGAAAAAATAATGAAAAACTTATGAGATCATTATAATTATTATTTTTGTTTTGAATTATAATGACAGTAAATTTCACTGTTCTCTGATAAATAACATTATATTTTTAATATTTATTTTAATTCAAATGTTTTGTTTTATAATATTCTTAATTAAACTAACTTATTTAAGGTTTTTGTTTTTGCGAATATGACTCAAAACTTGAAGTCATTTCTAAAGTAATTCATGCTTTTTTTTTTTGTGATGTAATTGTATATTCTGTTTGTATGTATGTTTTGTAAAATTTTGTTAAGAGAAGTATATAATAATGTTTATGGTTTTGAGAATTTTAGGGTGTCGAAGGATTATTTATGTTAAGATTAGTTATATTTGAGTTAAAATGTTTTAATGAGAGGGTTCATTGAATGATTTAATGTGATAATCAATGAGGATGCATGAATCCAACCGACTTCCATAACGGTTCCAAAATTCAACCAAGGGTAGAAGAAGTGGAATCGAACAGCCAAATACGACGCCTTCCAACTGACCTTGATCGGAATTCAGCATGGCCGGTGCAGCAAATCTTCATTGGCCGTAGGTTTGAACCGGAGTTGTTAAAACGCAGCAGATCTGTCTTTCGTTCGTCGACATTATTTTTGGAGAAGAAGCCGTCTCATGTGGACCCCCTCATGTGTTACCATAGAGCCCAGAAACCCAATTATGTTAAGCCCAAAACACTGATCTGAAATATTTATTAACAAAAAGAGAAAAGCCCATTAATAATTGTGATTAAGTGAAACGGTGAGTATCATCCAACCCGGACACGTGTCGGCCTGTCAGGAACCGAGTTTATGACGTGGCGCAACAGGAGTGAAGCGAACATTTTTTTATATATAGATATATATATATATATATATATATATATATATTTGGTGTGGTTGTCTTATCATTGTTATTTCTTTATGTCTTGAAAAGCTTTTTGTTTTTCTTTCGGCTATTAGCTGGTGTATGTAGTAGAAACTCTCCAAAAAAGGAAAAAAACAGAGGTGTTGCGTTCCTTCACAGAGAAAACTCAGCAACAAAATTCATCAGAAGAAGCATAAACATGGTTGTAGATCTGGAAAATGCTGGGCCAAAACCTCAGCTACGATGCCCGGTAAATGATTATAATGAAGGAAATCTCGGTTCTGGATCAGTGTCTTCTGTGTGCTAAGGCCGAGGAGACAAGACTGTTGGTATTGTGAAATCCCGTGTCCAACTCTATATTATCCGATTAGTACGATATTGTCCACTTTGAGCCTAATTGGCTGGCCCGCATGGATTTAATTTTGGGCTCCTTCCCAAAAGACCTCGTACTAATAGAGTTGGATATCTCTTTATATATTAGATTTTTTCTTTGTCTAATTTCCAATGTGGGACTTAACTTGTTATCTCACATTCTCCTCCTCAAGCTAAGGACCACATTCATCTCGTATGTTTCCTTCGGCGAATTATCTTCGGTACCACCTTTTACCAGTAATCGCAGGGCTTCATTTGAGAATGTTTCTCCCACTGCATCACAGGTTTCATGATCTTCTGACTAATCTCTACCAAACTTCATTTTTCTTCTTTAAAGGATCCCATTCTTACTTAAAGGGTATTTTGGTCTTCTTGCAGATCTTCGTCAAACCTGGTGCTCTGATACCAATTGTTGGGATTGTGAAATTTCGTGTCCAACTCTATATTATCCGATTAGTACGATATTGTCCACTTTGGGCCTAATTGGCTGGCCCACATAGATTTAATTTTGGGTTCCCAAAAAGTCTCGTACTAATAGAATTTGATATTTCTTTATATATTAGACTTTTTCTTTGTCTAATTTCCAAATCTCACAAAGACAGCATTTGTTCTTTGATTGCACTTACAGTACTCAGCATTCCAAGCTGCAATATATTTTATCTGGAAAGAGAGGAATGCTATACTTCATAACTATACTTCTCAACGGCAAGTGCTCTAATTGAAAACATCTCTCGACCGCTTCGAGCAAAACTTGACATTCTCTCTCCACGGTAACTGGCGCGTTCTACTCCTGTTTCCTTTCTTACCACTTGGATTTCTTTATTCTAGAGCTTCGGTTTATTCATGATTGAAGCTAGGAAGCTATTTTCCATATCCTTAGGGACTGAGAATTTGTGCTGTAATCATGTATGGATGTTGGTTGAAACGAATGAAGTACTTAAAAAAAAAAAACAAAAAACTTCAACAAAAGAGTGAAGGATAAGCAAGAGTATGCATGTATTATTATAAGCAAAAGGCGATGTTAACTATAGTTAGTTTGGGTCTATAAATAAAGAAAAGAAAGTGGGAGAAAAGAAGCCTCGGTTTTCGCAGTCCAAAGATCTCAGAATCCACCTACTGATAGAAAAAGGCCACAAGTTTTGATTAAGAACCTTGATGAACACATTAATTAGGCAATGAACAAAACCATATTATTGATGTAATAGATGATAACGAAATGCTATGGGGTTAAACAAACAAAAAAAGGGAACTCCAAAAAGATAAAGCTTGAAAGCAACTGCAGAAAAGGATGTATTCTCCTATATATCATAATTACCAATAGTTTAGCTAATCAGTGATTACCATCTCCAATTAGATGAGCATTATGTGGTGACAAAACATTCTGATAATAAAGTAATAATATATAAAACAAGTACACTAGAACAGCCATCAAGGACTTGAACATTTGAGAAAGATGAAGAATCCATATTTGTAAGTAGAAATTATAAATTGTCTGTCATTCAAAGATCTACGAGTGTCTTCATGATTGCTTAAATTACTCATGTGTTCATCTGTTCATACTAACAATCTAAAACTCTTTTGACAGTGGGCTGTTGCACTATGTGTCCGTGGATGACCAGAAGAAGAACGTTTGGCTATGGAAGTACATCTAAAATAAAATAATTTTTATATTTCTAAATAGTAAAGTTTAATATTAGATTTTCATAATGTCTAACCAGCTCAAGATACTTTTCGTCGCGGTAAAAAATATTTTTTTCACTTTGTTTAATATATAATTATAAAAATAATAAATTCAATGAAACTCAAAATTGAAGCTACATTGTAGCAGAAGATCCCTCAGAATATGTGCACCAAGTAAAAAACAAATCTAATACATCGTCCTTAACACACTGGGAGAAACAAAACAAGAAAGAGATGTTTTGGAATGTGCATATTAGCTTTTACTTTCACTCAAATGACGTTACTGCTTACAAAGCCAAACAGGTAATTTTTAGACTGATCACAGGTTTTGAAAGGTCTAATAATTTGTAGATATGTTAAACCAGAATTGGAGCGTACAATCAAAAAGGTACTACAAACGGTGTGTGGAACATAAATGTTCACACATGATTCACAAACCCAAATAATAACACCTTAACAAAGTACAAAACCCAAAACTTGAGAAGTTTTATAATACAATATAAGATTCGTTTTCTCAGACCACAATGCAGAAATAAAGAGACAAACTCAAGCGAAAAAAAAGTTTAAAGATTTGTCAAAACTTTTCACAGACCAGCAAAGAGGATTTAAATAGACCAATACTTATATTTCTTAAGCTCCATTCCATCTGGTGGAATGCTCTCCACGTCCTTAGTCCAAGTCTCAACCTCTTTCCAGTTTGGATAGGAACGTCCTGTTCGACTCTTCCTGTCAAACCAAAACCACCCAAAAAGGTATATCTTTACTCAAAAGAATAAATAAGTTCTGAAACCAAAAGAGAGATTGATCAGCTCACAAATGGGATTGATGCGACCAGTGGCGGATGTACAGGTGTGTTATCAATATCCACAACCACCGAGGAATGCCATCTAAACAACATCAAAGGAGGGGGGTGGGGGTATGGTTTATTTGTGAAATAGCCAAAAAAGAAAGGAAAATTGGTTTTGTAGAAAGAAGGTAGAGAAAGATAGGAAGAAAAAAGAGGTGAGAGAGTGTTATTTTGGTTAGTGAGTGAATTTTGAATTTTTTTGGTATTATACCATGCAATTTCCCTTTTGGAAACTAAAGTTTCTTTGTAGTTTAAAAAAGATTTGGTTAAATGGTATACACTAATTAGTTTATTAACCCCTTTAAATTTGCTAAGATCTACTTGAACCAATAATTTTTAAAATAATTTCCATTTCCCTTCATTCTCCAATATCTATTATTAAAATTATTCAGTTATTAATTTTTTTTTCTTATTTTCAGAAAATTTTTCTATTTCTGAACTTTAAATACAAGTTTCCTTACATAAGCTTATAAATATTAAAAACATTTTTCATTTTTCAAAAATTATCTTTAGAAACTAATTATATGTTTTTGTTTATTGAACATTTAAATGGATATTTTTAATAAATAAAAACAGTTTTTATAAAAAAACTAAACAAATAATAAATTTAATAAAGAAACGTATTCATCATTTACATCTATATGTAGGGGTTTTTGCAAATATGACTCAAAACTTGAAGTCAAACACAAAACTAACTCATGCTTTTATTGAAACTTTGGCTTGCCTTTTTCATCCCCAAAGTTCAGATTATCCACGAAAATGTCATCAATTTTTTTTCTTTTTTTTTTCGAAAATGCATATTTTACTCTATCACCCTCATTTTCCTCAAGTATTCACAATATTGCCATTGCCATCAATACATCAACCACCATGAACAACCAATTTGAAGCTCTTAATGCACCTAAAAATCGATTACACTATTTTTTCTCAATTCTTATAAACTAAAAACAACATCTCTTTCACTTTCTCTCCATATTTATAAAACAAAACCCAAGATTTTGATCCTAAAATTTTTATGGTTCATAGAGCCATTGAAGCTTACGATTCTTGGTGGGTAACTTTTGTTTGACATTCTGGGTGCTTGGAGAAGACTTATGTGTGCTAAAAAAGTTATCTCACTGGTTGAAACTATGAAATCAGTTTTTTTCCCAGATATGTTCATCCAGACGACTTACCTGAAAGTCTTCTGGTCAATGCAGAAGTTAGTTTTGCAATTGACTTTTAAATGTGTCTTTATAGACGACTTACATGGAAGTAGTCCATCTTTGTTTGTTAAAAAAAAAATTCGAGACGACTTTCATGTAAGTCATCTAGCGTAAGCGGGATAGTTTTGCATTTGACCGGATTGTGTCACAAATTTGACTTTTTCTGGACGACTTACACGTAAGTTGTCTAGTAGAAAATTAAAAAATCAATATTTTGTTATACCTAGATGACTTACATGGAAGTCGTCTCAGGTTAGTTTTGCAATTGAAAAATAAAACAAAAAAAATTATTTTTTTCTAGACGACTTACACGAAAGTCGTCCGCCCGACAACTTACATTGAAGTCATCCATGATTTTTTTTTCGAGATTCTGGTCAAACCTAGTTTATCTTGGACGACTTCCATGTAAGTCATCGGACGGACAACTTATGTGTAAGTCGTCTAGAAAAATATTTTGTCTTTGTTTTATTTTTCAATTGCAAAACTAACCTGAGACGACTTACATTAAGTCGTCTAGGTTAAAAATTTAGAAGAAAGAGTTACGTGATGACATTTTGAAAAATATTGAGAAGAAATCAAATTAAGTAACTTCAAGATATTTATGAGGTTAGTTTATAAGAATTGAGAAGAAAGAGTGTAAATCGATTTTATAAGAATTCATAAGAAAGATATGCAAATATGCAAAATTGAGAAGAAAGATATAAGAATTGAGAAGAAAGAGTGTAAATCGATTTTATAAGTCATCTAGAAAAAACTATCATCGTGTAAGTCGTCTAGAAAAAAATAATGATTTTTTTTTTTTCAATTGCAAAACTAACGTGAGACGACTTGCATTAAGTCGTCTAGGTTAAAAATTGAGAAGAAAGAGTTACATGATGACATTTTCAAAACTATTGAGAAGAAATCAAATTAAGTAACTTCAAGATATTTATGAGGTTAGTTTATCAAAATTGAGAAGAAAGAGTGTAAATCGATTTTATAAGAATTGAGAAGAAAGATATGCAAATATGCAAAATTGAGAAGAAAGAGTTACGTCGGACAAAACTATTCTTCTGTGGAAGTCTTCTATGCTAGTTTTTGAATAACTTGTATTTTTAAGAATATTAAGTAACTTCAAGATATGCAAAACTCATATTTTCAAAATATGTTTTCTGCATTAGTTTTACTAAATTTGATTAAGTTTTTCAACACAAACTTGTAAAAATTGTGATATGTTTTGACTAGTTACTATTATTTGTTTCCATATCTTAAGTATGCACCAATGATGATTATTGCTATGAGTGGGTAAAATACTTGTTTCTTAAAATGTTGAATCAATGACCTAAGTATCATTATTGTTATATGCATCAATGATACTTTTAGTGAAAGTGATATACACTACAAAAACACGCGAAATCCGACAGCCATATTCGTCAGAATTTCGTTGGAATGGCCATATTCCGACGAAATTCCGACGAAAACCGTCGTCGGAAATACCTGGTTGGAAAAAAAAGTTCGTCGGAAATTCGTCACAAATTCCGACGACAGTCCGACAAGTACCGACGGATATTCCGACAACATGTTTCATCGGAAGTGTTTCGTCGGTAATTGGTCGGAATATATTTCCGACAGAAGCCGTCGTCGGAAAAATGTCCGACAAATTTCCGACGATGAACCGACGACAGCTGAATCCGTCGGAATTTCCGGGAGCCCGGATCCGTCGGAGTCCGTAGGAAAACTCCGACGGGCTATTTCGTCGGAAATATCCAACGCATCATGTTCGTCGGAAATATCCGACGCATCATGTTCTTCGGAAATATCCGACGCATCATGTTCGTCTGAAATTTCCGACGAAACACGTTCGTCGGAATTTTCCGACACTATATGCCGTCGGAATTTCCGACGGAACAAGTTTCGTCGGAATATTTATTTTTTACTATTTCAAATAATTTAATTTATTTATTTTTAATAGATGTGTAGTTTAGAATTTTTTTTTATAAATCAATAAAAAATGAAATTAAAAATAATATTAAACAACAATGTTTTACATAAATTAAAAAAAATTCAATTTTTTAAACATACATAAATTGAAAAAAACATTTTCAAGTTTTTAAACAAAAAACTAAAATTCATTTGGGAATAAACACTTCATCTTCTCAATGATCTCGTTGTTGATCTTCTTCTGATCCGCCAATTCCGCAAGAATTGTAGCGTTCTGCGTCTCTAACGCTTCAATCCGCTCATCCTTGTTCTGCAGCTGCTCCACGATTATGGGATCTGTGTATGGAGTTTGTGAAGAAGAAGGACACGAAGACGCACGACGAGCCAAACCGACCAAGCGTCCTTTCTTCTTTGGAACCGTCTATATAGAAAAAAATTAAATATTAGTAATCAAATTAAAATAATAATGAAAGGAAAATTAAAAAGTTACTTGTTCCTCCAATTCGTTGATTTGAAGTCGGCAAAGGTTGCTGGAAGCTGCCGTAGAATCGTCCTTAGAGTTCATCGGCTGAGAAGCTAGGAGTTCTGCTTTTTTGGTTTGCACCAACTCTATGACATCTCTGATGAGGGGATCCTGAATTCCGCATGTCTTCTTGTTAGTATATGCTTCCCTCATGACATCAACATGATCAACGGGATTACCGCCATTTGCTTCAACCTAAACACAAAATTAATCAATAAATATGTAAAAATATTTAAATATATATATTTTAAATAAATAGAACTTACAAGCTGATCCTCCTTAGAAAACATACTGCAAGCCCCGAAGTTGTGGACAAAAACACCTTTCCCGCCACGATCACTGTTGCGGTTGGCTGAGTTTTTTGTGGACTTTTCCTTAGTCTCCTGCTTCCCCCAATGCACCTGCAAGTCCTCCCAAACTTTGGTGTTGATATTCTTCGATATCATGCCCTTGAGCCATAGTTACTTCCACTCATAGATCTGGTTCGTATAAGACTCCGCGACCTTCTCGTGGAAGGCCTGACAAACAGTTTCGGTATGCCCAGACTCCCAATTGAATTGTTGCTACAAAGAAACCAAAATTTGTAAATAAAAAAAATATTAAAAGTAAAAAAAAATTAGAAAATTAAAAGATTACCGCAAAATTACGGAACCATATCTCCTTTTCTTCGGAAGGCATCACGCTCTAGGTCTTGTATCCTTTGCGGAGCATGGAATACATCATTGCATTAATGCAGGCGGTAATGCCGTTGTGTGACTTGTTGAACCTTAAAAAAAAATCAAAGATTAAGTTAAAAAACGAAAAAAATAGAGATTATGTTAAAAATAAAAAAGAGAAAAGTTACCACGTAGTATATCTCCGTGGTTGGGGACGGAGCACCTTGAGATGATCTCGACCTGGTTGTCGAACCAACATATCAACTCGCATGCCACTGGGCTCATATCGAGTAGATGGATCCTGAGGTGGAGCTGTAGGAGGAGGAATCGAATTTTGCTCCTGTGATGATTCCGATACATGGGAACTACTCCCTGAATGAACTCGCTTCCGAGGTACGGGACGGCGCTGTGCTGCTGGTGGTCTATCAGAACCGTCAGACCTACAAAATAAAATCCGTCAAAATTAGTCATATATATAAAATGTCTTATATTATAAATGTTTATAATTCTTAAAATCTTAATATAACTTAAAAAAATGTTTCTAATTTTGTAACAAGTTCATATATACATATATATTATTACTAGTAAAATGCTTTATATCATTTAAATGTTTATAATCCCAAAAAAATAATAAGTTTTATAAAAATGTTTATAACTTTGTCAAAACATTTATGTACATTAAAAAAATATATATAATTAAAACGTTTTATATGTATTAAAAATAATAAAAACGTTTTATAAATATATTTCACATATACAAAACGTTTTATGTAAATAAAAATTATATATAAATAATTATAATTAAAAAAATCTAATTATAAATTTTACCAAAAATTAAAACGTTTTATATATATATATATTAATAATTATAAAAACGTTTTATCAAAATATTTAACATATAGAAAACGTTTATGTATATCAAAAATATATATAATTATAATTCCAAAAATCGAATTATAACTTTTCAAAAAATTAAAACGCTTTATATATATGAAAAATTATAAAAACGTTTTATAAAAATATTTAACATATAAACCCTAAAATCTACAAATCTAAAATTTTCAATCTACATATAAACCACAAGCTAAAACCAAATCTAACAATATATAACTCCTAAAACTATCAATTCTATCCTAAATCTTTAGATTCAAAACCTATAATCCACAAATCTAACATTCCAAACCTAAAAACATATAATCTAAAGAGGGATTCAAAGACTTACATGATTGGGGAAGAGATTTGGAGGAGTTGGAGTCGGAATGGGCGGTTTGTGACAGAGAGAGGAGGGAGAGCCGCAGAGAAAATGAGGAAGAAGAGAACGGAATGAGGGAGAAGAAGGGTTGGTTTATATATTAAAAATAAACCGACGGATAACTTCCGTCGGTTTATTTTTAGTCGGTTAACGAAATGATTTCGCGAATATTCTTCCCGGGTAAAGTGAAATATTCCGACGAAATTCCGACAAAACTTGCCCGTAACTTCATTTCCGTCGAAATTCCGTCGGAATAAACGCGAATATCGACAAAGGAAGCCTCGAGAAATCTTTGAATTTATGCATGTCCTTTGAT
This sequence comes from Brassica napus, assembly GCF_020379485.1. NCBI lineage: Eukaryota > Viridiplantae > Streptophyta > Magnoliopsida > Brassicales > Brassicaceae > Brassica > Brassica napus. Next base: position 30,172,749 of record NC_063446.1, read on the forward strand.
TGGTCGGGGGTAGAGTCCGTCGGAATTTCATCGGAATTTAGTTGGTACTTTCGACGAAATTCCGACGGATCCAAGAAATATGAATTTGGGGGTTTGAAAACAACAATCTTATGAGCACGTACAAATCTTTGATAGTATGTAAATGATTTACAAGAGGTTTAACTGAAATATTTAATTGTTTTACACAATATATTATACAAAATCAAAATCTAGTCTTATATTACCATAATATGTTTGCATAAGTATAAGCGTTATTGGAGGATGTTACGAATACGTTGATACGTATATGAATTATTTTGTTATATGAAAAACTTTATAAAGCCTTTATATGTGAACTAATTTCATATTAGAAACTTATATATGTTTTATTTGGATATTTTAATTATCCAATTATACATTTATAATAACTTTACAAATCTAAAATAAAATTCTTCGAAATTCCGCTGGTAAGTCGTCTAGCGTAAATTGGATAGTTTTGCATTTGACGGGATTGTGTCAGAAATTTGACTTTTTCTGGACGACTTACACGTAAGTTGTCCAGTAGAAAATTAAAAAATCAATATTTTGTTATACCTAGACGATTTACATGGAAGTCGTCTCAGGTTAGTTTAGCAACTGAAAAATAAAACAAAAAAAATAATTTTTTTGTTTTAGACTTACACGAAAGTCGTCCGTCCGACGACTTACATTGAAGTCATCCAAGATTTTATTTCGAGATTCTGGTCAAACCTTGTTTATCTTGGACGACTTCCGTGTAAGTCGTTGGACGGACGACTTCCGTGTAAGTCGTCTAGAAAAAAATAATTTTTTTTTTAATTTTTCAATTGCAAAACTAACCTGACACGACTTACATGGAAGTCGTCTAGGTATAACAAAATATTGATTTTTTTTTTAATTTTCTATTGGACGACTTACGTGTATGATGTCCAGAAAAGGTCAAATTTCTGACACAATCCGATCAAATGCAAAACTAACATGTTTTCCATAGACGACTTGTACGTCGTCTCGAGTTTTTTTTTTAACAAACAAAGTTGTACGACTTCCATGTAAATAGTTTAGGTTAAAAATCAATTGCAAAACTAACCTAAATGGACGACTTCCTAGAAGTCAGCCAGATGACCTCCGTGGAAGTTGCCTGCGTCAATGTTTAATAAACTTTCATTTTATCTAAAACTATAAAGAATTTTTAACATTTTCTTGTTAATTCATGTCTATTAATCAATATTTTAGCTACTGAATGAAATTTATAACTTTAATTTATTTGTGATATTTATGAGGTTACCAACATTCATGTTTATTAAAGTTTCTAGCTGATCCGAAAAGACTTCTGTGGAAGTCTTCTACGCTAGTTTTTGAATAACTTGTATTTTTAAGAGTATTAAGTAACTTCAAGATATGCAAAACTCATATTTTCAAAATATGTTTTATGCCTTAGTTTTACTAAATTTGATTAAGTTTTTCAACACAAACTTGTAAAAATTGTGATATGTTTTGACTAGTTACTATTATTTGTTTTCATCTCTTAAGTATTTACCAATGATGATTATTGCTATGAGTGGGTAAAATATTTGTTTCTTAAAATGTTGTATCAATGACCTAAGTATCATTATTGTTATATGCATCAATGATACTTTTAGTGAAAGTTAGACATCTTGTATATATGCTTTTCAATTAGTTTTTAAGTCTTTATCGAGTCTTCCTAGTCCTTTTCGAGGCATTACAGGTCTGGAGTTGCATTGGATGGGAGATGGACCAGCTGGAACAAAAGAGGCAGAAAAGAGTGCAATTAGGTGATTTTCATGCAGAACAGTCTTGATGGTTGTTCCCGATCGCGCGGAACACGTGCATGTTCCAGCGGCAGAGATTTGCAAGGAAGTTTCAAAATATTTCGAGATTTTACCTAGGGCTTCACCATTTTTCTCCTTGGCCGTTAGAGACCTGCAAATATATCTTTTCTTATTCTTTTAGACATACTGTGCTTCTTCTTTTTTCAGAGAGAAACAACTCTTGAGCTTTGAGAGGTTTGTGATTTGATACTTTCTAAAGGGAGAATGCTCCATCTCTCTCACCATAGAGAAGAACCCCATTAACCCTTATTCTATTTTATCTACACATGTTTTATTCAGTCTCTGTCTCTGTGTTTTTTTGCTTCATGGCTGAGTAGTCAGCTTGCTTAGTCTAGGGTGTTAGGGTTTTAATTCCGTGAGTTAAACATGGATAAGTGAATCCATTGATTGTGTTCATTCATAATTGCTCTTAATGCTTGCATTAAAATGACCGCTTAATGTTAGATCTTAGGTGTAACTTGTTCATTAACCGGGTAATAGGTTGTTAGATCTGTTATGAATGAGCATTGCATCCCTAATCAGCGAAATTAGATATTAGGGTGTTCTGTGAACCTATCGGACTTGATATTAATATTCATCATCACACATTGATCCAAGCTAGAGCTTAGGTATTGAGGCTGACGTTGAAAGGTGAAGCACCACGACAGTGGGCTGATCTATCTTAAGTGATCCGAGTTTTAGACTAATGCTAAATTAAACTTGAATAATTGTTTGGCTCACATCTGTTTAACACCCGATCAACCACCCTAGGCTAGCATTCTCTTTAATCTGAAAACCTTAAAATCAACTTGTTACTTGCTTCTTATGATACCTTAAACTCAACCCCCCCCCCCCCCCCCCCCCCCCCCCCCATATTGTTTTAGCTTAATATTGAACTCATAAAGATAAAATGTAAACTGGTTCTCTGGAATTGAATCTCAAATACTACATCTACAATGTTAGCTTGCAGTAGTAAAGACACAATTTTAGTGTATCAGAAAGTGTTATATGTTTGAACTTATGTAATATTTGATATTTGTGAATTTGATTAAATTTTCTTAAGATGTTTTCTATCTTAGCTAAATGTTGTAAGTTAATGAGAGGAAAATTGTTTATAATTTCACACTTCTATTTTTGCATATGGTAGATCCAAAGATGAGAAGAAGCTATTGAAATTTATTATTTCATTGATTTGTAAAGGTGTAAAACACATTGATAACACATATATTACATATTGAGAAACATTATTACTAATTTTACAAACATATAACCATACTCTTATTCTACTCTTGCTTGCTTACTTGCTGGTCATAGAACCACTCTTATTAACATTTGAGCTTGACTCCCACAAATGGCAGTTACTGCTTCAGTAACAAACATAGAACCATCCTTCAACCACAACAAATGAGCTGTGCTAGCTGTGATAACATCCAATACCTAAGAGCATCTCCAACCCTACTCTATTTTCTACTCCAAACATCATTTTGGAGTAAAATCTTCTCAAACTCCACTCCATTTTCAATTCCAAAATGGAGTAATGGCTAGGGAGTAACCCTAGCCATTACTCCATTTTTACTCCCTAGCCATTACTCCATTTTGGAGTTGACCTTTTTTTATTTGTGAATTGGTCCTTTAAATCTTTAATGTTTTTATTTCTTACTTAAAAAATATTTTAAAATGATACAATAACATAAATTAATAAGATTTTCCATTATTTAATAATTTTACATAAAAGTATATACTATGATTAAAAAAGTAATAATAATATAAAATAAAGATAACATAAAGGAATCTACAGTCGTGTTTTGCTATTGTGAAAGGACATGTTCGGTTTTGGAAAAAAATGTGTTACATGACATCATGAATACATGTATAGTCTTACATAACATGATAAGAGAAGCACCAACTGAACTTGGAAGAGAAGCTCTACCTCCAGATACCGAAATTGTAGAAGATGAAAATGTCCGATTTCAAAAATTGTTCGATTTAGGAATATCAAAGATAAAGAAGCTTATGTTTCATTATGAAATTCATTAGTTGATCATTTGTGAGAAAATTATTCTAATGCCAATATTAAACCAACTTATATATTGTCTTTTATTTTATTTTTATGATTTCTTGTACTTTTTAATAATAAATGTTTAATTTAAATAAATTATATTTTAAAGAATTTTTGTAAACATAAAATAGTCGGGGTTAATAAGTAAATTTTTATAAGTATAAGGTATTATTAACAATTATTAATAAAATATATTATTTTTAGAGTAGAAAATGGAGTAATACATTGGAATAAAACCTTACTCCATTTTGGTGTTGCACCATTTTGGAGTAAAATATGAAATAATACATTGGAGATGCTCTGACGAGGAGTTAAAAGACTAGTAAGAAACGAGCCAGTCTAAGAAGAATAAAACACACGAAGTATTTAACACTTGCCTCTTCTGAGAACAGAGATATAAGAGACTGCATAGCTAAACATCTCTCCAGTCAAGATCCAGCAAACAATCAAATACAATACTCCAATCAAACAACATCATTACTTATGTTAAAAAAAACAGACATGTAAGGTAACGTATCTCCTATATATTAATTGAGAAGCATTTGAAAAATTAGAACCTTAATTTTGTATTAATTAAAAAAAATCCAAATCCTAGGTGGCACTCTAAATGTCTTCTAAATTCCATTTCAAATAATTCTATAGCATATAATATAAAATATAGTTTAATCTAATGGTGTCACATTATTCCATAATTATATAACACTAGAGAACATTATATGAACCTAAAATATAAGAAATGTGTATTCTTTCCTTAAATAAAAGCTACGGAATTACTTAATATGATTTACATATATATGGCAATTAATGATTATGAATAATAAAAATTTGATAACAATTTTTGCATCCTTCTTCATTTTGTTTAATTTTATATTATTAAAAAAAATAAACAATCACATTAACCATATAATAAAAAAATTAGATTTTTTTCTTATATGTTATATTTGGAATTTTTTAAAATGACATTAAATTAAAAGAATGAGGAAACCTTATATGTTATTTTTTTTTAAACGACTTTAAAATACAAAAATGAGGACACCTTATATGTTATATTTTTTTTATATGTTAGATTTTTTCTTATATGTTATATTTTGAATTTTTTAAGACGAGTTTAAATTACAAAAATGTAAGTTTTCTCTAAATATACGACTAAAAACATTAAAATGACATGTATCTGTTCGATGGCTGATTTGAAAGCTTTCAAAACCATATGTAAAATAAAAGTCAAAAAAATTCAACTGTGAAAATAACACTGTTCACTTTTTCGAGAATGTGTTCGAGGAAAAAAATAAGGTTTTTATGTCATAATTTGTTTAATGTTCACTAGAGAACATTATATTAACCTAAAATATAAGAAGTGTGTATTTTTTTCCTAAATAAAAGCTACGAAATTACCTAATATGATTTACATATATATGACAATTAATAATTATGAATAATAAAGATTTGATAACAATTTTTGCATCCTTCTTCATTTTGTTTAATTTTATATTATTAAAAAAATAAACAATCACATTAACCATATAATAAAAAAATTAGATTTTTTCTTATATGTTATATTTAGAATTTTTTTAAATGACATTAAATTACAAAAATGAGGAAACCTTATATGTTATATTTTTTTAAAACGACTTTAAAATACAAAAATGAGGACATATTATATGTTATATTTGTCTTATATGTTAGACTTTTTCTTATATGTTATATTTTGAACTTTTTAAAACGACTTTAAATTACAAAAATGTAAGTTTTCCTTAAGTATACGACTAAAAACATTAAAATGACATGTATCAATTCGATGGTTGATTTGAAAGCTTTCAAAACCATATGGAAGATAAAAGTCAAAATAATTGTGAAAACAACACTGTTCACTTTTTTCAAAAATGTGTTCGATGGAAAAATTAAGGTTCATAATTTGTTTAATGTCCAATTCGATCAACCCATGATGTATTAATTATAGTTTTGTTCCATCATTTTTAATTAAAATTGATTTGATCCATCAGAAATAAATTATATAATAACAACAAAAATATTGTATATATAAAAATAAAATTATCAAATATATAAAAAAAATTATCGATAATATATAGAAATAAACTTGCGCATGTATTATCCTAGTCTATATATAAAAGAGATTCATCCCACCTGCCACAATTTGTTTTCTGGATTGCACAGCAACAAACTAATACGAAAGAAACATTGGTTTACAGGATTAAACGCATCATTTTATTATAAAAAAGAACCATCAACCATAACTTTAGAGGTACTAATTAGACTTACCTCATCTCTGTGCATGAAGTTCATAAATACTTCGTGGTGATTGTTGTGGTGGCTATAGATCGAACCCCAAAGAGCCAAAAAGATTTGAGAAAAAGACAAGCAAACCTATACACATAAGGATCTCAAACATCTTCTTCTTCCAACCTCAAGCCCTGCCCATCTATTCCTGTACTCAACCCAAATTTAAGAAACATCAGGCATCGCCTAAAAAACCACAAATCGAAACCATTACACAAAGAACCATATACAAGATTAATCAGATACAAAGAACCATTACACAAAGAAACAGATAAATCAGATACAAATCGAAACCCAAATATTTGGCCTGGCGGCAGATATGAGCAATTTTTTGACGGCTGAGAGAGAACACGTTGTGAGAACTAGGGTTTTTTTTAAGAACTAGGATTAATAATTTTTCTTTTTTAGATTTTCAGTTTTAGTTTAGTAAAAAGTTATTATTATGTAAAGTTTTTTAAAAAAAATTATTTTTCTGAACAAAATAATATTGAAGCCGGAAAATAAAATTTTCTTAAAATTTTAGTCGGGAATATTAAATACAGTTTAGAAGACTTCCACGAAGTCTTCTCGTATAAAAAACACTAGAAAATTTTATTGAAGTCTTCTAGATGACTTATTTTTAAAAAACATACTTTTTGAAAGTCGTCCATAACCTAATTATAATCTCTAAACTTAAATAACTAACTAAACACTTAATAAAATCAAATTTAACTTAAAAATGGTTGTATATACACAAAACTAAATAGATATAGGTCAAATTTTAATTTAAAAAAAAAAATATTAATCTTTCCAAAATCTAACCCTAAGAATACATACAATAACACAACATATGTTGTCAAAGCCTAAACCAAATAATATCATGACTTACTACTTTCAGTCATCTATGTTGAAAACTATTCAATTTTATTATATCTTAATTTACATCACTTTAAACTGTTTATAATTACATGATTTTAATTTTTCACTTGTCAAGATATTTTTTTTTAATTTATAAATTATTCTTAAGATTAACAACACAACACCAGATGACTTACATGGAAATCGTCTAGACGACTTACAATATCTCAAAACACTCAGACGACTTACCAGGGGAATATTAAACGGAAAAATAAAATTTTTAAATTTTGTAGCGGGAAAATTAAAAATCTTAGCGGGAATATTAATTATTCAACAGACAACTTTCCTGTAAGTCGTCTAGTTTAAATTATTCACCAGACGACTTACATGGAAGTCGTCTAGACCCTAAACTAAATTAACTAATTAAACACTTCATAAAACAAATTAAACTTAAAGAGTTTTACTATACACAGAAATAATCACATGTAGATAAAAATTTAATTTTTCAAAAAAAAACATTTAAGCTTTCCAAAATCTAACCCTAAGAATACATACAATACTACAACATATGTTGTCAAACCCTAGACCAAAGAATATCATGATTCACTACTTTCACTCATCTATGTTGAAAACAATTCATTTTATTATATCATAATTTATATCACTTAAAAATGTTTATAATTACATGATTTTAATTTTTCACTTGTCAAAATATTTTTTACAAAATTTATAAATTATTTTTAAGATCAAATATACCAGACGACTTCCATGGACGTCGTCTAGACGACGTACATCATCTCAGAAGACTTAGCGGTGCTATATTCGTAAAAATGAATTCTATTTTTTTTGTTTGGCCACAAGGGGTTGTCTGTAATTTCACAAGGTTTTTGGGTTAATTTTGCATTTGATTCAGGTTTGCGTATACTTTTGCAACTATAATCAAGTTTTGAGTCATATTTGGCAAATTCCCCTATATATATGCTAAATCATTATAATTTAAATTTGTATAAAAATTAAAATATACAAATATCTAACAAACAAATGAATTATATTTTATAAGTTAGCCAATGATATTTATTTCAAAAATTCTATTCAACTATTCTGATAACATGGCTAACTCTGTTTTAATATATGATAATACATATAAGATTCTAAAAAAAAATGTATTTTTATACCCTTTCTCAAAAAAAAAAACATGTATAGTAATGATAGTTTCATATTATCTATTTATGTGTCTGAAAATATTTTTAGTTATAAATTATAAGTTATTTCTCTTACATCGTGAAGTCATTAGTTTTTTAAAAATGTATATAAAAAAGAAAAATTAATTTTAGTTTTACAGTTTTATAATAATTAGACAAGTATATATTTTTTTATGCTACAAACAAGAATATACTTTCTAAAATGAATAGTTCAATTTTTTGTAAAAAATCATGAACATTAGTACTATTTTAGTTAAAAGTAAATTAAACATTTAAAATAGTTTTATACTGTTTGTTTTTTACTCACCCGCCCTACGGGCGGGTTTACCCTAGTTCTATTTATATACAAAACTAAAAGAAGTCATTACATATTTCAAAAATGCACATGCATTAGAATTTTGCATAGTTAAAAGATACACGCCTGGTTTGTGGGTGTGCCAACAGTCTTTGAACACATTAAGGCATGTTAAAACAAGTTTTTTTACTAGAGTTATGCATAACATGACCCAAATTTTCGAAATTTAGAATATATATATAGAACAAAGTTTATTTGTTTTTAGAACCTTTTTTTACTCAAGCTTTATACATACCCATTTCTTATTGGCAAGAACAACTTGTTTAACAGCGGAGACGAATTGATCGACGGAGGGATATGGCATACAAATTCTGTGGGCTCCTGATTGAAGACGAAGGGCGTTTTGGTCTGGTCGGAATAGCATAATCCGGCCATCTTCTGTCCTGTAAGCCTTCAGCCCTTCATATAAACCCTATTCATTCCCCCAAACCACAAATATTTCAGATTATTTTCCTTGCGCATCACTCAATCCATCATCATCTTTTTCATTTTACATACAGATTTAAAAAAATTTGCTTGTACATTTTTATGGGGCAGTGAAGCTATTCATTTCGCTATACATATAAGATTAATCCATGTGTTTTTAACTTAGTAACTGATTGATCAAACAATTACTAGTCAGATTAATAGCAATATCATCATCGTATCAACACTTTCAAACGAATTCGTTTGATTTTTATAGGCTATGTATATGATCTCTTAAAAAAAAGAAGTTAAGTCCAACTAATTGTTAAAATATACATGGAATGCTATAACAATATTAATTCTATGTTTGATGTGGTTATATGTTCTGATTAGTTAATTGATTTCTAGTGATCAGTAGAAACCTGGCCATAATTAAGAACTGCAGAGCAAGGGCTGATCTGAAAATCAGCGTAAGGAACAATACTTCCCTCTTGGAAACTCTCTCCATGCTTGCACTTGGCAACATACATGTTGTCCGTACGATAAAACCCGAATCCTAATTCTTCCCACTTCACATTTGCGTCTTTCTCATCCGCACACTGTTTTTTTTACGTCAAACGACTATTCTAAACTCAAACTTGAAGTGGTCTGGATAACCAGACCGGAATAAAACAACCAATAAAAAGTAACTCCCAATGGAAGGATCTAGCAGTCTTAGCTAAAAAATCTGAAATTTGGTTGCGCGCTCGTGGAATGAGTGATGTTGAAATCCAGAAAGCATATATGTAGCGTCTTTATCCTCTCCAATTCCGTCGCAAAGCTTGGCCAAGCATGAGGTTCATTTACCATTGCAATTAGCTCCTTACAGTCGGTCCCAAATCTCTGACATGTTGAGTGCTGAAGCATATTCTCCATCGTCCACCGCAGTGCTTCTACTTCCGAATGTAAGGTTGATTCACGCCGAGTGAGATTTCTTATCCCCATGAGCTGAGTCTTCCCACTGCTGTCCATTCAAACTCACCCACATCCACTATAATTGACAGAGGCGGTCCAAGATCGATCTAACAAGCATATATTTCCCAAGATTATGACTTGGGGATTCTCCATATTGTTATCTTGTACCACTGGTTGTACCACTTCGTTCGCATCAAAGTAGGCCTGACATTCACTTTCTGTATATCGAACTAACTCCAAATGATCTCTGTCTATTCCCCTGAACAGTTTATCATTTCTACCCTTCCAGATATACCAGGTTATCCAGAGAAAAGGGTTCATGTCTTGTTCCGGCTCAATAATATTGTTTTTCCTCCAGAATAGGTAGTCCATATTTGTGTAGACACCTGGTACTGGAAATACATCTGGGCTTGTTGGAGTTGCTGATAAGGACCAAACTTGTAGAGCTAGCGGGCATTCAAAAATATCATGGGTTACAGATTCTTCTAAATCTCCGCATCTTGGGCAGTAATTATCACATCTCATATTGCGTCTTTCTAAGTTCCTTGTTACTACCACATGACCAGTTAACAACTGCCATATAAGATGACATATCTTAGTATGCGCCAATAACTTCCAAGCAAAGGCTTGAAACTTGGTGATACTCGGCTCCAAGACCTCCTTCTCTTTCTCTGTCTTTAATAAATTCTGGGCCACCCAATATCCAGATTTAACCGTATATTGGTCATTCCTTGTGTAGCTCCAGCAATAGGTATCATGACGATGAGTTGAGCTTATGGTCAAACTTCTTATGAGCGGTATGTCATCAAGATTGACATAGTTTTCCAAAAGTCCAACATCCCAATCCTTCGCTGCATGATTAATGAGATCGATGACTCTCATATTGGGATGCATAACTGGCGCAACAGGGATAGCTGGCCTCGCTGGGGTCGTTGGGATCCATGGATCCTCCCCCACCTTAACTTCATAACCTGAGTGTATCTTCTGTCTGATTCCCAGTAGAAGCAACTTCCTTGCAGCAGAAATACTAGTCCACACATAGGATGGTCTACTAGCAGAATTTACTCTTAGTGGCGAACTTAATCTGTAGTATCTTCCCCTTAAGACCCGGGCAACCAATGAGTTCGGAAATTGAACTAGCCTCCATAGTTGTTTTGCCAACAATGCCAGATTGACCTCATGGATCATACGAAACCCAATCTCACCCTCCTTTCTTGGTAGACATACTTTTTCCCATTTCGCCCAGTGTATTCCTCTTTTTGGTGGATCTGAACTCCACCAGAATTGTGCGATGGCACTAGCTAGGTTTTCACATATCTCCAAAGGGAGCAGGAAAGTAGATATGCCATAAGTCGGAAGAGCTAGCATAATAGATTTTATCAAAACTTCATTCCCTCCTTTTGAGAGTCATCTGCCTATCCATCCATTTACTCTGTGCATCAACGTATCCTTGAGAAATGCAAACAGTTTACACTTCGTCTAGAGAGTAGGTCTGATCCTAAAATTCAATTCTTTTATGCTCTGATATATATATTTAACAACTTTTCGGTCATCATTGTAGGGTGTTGCGATCAACTTTGTTAAAAGCGACGACATTAAGATCCTCCGGGACATTGAGCAGTACTACAGTACTCAGATTGACGAGATGCCAATGAATGTAGCTGATCTTATCTAAATGACCGTGTTTGAACACTTGTGGTAAATGTTTTATGAATTGAGAAGTGATTTAGGTTTAGGGTTTTATTTTCTTTTTTATAAGATGGCAATGAATGTAGCTGATCTTATCTGAATGACCGTGTTTTATAAATGTTTAACACTCAAAACGGTTCACTGTCTTCATATTTTGTGTACTCTTGATTGTATTTTTTCGCAAAATCAAGCAATTTAACAAAATCAGTTTCTACTAGGTAAAAAGTAAAATCTCTTCTTTCGCTGCGAATCATCTCTTCTTTCGCTGCGAATGGAGTGCCGATCTTTGGAACATCTGTCTGAAAAGAATGGGATACGCTTTTGCCGGGTTCCACACGTGGTTAGCTTTCTCTGAATGGCTGAGCCTGCGTGATACGGTTGTTCCTAAGCTACTTAAACGTCTAGTGGCTTCAGCAACAATCTACTCTATTTGGTCTGAACGAAACAAGCGCTACCATGATAACATCTCCCTCGCCCCAGCAACCATCTTCAAGCTTCTTGACCGTTTCATTAGAGACGCAATTCTGTCCAAGAGAAATCAAAAGCAGAACTGTGGACTAATGCAACACTGGCTTTCTAGGGAGTAAAATCTTTGTTCTTCCTCTCTTATGCTTTACCTTGTTTTATTCTTTTTGCCAAGGTAAACCATAGTATGAAACAACCGATTGTAATAACTTACAAACCCTTCCCATTTCAATGGATTTCACATATTTGGCAAAAAAAAAGAAAGTAAAATCTCTGTTTTAGCAGGTAATAAATGTTAGACCAGAAATGTTAAGACCAGGTCAATGAAGCTAACCTTAATTCCCTTGTATAAGACACCACTGAAAATCAAAAAGCGTAGAGTTAATCTCTCTATCTATCTATTGGCTTTTATGAGTGAAAAAAAAAAAAAAAATCTATTGGCTTTTATTGAAGCGTGTGTGTAGTCAGAGCCGTAGCCGTACTTAACTTGTACTTGGAAAGGGCTTTATAACACTTACCCGAGTTCATTCCCTAAAGTGTTTTCATTCGTTGGTAGTTTCAATACCCAAATAAAAAAAGAAATAAATAATGTCTATTAGTTTTATTTTACCTAGCTGTCAACGCTCCTTTTTTCCTTCACCAACATTTTCTCTGAAATCTTATGCACCTTCTCTTCTCTTTTTTTTTCTTTTTGGTCTAAGAATTTTTTTTGGTATAACCTTCTCTTTTCTTTATTTCATTTTTCTTCTGAAAAATGTTTCTAGTGTTTCGTCCTTTTTACTTTAACATTTGGCACTAATTTATATAGACTATATTTTTTTATGGTAGTGCTTATTTGATATATTTCGCATGATTTGTTTTTGAAGTAACAGTTCTGAAAGAATATTTGCCACAAGATTACAAAAAAAAATCAGTGAAGTTTAATTTTTTTTTTAAATGAATGAAAAACTGTCATCAGAATTCATGGAATGCTAATCAAATATTGTTGACAACTCAAATTTTAATAGTTTTTATTGACTATTAAAATTAAAGTTCTTATCCATTATGAACCATGTCACAAGAAATAGAATGATCTAGCTCCATAACTAGTTATAATCGAAGTTATTTGGCGAAAGAGTTTAGTAAAAGAAAAAACCATGTCCTATATTATTTTTAGACTTCTTCTCCATTGATCGTCCTGTAGTGGACCACAGCCAAGCTGACAAATCTGTTTTAAAAAAGAGTTTAGTTTTCATTAAAATAATAATAAAATCGTAAGAACTTTTTTTAAAAAAAAATTACCTTTCAAATTTTCTGTAAATCCTCTTTCTGTAAAGCTCATCGTTGAGACCTGTTGACTCTCCCATGGTCATAGTTGAAACCCCATGTCCAATGACATTCCTTTCAATTAACCCATTTCCTCCAACCTGTTGATATACTCTGTGAAAGAAAACATATTAATTGCCAACAGACATATATAAAACATTAGGTAAAATTATATTGTACCCATGAATGGACTTGCGTCGAGAGCCGCCGAGGCTTGACTCTTTTTTTTCTTCTTTTTTGAAACAAGGCTCGACTCTTGGATATTTAAATGAAACTGAGCCGGTTAAAAAATAAAAAACAAACACATAATAAAAAATATATATAATATATATATATATATATATATATATATATATATATATATATATATCGTTAAGTTGCAGCGAATAAATACGAGAATAACCTAGGTGTAGTCTCATCTCGCGATCAACAGAGAGGAGGAGCTATAACGAGTCTTATCTCGTAATCGAGTCTCTCGCCGTGGCGTAGCCGTCGATTCTTTCCGCCGTTGAGTTGTTTCAATCTGTTAGATTGAATTGAAGATTCCTTTCTTCCAAAAGACTTTTACATTTTTTGATACATGTTAAGTAGAGAACATGAGCGTTTTGTGTCAACCGTTAGCGGACGTCAAGTTCATGAAGCTGTTGCATACAGAAACTAGCTCCTCTGTTGACGTGACACAAGATGTAATATCTTGCTTAAGAGAGAACGCACTAGAGCTTGTCAATGTCTTGTCCTTCAGCGAAGGGGAGGCGGTGCAGAGAGAATGTGTAGGGAGATGGGAGTACCATTTCTTGGGAGTGTTCCTTTCCTTTGGATCCACAGCTTTGCAAAGCAGCTGAACAAGGTAAGTCGTGCTTTGAGGGTGACAACAAGTGGGTTGTTAGCGCACCTGAGCTTAAGAGCATCATACAGAAAGTCGTTGCTTCGATGACCGAGTAAAGATGAAAAATCTCAGTAGATAAATCCTTTGGTCTTCAACCTTTCTCACACCACTTTCATGCATGGTATCAGAGTCGGATGAATTATCTATAGAACCTTATCAAATATATGTGTGCAGAGCACGTGACAAGTTGTGTACATTCAACTTCTCATCTTTCATTCTCATCCGTCCAAATATATGCTTTTCTTATTGATTATATCTTTGTACATGAATGTGTTTATATACACACATGTAGCGGTGTAAAACGTAAACCCTATCTAAGTTTACACAAATGCGAAACGACTATACAAGACCAAGTAGTGAATGATATAAGCACAAAACATGTGTATCAATGTATAGCACAATCAGTCCATATATATATGATGAGGTATTCTCAACTATGATCTAATCATTTCGAACGTAAAACTTTTCTGATGTTTGACTTGTATTTAGGAAAACCACCAAAATAACCTCAAACTTTCAAAAAAAAGCCCCAAAAAACTTGAAGTGGTATATGAGTAATTTAAATCTTCAACTTTTAAATATTGGTCATTTTAATTTTGTTTTCATGTTGACCCAGTCATTTGTCTGAGATCTTTCTGGGATGGTCTTTGTGCTTTCGGTGGTGAAAGTGTCTGAATGAGGAGGTTTTGTTCAGAGCTTGTGTTCAGGTTATTGCACTATCTTATGAGATGCTTCCACTCAAAACCGACCCCCTTTGATGTTTCTTTGGAGTTTTCGTGGGTTCTTTTGAACACTTTGTGGTAAATGCTTTATGATTTGAGAAACGATTTAGGTTTGTTTAGGGTTTGATTTTGGTGTTTTGATCGTGGCTCAAATCTCACAGCTATCATTAACTGCAAGACTTATTGTCGAGTGTTTTCTTATTTTGTATAACTTTGATTATATTTTTGCAAAAACCAAGCCCAAATCAGTGACTAAAATTGTGAATTCCAGATTCGTGAAAACCTTTTTCATATCAATGAGCTTGAAGAAAGCTTAGCTACTTTACATTCACTTCTAAATCTTATTTTGAGTTTTATTATAGTAAACCGATGAAGAAGAAGATACAAATCCAAAAAGTGTGCTAATTATGTCGTAATAACATAGTTATTTGAGAATATTTAAATTTCCAAATAACTATTTGATAAAAAAAGAGTTACATAGAAGGACACATTCTTTCTTTAGTTTTGGATGAGAGACACTTTGTCAACTTGACACACTTTTTTTTACCGGTTGTTTTTTTCTAGACATTATTGACCCTGCTTTTTTGTAATGAAAAGTTTGTTTCCTTTAAGAAGATAACCGTAAGGTAATTGAGTTGTAATCAAGTTTGTGTTCAGTTGCAATTAATGATAAATATTTAAATTAAAAGGTAGGTATATAAAAAAAGTTAATTGTTTTGGGACGTTGGATCTGTTTATAGGCATAAGATCTAACGACTGTTGATAGTATTTGGTAGATTGTGCAGTTAAGAAGGCTGCTATTCTTCTTAACGAAGAAGATGAAGAAAAATTTATTTATTTATTAATAGGTGGGGATGCTCTTTTCGAGGTCAAAAATAAAATGTGTGTTCGTGGAAGTGTAGCGGTGGATGGATAATATTTTTTGTTATTGCTGGATTCATGTGGATATGATCTCGTGGTTAGACTAACATAAAGGCTCATCCACAAAAGACCCTAAGGTTTTTCTTGCTGATTTTTGGTTTAGTTATTGTGAGTGATATTAAGTTTTCGGTGTAGATTGAATTTACGAATTAAGAGGGTAAAGATAAGCTCTGATGGATATCAAAAAGTAGAGCAAAGTAAACAAACAGAAAGCAATAGATTAGTTAACTACCAAAAGAACAACTCAGTCTAAATTGGTGGCATTTGAATACATGAGAAGACGTAGACAAAAGGGCACATTAGTAGTACAACAAAAGGTGCCTCCCACACAAAAAAACCTAGGGATGAGATGTTGTCGTGACAGGTGAGTTGTGGTCAGGTGAGTTGTGGTCAGGTGACTTGTGGCTAGAAGAGTTGTGGTTAGGCGAGTCGTGGTGAGCGGTCAGCGTAGACTTGGTTAGGAGAGTTGTGAACAGGTGAGTGGTGGTCAGTCGAGTCGTGGTCAGGGTAGTCTTGGTCAAGAGATTTGTGGTCAGAAGATTTGTGGTCAGGAGATCTCCACAATTAAGGCCAATTATAGTCTCGAACTCTTCAAGGCCTAACCTAAGGGGATCGGCTCCAAACACAGCGTGTAGTCTAGTTTACAAAGAAACTGCTGGGTCAAAAGACATTGTATTAGCTAAATAATACGAGCATTGTCGGGTCTGGAGATCAAAAAGCTTCCCGAAGGATGACTCTCTAATCCTTCTAAAATCTGGAGTATCTGATGTTAGGAGTTTTCAAGGCTCCTAAGACAAATGTTGTAGTATAAATGATTGTCGAACCAGTTCTGAGGGATATCAAAGCACCGAAAATGCAAGTACTCACTTAATCTAAGTGCAACCAATGATTTAGATGGGTTTTAAACTACTACTAATACTAGAAAGCAATTACAGAATGAAACTTTGTTGACTAAGAGAAAAGAGAACTCATGGGCATATGGATTAGACCTTGGGTGATCAAGTATCGAACTAAGGATGGCAAATGATCAATCAAACTATCGACCTTAAGCCTAGACACGGTTCTAAACAAGCTCTATGTCTAGATGAATGCTCATTTGCTAACATATCTCAAACATCAAATGTCTTTGGTTGAATAATGTGAAAGCAATCATTACTAACAAGTCTATTAGCTATCTTAGCACCTTTAACAACAAATGTCTTTGACAAAGTATACTAAAAGCCTAGGAGAGTTGTCTCAGGCATTTCATCAAACACCTTTTGGGTGGGAAATGTCTATTGATCAACTTTTGAGTGGCCGACTCAGAAGATGCATTATGAATACTCTACTAGCAAGGAACAAGAATTATCTACACTAAAACATCCTAGAACTAACCTAATCACCCTTGATCTCCCTAACCCATGAATTAAAAAGGTGATTACTCACTAATATCCATGATTCCTCTTAAACCCATATTGGATTTCAGATTAATCATGTAGAGAAATAGATAACAAATCAACAAGAACACAAGATGAAAGCAATGAAATCTGAATCAAAAGAAGTTTTACTAGTTGTTCCTCAGAAAAAAGATAACTCCATGGTGGCTACCAAAGGTAATTAAAACATAGGTTTTGAAAAGTAAAAAATGTGCATAATGAAATGACCAAAAGGCCCTTGAGAAAACATGAATTCGGCCAAACAAATAGATGCGGAGCGACCTCGGCACGTCGCTCCGGGCTTCGGGAGCGACCTCAGTGGGTCGCTCTGAGAGGTCGTTCCGGCTCCATTGTGTTGTCGTCACGCGATAGAAAAGCGAGCGACCTCGGGGTGTCACTCTGGCCAAGTCGCTCTGGGCTTCGGGAGTGACCTGGAGTGGTCGCTCTGATAGGTCGTTCCGGGTCAGTTTTCGGCTTCCACCGGGATGAAATGGCGAGTGACTTCTCGGGGTCGCTCCAGCGAGGTCGCTCTGAGAGGTAGTTTGGAGCGACCTCATGGCGTCGCTCCGTGATGTCGCTCCCATGCTCTGCTCGTCCAATGATCACCTAGATCACCTCTTTTGAGCTCCAAATACACCCAAATGTCTCCAAGAACTCCATGTGGTACTCCAATACCTGATAAAGACTCATGTATGCAAAATGCAACCTAAACATGGCTAAATCCTAGTCTATATGATCAAAATGCACATGGGTGAATGGATAAAACAATGGAAATATGCAAGATATCAACTTCCTCAAGCTTGTTCTTTTACTTGTCCACAAGTGAATTTTCTAGAACTCATACGGAGAGAGGTTTGAAGGTGGGAGTTCATAGCCAAAAGAAACACACAAAGCACTCAAATCAACATCTAAATTCAGCATTACTAATTCCAATAAGATTATCCATTTAAACACAAAAATTCTATTCTTTTCCTTCGAACTTTTCATACTTCCAAATCATAGTCACAACACTCACCCCCACCTATAGCTAGACAATAGAGTGCCTAATCTAGCAAGAATGAAGATCAAGCATTATCGTTCCCGATACTCTCAACATTATGCACATGTAAGGCTTTCCGAAAAATGCCTCACTCATCAAATAATGAAATCTCAAAATGAGGGAAGGGTTTTGGGAATGGTGTACCACTCGAGTTTGTCAAAAAGATTGGCGTAAAGGATGTGACAACTCAAGTGTGTATATCCATGACTCAGTACACAAGGGACCATAAGCAAGAAGCATTAAGTTCGTTCAGTTCAAACAAGGTTGTAGTTGGCTTCAAAGATTGAGTTTCAGCAACTAATGAGATTCAGGAAGAGTTTTCAAGGCTAGAAGCATACAAGTCTTTTCGAGAGGTGCATAAGCTACTCAGGTGCAAAGTAGTGTTCTTTACAAGACATTTAAAATCATTGCTCCCAATGCAATTGAATGCAACATATATGCTCTAGACTCTCCTAGAAATGAAAGTCATGCAATCTATACGTTCTCTCTCTTTTTTTTTTATGCAAAAAGGTATGTGTGCAAGACTCAATGCAAATTCATCAAAGCAAATATGATCAAATACTTGGTACCTCCTCCAAACTTAAGTTACACAGTCTCTATGTTGTCAAGTAGAGGGAGATACCCACAAGAAAAAGCTAATATGCAAAAATGAGATGGTATATACAAGGGGAAATAGTGAAGTACCTTCAAGGAAAGTGAGTAGGGGCAGAGGCCCCAGCATCGTCGTCGTCCAGTGGGAACGTGGTGTAGTAGCTCTTATGTGCTGAGCTGTAGTCTCGATACCATTGTTGGCTCTGAACCTCGCCCATCTCTTCAATGTAGAAAACTTGCCCTTGAACTGTTGGTTTCTTCATTACCTCCTTGATGTCAAAGTGAAGAACATGCCCTTTACCCAAGTGGAGATCAATCTTGCCCTATTTCACATTAACAATTGCTCCTGCCGTAGCTAAGAAAGGCCTTCCAAGGATTAAAAGATCTGCAGCTTCCTCACCCATCTCAAGCACCACAAAGTCTGTAGGGATTTCATATTTTCCAACCATAACGGGGAGGTCCTCCAAGATACCCACAGGGTACTTCACTGAACGGTCAGCCAATACCAGAGACAGTCTACACTTCTTGTACTGAGTGAAACCAAGCTTCTTAGCAACAGATAAAGGCGTCAAGCTGACACTAGCTCCCAAATCACAGAGACATCTATCAAATACCATAGGTCCAAGAGCACAAGGTAATGTGAAGCATCATGGATCCTCTAACTTCTCTCGAACATCAAGCCTCTGGATGATGGCACTGCACTCATGGGTAAGAATCATCATGCCTTCCATCTCCTTCTTCTTTGCAGCTACAACATCTTTCAGGAACTTGCTGTATTGAGGAATCAACATGAAAGCATCGATGATGGGCATTGCAACTTGAGCTTCACTCATTTGCTTCTCAAACAGAGCCTTGTACTTCTCTAGCAGTTGCTTGTTAAATCTACCAGGAAATGGAAGTTTGGGTTCATAGGGGGGAGTAACATAAGAATTCTCACTTGCTGGAACAGCAGCTTCACCATCTTGTATTGTTTTCTTCTCTTCTCCAACCTTTCCTTTACCTTTAGCTTCCATAATCTTCTCCAAAATCTCATCATTGGTCTTCTCATCAACAATTACCACATCATCATCTAAGTTGATGGCCACCTCCTCACCTAGTTTATCAGCATCCCTGGTGAGGATTGTAGGAGGTAACTGCTTACCACTCCTAAGGGTGATAGCTTTTGCCTCCTTGAGGTTTTGGTCAGATTTTCCAGGTAGAGATCCTTGCTGGCGATTCTGGTGAGTGTTCATGGAAGCAAACTGATTTTCTAAATTCTTGACTGTAGAAGCAAGATGTGAGAATTTGTTGTTGAGCTTATTGTAGCTCCCATCAATCTTGGAATGAAGGTTCTTCAATTCATAACCAACATGCTTCTCACTTCTAGTCTGAGACTCCAAGATTTGTTTCAGTAAGGTATCAGTGCTGCTCTCTTGAGGAGCAGAGGAACCAAACGAGGGGTTTTGCTGAGGCTGATAGCTGCCTTGCTGGTTGTTTCTAGGCGGATAACCACTCTGTTGGTTGTTGGGATAGGATTTCTGTTGGTAGTTGTTGTACTGAAAGTTGGGCTCTTTTTTGTACCAGCTACCATTGTTGTTGATAAAACACAGCTCTTTCTGACCTTCCAAACGCTCAACCTCATGGACAACAGGTGGTGTCTCTTGGCTTGGGTTACCAAAAAAGTGCAGCTGCTCTTGGGTGTCTATCTTATCCTGTAGAGCTTTCAACTCCTTCCTCGTCTGCTTATCATCTGTTCGACTGCCTCTGTCGTGGTCTCCACTGTAGACTGCATCACTCTTTACCATGTTGTCAACCAGCTCCTCTGCATCTTCCTCAGTTCTCCCCAAGAAGAACCCATTGCTAGCTGTATCCAGTCTGGTTCTGTACTTAGGAAGATCACCACGGTAGAATGTGCTCATCAAGCTCTCCTTAGAGAAACCATGGTGTGGGCATTGAGCTTAGTAGCCCTTGAATCTCTCCCAGGCTTCACTGAATCCTTCCAAGTTCTTCTGTTGAAAGCTGGAAATCTCATTTCTCAGCTTAGCAGTTGTTGAAGTAGAGAAGAAATTCTCCAAAAATGCTCTCTTGCAGTCATCCCATGTGGTTATAGAGTCGCTGGATAGAGACTTCTCCCACTGACGTGCCTTATCCCCCAAAGAGAAAGGGAATAGCTTGAGCTTTAAGGCATCTTCGGACACACCATTGATCTTTGACAACCCACAGTAGCTGTCAAACCTGTCCAAGTGATCAAATGAGTCCTCTAGAGCCAAGCCATGATACTTGTTGTTCTCGATCACGTTGAGGAGTCCTGATTTGATATCAAAGTTGTTGGCTGGTACAGCTGGTGCTCGGATTCCCAATCTGTGACCATGAATGTTTGGGCGGTCATAAGTACCAATGGGTCGAGCTACCCGCGGTTAGTGTTCTGCCCCTTGTTGTGGATCTGCCATATCAACGTCCAATTCCTGCAAGTGGGCTTGTTGCTCTTCTTCTCTTCTAGCTCTAGCAAACACTCTCTCTAAAGCTCTGACGTCTGCTACTATTGGAACTAGGTTTGATGGACCCCTGCTCCTCAAGCTCATACACCTAAAAGTTAAAGGTAGGTGAAGAAGAAGAATCAGTAACAAAACAAAATTTAAAATGACCTAGTCTCCAGCAAGTGACTAAATCTCAATGTTTCAATCTACTCAGAATTTGGCAACGGCGCCAATTTGATGTTAGGAGTTTTCAAGGCTCCTAAGAAAAATGTTGTAGTATAAATGATTGTCGAACCAGTTCTGAGGGATATCAAAGCACCGAGAATGCAAGTACTCACTTAATCTAAGTGCAACCAATGATTTAGATGGGTTTTAAATTACTACTAATACTAGAAAGCAATTACAGAATGAAACTTTGTTGACTAAGGGAAAAGAGAACTCATGGGCATAGGGATTAGACCTTGGGTGATCAAGTATCGAACTAAGGATGGCAAATGATCAATCAAACTATCGACCTTAAGCCTAGACACAGTTCTAAACAAGCTCTATGTCTAGATGAATGCTCATTTGCTAACATATCTCAAACATCAAATGTCTTTGGTTGAATAATGTGAAAGCAATCATTACTAACAAGTCTATTAGCTATCTTAGCACCTTTAACAATAAATGTCTTTGGCAAAGTATACTAAAAACCTAGGAGAGTTGTTTCAGGCATTTCATCAAACACCTTTTGGGTGGGAAATGCCTATTGATCAACTTTTGAGTGGCCGACTCAGAAGATGCATTATGAATACTCTACTAGCAAGGAACAAGAATGATCTACACTAAAACATCCTAGAACTAACCTAATCACCCTTGATCTCCCTAACCCATGAATTCTAAAGGTGATTACTCACTAATCTCCATGATTCCTCTTAAACCCATATTGGATTTCAGATTAATCATGTAGAGAAATAGATAAAAAATCAACAAGAACACAAGAAGAAAGCAATGAAATCTGAATCAAAAGAAGTTTTACTAGTTGTTCCCCAGAAAAAAGATAACTCCCTCGTGGCTGCCAAAGGTAATTAAAACATAGGTTTTGAAAAGTAAAAAATGTGCATAATGAAATGACCAAAAGGCCCTTGAGAAAACATGAATTCGGCCAAACAAATAGACGCGGAGCGACCTCGGCACGTCGCTCCGACAAGTCGCTCCGGGCTTCGGGAGCGACCTCAGTGGGTCGCTCTGAGAGGTCGCTCCGGCTCCATTGTGTTGTCGTCACGCGATAGAAAAGCGAGCGACCTCGGGGTGTCACTCTGGCCAAGTCGCTCTGGGCTTCGGGAGCGACCTGGAGTGGTCGCTCTGATAGGTCGCTCCGGGTCAGTTTTCGGCTTCCACCGGGATGAAATGGCGAGCGACTTCTCGGGGTCGCTCCAGCGAGGTCGCTCTGAGAGGTAGTTTGGAGCTACCTCATGGCGTCGTTCCGTGATGTCGCTCCCATGCTCTGCTCGTCCAATGATCACCTAGATCACCTCTTTTGAGCTCCAAATGCACCCAAATGTCTCCAAGAACTCCATGTGGTACTCCAATCACTACAAAAAAAACTTTGTTTAGCTACAAATTAGCTACAATTTTTGTTTTTGTGGCTGTCTTTTTGCCACAATTATTTACGGAACGGCCACGATTTTACAAAACCTATAATTTGTGGATATCTTGTGGATTTTCGTAGCTAAATAGCTGCAAATTTTATCTTGTGGCTATTCGAGGAAAAATAGTCACGATAAACCACAAAATAGATTGTAGAAATAGGAATCCACGATTAGCCACGAAAACAGTTGTAGAAATAGATAGCCACAACGTAGTTTGTGGCTATTAAAAGAAAAATTAATCCCTAAACTTACCCTAAACCCTAAATTTTTAATCTCCGATCATAAAATCTAAATCTTAAATCACAAACTTTTCAAATAAAATAACTTATAATGTGTCATATAAAATCAATCACTTATAATAAATTCCTCTCAAACTTTAAATTCTAAACAAATGATCTCAAACTCTAAATATATTCTAAACCCTAAACTTTTAATCTTTAATGGTAAACCTTAAATCTTAAATCATATTCATAAAATAAACAACAAAATTTACTTTTTGTTTTTGTTGAGTATGTTATTAAAACACACGTAATAATTAAATCACATGTGTTTGTACAATATATTAAACTACTATATATAATATAGCTAAAAACTAAAATCTAACTTTTATAAAAAATTATAAATTTATAAAAATGTTTAAATAATAAATCCAAACTCTAAATTTAACCCACACCATATCATGAATCGAAAATCCTAAATCATATTCTAAACTTAAACCTAATGTTATACTACTTTAAATAAAAAATTACAAATAGTATAATTTCTAACTAGACCATAAATCCAACGATTAAACTTAAAAACTTGTAGTTACTGAATTAAATTATAAATAATAATTTTTGATTAGAAAAGATGATTATAAAATATAAACAATAAACTAAAATATAGTGTTTAATATTGGTCCATATATGTTTGAGATCTGAAACGTAAAGAAAAAAAACACTATGAAAAGAGGACACAATAAACGAAAAGGGTGGAAAACATATTGGGCCATCCAATTAATAAAAAAGTAAAAAATTGAGTTAATCTTCTAATTTTTCATTGGCTAAAAGAGTAAGACGTGGATTGCAATAAAAAAAATATTGAATTTAATCTCTTCTAATTTTTCATTGGCTAAAAGAGAAAGACATGGATTGCAATCTTATACCATTGATCTATATTAATCCAATGGTCCATATGTTTTTCATCCTTTCCATTTATTTTCACTTCTCATATGTGTTTCTTCTTTTACGTCTCAGATCTCAATCATTTTTTTTTCACCTTCTTCCTCTTATGTATCATCTCTATTCTCTTCCTCCAATATCCACTTTCAGATTTCAATCACACTCCAATCCATCTAGCCTCTCACTTCGAACCTACACCTAGGGATCTGTAAACAACGCAGCAAGAATATCTGCTCGAATCCATCTCCTACACGGCTCTGCGGCTTCGAAATCACCATCTTGGTTTACTCAAGGGCTACGGTTTCATCAGAATCACTGTCTTCGTCATTCTTCAACTCTGCACCTTCCGTTTTGTTGGAAGTCAGTCTGCTCTGCGGCTCCACCAGCATCTCCAGATCTCCTTCTCTGCTCAAGCTCTAGAAAATGCCTCTTCAGTTTCATTCCAAGTCGTGTCGTCTCTGCCTCCGGTAAAGTCGTGTCTGCTCAAGCTGTAGAAACGTCGCTCTCAGCTTCTTGCTTGTGATGGCCAAAGCACCAGGAGCAAGACGACCCTTGACGGCGCAAGAGAGCAAACCGGTTTAGAATTAGGGTTTTTTCATTAGATTTTGGTTATTATTTTGATTTAGTTGTTAAGGTTTAGGTTTTGTAAACCAGATTTATAAACTAGTTTAATTTGTAAACCAAATTGTAGTTTGGTAATCAAATTTAATCTGAAATGAAATTCAATTATAAATCAATATTTGACTATTTGTAAACCAAATTAGTTTATAAAACAAAAATTTTATTGCTAAAACATTTTTTTCCTGTAAAATAATTATATATATATATATGTATTTTGTAATTCGTGATTTATATTTTTTGAAATAAGTATGAATTAGCCACAATTTATAATGTGACTTTTTGTGGCTAAAATAACTACAAATATGGTTTGTAGCTGTTTGTGGATTTTAGCTACAGATATCGTTTGCGGCTAAGTTGTAGAGAGACAGCCACAAATAACAACATTTTATCGATAGCCACAAGCCTATAGTCAACGAAAATTATTTGTTGCTATCTGTAGCAATGGGTGAAATAGCTACAAAAATAAGTTAATAGCCACGAAAAAATTTGTAGCTATTTCAAGTTTTTCTTGTAGTGAATACCTGATAAAGACTCATGTATGCAAAATACAACCTAAACATGGCTAAATCCTAGTCTATATGATCAAAATGCACATGGGTGAATGGATAAAACAATGGAAATATGCAAGATATCAGTATCACCCCAGGTCGGTGGTTAATTTTGAACGAGAAGATAAACTAGACTTAAGTAGTTGATTTTAAAATCAGAATCTAACTTCCATGTAGGTAGTTGTCTGTGAAACAAATCGGCGGAGAAGAACAAGCGGCGGAAGAGAACACAAAAAAATTGCCTGGAACAAAATTAGAGAAACAGAAACATGGATTCAGCGAGAGCGAACAAGACACCAGGGTGGCGGAACGAGAGAGAGACTGAAATCGAACGGTGGAAATGGGTAAGATGTCTAGAGAGACAAACAAGAAGATGTAGAATGGAATCAAACACAACGACTGAGATCTAGATGGATGAGATGTCGCACGGGAGAAAGGGGTTAGGTTTAGTTGCATACTTTTCTCAAATTAGGGATTTGGTTTGAAAGAGGAACCGACGCGATGGACACCTTATCGCTTTGATTTTTAATTTATTTTATTTGTTTTACATTAATCATATTTGTTAGGGATGGATGTCTAGTTAGATAGTCTAACAAGAAGAGAGATCCTTTAGTTAGAGGTTATCTTGGTAAATTTATTAAGGGAAAGTGTTTTATAGGTTCAATGTGTCTCTTACGGTAATTGACAACTTAGAATGTGTCTCCTAAAGTAATTTTCTCTTTGATAAACTTGTGATTTGGCAAATAGATTTGTTTGTGGCGTGAATTTGAGATTTGTGTTTCACAAGTCACAACATTATTGAAATATCAATCCAACCATTTTTTATGTCATCTAAACAATAGATCTGTCATAACTTTTACTGCAGTTCGGGTCTACGTGATAAAACGTTTATTTTCGTAAAACAAAGATTCTGTAAAAGTACATTTTAGCAAGATCCTTGAATTGTTTTATACATAATTCTAAACGCATGATTTTTCAAAGGCCAATATATATGTTGATTTAATAGTTTGTTTCATTAGCCTTTTCATAAGTTTTACAGCTACTCCTTTTATTTGCATCCAAAGTATCAGAATTACATGCATTCTCAAAACTACAATTTTTTTGACGCATGAAACTACTTGTAATATACCTGGGTAGTGCATGTGGGTGATGATTATATGATGATCTCGATTTAAATATATATAAAGAGAAACAACACAAATTTAGGAATGTAGTTGATTAACAAAGTCTTGGAAAATTAGAACTCGAACGAAAATGTCCATGACTCGCCAATCTTGACACTATTTCACTCTTCTTTTCCTTACAAATCTTTTCAGAATGATCCATCACTTTATGCCAATGCCTCCTCTCTAAATCCACCCTTAGATCATCTTCAAACCCATCAACTAATCTCTCTGATATCCCAAATCCTTTCAGACGCACCAGTATCGGTTTCTCTTGTAAGTACTTGCGCGAATTCCTGGTCTTGTTTAGTTTAATCTTGTCTTCTCTTGAGTCTGGTAGTTCGTTCGATAGTTGTTGTGACTTGAGTGCTTGAACTGCAATACTTGGAGGGATCTTGAGATTTTTTGCAAGTTGTTTGCATATCTCCAGTGTTAGTTTCTTGTAGTTTAAACATCGACATAGTTTTGTTCTATCTTCGGATGATAGATTTGGATGAGACTGCAACATCATGGTATCACAAAAAAAATAGTTAATATATATATTGACTCATCACAGAGATTATATAGTAATAAACAATTTTCACGTGATATTACTAATCTTGTTCTTACTATTCAGAAACTGGTGAAGTAATAGTAACTAGTCAAACAAAAGACAGCTAAGATCGTCAGATTCTGACATGAATGTGGAGTAAGGACAATATATTAAATTATTACACATTGCAATTGATCCTATTTTTACATATTAGATTGTTGCAATTACTCTTTTTATTTGACAAAACCATATAAGGTTTTAAGTTTCTATCAAATATTTCTAAAAAAAATCTAAACGTGAAAAGAAATTGAAACAAAATTATCGTTTGAGTTTTTACAATTTTTAACTTAATGTTTGATATATAGAAAAAAAATATTAGTTGGTTATTTTAAAATATAGGCATAATAATTAACATCTTAACTAGGTAACATAAATTTAAATGTAAAAGAAAGACAGAAAGAAAACTTAAGGCATTTTCATATCTTGAGAACTGTAAAAAAGCCAAACTATATTAGAAGTTATTAAAAATATATATATTGGAAGTTATTTGCTTCTTTGTCACCTTCTATTTCACTCTACTTAGTTTTTTTTTTTCATTTTTGTGCAAATTTTTTTTTTCTAATTTCCCATACGAACATTCAATTATTTTGATAAAAAAGACAAAGAAAAAAAAAATCATACTGGATAAAAATCTGACCTCCAGATAGATGTCAATGGCTCTGAATAGTCCATCAAACCAATCTCTAGCTGAACCTGGCAAACTCTCAGCAACTTCAAGAAACTTTGACACTTCAAGATTCTGGTCTGGAGATATCTCTCTCAGATACTTATCAGTCAACTTTCCCATTCTTCTAAATTTCAAATCCTCATCTCCTTCTGTGTTGCAACTACTCACGAACACTTTGAGTAACCTTATCACTAAATCAACATCATAAACCCCTTTTTCTCTCTTCTCTCTTGTCGGTATCAGAAGATCATCAAGTGTTGCATGATCTAACATTTCTCCTATGACTCTCTCTAAACCATTTCTTGATTCCTTGCTGATGCTAAAACCCGATAAAACCCGAAGAATCCAGAGGAGTTTCCTGCAGCAAAACGCGGTTTTCGCAATAAAGATCACTCCCTGAACCGCTGTATCAGCTAAACCTGCATACTCGAGCTTGTTGTTTGATTTGTAATGAACCTTTGTCTTGAGGTAATGGAGAAGAAATCTTGTTAGGACTAAACTGTCATTGTTCTGATCGTAAGCTCCAAGGTTCTTTACCAGCTTCTCGACGATCTTTGGCCCGAGACTTGACAAATCGTCGAACCACCACTCGTTGCTTGTTTGCAAGAAAAAGATCTCGAAGTTGACCTAGTCTTTGACGTCTCCGGTGACATTAAAGAGGTTGAAGCAGAGGAAGATGTTAATAATGAGGCAAAGACTTGACTCATGTCCGAACCCTGAGAGATTTTTGCTAAAACCCCGAAAACTAGCTTATCGACAAGACCGTACGAATCTGCGTGTAAGAACACGTGCTCACGGCTCTTGAGGCATGAAACGATGTCGTTCCATGACCAGTAGAACATTCCTTCAAGAAACTTCACTGTTTGAAGGGAGAGATTCGAGGAACAGAGATTCTCTGTCATCTCAAGAAACACAGAAGAACAATACAAGATGGAGACATTTGAGACATTGATTGAGATCCCCCCGCCATTAGTGTAACAGAACCTTGAAACCAAGTCGAACCCATTTGATCCACCTGGAAAGTCTTCGAGAATGATTATATTGTTCTTGTTGTTGTTCTGTCTTATCATCTTCTTCAAGAACCCTGAGTACTCTGAGATCAAACCCTAACCAAAAAAGATACCAGTGAGACAAAATTTAAGTCAGATAATAGAAATAGTGGAAGTTAGGTTTAGATTAGAGAGTTATTACCTTGTTGACGAAGAAAGTAAAGTCTTGATTAAGATTGATTTGAAGATCACAGAGAAGAGACATTGTGTGAACTTCTTTTGCATTTGATGATGAATGAAGCTTTTTTTTTTTTTTTTTTTTTTTGAAGTGACTCTTGTGAGCTTTCGTTTGTTCTTTTGGTTTGTTGAGAGAGCAATAATAGTTTTCACATGGAAAAAACTATTTATATAGAAACCATTTATATATCTTTTATTCGGCATCCTTATCTTTATGTGTATATAAAAATCATTTTTATGTCTTCCGTTTAAAACTTTCGCATGATTAATTATGTAAAACATATTTATACAAACATATGGGTAGATTATAAATTATAAAAGAGATCGAACGTGGATCAACATCTAA
This sequence comes from Brassica napus, assembly GCF_020379485.1. Taxonomy (NCBI): domain Eukaryota; kingdom Viridiplantae; phylum Streptophyta; class Magnoliopsida; order Brassicales; family Brassicaceae; genus Brassica; species Brassica napus. The sequence continues at coordinate 30,202,125 of NC_063446.1, forward strand.
AACTAACCTAAGTAGATATATACATAATTTAATGATTTGCACTAATGTCTTTGATGTCCATATTCAAATCCGCATGTAATAATAATACATGTTGGTTTCTGAAAAATAATAATAGATGAATAGTGTACATGATGACTTTATTGGTCGATTTTTTGTTGTATGAACTTATAGGAATCATTTGATAACTGAAATGTGTTATATACTTACTAATTTTGATACTGAATCTGGCTAAGTGGCTATCAGCTTGACATCCACTAAGATTATTTTTTTTTCTCATCCAGTTATAAATATAGTTAGAATTAATTGAATAACAGTTTGAACTTTTGTACAATTTTCATTTCAACTCAAGTCATGAAACAAAACATATCTCTTTCAGTTTTGGTCATTACTGTTTTGCATCAAATAAGCATGTAATAATCAATACTATTAAAAGAGAAGAAATCCTAAAAAATTTACCTATAAAAGTTATCTGGACTTTTTCATTTTTTTAGTCCAACCTATTAATACAACCAAAGTTTATAATTACATTATTCAATACGTATACTCTCTTACATTTTTGGAATGTGATTGACGCCACTTGACTTATTATTCGTAGTGCATTATTAACATTTATGTGGTCTATCTTATATCAATGAATACTAATATTTGAATCTCATAGATCTCATCCAATACTTATTTGAACAAAAAGATAATACCTCTTCGTATCCATCATGTTTAGTGCTACATTATAAATATCTCATTACTTGGTTGCATGGTTCTCATAGTACTTCCAACAGCTTATCGACATATTTTGTAAGTAGATTTTTTAAAATTATTCTCTTATAATAGTATCGATATTCACTTATAACACTACAGATATTATTTCAAAATAGAATTTGTATCTTAATAATAGATTATTTTATATGAATATTAATTTAAATATAGAATATTAAAAATATAATATTTTATATGGACACATATTATTACGTAAAAAAAAATTATGAATCAACACAATATATTAAACCTAAAGTGACTACTTTATGAAAAGTAAAAAAAATTATATTTACAATATTATGAACAAATGTAATATATTCCCAAAAAAAGTAATTTTTTCTTCCCAGAATATATTAAAAATTACTGGTGTGATAAAATTAAAAATGACATCCCTAATATTTTCTCTCATCTAAATTTCTAATATTTAATTTAAGAAAACAACATGGTCTAGGCTGAGAAAAATATTCAAACCCGAAAGACTGAACTGAATAAAAAGTTATACCAATTCTTAATCGAAGCTGGTAAAATATTCAAACGGGTTCAAAACTTTGGTATATGAAGGGCTAGGACCAAATTTGGTTCAGACCAAAATATTTCGAGTGCTCAAAAATATTCAAATCACATTTATATGTTTAAATATATATATATATATATATATATATTTTAAACAACAAACTTTGATTCATAACCGGTTCAGGTCAGAAGAGTGGCCGACTCAATAGAAAATGCAGATTTCACAAGTGAATTATTTTTATTTAGTATTCAAAATATCTAAAATACTCAAAAATATTCAAATTTTTTTAAAAGTACTTGAAAATGTCAAAAACAGTAGAAAATAAATATCTAAAATAGTAAAAATATTTAAAACACAGAAAATACACTAAATACCTATTGGTTCCCCATCCAATATCCAAAGTGAACCAATTTCATGTTAAGGATTTTAAATATTCTAATTTCTATGTCATATACTATTTTTATTTTGGATTTTAAGGATTTTAAATTATATTTAGATTTTTTATTTTGTTTACTTAATCTAAACGGATATTTGTACACGAATATCTAAATCAAATATGAATCAAAGTTTATAAATACCCGAATGAAAATTAAATCTCTAAATCAATAACCCAAATTCCAAATAGACCGAAACATGTATCCAAATGCCCTCCTTTAACATGGTGCATATTGTTGTCCAAAAAAAAAACATGGTGCATATTAAGAATTCTTCTCACGGTCCACAATATTACTCACCTAAAATATAACTTAAGAAAATGACGTACATGAAATTTTAAAATCTATTAATTATATACAAAATTAGAAATTGCTTACAAATAATTTTGGACTGATGAAATCGATCCCGCGCTTCAAAAGCGCGGATCAAAATCTAGTAATGTTATTATGACCAACGAAGAATTGGTCTAATGGTTAAAACTCTTAAATTATCTAGTATGCGTCTAAAAGGTTATAGGTTTAAGTTCCGTTAAAAGCCATTTGCTACTTTTCTTCGAAGTAGAGTAAATTTAAACTGGTGTATGCTTCGCTCAAGGGAGATATACGGACCGAGAACCTCATAGTCATTAAAATATATATAATACTGTAATTACCATAGAACATAAGCTACTAATAATGTCACCGAATGATGTAGGTTAGTCGATCAAGTTGTGTACTTAATTTTGAATCTTGGTGAAAGAAATATTGTATACAAAGTTTTTGGTATTAGTGCAGGTTGTTTTCAGACCAACAAAACCGATTCAAAGTTCCTAATTAAGAAAATAGTGTTAATCTAAACCGTTTCAGAATTTGATATTAAATATTCAAATTGATTTTCATTTGGGAGGCGTCATTAGGAAAATTACTTATTTCAAACTCAATTTTCCGGGGTCGTGTCAATTCCATCATGAACTTTAGTATAATATATAGTTTGTCAGAAACTCAACAAATTTTAAAAAGTCTATACACTACAAGAAAACACGCCGAATTCCGACGGAGGTTCCGACGGACATCAATGTCGTCGGACGTTTGTGACGGATTACCAACCAATTTCCGACGAAAACCAAAAATTTGAAGTCGTCGGAATTCCGTCGGCCATTTCCGACGGAATTCCGACGAAACAGGGGTCGTCGGAATTTTACGACGACTTTTCGACGACATTCCGATAAAAAATGTAACCGTTGTAGTCGTCGGAAATTCGTCGGAATATACCGACGAACTTCCGACGACATTCCGATTAACAGTACAGTCGTCGGTATTCCGTCAGAATATTCCGACGAATTTCCGACGAACCATGTGACCGTTGCCGACAAATATATATGACCGTTGTATAGCCGTTTGAGATTGGAAAATACCGACGGAATTCCGACGGACTGCTTTACATCCGTCGGAATTTCATCGGAAAGTCGTCGGAGGGCCGTAAGTAATTTCCTATAAATACAACCCCTCCTCATTCAACTCATTCACACTTCATTCTCTCTTCATTCTCTTTAGTCATAACAATTCCGTGAAAATAATGTCTTCAGAAGTTTATTATCGTTCGTGGATGGATAAACCTCATTTGGATCCGAACACCAATTTGCTTACGGAAGAATACGTTCAAGGGATTGGAGAATTCATGAGGCTTGTTCAACAGCAACCGGATGCAAAAAGTGGTATGTTAAGATGTCCCTGCTCTACTTGCAATAATAAGGTTATAAAAGAATTTGATGTTTGGACTCATTTGTATATGAAAGGGTTTTCACGTAATTATAAAGTTTGGTACCTTCATGGGGAAACTGGTTATGAATATGGTAGTACTAGCGAACCTCAGCCTGTTAGTGAACTTCAGCTTGATATTAGGTTAGAAGAATCTAGAACGGATATAGATTATGGTGTAGGTACTGAGCAGATGGTACATGATCATTATAGAGGGGAAGAACCAAATCCCGAATCTAGGAGATTTTTTGACATGTTGGATGCAGGAAAACAACATTTGTATCAAAATTGTAGAGATGGTCATTCAGTCTTATCATCTGCAACTAGATTAATGGGTATTAAGACAGACTATAATTTTGCTGAAGAATGTATGGATGCGATTACTGATTTTGTCAAAGGTATTCTACCTGAGGATAACCTTGCACCGGGTTCATACTACGAGGTTCAGAAACTTGTTGCCGGTCTTCAACTACCGTATGAAGTGATAGATGTATGTATTGACAACTGCATGATCTACTGGAGAGCGGATGAGACACAGAATGTATGCAAATTTTGTGGGAAACCTCGTTATCAGGAGACGAGGGGAAGAGTTCCGATCCCATTCAAAAGAATGTGGTATCTGCCTTTGACGGAAAGATTGAAGAGGTTGTATCAGTGTGAGCGCACAGCAAAAGCAATGAGATGGCATGCAGAGCATTCCACAAATGGTGAGATTAGACATCCTTCATATGCGAAGGCTTGGAAACATTTCTAGTCAACATATCCAGAATTTACGGAAGAGAGAAGAAATGTTTATCTTGGATTATCTACTGATCGTTTCAGCCCATTTGGAAAGCATGGAAGACAGTATTCTCTATGGCCAGTTATTGTGACACCGTACAACTTACGGCCGAGCTTGTGCATGCGATGAGAGTTTTTGTTTCTCTCAATTCTCGTCCCCGGGCCAGATCATCCTAAAAGATCACTAGATGTGTTTCTTCAACCACTGATATATGAGTTGCAACAACTATGGGCTCATGGTTTTGAGACATACGATGTTTCGTGCAAAGAAAACTTTCAGATGCGGGCAGTACTTATGTGGACAATAAGTGACTTTCCAGCATATGGTATGTTATCTGGATGGACAACACATGGGAGGCTATCATGTCCATATTGTCAAGATGACAGAGATGTTTTCCAACTAAAGAACGGAAGGAAAACGTATTGGTTTGACTGTCACAGACGATTTCTACCACCTGATCATCCATACCGCAGGAGTAAGACTTCGTTTACGAAGAACAAGCAGGTGTTTGATGGTTCACCTGAGGAAGTTAGTGGGAAAGATTTGTTGAAGCAGTTTAGGTATTTTGATGCAGAAAGGACGCCAGATGTAGGTGGACATGAAAACATTCGAGTCAGTGCGGTTGGAGAGCTACATAACTGGCACAAAAAGAGTATTTTCTGGGATCTGCCATATTGGGAGAGTCATCTATTGCGGCATAATTTAGATGTCATGCATATTGAGAAAAACTTCTTCGACAATCTGATGAACACAGTCCTTAACATCCAAGGTAAAACGAAGGATAATTTGAAGTCAAGGTTGGATTTAGTCGATATCTGTGATCATTTTGAACTTCACGTTGATGAGAACGGTACGGCCCCTTTTCCCATTTATCGGCTGGATGGTGCTAGAAAAGAAGAGTTCTTTGATTGGATTACAGATAAAGTGAAATTTCCTGACGGATATGCACCAAATTTGGGGAATTGCGTTGATAGAAGCGAAGGAAAGTTTACTGGCTTGAAGAGTCATGATTGTCATGTAATTATGCAGCGCCTCCTTCCGTTTGCTTTTTCAGCATTATTGCCACGTAATGTTCATGAAGCAATTGCAGGTATCTTATATTTTTACAATTTAATTTATTTTTATATTTAACAATTATGCTTATAAAAATTTAATACTTACGAAAATTATGTCTTTTATCTATGTAGGGATTAGTGTTTTCTTCCGCGACTTATGCAGCAGAGTAGTGACTGAAGAGGGTATTAATAATTTGAAGACAAACACACCAGTCAGCATGTGCAACCTTGAGAAGATATTTCCTCCATCATTCTTTGATGTAATGGAACATCTTGCTATTCATCTCGCAAGAGAATTGGAACTTGGTGGTCCTGTGCAGTACAGATTGATGTATATTTTTGAGCGTTATATGCATCATCTGAAGAAGATGGTCAAAAATCAAAGCAGGGTGGAAGGATCTATAGTGGCACAGGTGATCAATGAAGAAACTGCAATCTTTGCTGAAAATTATTTTCCACCAGAAGTGCATACAAAACACCGAAGACCTGCTCGGCATGATGATAGAGGGGAGAGAGCAACATATCATGTTACTGTCCCAAGCATGTTCAAGGAAATAGGATGACTTAGTGGAAAATTCACGAAGCGGAGACTTACGGACACTGAGCACGCTCATTTGCAAATATATTTGCTCACCAACTGTGAAGATGTTCTACAATATGAGAGGTAAAAATATTTATTCATTTATTGTTAGATTAATATTCAATAAATTTATTTCATATTGATAATATTTTTGTATATAGTGTATATATGGCGGAGTTGCGTATGACTCACAGGCATGCAACAGAAGATGAGCTTCGGCAACTTAGAGATAACAGATTTGCTGCGTGGCTTCGTAGTTATGTGAGTCATATATCATATTACCCTATGCAAATGATTAGTTTAAATTTAATATAAACTAATTAACTTTTCAATCATATATGTTTTTAATTTATAGGTGAATGATGGTTTGGCCAGAGGTCTTGTGTTCGATGATTGGATACGCGAATTTGTGCAGGAACCAAACTATGTGGTCAAATCATATCCTAAATTTTGTACGCGAGGATATGCATTCACAAGGAAAGGTCATTCTAAGACAACATATGATGCTGGTGTTTCATCTTCTTCCGGTGACGATGTCTATTACGGCAACATAAAAGAAATATTGGAAATCCAATTTCCTGGAATGGTTGGACTGCGTTGTGTAGTATTCTATTGTGATTGGTATGACACCACCCTAGATAGAGGAGTGAAGATTGATGCGTTTGGTGTTACATCAGTTCATTCGCGGCGGAAACTTCAATATTATGATCCCTTCATTCTTGGTTCGCAAGCTGATCAGGCATGTCAATCTATTCATAATTTTTTACCAATATAATTAATTAATGTTATATATTTTACTAATACTTGTATAATTGATATGTATAGGTGTGCTACATCAGTTACCCTCGGGTGACGTATAGAGACGATCCATGGGTTACTGTAACGCAAATCAACCCAAGAGGACGAGTGGATGGAACTTCTGATGATGATGAACCATTGCAACCAGAGTCTACCAGCAACGCCTAGGCAGTTGAAGATTTGAAAAATGTTCAACTCCTTGAGAATTTGACTGTGTTTGGACATGATGTTGTTGTACATTCGGAGCCAGAAGCCGAGGTTGGGGAGTTTGATGAAGATTCAGAAGATTCTGATTAGTTTTTTTTTTTTTTATATTCGTCCGTCGGAAATCCCTCGGAATATACCGACGACATGTGTTTCTAAAAAAATTCAATCATAAAAATCTATAAATTTAGATGCCAAAACTATGAAAGTAACACATAATAAGTGTTTAGTATAGTATTAGATCGCAACCGTTCAAATATAACAACTCATTAAAATATTTATGTATGCATATCATTGTTTTCATAACATCTCATCTTAACATTCATATACTTATACAATCATATTCATATAATCTTACAATACAAAAAATGTTGTTGTGTAAAATCGTGTTATAAAAATATTTTTATTGTTAAATCTTTATGCAAATACTATATATATTATCAAAGATTTGGATTTTGCATTTAGAAACTTGTAATCAACACCCTAAACACTAAGTCGTCGGAATTCCGTCGGAATATACTGACGGACACATTCCGTCGGAATATACTGACGGACACATTTCGTCGGAAATCCAATTTGCTCGGGAGAACCAAACCGCGTGAAAATTTTCGCGAATCGCCAATTGGTATATTTTTAATTATACCGACGGAATACTGACGAACCCGTGTCCGTCGGAAACTTTAGATATAATAACCCTTCTTCTTCCTTCTTCGTTATTTCCGCCTCTCTCTCTCAAACATCCTCTCTCTCACGGCGATTTCTCCCTCCGGCCCTTATCCACCTCCCTTCACCGGCGAATCCTCTTCTCACCCTTATATCTCTTCCCCAAACCCCAAATCATGTAAGAATCATCCCAAACCTTGTTTTATCTCAATTGTTTAGGGTTTTGGAAGTTAGATCTCGGATTTTAGGTTGTTTGGTTGAAAATTTTAGGATTGAATGGATAGTTTAGGATATATAAGTTAGGATTGTTATTTGGATTGTTGTTTTAGTTTTTTTTGGAATTAATAAAACGTTTTTAAAACGTTTTTTGATTTTTAAAAACGTTTTTTGATTTTTAAAAACATTTTTCAGGTTTCCAATAATAAAATATGTATAATAAAACGTTTTTAAAATTTTTAAAAAATATTTAACAATATTTTTCTATATTTATTAATTTTTTATAATTTTGTATACATATATATATATATATATATATATATATATATCATGTATAATAAAAAATTTAAAATTTTTTATAATTTTTTATAAGTTTCCAGTAATAAACTATGTATAATAAAACATTTTTAAAAAAATTTTAAAATATTTAACAACATTTTTCTACATTTATAAATTTTTTATAATTGTGTATACATATATATATATAAATCATGTATAATAAAAAATTTTAAAAGTTTTATTATTTTTTATAAGTTTCCAGTAATAAAATATGTATAATAAAAAAATTTAAAATTTTTAGTTTTTTTTAAAACGTTTATAAAACCTTTTGTAAATATATAAATAAAAACATTAAAAATAGAAATGATTTGAAAAGATTTTTGATGTATTAATTTTTTTTAGGGCCGAAGATGAACCCCGCCCCGCAGCCCGTCTTCGACGTAGTTCGGTGAGCAGTTCCCGTGCATCGGGATCGTCTCATGAACAAAACTCGGTTCCCGCATATATTCCTGCTCCAGCTCCCACTGCCCCTCGCGCTGCTGCTCAACAGGATCCGGGGGTCATGCCAGTTGAACTATTGGTTCAACAACAAGGTCGAGAGCATCTCCCGGTTCTCCAACCCAACCCACGACGAGGACATAGTACTTGGTTAGTATTTTTTTTTTATTTGTAGCATTATGTTTTTTTCCATTAATTAACTTGCTAACTTGTATTTTTTTTAAAGGTTCACCAAGTCGAAAAATGGCATTAGCAGGAGCATCAACCAGATGATGATGTACTCCATGCTCCATTTTGGATATTCAAAGTGGAGTGTGATCCCTTCCGACGAACGAGAGTTGTGGTTCCGTCAGTTTGCGGTATAGTAACTCTTCATTTTTTTAAAGTTTTTACATTTTTTTAAATATATTTACTTATTAAATTATGTTTGTTTTGTATCAAGAGTTCAACTGGCAATCCGATCTCACGGAAACAGTCCGTAAGAAATTCAATGAAAAGGCCATGGACTCTTATACGAAGCAGATAAACGCGTGGAAGACAGTTTGGTAGAAGAACAAGAGGCCACGGTTCATCAACGGGACGGTGTGGGAGCAGTTGATAGCTCATTGGGAGAAGGAAGAAACTGTAGAGACGTCTTCTAGGAACTCCAAGAACCGGAAGAGTGATCGTGGCGGGAAAGGTATGTATGTGCACAACCTCGGCGCTTGCTCTATGTCTACTAAGGAGGATGAACTTGTAAGTTTTTTATTATTATTTATCTTTATATTTTTTAAATAAATATTTTATATATTCTTTGGCTAATAATGGCGGTTTTTTTAGATCGAAACAAATGACGGTAATGTCGTTGATCGTCTCCAACTCATTAAGGTGGCTCACACTAACAAGACGACGGGTCAAATTCAGGACCCCGTGATCAAAGGTGTCGTTGATTTGGTGGAAGCTGAAATAGTATCTCAATCTCAGCCTCTCTCTGATGACGGCGATTCTACGGGAGCTTCAACCAACTTGTCTCTATTGCAAATAAATGAGATGGTTGAAAAGGTAATTTTTTTTATTAATATATTTTTTTTATAATGTCGATTACTAACTTGTCCCTATTTACTAACTTTAAATATTTTTGTAGGCGGTTCCTAAAAGGAAAGGAGGCCGTTTAGTTGGGTTGGCCCGCCGTGCTTCTTCGTATCCGGCATCTTCTTCGCAAGCTCCGTATGCCGATCCCATGATTCTCGAGGAGCTACATGACAAAGATGAACGGATTGGGGCATTGGAGGAGCAGAACACCACTATCATTTCTGAGAATGCCACTATCCGTTCGGAGAATGCCACTATCCTTGCTGAGTTGGCATCCCAGAAGAAGTTCAACACCGAGATAATGCAGAAGCTAGATCATTTGATGTCTTCGAGTTCTTCTTAGTTTTTCGGCTTTTTTAAACTTTCTGAATGTTTTTTTTTCTATTTCGGTTTGTATGATGAATTTTAAACTTTCTGAATGTTTTTTTTTCTATTTCGGTTTGTATGAATTTAAATTCTATAATATTATTAGTTTTAAATTTCAATTTTTTTTAATTTATTAATTAATTTTTAATATAAAAATATATATAAAAATGCAAAATTAATTCGTTTTTAAAATTGGTATATTTCGACGAATTCTGGACGTCGGAATATACCGACGGAATTGTCCTAGGAACGTTCTCCGTCGGTATATAGTTTTTCCGATGAACTCTGGTCTCGTGTGTCCGCATCGTAATATCGTCGGAAGTTTGTCAGAATGACGTTTCTTGGTATTCGTCAGAAAGTCGTCGGAAGTTCTGACGAAATTCCGACGAATTTTTTTTTTCCGACAAAACGATACCGATGGATAGGTTCGTCAGAAATTCGTCGGAATCGGTCTATTACGACGAATTTTGACGATTTCGGCTATCAGAATCCCCCTGTTTTCTTGTAGTGATACAAACTTTCACAAACGTGCATATATATACATTGACTATAACAGTGATTAGTCAACCGTTTATTTGGGTGACTGGATAGCTCGTTAAAACGACAAAGTTTTGTAAATATCACAAAATTTAAATTTTGAGTTTGACAGACTTCGAACCCACGTCTTGGCTGATAAAAAACTTCTACTTATCCGCCAAGACGTGGGTTCGAAGTGGATTTTTAACCGATTTGTTTCTATGTTTCTTTTATTTATAAATTTATAATTTTAATATCAAGGATATTTTATATATAAACACGTATTATACATATAAATAAGATATTACACGTATTTTGCGAGTTTTCCTGCTTTTCTAATAAATTGCTAGGCATGGGTGTGTCGCACGCGTAACGCCTATCGTCGGAAGAAGGGGTATAGCTAACTAACATTAAACAACGGAGAGTCGCCTAACTATTATGTGTACGAAAAGTGTATCATTTTTTTTAGAATAACAGATTCATATACAATTATTTACAATTAATTGTTTGGAATTCAGTTTGTCAATGTTTTCGGTCCAACTGCTTTTGTTAGTTAAATAATTATATATAAAATAAAATTTTCATTGGATGTCCGATGTCAGCACAAATAATAATACCAAAAACTCTGGATATATATGTCGATTTTTTCACATTTATTCTGTTATAAATCCACTGGTCACCACTTACCAGTAATGAAGTATTGGTTAAAACTGATTTCAAATATCCATCAGAGAAAGTGATGCTTCATGAATTCACTTCTGACTTGTCCATAGCACAAGGACTATGCTACTCAAGTAGCGTTACAAAATTCTGCAGCATATGCTGTTAATACATACGCACACGTATATATAATATATGAGCGTGTCCTCTTTTGTTTTTACGTGAATTATAAATATTCCTACTCTCTTGGCCTTATATTATAAAATTTGTAATACCACTTTCCAAATTTAATATGAATTGTCCAGAGTTTTGCTTCTTTTATTATAGACGGTTGCTTGCAAAGTCGGGAGCTTCACTTCCATTGCATGTGAATGGGTAGGGTTATGAGTATGACTCGTACGTTTGTGAATACAGTCGAGAGTCGACTACATGCGTTTTCATCATCATTATCCAAATCCAGCCATGCATTTGATAACTATAAACGTACAAATATTTAGAAAAAAAACATACACCAATCTCAGTATACAAAGCCTTTTTATACTAGTTGTATAAGGAATATTTCTCAAAATTATAATTTTTAATATCTTGAAATTCACAAGTCTGATACAATTATAAATTATAAACTAAGCAAATACATAGTTTTAATCAATTTAAAAACAAAATCATCTATACATATTAACCATTTAGAATTTGGGAATTAAGTTTCATCATAACATAAAAATGAGATAAATAGCTTTCCATTAGAAGTGGTGTCAAATCATTTGGAGATGTATTCTAAAAGTTATGACTGAATTACTATACACATATCAATTATGCATGCCACAAAGAAAGAAGCATCCAAAAATCTCGAGAGTACAATGGACAATAAGTCATTACAATTAAATACTTTAATAATTAACTCGATGTGATTAACTGAATCACTGATAATCTCCTTTAAAGAAACGATTTATGTTGTTCAGTTGTTCACCATCGGGATGTTGCTTTGTTCACAAAATAGACTTGGTATTAATATTCAAAAAAGAACTGTAAACTATTTGTATTAACAATTTTTTTTAGATACAAACGAAAATATATTAATGGATAAACCATCCAATAATTATCTGTGACGATTATAACAAGAAAAAAAAAATTTAAACTAGTACAAGTATAACAAGAGAAACCAGTCGATTAACTTATGGAGAGAATTAGATCATCATGTCTCAGATGTGATCTCAAAATCAAACCGACTAAGCCAAGATTTTGATATAGGCTATTAAAAACATATAAATTATGTTGCATTCTACAACATATATATAACATATAAAATTGTGCATAGCCATCATGGTATGTACAAGCAATGTACACATAAGATAGTCGCTCTAATACTTACAAAAGAATTGATATGGAAAGACATGTCTTTGAGAATTTGTATAAACCATTAAGCATTCAGCGATCTATCAATAAATGAAAAACATGAAATAAACACTAGGCACTAACATCTTAAATCCATTGGTTAAACTGATCAAATATGAAAAAGTATCATGATTAGGTTATTGGTAACTTATTCAATAAAAAAAAAGGAAAGAGGAAACATATATATTTATGATCATCATCAGTTGATTTAATCAAAAAGGAATATTTTGTCAAGATTATGAGCTTCATCGGTTGATTTAAATTAAAAAAAAACGGATTTATCACTAGGCCTGGCCCCAAGTAGGCCATACATAAACTTTAAATCTTTAAACAAAGCTCCAAAGCACTAAACTCTATACATTTAAATATTCTGTGTTCAAGAAAAAAGGATAAATAATATGTGATCGTTGAATCAGTTGCCCATATAACAACCAATAACTTAATCAAAACACATCAAACGAGAATAACCATGCAAACAAAGACAAAATGATCTTATTTCAGAAAGAAGGATAAATAAAATGTATTTGAGCAATCAAGATCAACGAGACATGATGCAAATAAAATAATAATTGATGTACCATTATGGATATCATGAAACTTTTGAATGTTGTAACGAGAGGGAACACGTACGAGCACCAGCATTGAAAGAAGAGGACGTGGAATATGTTAAGCCAGGGTAGAGGTGATGGTTGATTCAAATAAAAGGTTTAATCTTTATATTCTTAAACATCTTATAAAATTTTATAAATGTTTAATAACAATTTTATAACTCATTATTATTTTTTATATAATGTTTAATCCTTATATTCTCAAGAATCAAATAATTGGTTGCGTAACTCTCTTTGGTATGATTTTTAGACTGTATGCTTTATCGGTTAAGCTACTTTGTTTAGTCTCGGGTTAATGTGTGTCTTTAGCTTTGGCTCCAAGGACTATCAATGTCCGTTGGCTATTGGCTATGGGGTTCTTTGAAAACTCGACGGCTATGGTTGTTCAAAATATGTATTATCGTTGGTGAGTGTTTAATATAATCTCTTATCATTAAAAAAAAAGTTTAGTTCATCTCATTGTAGATACCTTTCGATCAATAAATATCCCATGTTAAACATATGTATTTGAATTCTAAGAGTTGTGCATGTTTCGAGGCTTTTAAAATTCTTAACTTATCAAATCCTTTTCTATTAAGTTTTATGGTGTTATTATACAATCATCATTTGGTTAACTATTCATCTCATCTACCCGCCTAATCAAAGAGAGTTACATAGTAAGTTGATTAAGCTTAATCTCAGTCCGCATAAAATTCATCATCTGATAAAGGAGAGTATGCAACCAATTGTTTGATTCTACCAATCCTCTTTATTGATCATGGTCCTGTTCTACATCATTTTAGCTACCTGGCTCTCCCATACACACTTGTTTTTAGTTTTTTTTTTTTTAGAAAAATTTATTTTCAGTTTCAATGACATAAATGCTTACATACCTTGACTGGTTTGTTTTCTCTCTCACTGCTACATCTAGTTATGGTTGCACCATCTAAAATTGTGAAAGTAAGTCATGTGGTTCAATTGTATAATACCAATCTAACAGGATAAAAAAGAGAATCGGGTTAGAGATGATAAAGAGAGAAAAATAATTAGCGAGAATGATACAGGAAATGCACTCACTAATGTCATGTCATCATGACACATCAGCTGAGAGAAGGAGCAACAGAAGGATTCACGTGACAGTATATAAAAGAGAGAGCAATGGAAAGTAGAATCATCAAGAAAATAGTAACGAGAGTTTGTTACACCATGATCAATTTATTTTCAAAAGATGGGTTATTAGCGTAATATAAGATACGTCTCGTAACTAAGAAACACTAAGAAACGTCTCCTAAATAAGAGATTTAAAGCATGATTAATGCGAGTTTTTTAAAGTCAGTTTTTTAGCATAATATAAGATACGTCTCTTAACTTTTAACTAAGAAAAACTAATACGTCTCTTATATCTCTTATTTAAAAAATATTTCTTATTTTTCTTAGTTAAAAGCTAAGAGACGTATTTTATATTATGCTAATAATTCTATCTTAAGAGACCCGCATTAAGAGCACAATTATCCTAGAGACCCTAAATGAGTCTCTTATTTTTTTTTAATACTTTTTAATTGTAAAAGTGAATTAAAATACTGGATTAAGAGACCCGAAAATTTACATGTTTCATTGCAAGTCTCTTATTCAAGGGTTCTTAAAAAAAAAAAAAATTTAATTAAACACTATATTTTTTATTTTTCTTATTGAATTTAATTTTTTTTTCTTAAAACATAGTACAAGATAATATTATAAACATTGATTCAAGATAATATTATAAACATTGATTTTAAAATAAAAACATAAAAAATAAAAACAAAGATTAGTTCGTGGGAGAGAAAGATCGGTAAGACTTTGGAGAAGATTTATGTTTCGGAGGAAGAACTTCTCAAAAGCATTCAAGGTGATCAGTTTTACCATACAAACAGTTTTTTAATATCTCATAGTAATCAGGCAAACAAACGTATGACTAAAAGTCTTTCTTTTCACTTGGGGCAGATACAATAACAAACATAACAGGTCCAGCAACATTATTCTACTGATAGAGAAGATAGACATTGAACCACATCATCATCACACACAACAGATGGAACTAGTAGTAGTTATAGGGGTTAACCTTGTGAGCCCATCCTGCGATCACATACCTCTCCTCGGTCTTTGTTTTCTCAAAGGAGTCAAGACAGAACAAAGCGTTCATGTAGCCATGAACATGAGGCAAGCTCTCGAGGACAGACCAACTTTTGTAGTGACCGTCATGAGCCTTGAGATGATTCTCCAGAGCTTCAAGCTCAACAAGCAAGTTAAGCAACTCTGGCCTACGCATAGATCACTGGAGGATAACAGTATAAAACTAGTTAATGTTCAATACATACAAGTATATGACACAAATGGTCTGAAAATATGTTGAACATCATATTGCTGTAAGATTACCTTCAGAACAGCAAGATCATTGTCTGGATCAAGACCCACAATTTTCACATCCTTTGTAAATCTTGTTCCCATGGCATCAACTAGAGATATCTGCAACAAACCCCAAAACCATGATTTGCTTTAAGTCATTTCGTTTGTCTGTGTTTCTTTTGCTGCAAATTGATTAAAGAAGATGGAGACCTTACAACGTTGTAATCCACTCTGATCAGTAGCTAACTTGGCAATGACATGGTTATGTCGGAGACATCGGAGAACTGATCATGGGAAACGTCGGAGAACTGAATGCTGCTCCCAAAGAAAAGCTATGTATCAATCGCAACACACACAACCCGAAGCTTGACATAATCAAAACTCATATGCTTCAAAAGCATCCCATACGTTAATGAGAATGACCAAATCTCCAACTTTCCACTATATGGATACATAAACACACATTGTTCTTGCCTATCAATCATTAACATATAATCAAGTCATGGAACAAGACATATCCGAAAAAACATCAAACTGGTCCTAAACAATAATTTTCTTTAGTTTTTTCAGGCAAAGCAGAGAACTTTAAGTCACATTATCTATAGCAGGACCTGTATAATTGAATTCAAGTGGAACCCATCTGATACAAGATTGAAAGACGTACCTTCTAGAGTTGATGACAAGACCGAGATTCTTCCATGGTTTGGCTTTACAAGTGTTCATGGTTTTGGTCGGAACGGAGAAGCTTGGTCTGTAGTCTCGAGGATGATTTGTGATTGAGACGAGACAGACACGCGAGATTTGAAGAAGAAGAAGAGTAAGAAGAAAACATGAGACACAAAGATCAAAATAGAAACCGACCCACTTCGAAATTCCACCAAAGTTTCAATCTTTATGCTCGCCAATGGCGGCGACGAAGAAGATCGAAGAAACAGAAGGAACCAATCATCTCTTCCACAGACCCTCAAACATTTCCACAGAGACCTACTCGCCGGAGCGGTGATGGGAGGCGTCGTCCACACGATCGTGGCCCCAATCGAGAGAGCCAAGCTCCGCCTTCAAACCCAAGAGAGCAACATCGCCATCGCTGAAGAAGGAGAGAAGTTGCGGAAGGGGAACACCTGTCTTATAAGAGACGTCTTTAAGAAGCCCAAATGGATCTCTCCCATGAATCATGCTCTGAGGCCAACTCCAACGTTAGTACGAGAACAAAGGTTCTAAATAAATAAAATGATAAAAAATGCAAAAAGTAGGAAAGAGGCAAACCTTTAGAAACATTAGACCATGATTATCGCATAAGCGATCCTTAGGGTTTTTTTTTTTTTTTTTCGTAAAAAAAAAAAAATTAAAAATGGGCCAATTGCGAGCCGCCACGTGTCGGTGGGGCCCGCAAACAGTCCCAAAACCCCCTAATTACCGATCCTTATTTGGTGTTCGTTGGTAGCGGTTTTTAAAATTTTTGTGGGATCCATTTTGTTAAAAAACTCCCTAAGAATCTAGGGTTGTTGATGCTCTTAGTGCATGATTATGCTAGGTCTCTTAGGTTGGATCTCTTAAACTAATATAAAATACGGTCTCTTAGCTTTTAACTAAAAAAGCTAAGAGACGTCTCTTAAATAAGAGATATAAGAGAGACGTATCTTAGTTTTTTTAGTTAAAAGCTAATAGACTGTATCTTATATTACGTTAAAAGACTCAACCTAAGAGACATGCAATAAACATGCACTTAGCTTTAGGCAAGTGAAATTTTCTAAGACACTTGCCATTGTCTAAATAGCTAATTTTGTTTTAAGAGTTTAAATTTAAATATGTAAACAAATAATATTAAAACTATTAATATTTTATTGTTAAGATTCTGAAAAGAGTATACCCACCGCTGAGCATGCTCTTACGTATTTAGTGGGATTTTTATTTGTTCCCATTGTAGGAAAATCGATCTTACAAAAAATTCTGCTCAGCTGATGTGTTCGATTACTTTGAGGAGAAATCTATTTAATTAGGGTTTATGTTCTGAGATCAGAGTGAGTGTGTTTGTCAAAACTTGTTGATGAACTGGTGGTCATCTAATAATAAATCGACCTCTTGTAGTAGTAAGCTTAATTATCTAATAATAATAATAATACAAGTTTCTTGTATGAAATTGAAACTCTATATATGCCCTTTGTTTCGAAATCGTAATTTGTAATGCTTTGTGTTTTGTTTCAGGGAAAGGTGGTGATCTATCCTAGCAGTTCTGGAGGTAAAAAGATCATCTCACATACATTGTTGCTTTATGGTTTTGTCTTTTCTTGTTAACTTTGTTATTTCGTGAAGCTTAAATGTGTTTTGGACTTTGGTATATGAATAGTACAAAGGACGCTGGGCAAAAGCCTTTCTCCTTCCAAATCGGTAAAGGTGCTGTCATCAAAGGTAATATTTTCCTCTGTTTTATGGTTTGATCATATTGCTATGGTTCTGTTATTCCTTCCATAAAAAGATCTAATATGAATTTAAAATTGTTGAAATCTTTTGCTTACAGGATGGGATGAAGGCGTTATCGGAATGCAAATTGGAGAGGTTGCTCGCTTACTGGTATGTAGACTGCTCTTCTCATCATGCAAACATATTTGATTGCTTCATGAATTCTATTAGCTTTGCGTCTGTCTTGAAAGCATGTTGTCTCTAAGGTTTGTGGAATGAAAGTGTAATGAAAGCTCTCTCCTTTATCACTTGAAGCTCTCTCATTTGTTTTTTTTAGAACCCTTAAATAAGAGACTTGCAATGAATGACATACAAGTTGAAAGTTATTAACTAAATCAGTTAACCAAATTTACTACTTAAATACTATTAAAAATTAATTAAGAGACCCTTGAGGAGTCTCTACTCTAGGATAATGATGCTCTTGATGTCTTCTTCTCCTTTATTCTGTGGTTACAATGTTTTCTTGGTAAATTTCTGTTTTTAATTTTAAGCTAATCACACACCAGCTGTTTGATCAATTTGGTATGAGGTCCTGTTGTAAGATGAAACAGATGAAATGTAACAAGAACTGGAAATTCAAGTACAGACACACAGAGTCCATGAGATTTCTACCTTGAGAAGATTGTGTGTAAAATGAGGCTGAGACAAAGATCATGTGTGTGGTACAAACTGGCGACAGGGATTATAGGAATGCTTTTGGTTGAGAGGTGCTTAGCTTTTGAGATAAAGAGTGCATTGTTTCTTCATGAGATCACTTTACAACGAAAGTGGAACTCTTATAAGTCATGGATGTTCAAACAAAGAGCGTGGCCAAGAATACATGCTCCAAATGCTCAAAGGCAGACAGTGGCACGAAAATCTTCCTCTCCGTTTTAGTACCCTGAGAGAGTGACGAGCTTTATAAGATTAAAATAAACACTGAACATGAAATTACACCTGAAATAAAGGATTAATTATAAACACTGTTACACTGAAACAGGAAATGTGTTATAAACACTGAACACGAAATTACACCAAAAATCCAGACAAACTAGTTGAACGAAAATATTCATGAGCAATCATAAATGAAGAATACTCACCCAGGAATCAAGCCAAATAAACGACTTATTTCCCCACCAGAAGTATCGTATAGTAATAGCTACACACGAACTTTCGACTTCGTCTTAATTCCACATATTTAAAGTTATTCAACCTATTACTCCCCAATTCAAAAGATCGAAACACAAACCCACATAAACCAAAATTCTACACTGATTTAACGGTTTGCAATTCAAACCAGATTTGAAACACTTGAACCAAACCAAAAAACAACTCAACCCGATTTTTCCCAACCTAAACCAGATGCCTCAACTCATGGGAGAATGGCAACGTCGTTTCCAAGCTGTTCGATTCTGTCACTGGCAGCGTGGTTGATGGTGGCAATTGTGGTGGATTGGAGAATATAGCTAAAAAGTTTTGTCCTTTTTCATTCATTTGCTGTGAATTTTGAACCAAGCTCTGCAATTCACCGTGGTTGATGGTGGCAATTTAAGCTCTTAATTGAGCCAAAAGAAAGGATGGAAATTGGAGTTTGGATTTACAAGCTATTGTAAAACTTGGGATTCAGTTCTTGGACTCTGAAATGAGACTCGACATGGTGAAGGGTCTTCTTTCTCTTATTGTGAAGTCAGCGAGTGGTCTAGTGGAGAAGGGAATAGAACAGTTTCTGATACGAGGGCTTGGAGATCTCGGGATGTTCTTGTCACGAGACAAGAGCTTGTATTCGAACAATAGATTGCAAAGCGATTTTGCGTCCGCTTTTTTGTTAAAAATCAGAGACTTGGGAACACTAACAAAGGAGCCTAAATGGAAAATCCATCGTTTTGTTATATCTAGCTCACCTCTTGTGGAGTAACAACCACAAGATCATGGAGCAGGTTCTGAACATGAATGGTTAGTTGTTTGAACACACTCGAGATCTTAAGAATCCTTGCGTTGACAGATGTTGAATTAGATGACACTGATTAATTCTCAGAATTCACCTTCTTATGCTCAAAGAAGTAATCAGATTACGTCTGAATCATCTTGAAGGAGAAACTCACAAGTCACAACTCGCAAGCGTCATATGAAGAAGAAGAAGAAGATGATGTGTTAATAATTTAAGAAATTAGGTTATTGGGTAAATGGGTCGGGTTATTAGGTTAGATTTAGTTAATTTTGGTTTATAATTTGTAACCGGGTATTTTTAGGTTTAACTAGATTACGATTGGTTATTTTTCAAATTAAAAAAACAGTAAACCGGTGTGAATCGGCTCTGTGTCGGTTTTAGTTTCGACATTAAACATCATGTAGGTTTGTGTTTCGATCTTTTGAATTGGGGAGTAATAGGTTGAATAACTTTAAATATGTGGAATTAATACGAAGTCGAAAGTTTGTGTGTAACTGTTACTATACGATATTTCTGGTGGGAAAATAAGTCGTTTATCCTTATTTTGTTGAAATAGATGAATAAATAAGATAACCATAATTTAGAACCCAAGCCCATTTCTCTCTCATGAAACACAAAACCATAACTATTATCTCCGACTTTTCGTGGGATTTGGTAGAGAAGATACAGTACCGTGCAAGGATTTTTGGGGGCACAAGGCAAATTTTAAAAATAAATTTTTTACAATATGTAATAAGAAATATATATATATTTTAATTTGTAATATAAAAGTAAAGTTTAAAATGATAAGTAGAAAACTGGTATTTTTAGAGAAAGTTAAAATAATGATTTGGCATTTAGAAAGATAAAAATAATCATTTAAATACAATGATAAAATAATAAAAATAAAAGTAATAATGAAAAATATTAAATAAAAATAATGGTAGATAAAGTATAGAACATTTTGTCGTTTTAAAAAATGATGATAGATAAAAAAAATATGTATGTTAAAACATATTATTATTTTTTGCTATAAACTATTTCATCAAACTATCGTAATGTATAAATAAAAATACAAATAGCTAACTTTTGGTAAGAAAAAATTAGATTATAATAAGTAAAAAAAACAAAACGAAAATCAGAACTGTAAGTTATACCATGTCAGTTCTTCAATTAATTCTTTGCATTTTAGTTATAACACATCTTGAAATTTATTAGAATAAAAGCATTCATCGAACAAAAGTCAAATTCAGAATCATGTGAAAATCTACCTAAACTATACATTTAACTCTACAGAATAATTTTATGAAATTAGGGGCCCTAAAAATTGCACATATATTTTGCGGAGGCCTAAGGCAGAAACCTTATCAAAACCATGGTAAGCACGCCTTCTGAGAAGAAGATACTCTCTAAGGTTCCCATAATTTCTATAGGAGCGGTGAGTTCCACATGCAAACGATGGAACGTTTTGTGTAAATCAGAAACAAGGAGACATCAGTTTCTACGCTTCTTCGTGAAGAACTATAAGCTTTGTTCAATGAGATTTGATCTCCAAGGAATCCTTGATGGAGAAGAATTCGTGGATCTATAAAGGAAATCACTGGTGATTCACTTAATCATGTCAAGGTAACCAACGAAGTATTTCATTGCGTTTGTTTATTGTTACGCGTTACCAAGGACAAAGAGGAACAAAACTAGCCTCGTGGTCTGGAACCCATATTTAGGACAAACCATGTGGATCCAACCCATAAATTACTAACAGGTTAGACGTTTATGCTCTCTGATACGAAAGCAATAACCATAAACACAAAATCTTGAGGTTCTTCTTGGATGCCTACAATGTTTTCTTGTACGAAATCTACTACATTAGTTCTGATTCATGCAGAGTTCTTGATATCACTCTGGACTGGAACATAATGCTTTATCATCGTGGAGTGTCTTTGAGGGAAATACTTACTTTTTTGCTAAAGAAAAAAAATTGTATTCGAAGCTCGAGGACCGGAAGAAATAGCCGAGCCCATGCTATCTTACTTGTTTTGATTTTACAAAAGAGAGATTTGGACCGCCTCTGCCGGTTAAGCACTATACTGAAGATACCGAGACATTCTCTTCTCTTAGAGACGAGAAACTGGCAGCCTTATATCAACCAACCAAAGAGGAACATAAACCAGAACTGATCACCAAAAGGAAGAATAAGCTACCCTACCCAGTACAAACACCTTGTATGCCTATGATAGTTATTATTCACGTGAAGGGATGTACTTAACAAACTGTCTCTTATTAAACGCGGTTTGCCCGTGTTGGTAGAACCAAGTCTTGAACCACCACTCCCACATTGTTGATTTTGTTCCCATTCTTCTTAGCCTCTTCTTTAGATGCGTATGTCCCAACCATCATCACACCTTCTCTAGGATTGTAAACCATGTCTTCAAAAAAGTCAGGAATCTTGAACTTGTCTCCATATTTGGGCGCAAAAGAGTCTATGTAATCTTCAGATAAATCTTGAGTCAAGGGAGCTTGACTGGTACGTAAGTGAGTCTCATCTACTCCCTGACAGGTATAACCTTGATCTCAGCGGCAGCAAGGGGTCCAAGCGTTCCTTGAGACCATGGGATTGCATAGAAGAGATCAGAGTACTCATTATCTTTTGTGGCACAGACAAGTTCCACACCCGCTAAAACTATCTCATAAGCCTCGACGGTGTCTGAAAACAAACCATAGAGGTGAGAGCTTCCTTCAATACCATATCCATTAATGAGTCCAACAACAGCGAGAGAGAGGTTCATGTGGACAGAGGCACGTGAGATCTGTACCATTTTGACGAGTCTCCACTCTAGCAATCAACTTCGCCCTGTTGATCTCAATGATGTTGCGGAACTCTCCCAAGTCAACCCCCGGGCTCTCTTGTAGTCAACGTTCCTCATTAATACAGTGATCCATGGCTTACGTGCAGTGCAAGCAAGACGGTCCTTGGATGTGTCCCTCTCTTTAAGCCGTTTGCTGATTTTCATGGCGTTCTGGTCGTGTTACTTGCGGCATTTCTCATAGGATTTGGACTCAGACCACATGCCACCGAGGTAGGTGAGAAAGTAGTGTGGCTCAGATTTAAAGGACGATCACTACAAGAAAACACGCCGAATTCCGACGGAGATTCCGATGGACCTCAATTTCATCGGACGTTTGTGACGGATTACTGACCAATTTCCGACGAAAACCAAAAATTTGAAGTCGTCGGAATTCCGTCGGCCATTTCCGACGGAATTCCGACGAAACATGGGTCGTAGGAATATACCGACGAACTTCCGACGACATTCCGATTAACAGTACATTCATCGGTATTCCGTCGGAATTTTCCGACGAATTTCCGACGAACCATGTGACCGTTGCCGATAAATATATATGACCGTTGTATAGCCGCTTGAGATTGGAAAATACCGGCGAAATTCCGACGGACTTCTTTACATCCGTCGGAATTTCGTCGGAAAGTCGTCGGAGGGCCGTAAGCAATTTCCTATAAATACAGCTCCTCCTCATTCAACTCATTCACACTTCATTCTCTCTTCATTCTCTTTAGTCATAACAATTCCGTGAAAATCATGTCTTCAGAAGTTTATTATCGTTCGTGGATGGATAAACCTCATTTGGATCCGAACACCAATTTGCTTACGGAAGAATATGTTCAAGGGATTGGAGAATTCATGAGTCTTGTTCAACAGCAACCGGATGCAAAAAGTGGTATGTTAAGATATCCCTGCTCTACTTGCAATAATAATAAGGTTATAAAAGAATTTGATGTTTGGACTCATTTGTATATGAAAGGGTAAATTATAAAGTTTGGTACCTTCATGGAGAAACTGGTTATGAATATGGTAGTACTAGCGAACCTCAGCCTGTTAGTGAACTTCAGCCTGATATTAGGTTAGAAGAATCTAGAACGGATATAGATTATGGTGTAGGTACTGAGCAGATGGTACATGATCATTATAGAGGGGAAGAACCAAATCCCGAATCTAGGAGATTTTTTGACATGTTGGATGCTGGAAAACAACCTTTGTATCAAAATTGTAGAGATGATCATTCAGTCTTATCATCTGCAACTAGATTAATGGGTATTAAGACAGACTATAATTTGGCTGAAGAATGTATGGATGTGATTACTGATTTTGTCAAAGGTATTCTACCTGAGGATAACCTTGCACCGGGTTCATACTACGAGGTTCAGAAACTTATTGCCGGTCTTCAACTACCGTACGAAGTGATAGATGTATGTATTGACAACTGCATGATCTACTGGAGAGCGGATGAGACACTGAATGTATGCAAATTTTGTGGAAAACCTCGTTATCAGGAGACGAGGGGAAGAGTTCCGATCCCATTCAAAAGAATGTGGTATTTGCCTTTGACGGAAAGATTGAAGAGGTTGTATCAGTGTGAGCGCACAGCAAAAGCAATGAGATGGCATGCAGAGCATTCCACAAATGGTGAGATTAGACATCCTTCAGATGCAAAGGCTTGGAAACATTTCCAGTCAACATAAAAAATGATGTACCCGGAGTTCTTCATCTCTTGGGTTTATCTTATGAAGTGGTGGTCGGGCAGGGTCGATTTGTAGCCAAGGTTCCTCCCAAACTCTTGTGTCATGTCCATTGCCAATCTTTTTCCTTAGACCTTTTTGAAGAATCTGATGCGACGCAACTATGCTACGCCATCCATAGGATGGGTTGTTCGCTCGTTCTATCATCATCGGGCTAGAGTATCTATAATATCTTCCTTTCAGGACCCGAGCAAGGAGTGAACGTGGGTACTTAAGCAATCTCCACAACTGTTTTGCTAGTATGGCAAGGTTAAAGTCATGGAAGTCACGAAACCCCAATCCACCTTCTTCCGTTGGGGCGCAAATTTTATCCCATGCCACCCAGTGTAGACCCCTATTATTTTCCTTGGTACTCCACCAGAATCTTGAAACTGCACTAGTAAGGTTTTTCGTTATTCCTTGTGGTAAGAGATAACATGACATAACGTGGGAAGGAACTGCTTGCGCTACTGCTTTAATCTGAATTTCTTTGCCCCCTTTGGAGAGAATTTTGTCGACCATGAGTTCGTTCGGGCGTTTAATCTCTCTTGGACAAAACTGAACACTTGTTTTTTAGAACCGCAGATCTTCTCTGGGAGTCCGAGATACATACCCATTCCACCCTCTTGAGTGATGTTGAGTGACCTTTTAAGGTCTGTTTTTAGGGACGCTACCACCTTAGAACCGAACAGAACCGAAGACTTTGATTTATTCAGTTGTTGTCCTGAGGCGTTGCTGTAGACGTCAATGATCCGCATGAGTTCGCTACATTCCTCCTGAGTTGCCTTACAGAAGAATAAGCTGTCGTCCGCGAATAGGAGGTGAGAGATGGGTGGGCATTGTCTCGCGATCTTTAAACCTGTGAGCTTCTTTTCTCTTTCTGCGTGATGGATCTGAGATATAAGAACTTCCGTGCAGAGGACAAATAAAAAAGGCGACAACGGATCGCCTTGTCGCAGTCCTCGGGTTGGGATAATTCGTCCTTTAGCTTCCCCATTTATGAGAACTTGGTAGGAGACCGTTGAAACACATCTCATGATCAGGTGGATCCATCTCACGTCAAAACCCATTTTTTCCATGAGAGTCTCCAAAAAACTCCATTCGACCCGATCGTATGCTTTGCTCATGTCTGTCTTAATCGCCACATACTTGTTTTGGCAGCTAGGGTTTGTTCTGAGGGCGTGGAACATCTCTTGTGCAATCAAGATGTTGTCTGAGATAAGTCTACGAGCCACAAAGGCCGATTGGGTTTCCGATATTATCCTCGGAAGCACCAGTTTTAATCTGGCAGACATGACCTTGGAGATGACTTTATAACTAACGTTGCATAGGCTGATAGGCCGGAATTCTGTCATAGCTTTTGGTCTCTCCGTCTTTGGTATCAAGCATATTTGTCTGATTAATCCTCTCATCTAATTCCCCTGAGTTGAAGAATGCCTTCACCATACGGACTATGTCTGGGCCAATGAGTTTCCAGAAGCGTTGGTAGAAAAGACTGGTCATTCCGTCCGGGCCCGGGGCTTTTTCTGGATGGATCGCAAACATAGCTTTCCGTATCTCCACATCTGTAGGTTCTCTTATCAGCATTTCATTCATCTCCTGCGATACCTTTGCGGTAGTAAACCGGAAGGCTTCTTCGCGGTCCTGCGGTACCGATGCAGTGAACAGGTTCGCGAAGTACTCAGATGCAAGGGCTTCTATACCTTCCTCCGACTCCACCCAATTCCCCATGGAGTCCAATAATTTTGTAATACGGTTACGTGCTCTCCGCTGTTTTGTTTTTGCGTGGAAGAACTTAGTATTTCTGTCGCCTTCTCTAAGCCACATTGTTCTACTTTTCTGTTTCCAGAATAGTTCCTCCTCCCTATATGCTTCACACAGCTTCCACTTTAGCTCAAGCTCCTCCTCCGTTGATATGCTATCATCGTTCTGGGCTTTGTCGATTTCTTGCTTCAGCTTCTCGATCAGTTTTTGGTTATTGGTGGGGTTTCTTTTTTTTCCAGCGTGAGATAGCGCGCCTGCAGCTACCAATTTTTTTGTGCAGACATGATGGGTCCGTAGGATCATATTGTCCCCACCCATGCTTGACTGTTTCGTAGAGGCCCTCTTTTCCAAGCCATCTTTTATCAAACTTAAAACCTCTACGCCCACCAGCTTCTTTAGATTTGATCTTTACAAGAACCGGCCGGTGATCAGAACCCCACCTTAGAAGATACTCCACATCTGTGTGGGAAAACACTTGGTGCCAATCCTCATTCCCAAGTGCTCGATCTAAGCGACATTGAACTCTCCCGGATCTCCTTCTTCCTGCCCAAGAGAAAAAATTTCCAGAGTAGGGAAACTCTATCATTCCACAGGCTGAGATCATATTCTTGAAAGGTAGAAATGAGGAGTCTGGACGTTTTCTGCCCCCTTTTTTTCTCTTGGTTACTGGTGATTTCATTAAAATCTCCAACCATCAGCCAAGCCCCCGATCTTTGTAGGCTAAATCTCATTAGTTTCTCCCATACTCGTTCGCGGTACTCGACTACCGGATCGCCATACACAAAGGTAATAAACACTTTGTGTCCTTCCATCTTTGCTGAAATATCTATCAATCTTGTATTCGAGAAATTAATCTCCACTTCAGCATCATCCATATAAAATAAAGCAAGTTCACCGCTTAACCTAGCTGGTTCCACGGTGAACAAGTGATCATAACCAAACTCAACTTTAAAGTCTTGCATAAAAGTAAATTTTTTTTTGTTTAAGAAAAGAAAACGAGGATGAAAATAACGATGCAACTCCCGAAGATGTTGCTTTGTCAGGTACGCGCCAGCCCTCTGACAATTCAATGCTATTGCATTCATATCTGGGGACTGGATGGTTTCTGGGACACCATCGAACCTGTATTAGACAAAGTTCTCCTGCTTTTTCTTGAGGAGGGGTACACCTCATGCCGAGGGACATTTCGAGACTGTATCAGCTGGTCGCGAGGAGGCTTTAGCTGCTTTGATTTTGGAGAGAGTCATCCTCGGTTAGCTAGCTTTTTTGACGCTGCTGCTCCTTTAAACTCCTGGCCGCGAACTCCTCTCCGAGATCCTTCTGGTGCAGTCTGAGCCGAGATACTTTGATTTGGTAGCGACTTTTTGATATTTTGTGTTATCTCCCTTGCTTCCTCCACTCTCGACTCTTTTTTTGATATCATTTTTGGTCCGGCCTTCTGCGTGTTGATTTGAGGTTCCGGAGACATCTGGGAGAGAGCTTCAATTTGTTCATCCACCATCTCTTCCTCTCGGATGGGATGCTCTGTCTCTGGAATAAACTCTAGCTGTTCATCGTGCTCTTCAAGTAAGTCGTCATTGTCGATCATCTCCTGAGTCATAGCTTGATCTGCCAATTCCGCATACTCATTTATGGATTGTTCGAGCTCCCTGTCTTCTCTGTCTTTACGTTGTTGTGGCGTCTCTTCCTGTGTTTTCCCAGATTGCTCATTAGATCCTTGGCCTTTATCCAGTATCGAACCTTCCTTCTCAGTGGGGATCATGGATGTTTCATTCTCTGCTCCTCCTTTTGTGCCTCTGTTTTCAGCATCTTGTCGAGGAGATTTCTCGACTTCCATATCTGCCTGGGGGCCTTCAATAAGGTTTCTTCTAGCTCCTTCCCTTTCAGGGGCTGTTCCACTTGAGCTCTTTGTTTCCTCTGGAGCATTACTTCTCTTTAGAAGGCCTCGGCTTGTCCCTGTTTCTCGAGCTCTATCAACCGGTCTCCATTCCATTCTATTCGATGGTGGGGATCGGGAATTTCTGCCTCGGTAGTAAGCCTTGGCGTCATTCCTTCGGTAATCGGAAACCATTCGCTGGGAGTCCGGAGATCTTCTGTTTCTCGAGGTCGTAGTCCTAGAGCGTTCCCAGTGCTTGTCTGATTGTCTCTCATACCTCTTATCCGCCTCCCTCCCGTATGTGTTTCTCCCTACATCTTTAGGTCTCCATTCGGAGGAGGACGCAGTTTCTCTTTGTGTGTCTCTAGAGTATGCACCGGTTTGACGGTTATACGGGTGGTATCTCACTCGATTTTGAAGAGGCTCATGTTGTGTATCTTTGACATGATCCAGTCTATTCCAGACATTCTTTGACATGGTGTCTCGTTTCTCCAGGAGTCTCCTTCGCAAATCCGGAGAGTTTTTATCAGTACTTTCATGATTATTACCTCTTCAAATTTCCGTGGGGTTGGCTTCAGCACGTCGGAGCTCTTGTCCCCTACTTCTTGTATCGTGAATCTCCTTTTCTGTTCCGGCTCTCGGACGTTGAGGTTGGGAAAAGGCTTCCCTAGTAGCGTGTTCCTCTAAGTCATGCTGTGCAATTCTTGATAAGCGGTTCCCCTCTCTTTGTTCATCATTTAGGTCCGGGCAGGTGCCTTCTTCGTGCGGTAATCTCTTGCAAGAGAAACAATAACGATAAAGGTCTTCATATTGGATTGTCACCTTAACGACGTCTCCGTTGTCGAAACCAACCTTGCATTCAAACTTCAAAGGCCTATCACCATCAACCAGTACTCGTACCTTGCTTCCTTCCACATCCGCCTTAACGAACGTTCCTAATGCTTTCCCCACACTTTCCAAGGTTTCTTGTTTCCTGTAGTGTATCGGAACCCCGATCACATTTGCCCAAAAGGGGATCGCATTTGGGAACTCTTCCTTGATTGTTGGTGTCCATTTTTCGAGTGCAAAGCTCCATCTATTGAAATGACATGGTCGTTTCTGTAAGACTTTCTCGAGATCTTCTTCCTTGTCAAAATCGAAAAGGAACTTATTATTCCCTAGGTTTGTTCCCCGAACCCGGCCTTCCACATCCCAAATCCTACGCTTGGGCATATGTTTAAGCAGCGCTTCTACACTTCTTCCATCCGAGTGGAACATTCTGCCAATTAAGGTTCGTTTGAATTTTTCAATCAGATTTGAGTTGTCAAAGGCTGGAACCCTAATGATCTCCTCTTCTTCCTCATGGGGTCGACGTTTAGGCAACCCGTCATGCCTTCTCGTTGCTTGTGATCCAGTCCCACGATACATGGCTTGGATCGTCTCTGAGATCACTCTTGCTCAACACGTAAGTTACGCACCACTGGGGTGGAAATTCCTCTGTAGAAAAAAACCGGGCGTGACCACAACTGTATGCGATACAGGACACCGTGATGCCGAGAGGAGTGTTCGATAGTCTCCCTCTCCTTCTCCTCCGTGCCGATCTTCAAGGATGCAAAATCGCCAGTGCTGTCTCCAAAACCCTTTTCATTGCGTTGGTTTATTGTTACGCGTTACCAAGGACAAAGAGGAACAAAACTAGCCTCGTGGTCTGGAACCCATATTTAGGACAAACCATGTGGATCCAACCCATAAATTACTAACAGGTTAGACGTTTATGCTCTCTGATACGAAAGCAATAACCATAAACACAAATCTTGAGGTTCTTCTTGGATGCCTACAATGTTTTCTTGTACGAAATCTACTACATTAGTTCTGATTCATGGAGAGTTCTTGATATCACTCTGGACTGGAACATAATGCTTTATCATCGTGGAGTGTCTTTGAGGGAAATAATTATTTTTTTGCTAAAGAAAAAATAGTATTCGAAGCTCGAGGACCGGAAGAAATAGCCGAGCCCATGCTATCTTACTTTGTTTTGATTTTACAAAAGAGAGATTTGGACCGCCTCTGCCGGTTAAGCACTATACTGAAGATACCGGGACATTCTCTTCTCTTAGAGACGAGAAACTGGCAGCCTTATATCAACCAACCAAAGAGGAACATAAACCAGAACTGATCACCAAAAGGAAGAATAAGCTTCCCTACCCAGTACAAACACCTTGTATGCCTATGATAGTTAGTATTCACGTGTAGGGATGTACTTAACAAACTGTCTCTTTTTAAACGTGGCTTGCCCGTGTTGGTAGAACCAAGTCTTGAACCACCACTCCCACATTGTTGATCTTGTTCCCTTTCTTCTTAGCCTCTTCTTTAGATGCGTATGTCCCAACCATCATCACACCTTCTCTAGGATTGTAAACCATGTCTTCAAAAAAGTCAGGAATCTTGAACTTGTCTCCATATTTGGGCGCAAAAGAGTCTATGTAATCTTCAGATAAATCTTGAGTCAAGGGAGCTTGATTGGTATGTAAGTGAGTCTCATCTACTCCCTGACAGGTATAACCTTGATCTCAGCGGCAGCAAGGGGTCCAAGCGTTCCTTGAGACCATGGGATTGCATAGAAGAGATCAGAGTACTCATTATCTTTTGTGGCACAGACAAGTTCCACACCCGCTAAAACTATCTCATAAGCCTCGGCGGTGTCTGAAAACAAACCATAGAGGTGAGAGCTTCCTTCAATACCATATCCATTAATGAGTCCAACAACAGCGAGAGAGAGGTTCATGTGGACAGAGGCACGTGAGATCTGTCCCATTTTGACGAGAGTCTCCACTCTAGCAATCAACTTCGCCCTGTTGATCTCAATGATGTTGCGGAACTCTCCCAAGTCAACCCCCGGGCTCTCTTGTAGTCAACGTTCCTCATTAATACTGTGATCCATGGCTTACGTGCAGTGCAAGCAAGACGGTCCTTGGATGTGTCCCTCTCTTTAAGCCGTTTGCTGACTTTCATGGCGTTCTGGTCGTGTTACTTGCGGCATTTCTCATAGGATTTGGACTCAGGCCACATGCCACCGAGGTAGGTGAGAAAGTAGTGTGGCTCAGAATTAAAGGACGATCACTACAAGAAAACACGCCGAATTCCGACGGAGATTCCGACGGACCTCAATGTCATCGGACGTTTGTGACGGATTACTGACCAATTTCCGACGAAAACAAAAAATTTGAAGTCGTTGGAATTCCGTCGGCCATTTCCGACGAAATTCCGACGAAACATGGGTCGTCGGAATATACCGACGAACTTCCGACGACATTCCGATTAACAGTACATTCGTCGGTATTCCGTCGGAATTTTCCGACGAATTTCCGACGAACCATGTGACCGTTGCCGACAAATATATATGACCGTTGTATAGCCGTTTGAGATTGGAAAATACCGACGAAATTCCGATGGACTTCTTTACATCCGTCGGAATTTCGTCGGAAAGTCGTCGGAGGGCCGTAAGCAATTTCCTATAAATACAGCTCCTCCTCATTCAACTCATTCACACTTCATTCTCTCTTCATTCTCTTTAGTCATAACAATTCCGTGAAAATCATGTCTTCAGAAGTTTATTATCGTTCGTGGATGGATAAACCTCATTTGGATCCGAACACCAATTTGCTTACGGAAGAATATGTTCAAGGGATTGGAGAATTCATGAGTCTTGTTCAACAGCAACCGGATGCAAAAAGTGGTATGTTAAGATATCCCTGCTCTACTTGCAATAATAATAAGGTTATAAAAGAATTTGATGTTTGGACTCATTTGTATATGAAAGGGTTTTCACGTAATTATAAAGTTTGGTACCTTCATGGAGAAACTGGTTATGAATATGGTAGTACTAGCGAACCTCAGCCTGTTAGTGAACTTCAGCCTGATATTAGGTTAGAAGAATCTAGAACGGATATAGATTATGGTGTAGGTACTGAGCAGATGGTACATGATCATTATAGAGGGGAAGAACCAAATCCCGAATCTAGGAGATTTTTTGACATATTGGATGCTGGAAAATAACCTTTGTATCAAAATTGTAGAGATGGTCATTCAGTCTTATCATCTGCAACTAGATTAATGGGTATTAAGACAGACTATAATTTGGCTGAAGAATGTATGGATGCGATTACTGATTTTGTCAAAGGTATTCTACATGAGGATAACCTTGCACCGGGTTCATACTACGAGGTTCAGAAACTTATTGCCGGTCTTCAACTACCGTACGAAGTGATAGATGTATGTATTAACAACTGCATGATCTACTGGAGAGCGGATGAGACACGGAATGTATGCAAATTTTGTGGGAAACCTCGTTATCAGGAGACGAGGGGAAGAGTTCCGATCCCATTCAAAAGAATGTGGTATTTGCCTTTGACGGAAAGATTGAAGAGGTTGTATCAGTGTGAGCGCACAGCAAAAGCAATGAGATGGCATGCAGAGCATTCCACAAATGGTGAGATTAGACATCCTTCAGATGCAAAGGCTTGGAAACATTTCCAGTCAACATAAAAAATGATGTACCCGGAGTTCTTCATCTCTTGGGTTTATCTTATGAAGTGGTGGTCGGGCAGGGTCGATTTGTAGCCAAGGTTCCTCCCAAACTCTTGTGTCATGTCCATTGCCAATCTTTTTCCTTAGACCTTTTTGAAGAATCTGATGCGACGCAACTATGCTACGCCATCCATAGGATGGGTTGTTCGCTCGTTCTATCATCATCGGGCTAGAGTATCTATAATATCTTCCTTTCAGGACCCGAGCAAGGAGTGAACGTGGGTACTTAAGCAATCTCCACAACTGTTTTGCTAGTAAGGCAAGGTTAAAATTATCTACTGATGGTTTCAGCCCATTTGGAAAGCATGGAAGACAGTATTCTCTATGGCCAGTTATTGTGACACCGTACAACTTACGGCCGAGCTTGTGCATGCGACGAGAGTTTTTGTTTCTCTCAATTCTCGTCCCCGGGCCAGATCATCCTAAAAGATCACTAGATGCGTTTTTCAACCACTGATATATGAGTTGCAACAACTATGGACACATGGTTTTGAGACATACGATGTCTCGTGCAAAGAAAACTTTCAGATGCGGGCAGTACTTATGTAGACAATAAGTGACTTTCCAGCATATGGTATGTTATCTGGATGGACAACACATGGGAGGCTATCATATCCATATTGTAAAGATGACACATATGCTTTCCAACTAAAAAACGGAAGGAAAACGTGTTGGTTTGACTGTCACAGACGATTTCTACCACCTGATCATCCATACCGCAGGAGTAAGACTTCGTTTATGAAGAACAAGCAGGTGTTTGATGGTCCACCTGAGGAAGTTAGTGGGAAAGATTTGTTGAAGCAGTTTAGGTATTTTGATGCAGAAAGGACGCCAGATGTAGGTGGACATGAAAACATTCGAGTCAGTGCGGTTGGAGAGCTACATAACTGGCACAAAAAGAGTATTTTATGGGATCTGCCATATTGGGAGAGTCATCTATTGCGGCATAATTTAGATGTCATGCATATTGAGAAGAACTTCTTCGACAATCTGATGAACACAGTCCTTAACATCCAAGGTAAAACGAAGGATAATTTGAAGTCAAGGTTGGATTTAGTCAATATCTGTGATCGTTCTGAACTTCACGTTGATGAGAACGGTACGGCCCCTTTTCCCATTTATCGGCTGGATGGTGCTAGAAAAGAAAAGTTCTTTGATTGGATTACAGATAAAGTGAAATTTCCTGACGGATATGCATCAAATTTGGGGAACTGCGTTGATAGAAGCGAAGGAAAGTTTACTGGTTTGAAGAGTCATGATTGTCATGTAATTATGCAGCGCCTCCTTCCGTTTGCTTTTTCAGCATTATTGCCACGTAATGTTCATGAAGCAATTGTAGGTATAGTAACTCTTCCGACGAACGAGAATTGTGGTTTCGTCAGTTTGCGGTATAGTAACTCTTCATTTTTTTAAAGTTTTTACATTTTTTTAAATATATTTACTTATTAAATTATGTTTGTTTTGTAGCAAGAGTTCAACTGGCACTCCGATATCACGGAAACAGTCTGTAAGAAATTTAACGAAAAGGCCATGGACTCTTATACGAAGCAGATAAACGCATGGAAGACAGTTTGGCAGAAGAACAAGAGGCCACGGTTCATCAAAGGGACGGTGTGGGAGCAGTTGATAGCTCATTGGGAGAAGGAAGAAACTGCAGAGACGTCTTCTAGGAACTCCAAGAACCGGAAGAGCGATCGTGGTGGGAAAGGTATGTATGTGCACAACCTCGGCGCTTGCTCTATGTCTACTAAGGATGATGAACTTGTAAGTTTTTTTTTATTATTTATCTTTATATTTTTTAAATAAATATTTTATATATTCCTTGGCTAATAATGACGGTTTTTTTAGATTGAAGCAAATGACGGTAATCCCGTTGATCGTCTCCAACTCATTAAGGTGGCTCACACTAACAAGACGACGGGTCAAATTCAGGACCCCGTGATCAAAGGTGTCGTTGATTTGGTGGAAGCTGAAATAGTATCTCAATCTCAGCCTCTCTCTGATGACGGCGATTCTACGGGAGAGTCAACCAACTTGTCTCTATTGCAAATAAATGAGATGGTTGAAAAGGTAATTTTTTTATTAATATTTTTTTTTTATAATGTCGATTACTAACTTGTCCCTATTTACTAACTTTAAATATTTTTGTAGGCGGTTCCTAAAAGGAAAGGAGGCCGTTCAGTTGGGTTGGCCCGCCGTGCTTCTTCGTATCCGGCATCTTCTTCGTAAGCTCCGTATGCCGATCCCATGATTCTCGAGGAGCTACATGACAAAATGAACGGATTGGAGCATTGGAGGAGCAGAACACCACTATCCTTTCTGAGAATGCCACTATCCGTTCGGAGAATGCCATTATCCTTGCTGAGTTGGCATCCCAGAAGAAGTTCAACACCGAGATAATGCAGAAGCTAGATCGTTTGATGTCTTCGAGTTTTTCTTAGTTTTTTCGGCTTTTTAAAACTTTCTGAATGTTTTTTTTTTCTATTTCGGTTTGTATGAATTTTAAACTTTCTGAATGTTTTTTTTTCTATTTCGGTTTGTATGATTTTAAATTCTATAATATTATTAGTTTTAAATTTCTGATTTTTTTTAATTTATTAATTAATTTTTAATATAAAAATATATAAAAATGTAAAATTAATTCGTTTTTAAATTGGTATATTCCGATGAACTCTGGGCGTCGGAATATACCGACGGACAACGGTTCCTCGGAATATACCGACGAACCAACATCCGTCGGAATATACCGACGAACCAATATCCGTCGGAATATACCGACGAACCAATATCCGTCGGTATATTCCGACGAACCAATGTCCGTCGGTACATTCCGACGCCCAGAATTCGTCGGAATATACCGAGGAATCCACTCCGTCGGAATTGTCCGAGGAACGTCTATTTGTCAGAAAGTCGTCGGAAGTTCTGACGAAATTCCGACGAATTTTTTTTTTCCGACAAAACGATACCGATGGATAGGTTCGTCAGAAATTCGTCGGAATCGGTCTATTCCGACGAATTTCTGACGATTTCGGCCATCAGAATCCCCCTGTTTTCTTGTAGTGGATGAAAATGACAATGAGCCATCTGAAATTGACAAAGCAATCAACCCATGTCTTCTTTCTCTTTCTCCTTACAAGTGGTGCTTGAAGATGACAGGTAAGTCATATGGGGCCGATATGCCGAATATATTTTGAAGAAACAGAAACATGATAGCTCTCAAAACTAAGAGAAACACAGAGACTACAAGACCTAATAGCCGTAAAATACGTTGTTTTTTTTTTCTTGAACATTTGTAGAGTGCCTACCGTGATCATGGGTACACATTAATTTTAACTAATGCTTTATATATGTCATATACTAATATATGTTGGCAATTAACGTAGTTGATATGTTTTCTTTTATAGATTACTAGGGGTTGGTCCGCCCTACGGACGGGTGAGTTTACACTAAAACTATTTTATAATTAAATATATTTTAATTTTATAAAACATTTGGAAATTTACTCTATATTGAAAATAATAAAGATAATTTATTTTTATTC
Organism: Brassica napus; assembly: GCF_020379485.1. Lineage (NCBI taxonomy): Eukaryota > Viridiplantae > Streptophyta > Magnoliopsida > Brassicales > Brassicaceae > Brassica > Brassica napus. The sequence goes on from NC_063446.1 coordinate 30,238,297, forward strand.
TAAGATCAAATTGTAAATTTTATTAAATTTGTTGGTTTGAGTTAAAAAAAACACTAACATAAGTTACAAAAATGACCGCTAAAATTATTTTTTGTCGGAAAACACAAAATTATTAAATTTAAAAATTATGGAAAATGTAATGATTTACATTTTTTCTATTTGATTTCTATTTGAATTTGACACAGAAGAAAATTTAAACTAAGAATAACTAAAAATATTTATACTGTTGTTGATTATTTTTCCTATTGATTTGGATTTCATGTGTTTTTTATGTAAAGTTGGTACGATATTTATTGTACTTTATTTATAGGATTATCATGTTTGTTTGATTATGATGTGTGTTAAATTCTTTCCGGTGATTGTAGATGATTATTGTCCATACCACGAAATGAAATTTGGTTTGAAAATAATAAGTCATAAACAATTTAGGAGGTCATTTGCCTATTACGTGTTAGCTGTAAAATTTGTTGTTGGAGAAACTTTGGTGATTGTGATTGGTGCTTAGGAGGCAAATGAGATTATTATTGCGATGGGCCTGTATATTGATGTAATGGGATGTAAGCTATTTTATTAATCCGCAACGTTTAAAACACTACAAGAAAACAGCAAAGATTCTGAGGGAAAAAATCGTCGGAATTTCGTCGGAATACCGTTATTCCGACGACATACCGACGAAACAAGTCGTCGGAAATAATTCCTCGGAATTTCTTCTTTCGTCGGAAATCCCTCGGAATTTTCCGACGGAATTCCGAGGAAACAAATTTCCGAGGAATTCCGAGGACCATTATTTTGTCGGAAATGTCCTCGGAATATACCGAGGGAGAACTTCGTCGGGATATTTCCTTGGACGTTCATCGATCGATGCGTTTTAGACATATATACATCGATCGATAGGAATATACCGACGGAACTGTTCCCTCGGATTATACCGAGGGACATCTTCCTCGGAATATTCCGAGGAACACGTTCCTCGGAATATTCCGAGGGAACAGTTCCTCGGTATATTCTGAGGAACATGTCCCTCGGTATATTTCGAACGTTTTTTTTGTAAACAGATCGATCGATCGCGTAAAAAAATATAATTAATTTCCTCGGAATGTAAAAAATATTAATTTTTTTTAAAAAATAAATTTCTGAAATTTAAATTCGAAAATATGAAATTAAAATTAAAATTAAAATCATATTAATTAATATTCAAAGTTTCACAAATAAAAATAAAACATTCCGAGTTTTTGGGGAAAAAACAAATAATCTACGGGTCTGGCACGTCCGGGAACACCTCGTTCGGGTACATCCTCTGCATCATCTCCATCATTTGCTGGTTCAGCCTCCTCTGTGCCTCATAGCCCGCCTGTTGAGCCGCCATCTGGGTCTCCAACAAAGATATACGATCATCTTTGTCCTTCAACTGAGCCGTAAGTACTTCTGGATCAACAAAGGGCGGTGGTGCAGAAGAAGGAGGAACCGACCGGGTGCGACGACCCAAACCGACCAAACGTCCCTTTTTCTTTGGAACCGACTGAATAGAAAATAGCCAAATTTACAAATTTAAACCAAAAATAAATGAATTGAACTTAAAAAAAAAAGAACTTACGGATTCAACGATTTCGTTGATTCGACACCGAGACAAGTTGGTCGAAGCCGTCGAAGCGTCATCCTCGGTTTGAAGCTGAGACACTTCGTCTACCACCTGAGTTTGGACCAGGTCGACCACGTCCCTCACAAGACCGTCATCAATCTGGCCGGTCTTCTTGTTGGTATACGCCCTCCTCATTAGGGCGAGATCATCAACCGGCTCGCCATCATTTTCTTCCGCCTTGAAAAAAACATAAATTAAAGAAACATTAGAAATTAGAAGAAATGCACAATAAATTAAAATTCTGAAACTCAAATAATTGAAGAAAAAACATTTGAACTTACCATGCGATCTCCCAGAGTGGCAATAGATTGAGCACCCAAGTTATGCTTGTAGATGCCCTTCCCTTTACGGTCGCTCCTGCGGTTGGTGGAGTTGGTGGAAGAAGTTTCTTTCGTCTCTTCCTTATCCCAATGCGCACACAACTCCTTCCAGACCGTGTCGTTCATCGACTTTGGTACCTTTAATATAAAAAAAAAATAGTTTATTAAATTTAAAAATAGTTTAATAAATTAAAAAATTGTTTAATAAATTAAATCGAACCTTATTGATTTCCCACTTTTTCTTCCACTCGTGGATCTGCTTCCCATAGTTGTCCATAACTTTATGGACGAAGTGGTGATAGATAAAGAGCGTCTCATCGGAATTCCAGTTGAACTCTTGCTGAAAAAAAACACAATTAGTAAAAAATTAATAGTAAAGATTAAAAATATAAGTAAAAATTAGAATACTTACCGCAAACTGACGAAACCACAGAACCTGCTTTTCGGTAGGGAAGTGAGTGAAAGTCGGATGTCCCTTGTCGAGGGCCGAGTACATCATACGGTTGATCCATGCGCTGATCCCGTTCCCGGATCGGTTGAACCTAATAAAAAGAACAAACGGTTAATAATGAATCAAATTTAAAGAAAAAAAATGTTTAATTACCATGTTTGACCATGTCCATGTGGATACGGAGTGAGATACGGAAGATGGTCACGACCGGGCTGTTGAACCAAATCCGCAACACTCATCACTTCTGGAGGACCCGGAGGAGGAGGAGCGGGTGCAGCAGCGGGAGCGAGAGGAGCAGGAGCGGGTGCAGCAGAGGGAGATGTATGGTAGGAGCTGTGGGGCGAAGGGGAATCCTGAAAATGGGTGGAATCCCGAGACTGGCTCCCCGTACCACCACGACCACGACGCTGTCGAGGCCGGATCTGATCATCATGAGACCTGTAAATTATATATATATATATTAAAAATATTTTTAAATCCCAAATAATAGTTTTTAATCAAAAAAAAGTTGTATAGATATTAAAAAATGTTTTGTAAAATCCAAAAAAAATCGAATTTATATACAAAAAAATTTTTGTAAAATCCAAAAAATCGAATTTATATAGAAAAAATCGTTTTGTAAAATACAAAAATCGATTTTATATACTAAAATCGATTTTCTAAATACAAAAATAAAACAATTATACAAAAATTATAAATCAATTCAACAAAACAAATTATTCAACTAAATCACAATTCTAAACCTATTATACAACCAAAAATCACAATCCTAACCAATCACCTTAACAAAAATCTATCAAAACTCCACAAAAACCTAACAAATAGAATCTAAGAGAGTGGGATAGGGTCCTTACATGATTTGTGTAAGAAAAGGGGAGATCGCCGGAGATATCGTCGGATTTCAGGGGGAAATCGCCGGAAAAAAAGAGAGGAATCGCGCAGAGGAAGAAGAGAGAAATGGGGAAGAAGAAGTGGCTCGTGGTTATAAAACCTAGGGTCCGACGGACATTTTCCGTCGGAATTCCGTCGGAATTTTAATTTCAATTTTCGCGAAATATTTGCCCGGTAAAATGAAAATATATGCCGAGGAAATTCCGACGGATAGTAAAGTATCCGTCGGAATTTCCTCGGAATATTCCGAGGAAATACCGAGGAACAAGTGTTTGGGGTTTCAAAACATCAATTTTTTTGGGGTTTTTCATTTGTTATACAATTGTAATGTATACCATTGAGGATTCTTTGTATAGATTAGCATAAACCATGAAATAACAAATTTCAAAACTAATTGAAAGTATTCCCTATACCATTCATTAAAACGTATAAGTGTTTCTCTTATGTTGTGGGATTTCGTTCATACAATCGGAAAAGTGTTAATTAAGGGGTAAGGAACAAATTTTAGACTTCATAAGTAACGTAAGACACTTAATAAGGGTTATGTAGGTGTTATTCAAACCGCAAAACGTTTTTTTTCGGTTTACAACCCCTATTTCCTCGGAATTTCCTCAGACTATTCCGAGGAACCCTTGTCTTCCTCGTAATTCCGTCGGAATATTCCGAGGAAATTCCGAGGAACTAGTGTTTGGGGTTTCAATCTTGTATGTTTTTTTATAAACGCATCGATCGATGCGTTTGTTTAGAAAAAAGCATCGATCGATCAGCAGATGGACGAAAGCCGTAAGAATGTGATCGATCGATTGGATTGAATAATCGATCGATGGAACAAAATCTGAAGCCTTCCTCGGAATATCCTCGGAAAATCTTGTATGTTTTTTTATAAACGCATCGATCGATGCGTTTGTTTAGAAAAACGCATCGATCGATCAGCAGATGGACGAAAGCCGTAAGAATGTGATCGATCGATTGGATTGAATAATCGATCGATGGAACAAAATCTGAAGCCTTCCTCGGAATATCCTCGGAAAATCTTGTATGTTTTTTTTATAAACGCATCGATCGATGCGTTTGTTTAGAAAAACGAATCGATCGATCACCAGATGGACGAAAGCCGTAAGAATGTGATCGATCGATTGGATTGAACAATCGATCGATGGAACAAAATCTGAAGCCTTCCTCGGAATATCCTCGGAAAATCTTGTATGTTTTTTTATAAACGCATCAATCGATGGGTGTGCGAACAGAATTATAAGGCAAAACCCGATCAAATATAGATGAGTCCAAACATCTCACTCTTTAATAACCTTTCTATTTTACAATTAGAGCAAGGACATCTTAACTTACCTGTTTTTGCTTCCGGTTGTCGGTGAACTAACCCCATGAATTCGGTTATACCTCGTTGTTATTCTTCCGTAAGCAATCTCGTGTTCGGATCCAAATGAGGTCGATCGATCCAAGAACGGAAATAATTTGAAGAACATATTTTTTTATGAATCAAATTCGTGTGTAAATAGAGTAAGAGGGAGGATGAAGATATGGAGTGAATGAAGAGGAAGAGGAGTGCTTGTTTATATAGATTAAATCCTGCCGACATACCGAGGAAATGCCGACGGAATTCCGACGGAAAAGGCTAGTTCGTCGGAATTTCCTCGGAATTTTGTAAAATCCCCCAACGGCTCTCCAACGGCTATAATTTTCCTCGGAATTCATCGGTTTTTTTCCAAGGAACACATTGTTCCTCGGAATTTCCTCGGAATATTCCGACGGACTGAGGTTTCCTCGGAATTCCGTCCGTATATTCCGAGGAAATTCCGAGGAACCCCAATTTTGTGTTACCTCGGAATTTCCTCGGAAATTCCTCCTCGGTATATTCCGACGATTTCATTTTCCGTCGGAATGTCCGTCAGAATACCGTTGTTTTTCTGTAGTGAAAGTGTTCGATCATTTTAAACATGTTCTGAGTTTTTTGAAAAGCTCCCAACTGTTAGCGTTGTTTAAGTTTTTTTATGCTTGAAGAGGTTGCACCACAATTGTTAATTTGACTGAGTGAGCAGTGAAAGTTGAGATTTTCTCTTATTTGGATTGAAAGAAAGACAAAACTTCATTTTCTTCGACGAATTTCAGAAATGATAACTTGCTTTCTTAATCGCGTGAATGTTCTTTAGCTTATTGCAAGTGGTGCACATGCTACAAAAGGTTTTTCGTTAAAGAAACTCGTACTACAGTAAAGTTCAAAAAAAAAACTTGTACTACAGCCGATATATGCTCTACAAATAGAGTAACATGCAATGATAATCTGCGACGGTGAGGATTGCGTTAAGTGTGTGATACATGATATGAACCCTTTTTTTAAGTGAGTCAATGACTTAATTGTTGTAAAGTGGTGCTTAAAATATGCGACTAAATTGAACCTTCAAGTCAGTGCCTCCACCGAGTTCGCAAGGTAGTTTTTATTTATATATATATATATATATATATATACATGTAAAACAGAGCTTACTTGATGAGATATAACATGACGGTGGGAATGATTCTTAAGCCATATTTCATTAATATGCGAAATTTAAAAAAGCTCCAGCGTAGTTTGTAGGAGTCGACAGGAGGGTCATAGACTCCCTTACTTAAGACTTTACTCAATGCATGCCTTCTTTACAAAGAGCCCATGTTCCAGAACTGTTGGCTTCTCCGCACTCTGCAGTCATTTCGGGAACAATAGCTCGAGCACCTGGTAGATCTGTCTCGCTTCTGTTTTCTTCTCAACCATCCCATGACTATCAAGCCTTCTGCTGGTCATAGAAACACCGATGTACACACCATGCGAGGGATTTGGTATTACAGATGCAGCTCCCCGGCATATCAGCGCTGGGATCATTGAATATATGTCACCATGTAAGGAGGATGAACATGCAAGTTGTTAGTTGTTGAACTGACCTGGACAGTAAAATAGAGGTGCAAGTTCATATAACTACGATAACAGCCACTGTGTAAAAAAATTCTTTAAATTTAGTAATGATTCAACATATTGTTCAAGTCGTATATTTGACATAATGTGTTTTACCGTTGTGGGTGGTTTTGATGCCCATAACTTCCCCACCAATATCTTATATATCAAAGAGTAAGGAGTTATAACATTTCCAATCTCAAACAAAACAATCGTAATCCATATACTATGGAGGCAAAGTTGAGAAAAAGACCTGGTAGAGGATGTTTGTGTTAGCCAGTAACAACACTTGATCAAAGCTCCGGAACAGGAAGACCTCTGCCGGTATAGGGTTAATGGTTTCTGTGATCTCTATCAAGGTAGTGTGCTAAGTGAACCTAACTGATACGGGTGCAGTAGTCAGCTTGAAATACTGATTGCTCTTTGTCACATCAAATGAACTCAGCTCATAAATACCTCCCTATCTGAGGGGCGTTAGAAAGTGTTCAACCAGTGGACGCTAATTGATCCCTGGATCATCATGGACTGCTTCCTTTTAAAAAAAAAACAAGACGTTATAAACACAGTCATATCCAGTAAATGAAAGTAACAGAATATTCAGTGACTTCCCGTTTATGGAGTATCATAAACGTATACAAAAACAAATCATGAAGATCTTTATTAAGAAACATGAACTGAAACTTAAAAAAAAATCCAAGCAATACCTGTAGATATTTTGATATTATGAGGTCTTGGCAGAGGCTTTGGTTTGTCGATTGGATTGTGGAAGAACATGTTTCGTGAACTTTCTAAAGATGATCACAAATATCAGGGAGGCCATTAAAATCATTGATCATGAGTGAAGATAACATAAGACATATCACCGGATAAGATAAATATTACAAAAAATATTTACTTTTTTGGGCAAATACAAAGTTTCTAAATTTACGACTGGATCATAAAATAGTCACCATAGCATTAAAATTAAGAGGATGAACATACCTACAGATGAACACATGATACGAAGCCACAGACCCACAACCAAAGGTCTTGAAGAGAGCATGGAACGATTTGACATGTCTTCTCATAGACCTTGATCTGAAGCTTATTAACATCATTCTTCTTAGTTAACTTGATGATTAAGCTTCACGTTCATTTTCAACTTCGTTCTCGACCCGTCCTTCTTCTGCTGATCCTCAATGGTTTAGTCAAATGAAAATTAGAAATGATTTTGTTCCTAGAAAATAAAAAATTGAAAACGGAATAGTAATGGGTTGAGAGCTCTACCTTTCCTCAAGCAATCATAGTGCAGTAAATTCAATTTCAAATAATTATGATACAAACAGATAACATATCACAAAAACATGATAATAAGCCTATTTAGGTTGGGTCAAAAGTTTTGACTCAAAACCCACACTAAAAAAGCATCAGACGCATGAATCATAAAAAATCCTGACCGTAAACATCATCGGAGGAATTAATTTTTACCAAGATCCATAGAGGTCATTCCAAAAGACTCTCTTCAGTTGAAACCATAGTGAGGCGGCTATAGTTGTGACTCGTGCAGAGATGAGGATGTTTGATTTGGAATTTCTAGATGCCACAGTGGCTTTAGGTTAGAGCTGATTTAGATGATGATATAAAAAGTGGGAGAGGAGGAGAAGTCGAACAGTGATTCCAGATTTGTGTTTCGGATCTTATAAATGCAAATAATAGCCAAAGCTATTGAGTGAGTGGAGGAGAAATTCAAGGCTCTTGACTTTCAATACAAAGGAAGAGAGAGCGTGGGATACACAGACGCACTACCGAGCTGACACGTGTTGGCAAAAGCCCCACCCTGTTTTGTGTCGTGGAGGGCTGTGCTTTGAGCACAATTCAACTTTATATATATAAGATATCAACAGGTTGGAAGAAATGATTTAATTGCAAGGATTGATATTGGACATGGTATTTCAGCAATGACCATGGCTGAGTCCATAGGTCTTATCAATGAGCTACGCAGAAAAAGAATTTACAGAAAATTTGGAAGGTAAATTTTTTTTAAGTTTTTACGTTTATTATTATTTACAAAGAGACCAGTTGCTTCAAGATCTGTGCTAGAGGAGAAGTAGATAGAGAAAGAATGTTCGCTTCCGCAGCAAGTAGTTGCTTCAGGATCTGTTTGACGTGATCAAGTGAATCAACGATGATCTCCTTAATAAATCCATTTACATGGTTGCCATTATCTTGGCTTTTTCACAAAACAAACTGTTTTTAATACTAAAAAAAATACAAACAATTTTTCTCTGACACAACATAAATTTTACATTTTAAAAGTAGTATTGAACAACCGCCAAGTGGTCAAACCTATACACAAAAACAGTTGATTCACCTATGGAGACAATATAGCACCATGTCTCAATGAGACCTCGAAATCAAACTGACTGATCCAATATTTTGATATAACCTATTAAAAGCATATAAAATATCTCGCATTCTACAACTTATATATCACATATAAAAATGTGCATAGCCATGATCATCGCATGTACAAGCAATGTACACAAAAGACCAAACACTCTAATAATTACAAAAGAAATGATATGGAGTGACATGCCCTTCAACTCCTGCGAGAATTTCTATAACTAATTTAGCATTCAAGCATCTAGAATAATTTGGCAACACTTGCGACATAATGAAAAACACGAAATAAACAACTAGGCATTAACATTAACATATTAAATCCAATGGTTAAATTGATTAAAGATGAAAAAAATATCATGATTAATTTATAGGTAACTTGCTAAAAAAAAGTGAAGAAACATAGATTTATGATCGTCATCGGTTGATTTAATCAAAAAAAACCTTTAACAAAAAAAAAGGAAATAATTGTTAGAATTACAATTTTGAATTAGATAAACAAAGAGTTAACAATTAGAATTTAGAGTCAAAGCTGGCTCTGAAATTCATGAGGCTGATATAATTATGAACTATATACTAAATAATTAATACATATATTTAATCAAATTAAAGATAAAATCATCTATACATATTATGATATCAACCATTTAAAATCTGGAGGTTGAGTATCGATATGCTAAGACCGGCTCAAAGTGTATAATCTGTATGAGTTCAGGTCGAAATCCGTCCAATTTTAACACCTCATATTTAATAAATAAGCTAATAATTTGCGACAATAAATAAATGTTCGTTGTATATATGATCCTTTATAAAATTACACTATTTTTTTTTAACAACAAAATTACACTATTATATTGCATTATTTGAATGAGTTAAAAGGCCCATAGGAAATGAATATTCAAGCCCATATAGTTGTAATTTGCTATTTGGAGGTCTATGTACTTTTGTATTATATGATTTGGATCTGTTGTAGAGCAAGTAAAATACTGCTTTTAGCTAACTGAGAACATTCTCCTTAAGAATCCGTGAGCTTTATTAGATTTGTGGTGTCATATTGTTCTTCTGACGATTAGACAAGTGATTTGTCTGATTCTAATGTTGGTTTAAGCGTCCATATGTGTTTTGAGTCTCAGACTCACTTGTTGTCTAGCAAAGGTGGGGTTGGTAAGAGCACTTTCTCTGCTCAGCTCTCCTTTGCCCTTTCTGGAATGGACCATCAAGTAGGCCTCATGGACACTGATATATGCGGGCCAAGCATGCCCAAAATGCTAGGCCTTGAAGCGCATGAGATTCATCAGAGTAACCTCAGATGGTCCCTTGTCTATGTTGGAGACAACCTTGGAAATAAGTGATCTTTTGTAAGAAAGTTGAGGTCCATGTGGTTGGAGCAGTAGAGAACATATATGAGCGCATTGAGCGGTTTGTGTCAACCGTTAGCGGATCTCAAGTTCATGAAGCTGCTGCATACAGAACATGGCTCCTCTGTTAACGTGACAAAAGACATAATGATATATGGTGTTTTTGACATCATTGTATATATGTTTTCAAAATAAAATCAGTCTTTTTATCGAGTCTGTTTTTTCTTTTTTAGTTCTTTCAAGTCTGGAGTAGATTGCAGAGTCCAAGCTGGGTGCATGAAGAAAAAATGTCATGTTTGGAAGATTTTCCGCGGAATAACAGACTGAACAGTTTGACGATTGTTCCTCTCAAGGAACAGTCCGAGCGATTGTTCTCGACATTAAAGAAACATCCAAGTTATTTTGGGAATTTTCCCTAGCCGCCTCACTTCTTCTCTAACCTAATGGCACCTTCATATAAAAGCGTCTCTATCATTTGTTTTATTTTTTACGCTAGTTTTGCAAGAGACCTAGACTTGTTTTGGCGATTTGCACTTGTAAGGGAAACAGCTTCATCTCTCATCTAGAAAAGATTATTTTTAACCCTCTTGTTTCGATTTCAATTTATTTGCAGTATTATTTAGAAATCATGTCTTTGGTATCTAGTATGATGTCTGAGTAGTCATATAACTTGTCTAAGGTTCTAGGGTGTTGATCGCATGAGCTAAACATAGATAAGCAATTCATTATGTTATCTTCATTCATATCAACTCATACTGCTTGCATTAATCTGATCATTTAATGTTTGAATCTAGGTCTAATCAACTCGCTAACCGCGTAGAAGATGACTTGAAAATGTATGAACGAGCTGAGCAACCCTAATCAACGAAAGTAGATATTAGGGTATTTAGTGAACCTATCGGACTTGATGTCTAATGCTTGCCATCACATCTTGTTTCAAGCGAGAGCTTAGGTATCAAGATCAATTCGCATAGTGGGCAGTTCTATGACAATTGATTGTTCTATTTGAGTCTGAGTTTTAGATTGTGCTTAATCGTGCTGGAATAATTGTTTGACTCAGTATTGACACCAGATGAAGTACCCTAGGCCAGCTTCTTATTAAATTTGCATTCTTTAATTAGTCTTGGTACTTGTTTCTTACGAAACCATAAAATCAAACCCCACTATTGTTTTAGCTTATAGAAGAACCAATCGAATAAAGTGTAAACTGGTCTTATGGATTGAATCTAAACATATTACAAAAACATTTTTTAGTGTATCACGTAATCTCTTGCATAAGAGAGAACGCACTAGAGCTTCTCAATGTCTTGGCTTACAGCGAAGTGATTGACCGCAGTAGAGGTGGTGCAGAGAGTGTTACTGCGGTCATGCAGAGAGTGTGTAGGGAGATGGGAGTACTGTTTCTTGGGAGTTTTGCTTTGTATCCACAGCTTTGTTAGCGCACCCGCGCTCAAAGCATCAACTGTTTCCGTGTATATGCGGTTTTGGATATTGGAACAACTAGATCGAAACTCGAGACAATACACATCAAAGGGGCTTAGGTCTGAATCTTTGACTAGACGAAAACTAGTCTTATTAACTAAGATAAATGTTTGGACACAAAAGCTAATACGAGACGCATCCATGTTTTGTTGTTCTCTTTGTAACATGACCATAATGACTAAAGGATTCATCGTCTACACGGCCATTTGTCGAATGGAGTGACACCAACGGTCGTATGCTGGGGTGAGATCGGGCCACTCGGAGGCCGAGACTGAGAAATCTTGGAGCCAATTTGTGAGCAATATTTCTTGATCCAATGCAGGCAATGTCGAGATAGCTTTGTCTATGGCTCGTTCCACCTCAACCCTCTCGTAACCTGTCAGCACAGGAAACGCTAGCCCGTTCCTAGCGTGGCTAAACAAAGGTAGCCAGTTTGCAAGGAGCCTGAACTTCACTTGTCCTGGAACTTGTGTTGTGTCTCGTGCTAACTCTCCAATTAAGAGCGCTGCAAAACATTAGTTACTAGTAAACATCGGACCATGCATGTAGCAAGGACCTACGTCTTGGAACCTAAATTTTATAAACCTTTTGGACGATGTAAAATGTTGAATTAATGTGAATAAAAATGTGGTGAAGTAGTTTTGAGCACTAAATAAAAAGCTTTTACTTAGTGGCATCATATTATAAAAATGTGGTGAAATATTTTTGAGCACTAAATAATAACCAAGTCCAAATAGATAGTTAAGAACAAGACTTAGGTTCACCCCATAGGGTGAACCTTTAAATTCACCTTTCTTTTTATGACCAATCAAATTGCCATGTAGATAATTAATTAAAAAATATTAAACTTATTTAAAAATAACTAAAAAAACAGAATAATGCCAATTTTAAGGCCGATGACGCCGTTACTTAAACCGGAAACCCTAAATTTTAAATTCTAAAAACCCTAAACCTTAAAACCCAAACCCTAACCCTAAACCCTAAACTCTATACCCAAATCCTATACCCTAAACCCAAATTATATACCCTAAACTCAATTGTATACCCTAACCCAAACAATAAACCCTAACCATAAACCCTAAACCCAAACCATAAACCCTAAACCCAAACCATAAACCCAAATCTTAGACCCTAAACCCAAACCTTATAGCATCTAGGTTTAGGGTTTGAGTTTGGGTTTAGGGTTTACGGTTTGGGTTTTAAGTCTAAGATTTAGGTTTAGGGTATACGGTTTGGGTTTAGGGTCTAGGATTTGGTTTAGGGTATAAGGTTTGGATTTAAGGTTTACTGTTTGGGTTTAGGGTCTAGGATTTGGGTTTAGAATATACAGTTTGGTTTTATGGTTTAGGATTTGGGTTTAGGGTATAGAGTTTGGGTTTTAGAATTACGGTTTAGGGTTAAAAAATTAAGATTTCGGGTTTACGGTTTAGATGGCGGTGTCAGCGTTGTTAAAATTAGCATTATTTTTTTTAATTATTTAAAATAAATTTAATATTTTTTAATTAATTATCTACGTGGCAATTTGATTGGTTCTAGAATGAGAGGTGAATTTAAAAGTTCACCCTATGGGGTGAACCTAAGTTTTGTTCGATAGTTAATGCCATTACTTTACCAGAAATCTTGACCATAAGGCCTTGAACCCTAGGAGCAGCCGTGAGAGACAAGGAAGCTAAACCGGAAGCATAGCTCCACCGTTTTATACCTTCTTCAATCGCACCATAACGCCTAAGTTTCTCTGTCATCCACAGCAGCTCCTCCGCCAGCTTCTCAACAGCCAACTCAACCTCATTCTCCTGAGAACCACCCGCTCTCACCAACGCAGACTCCCTCCTCTTACTCTGCGATAACAAGTTACCGGCCATATCGGCCAAGGACCTGGCCGTGTTGATTGCTGTTGTCAGCCCTCTTACAGAGGAGGCAACATAGCCTCCTAAAGGAAGTGCGCTAACCAGACGCAGAGGCAGACCACCGAAGGTCTCATCTGCGGTTCGAGAGCGTTTCAAGGAGTCCTGCAAACGCGCAGTTGTGCGTGCGAAGGAGGACGCGAGGCCGTTCTATTGACGTCGAGTAGCTCCGCGTTGCAGCTCAGGGCGTTCTCTTCCATGATCTTCTCCGCCATTCCCATGGTGAAATGGTATTTTCTTGAGGTTACTGGAATCTCGTTCATCAGCGCTAGTACCTACTCGTAGACATATTATGACGTATAAATGGCAAAATAAAACCATTAATAGAGAACAAAGTCAATGTAATTATTCCATATATGCAAGTTTTGCATAACTATATATTCATCTAACTTAACGAACAATACATACTTTTTTTGCAAATTTATCAGTCTATGAATAGTTATGATAATTAGTTAATTAGTCCTGATCCATTAATTAGGAAGTACCAATTATCGAGCGTATGATTCATCCACTTCCCTCTATGTTTTCATGTATGCCGTGGCACTATGCATGTTATCCACGTGGAAATTATAGATAAAATGTCCACGTGAGGCCCTCGTGGAGTGTCCAAAAATAGAAAGCTCCAAAATCATATTATATGATCGATACAGATAGATAAAATATTATATTTCAATCAAAGATGGGTTATGGCGTTATGCAAACAATAACACACAAGACTACATGTGCATATTATGACCGTCATGGCTTAATTGGACCCAAGCAACCAAGCGAATCTTGTTAATCAAATCCAAATAAAGACGTTAAACGTAAAAACCAAATTCACCAAGCAAACTTAAAAATAAATAAAACGTTAATGTTAATTAACAACAAATAATAAAAAGGTTACAAACTAACACTTACGTGACAAAGTGCTCTACCGAGAGAGCTGACGGAAGGTGCATCAACGCCGTCAGCCATCATCATACTTAAATTCCCCGACCCTGAATACTTCACCAACGCCGTTGATGACGTCGACGACGAGGAGGGAGCTGAAACCGGTACCAACGCGTTCTCCGCCACCGCGGTGAGAAGACCCGAAGCGAAACTGAAGGCATGATAAGAATAATAATAAGCAGAATAAGATAAGAGATGGGAGTAAAAGGAAGATAGTCCAAGAAAACCCTAAGGACCCAAAGGGAGAGCCACACTATTATCATAGACATGAACCTGAGTTGGTCCGAAGCCGACCACCGCCTAGAAGCCAACTCCGAAGTGGAGGCGGTGGATGCGACGGAAACGAGAGAACGAGCGGCGGTGTTGACGGTGGTCATGAAGATGGAGTTGAGAAGACCCGTCGTGGGACGGTTGTTTCTGTAAGTGTACTCCAAGTATTGTAGCTCCCTTGACGACGACATTCCCTTCTTTCACTTTTGTTGTTGTCTCTCTCAAAAAGAAAGTTAACAATAGTACGACCGGTTATGTTTGTATATATAGAAGTTGGTTTGGATATTTCTTCTTTTCGAAGTATGAGATGCACCGCCTATGATCTGTGTGTGTTCTAGTCGTCGTGTAAGCATTTGATGTAGTTTCGGTAAAATTTTGTCGGGTCCTATGCGTTGTCGTTTCCTATTTTCCCACATAGGTAAATGATAATCTGGAAATTGTTAAATTCTTTTTTTTTTTCAGACAGTGCGTTGAAAAATTATTGTTGAAGTACACGTAAGTGTTGGTTGATATGCACATTAAGCCGGCCAAACTTGAGCTACAAAAAAGTTTTCCAACAGAGCTAGAATATTGAAATTGCACTACAAGAAAACAGCGGTATTCTAACGGACATTCCGACGGAAAATGAAATCCTCGGAATATCCCGAGGAATTTCCGAGGAAACACAAAATTTGTGTTTCCTCGGAATTTCCTCGGAATATACCGATGGAATTCCGAGGAAATACAAATCCCTCGGAATATTCTTAGGGAATACCGAGGAAAAACGTATTCCTCGGAAATAACCGATGAATTCCGAGGATATATTATAGCCGTTAGAGAGCCGTTGGGGGATTTTAAAAATTCCGAGGAAATTCCGACGAACTAGCCGTTTCCGTCGGAATTCCGTCGGAATTTCCTCGGTCTGTCGGCAGGATTTCAACTATAAATACAAGCAGCCCTCTTCCTCTTCATTCACTCCATATCTTCATCCTCTCTCTTACTCTCTTTACACACGAATTTGATTCATAAAAAACATGTCTTCTTCAAATTATTTTCGTTCTTGGATCGATCAACCTCATTTGGATCCGAACACGAGATTTCTTACGGAAGAATACTCCAGATCGAGGTGTGAGAACAGATGCATTTGGTGTTACATCAGTAAATTCGAGGCGAAAGCTGCAATATTATGATCCTTTCATTCTTGCTTCTCAGGCCGATCAGGTAATTAAATGTTAATTATTCAGAATGATTCATCATCATGTGTATTAATTTATAATTTTACTAATAATTTTCTAAATGTTACAGGTTTGTTATATCAAGTACCCCCGGGTAAGAAACAGAGATGATCCATGGGTTACTGTTACAAGACTCAACCCGAGAGGCCGAGTTCAGGGAAGTTCTGAGCTGGAAGACCCACTACAACCAAGCACATCCGGCAACTTAAGTGCAACAGAAGATTTAGTTGGAGTTGGCCTTGTAGTCGATTTAACCGACTTCGGAGAGGAAACCGTCGTTCACGTAGAGGATGAACCAGTGATTGGAGAGTTTCACCAAGATCCAGATTCAGATTCATCTGGTGATGACGACTCGGAAACAGACTACCATTGATTTTTTTTTTTTTAAAAGAAATACCGAGAAATTTGTTTTTCCTCAGAATTTCCTCGGAATATTCCGAGGCTTTTCCGAGGAAACAAGGTTTTTAAATCGAAAACAACGTTTTTCGGTTTGAATAACACTTATATAACCCTTATTAAGTGTAGACTTATTATGTAGTCAAAAATTTGTTTCTTACCCTATAATAAACACTTTTCCGATTGTATGAACGAAATCCCCACAACATAAGAGAAACACTTATACACTTTAATGAACGGTAAAGGGAATACTTTCAATTCGTTTTGAAATTTGTTATTTCATGGTTTATGCTCATCTATACAAAGAATCCTCAATGGTATGCATTACAATTGTATAAGAAATGAAATACGGCAAAAAAAATTGATGTTTTGAAACCCCAAACACTAGTTCCTCGGTATTTCCTCGGAATATTCCGACGGAATTCCGAGGAAGATAAGGGTTTCTTCGGAATTCCCTCGGAATATTCCGAGGAAATTCCGAGGAAATAGGGGTTTTAAACCGAAAACAACGTTTTGCGGTTTGAATAACACTTATATAACCCTTATTAAGTGTCTTAGACTGATTATGAAGTCAAAAATTTGTTTCTTACCCTATAATAAACACTTTTCCGATTGTATGAACGAAATCCCCACAACATAAGAGAAACACTTATACACTTTAATGAATGGTAAAGGGAATACTTTCAATTCGTTAATTTGAAATTTGTTATTTCATGGTTTATGCTCATCTATACAAAGAATCCTCAATGGTATGCATTACAATTGTATAAGAAATGAAATACGGCAAAAAAATTGATGTTTTGAAACCCCAAACACTAGTTCCTTGGTATTTCCTCGGAATATTCCGACGGAATTCCGAGGAAGATAAGGGTTTCCTCGGAATTCCCTCGGAATATTCCAAGGAAATTCCGAGGAAATAGGAGTTTTAAACCGAAAACAATGTTTTGCGGTTTGAATAACACTTATATAACCCTTATTAAGTGTCTTAGACTGATTATGAAGTCAAAAATTTGTTCCTTACCCTATAATAAACACTTTTCCGATTGTATGAACGAAATCCCCACAACATAAGAGAAACACTTATACACTTTAATGAACGGTAAAGGGAATACTTTCAATTCGTTTTGAAATTTGTTATTTCATGGTTTATGCTCATCTATACAAAGAATCCTCAATGGTATGCATTACAATTGTATAAGAAATGAAATACGGCAAAAAAAATTGATGTTTTGAAACCCCAAACACTAGCTCCTCGGTATTTCCTCGGAATATTCCGACAGAATTCCGACGGATATTTTACTATCCGTCGGAATTTCCTCGGAATATTTTCATTTAACCGGGCAAATATTACGCGAAAATTGAAATTAGAATGCCGACGGAATTCCGACGGATAGTATCCGTCGGACCCTAGGTTTTATAACCACGAGCCGCTTCTTCTTCCCCATTTCTCTCTTCTTCCTCTGCGCGACTCCTCCGGCAATTTCCCACTGAAATCCGACGATATCTCCGGCGATATCTCCGGCGATCTCCCCCTTCTCTTACACAAATCATATAAGGATCCTATCCCACTCTCTTTGGTTATATTTGTTAGGTTTTTGTGTAGTTTTGATAGATTTTTGTTAGGGTGATTGGTTAGGATTCTGATTTGGTTGTATAATAGGTTTAGAATTGTGATTTGATTGAATAATTTGTTTTGTTGAATTGATTTAGAATTGTTTTATAATTTTTTTATTTTTTTGTATATAAAATCGATTTTTGTGTATAAATTCGATTTTTTGGATTTTACAAAATGTTTTTTGTACATAAATTCGATTTTTTGGATTATACAAAACATTTTTAATATCTATAAAACTTTTTTGTGATTAAAAACTATTATTTGGGATTTAAAATATATATTTATATTATTAAAACTATTTTTTGTAATTATTAAACTATTTTTATTTATTAAAACTATTTTTTGTTTATTAGAACTATTTTTATATATATATTAAACATTTTTAATATCTATAAAACTTTTGTGATTAAAAACTATTATTTGGGATTTTTTTAAAATATATATATATATATATATATATATATATTATATAAATTTCTATATTTATTAAACATTTTTAATATTATTAAAACTATTTTTTGTAATTATTAAACTATTTTTATTTATTAAAACTATTTTTGTTTATTAGAACTATTTTTATATATTTATTAAACATTTTTAATATCTATAAATCTTTTTTTGTGATTAAAAAATATTATTGGGATTTTTTTTTAAAAAAAAAAATTAATTCTATATTTCTATATTTATTAAATATATATTTTTTAATTTATAGGTCTCATGATGATCAGACCCGGCGTGGACAGCGTCGTGGTCGTGGTGGTACGGTGAGCCAGTCTCGGGATTCCAGCCATTTTCAGGATTCCTCTTCGTCCCACAGCTCCTACCATACATCTCCCTCTGCTGCACCCGCTCCTGCTCCTCTCGCTCCCGCTGCTGCATCCGCTCCTGCTCCTTCGTGTCCTCCGGTCGTGACCATCTTCCCTATCTCACTCCGTATCCACATGGACGGGGTCAAACATGGTAATTAAACATTTTTTTTCTTTAAATTTGGATTCATTATTAACCGTTTGTTCTTTTTATTAGGTTTAACCGATCCGGGAACGGGATCAGCGCATGGATCAACCGTATGATGTACTCAGCCCTCGACAGGGGACATCCGACTTTCACTCACTTCCCTACCGACAAGTAGCATCTGTGGTTTCGTCAGTTTGCGGTAAGTATTCTAATTTTTTACTTATATTTTTAATCTTTAATATAAATTTTCTACTAATTGTGTTTTTTTTCAGCAAGAGTTTAACTGGAATTCCGATGAGACGCTCTTTATCTATCACCACTTCGTCCATAAAGTTATGGACAACTATGGGAAGCAGATCCACGAGTGGAAGAAGAAGTGGGAAATCAATAAGGTTCGATTTAATTTTTTAAACAATTTTTTAATTTATTAAACTATTTTTTTATTTATTAAACTATTTTCTTTTTTTATTAAAAGGTCTCAAAGTCGATGAACGACACGGTTTGGAAGGAGTTGTGTGCGCATTGGGATAAGGAAGAGACGAAAGAAACTTCTTCCACCAACTCCACCAACCGCAGGAGCGACCGTAAAGGGAAGGGCATCTACAAGCATAACTTGGGTGCTCAATCTATTGCCACTCTAGGAGATCGCATGGTAAGTTCAACCGCTTTTTCTTCAATTATTTGAGTTTCAGAATTTTAATTTATTGTGCATTTCTTCTAATTTCTAATGTTTCTTTAATTTATGTTTTTTCTTCAAGGCGGAAGAAAATGATGGCGAGCCGGTTGATGATCTCGCCCTAATGAGGAGGGCGTATACCAACAAGAAGACCGGCCAGATTGATGACGGTCTTGTGAAGGACGTGGTCGACCTGGTCAAAACTCAGGTGGTAGACGAAGTGTCTCAGCTTCAAACCGAGGATGACGCTTCGACGGCTTTGACCAACTTGTCCCGGTTTCGAATCAACGAAATCGTTGAATCGGTAAGTTCTTTTTTTTAAAGTTCAATTTATTTATTTCTTGATTTTTATTTTATCATCAATTTATATTATTTAAATTTGGCTATTTATATTTCAGTCGGTTCCAAAGAAGAAGGGACGTTTGGTCGGTTTGGGTCGTCGCTCCCGGTCGGCTGCTCCTTCTTCTGCACCACAGCCATATGTTGATCCAGAAGTTCTTACGGCTCAGCTGAAGGACAAGGATGATCGGATATCTGCGTTGGAGACCCAGATGGCAGCTCAACAGGCGGGCTATGAGACACAGAAGAGGCTGAACGAGCAGATGATGGAGATGATGAAGAGGATGTACCCGAACGAGGTGTTCCCGAACATTCAAGACCCGTAGTTTTTTTTTTTTTTACCAAAAACTCGGAATGTTTTATTTTTATTTGTAGAACTTTGAATTATCTAATATGTTTTCAATTTTAATTTTAATTTTATATTTTCGAATTTAAATTTCACAAATTTTAATTTTAAAAAAAAATTAATTTTTTCGAAATTCCGAGGAAAAGCACCCTCGGAAATTTCCGACGACCTTTTCCTCGGAATAAGTCGTCGGAATTTAAAAAAAAATCCGAGGGAATGTTCCTCGGAATTTTCCGAGGGACTACGTTCCTTGGAAATTTCCGAGGGCCACGTTCCTCGGAAATTCCCGATGCAAATTCCGAGGAAGATTTCGTCGGAACTTCTGAGGATTGGACCATCGGAAATTTCCTCGGAATATACCGAGGAAGTCCTCCCTCGGTATATTCCGAGGAACTTTCCGACGATCTAGTGGTCCTCGGAGTTTCCTCGGAAATTCAGTTCCTCGGAATTCCGTCGGAAATTTCCGAGGGATTTCCGAGGAAAAATGAATTTCCGAGGATTTTTTTCGTCGGTATGTCGTCGGAATAGCCTTATTTCGACGACATACCGACAATTTTTTCCCTCAGTATGCCACTGTTTTCTTGTAGTGTTGATATAATCCGGAATCAAACTTGGTGATAACCAAGTTGGAGGGAAAATATAGTCATTGTAATACACTCATTTGGAGTTTTTTATTTACTAATACATGAGATACATTATATATAAAAAGGAGGAACAAATGAAAATGTCATGAGCTGAAGTTTATATGCTCTTAATGAGTATCAAATGCTGAATAAAGATATCTACGGTGAGCCCTTGAATAGCTTCGGCCAACCTCTGCGAACTTCAAAAGATCCCATGAATCTAGCAACTCTACATAGCACTTATTAAAAAAATTCTCCCTGCTTCTAAACTCAGTGTTTTAAAATCACTAACCCAAATGTTTTGCATGTCCCAGATAATCTCGAATAACCCAGCCAGCTGTTACTGTATTTGTTTGTAGATTAAAAGCAGCATCTTAGTTGCACTTCACCAATCCATAACCTGGACGGGTCCATTTCTTGTTTCCATTTTTGTGTATATGCAATTTCCCAATTAATCAAAGTAGCCGGTTTCGCTTTTATAAGCGTACAGATTAAATTGTTTTTGGCCTTTCATATGTTCCAAAGAATCAAAAAGGTTTAAGAGTGCAACTGAGATGCATTTTTACGGAATAAATTTTTCATGAAAGCTTAATTCGTGTACATTTTAAACGGTTAAATAAACAAATGAAAACATATTACATTTGTTTTCATATCATTTCATATTATTCCAGGAAAAGAAAACATTCATTAAAAACATTATTCCACGTCAAAAAAGTTCTAAAATAAATAGAAGGCTAACTTCATTTCATTAAATTTGATAGATAAATATTCTTATCATTTCATCTATTCTTTTATTAGTTACCAGTTATCGTATTTTTTTGTAGGATGTTAAATTCATGCTTTATATTTGTCTCCAAATCTCAGTCTGAATAAGGTACAAACATAAATGATAAATTTGTTGTACGCCATATATAGTAATAGAATCTGGATTTTCAGATCACATGTTGTTTCAGAAAGCAGCCCACACCGATGAAAAGTGGGGTATAATTGCATTCATCTTGCCCCAAATAAGCAGACTTGCATGACTGATTTAGAGGGAAATACCAATGATACCTTATTTTAAGGAAAAACATCAAATATGAGGAAACAAAATTTACAATGATGCATCATTTTGAGGAAAAAAATGATGCACCATTGGAAATGATTTCCCCTCATATATTGATGTCCCCCCTCATTTTATGTCAAGTTTTTTTATAAATTAGTTTTTAAATTTTATACAATTTTTTATATCTTTAAAAAATCAATATTTTTTTATACTTTTTAAAAAATTATTAATACTTTCACAATATAGTGATAAGGGTATATAAACCCTTGTATTTCTTTAGAAACTAAACTTATGTACATACTGAAGGTTTAATTAAAATAAAATCATATTTGGATAAAATTTGTAAGTTATAAAAATTGATAACCATCATTTTAGAATTAATGATAAATAGTAATAACATATATATATTTGGAAAAAAAATATAGGGGAAACATGAAGGTAATTATTGGAGAAAAAATGTAAACTCATTTTGAGTTTACCTTATTTTGAGGTGAAAAATGAGGGGACATATTTTTATTTAATTTTCATATTAAGAATTTCGTTGATAATTTATATGTTAGTAAAATGTACAATTTCTTTGATAATAATAATATTTGAAAAATATTTTAGCATTAGGAAAACTTTTACAATTAATTATATTGAGTATATGTATTTCTAAATACTGACATATTTAGTATATGCATTTCTAAATAATGACATATTTATGATAGTATTGACTAATATTGCTCCCTGTTCGGAAACTCGCTAGGCGCTACGCGTGCGGCACACCCGGGTCTAGCGATTTATTATAAAAGCGGGAAAAACTCGGGGAGTACGCGGGGAAGAATTTTTTGTACGTTTATACGTATAATACCTTATTTCTACGTATAATACAAAATAGTTATGTATAATACATGTTTATGTATAAAATATCTTTGGTATTAAAATTATAAATTTCTAAATACATACCAAATTAGATCACAAGTTTAATTATATGTACTACAATTCAAATCTAGTAATATAGAATATAAAAATAACTCTGACTTCTCGTAAAAGAAATGTTTGTAATGGCAAAATTCTAAGCAATCATTTTTTTTAAGAAAAAAAAAAACATTTGTCATTTCCTTTTTAAACAGAAAAATATGTACAACTTGCTACTTAAATATATAACCCATCGAAAGCCCAACAGGCAAACACCCATTCACAAAACTGTTTAAAAGAGCACCAGATATTAAATGAAAGACTCAAGTAACTTCTAAACATCCCACATCGGTACATGGAGTAAGTAATAAACGTTCACAGACACTATAAATAAGCATTATCTCCCTCACAGTTAAAATCATTCAATCTTAAGTTAAGAGTGTGCGCACTTTGGTTGGGCCTAACTTCTTAAAATATTTAAGCTAATCGGTATTTAATCCGATTAATAGTGCCTAACGTGATTAAGCGGCCTATTGTTAATTTGCCAGATTTTTCATAGCGAATTGGCCTAAATCGAAATGCTTGACCTTCTAGTAGTGTTTTGATGGCCGTGTTTGCGGCTACTCGGCCGCGTTTTTGAACAGAGATATTGCTATACAATTAACTTCATAAAATTATATTTACCAATCATTAATAGAATTGAATAAATTCATAAGATATTAATATAACATATATTATAGATATATAGATATAAGATATATTTTCATTCAAAAAATATATTATAGATATATGATATAAAATAACTCATGAAACCTAAATAAATATATTGTTTAAAATTTGTTTAAAGCATTCAAAAATGACATTTGGATGTATACCGACGGTTGACAAAAAAAAAAGATGTATACTGACGAAATGATGTGGCAGTAGAAACTATATGAAAAAAGAAAATGTTTCAGTTTAGATACAATAGGAAGCTTCCAACGGTTTTAAAACCGAATTACCGGAATGTTTAGTCGGGCGTATGTCACAAATTTATTCATATTCCATATAAACTAATAACTTGAAGAAACTGCATATTGACCACTTAAAATTCTGCAGCAAGTCATTTCAAACTTTAGATTGAATACATACCGTTATATTTTGTGAAATTGAAGAAGTATTGATAATCAAATGATTCTTCGTCATAAGGTTCTTGTAATACTTCTAAAAAATGTGATATTTAATTAAAATAGATAAGTAAAACGGGGTATTTGTCAAATATAACTCAAAATTTGATTTTAAATGCAAAACTATACCCAAATTTTAATCAAATGCAAAACTAACCCAAAATCTTTGTGAAGTTATAACCAATCTCTTATGATCAAACAAAAAACTAGAATTCATTTTTACGAATATAACTCTGAAATTTTTTATGAGGTTTTGTAAGTCTTGCAGTTTTGTAAGTCTTCTGCAAGACTTACAAAAGAAGACTTACATGAAGTCTTCTCGTATGGTATATCTTAAAAATAATTTATAAATTATATAAAAATATATTGGGGGGAAATGAAATCATGTAATTATAAACATTTGTAAATGATATAAATTAAAATATAGTAATATTGAATTGTTTTTAACATAGATGAGTGAATGTGAATCATGATGTTGTTTGGTTTAGGGTTTGGTAACATATATTGTAGTATTGTATGTACTCTTAAGGTTAGAATTTGGATGCTTAACATTTTGTTTTGAAAAAATAAATTTTGACCTATATGCGTTTAGTTTTGTGTTTTTATATTGAATTTAAATTTAATGAACTGGTTGTTTCCATTTAGTTAGTTATTTGAGTTTGGAGTTTATATTTAGAGTCTGGACAACTTATAGGAAGTCTTCTTGTGTTTTTTTTTTTACCTTAGAAGACTTCTAAGTCTTATGAGTTAAAAATATTAAATATTTTAGTTTCCCGCTTAAACATTAAAATTAATTTATTTTTGTCAAAAGCCATTAAACTAAAAATATAAAACTAAAAATCTAAAACTAAAAATCTAAAACTAAAAACCCTAGTTTCTTTTTGACCAAAAAAACCTTTGTCTCATAGAATTTTTTTTGTTACTCTCTCTCTCTCTCTCTCTCTCTCTCTCTCTATCTCTCTCTCTCTCTCTCTCTCTCTCTCTCTCTCTCTCTATCTCTCTCTCTCTCTCTCTCTCTCTCTCTCTCTCTCTCTCTCTCTCTCTCTCTCTCTCTCTCTCTCTCTCTCTCTCTCTCTCTCTCTCAAGACTGTTCTTCTTCTTCCCTCGTCGTCTTCTCTTCTCCCCTCTCTCGCTGAGACACAAGACATAGATACAGAAGAGAGACGAAGAGAAGAGAGACGAAGAGAAGAGAGAGAGGAGACAAAGTTCGGACATGAGAAAGGAATAAGAAGAGACGACAAAGGCGATAGCTTGGGTCGGATAGTCTGAGATTGAGGCTTCTTCTGTAAGATTAGAGCATCATTATTGCAAGTCCTTGTGCTTAGGTCCTTAATATATATATATATATGTATATGTATATATTATATATGCGTATATAATTGCGGGTTAAGGACTTTACGGAAACCCAAACCGAAAGTTCCTTAATATATGTGTATTAAGGACCCAAACACAAGGACTTGCAATAATGATGCCCTTAGACTCAACAGGTATGTCTCACTTTCAGATTTAGTTTTGTTTTTTCTTTTAATATACTGATTTGGAAGCTGTTGACGATTTGTCTACAGATCTAACTTGTGACCATACTATGCAAAAATCTTTGGTTTTCCCATACTCTGGAAAAAATATATGTTTGCAAAAATGACTCAAACATTATATTAGTTCAAACATATAACACTTTCAATAAAAGTCTTCTTGGAAGTCTTCCGGAATATTTCTGAAAAGACTTCTTGGAAGACTTAAATTTCAACAAGGAAAATAAAATATAAACAGAAAATTTAAACGGAAAACTCAAATTTTAAGTGAAAATTGAAATTTTAAATTTTATGAAAGTTAAAAAATATATTTTATAATCTAAGAAAACATATTAAACCATATGACTTGATATTCTTCAAGTAACTTAACACTTTTGAAAGTTAAAAAATATATCTTAAAGTTGTAAATACAAGTTTTACGACTCTATGTTAGTTTTCGTAAAACTTGTATTTTCAACTTTAATAAGCATGAATGTTGTTAACCTCGTCATTATCATCAATTAAGTTATGAGTTTCATTCATAACCCCCAATATTGACTAATATACATGAATTAACAAGAAAATGTTAAAAAGTTTTTATAATTTTAGAGAAGATGAAAGTTTATTAAACATTGACATAGAAAGCTTCCACAGAATAGTCCACCAAACGACTTCTAGGAAGTCTTCCATTTATGTCATTTTTGCAATTGAAAATTTATAAAGGAAGACTTCCAGAAAAGTCTACTCTACAACAGACTTTTTTATAAGTCATCCTTTGTAAATTGGGCTTACTTTTAGTTTTGAAAAAATCTCGAAAACACCAAAAAAGACTTTCCGGTAAGTCATCTAGGATAAACATGTTAGTTTTGCAATTGATCGGACTGTGTCAGAAATTTGACTTTCTCTAGACGGGTTACAAGGAAGTCTTCTGCCAGAAAAATAAAACTTAAATATTTAATTTTAACTAGACATCTTCCGTGTAAGTAATTTTAGGTTAATTTTGCAATTAAAAAATAATATTTAAATATTTGGTATTGTTGTTGTAACGATCATCAGCTTGTGTCCCCCCAGTGATGATCATGATCGGAGCTCTGATCCTTCCTGACACTCCAAACTTCCTCATCGAACGTGGCTTCGCTGAATAGGCCAAGCAAATGCTTCGATCTATCCGAGGAACCGATGAAGTCGACATACATGGAAGAACATGATCTTGCTTCCACGTTTGGATCAAATATAGAATCTATAATTAAATTAGAGAGTAAAAAGTGAAAACTAAAAATCTCATAAAAAACTAAAAATGAAGAAGGGAAAATTTCATGTTTACCACTTTCAAGGTACCACTTTTCATCTTTACCACCACAAAAGGGATATTATCAAAAGTATTTTCTTTATTAAGTGGCAAAATACTCTTATACCCTTGTTCTCTATATATATAATAAATCATTATTTTAAAAAATAATAAATAAATAATAAATAACTTTTTAAAAATAAATTTTTTGATGTTTTCGAATTATACTTTTTCAAATTCGAACTTTTTTATAAACTTTTTTACAAATTTTTTTTTAAAATTTTTTAAGTATTTATTTATATATTTATTAGAATTCAAAATTTCATATTCTGACAACCTTACCCACCCCTCAACTCTAAACTCTAAGGCTAGATTAGTTAACCCTAGGGATATAAGTGTCGTTTACCCTTCATTAAAAGTGAGGGTAAAAAGATTAGTGTAAACATGAAAAATGGTAATATAAATGTTGTATTTGTGGCAATTTCTCATTAAAAAAACTAATAAATGTTAATTACTGAGATTCACAAGATTTAAAAAATTTCTAAACCAGTTTTTGTGTTCATTCTACTCTTAATTCACAGTGAACTAAAATTTTCTTGAAAACAAAAAAAAATGAAAGGCGGAGAGGAAAATTAACACAACTGAATCAGCCAAGGAGTGAGTTTGAGAAAGAACGGGCTGCCATGAAAACAGGCACAAGCTCATATATAGTGTAGGACCGCGAAAATCCTAATTAAAAATTATGAAATGGAAATCATATAAAACGAAAATATAAAGACCAAAAATGTTTAAAAAATCATAAGGAAATAGATGAAATTCACAAAGTCGAGATTTGATCTATTTCCTTAGCTCAATAAATTGCGCTTAATGTGTGACGGTTTTATGTGATTTTTGAATCCCAAAATACAAACGTGATAAGACTGTTTCGCCAACACCCGAAATAGAATCTACGAACTAACTACTACGATATACTCTCGAAACACTTGTTTTAAAGAAGAAAATCTAAAGAGCATTTTTTTCTAGTGAGAGAAAGCTTGTTTATGTGTGTGAAGTGAGAAAGTTGTATATTTAGATTATGAAAAGATCATGTAGTATTTATAAGATAATTTAACTTGGTCACCAAGCAAGTTAAACTTGGCCACCAAGTTGGCTTGACTTGGTCACCAAGGTGGCTTAGCTTGGCTGCCAAGTTTTTCTTTTAAGACTTGAGCGTTTTTTTAAGATGGGTCCAAAACCAACAAATGAATCAATTTGCTTAGTTCATTTATCTTGCAAAGTGAGTCCAAAATCTGCATATCTCTTCATATAAAATCATAATTTTATTCGGCTATTGGGCTTATAAATTTTTTCTATTCACACATGTAATTCTTACTCAACCTATACACTACAAGAAAACAGGTCTGTTGCAAGGGAAAGAAGCATCGCAATTCCGTTGCAAATCGCCATTTGCGAGATTATTGCGAGGAAACGTATTCCGTTGCAAATAGCTCGTCGCAAATAAAAAACGCTCGCAGTATCCTTGCAAATTTGCGAGAGAATCATTTCCGTCGCAAATTTGCAACAGAATACTTTGCCTTGCAAATTTGCGAGAAACTAAATACCCTCGCAATATTGCAATAGATTTGCAAAAAAAAAACTTCCCTTGCAAAATTTTTTAAAAATATTTAAAAAAAACTAAAAATACGAAATAGAAAATACAAATAAATATATATATTGAATCTGGTACACTACAGGAAAATGTGTCATTTCCAACGGTTAAACAAAAAAACAATTTGATATAATTAATAAAAACAAATATGTTTTTTTTGTTTAAAACAAATATGTAAATATATAAACATAAATACAAACAAAATACAAGAAAAGCCTAAATCTAAGCCGCCGCCGTCGTCCTCCTCCAGTCATCTTTCTCCACCGTACTCTCAACGCTTCAGCCACCATCGATGCTTCACCTTCGACGCTTTAGCCACCATCGATGCTTCTACTTCCAGCCGTCGCATATACCTTCCAAATCCGCTTCTCTCAAATCCCACCACCGTCGAGTTCTGAAAAACGAACAAAATTCTCTGAAAATGAAAAAAAAAATCGTTTAGAAATACGAGAAGAAATTACAGAGAGGTGAGAAGCTAGAGTGGTACGAATCTTCATCTCCGGTGAGTCTTGGACAGAGAGCAAAACGTGACGGCGAGGAAGATGGACTAAATCTTAAGAAGAAGGTCGGTTGCCTCCACTGCTACGAGCCGATGCTTCCTCAAGCACAGAGGCGTTTTTTCTTAAATGACGGAGACAGCAGCGGTTCTTCCTTCACGACAGCGACAGAAGTGGTAACCATGAAGAAAGTGGTGAGCGGAAGATGATGAAGAACAGAGGAGAACATAGAGGAAGGAGATGATATCTTAAAACATGAAGAGAAAAGAACAGAAGATTAAAGAGAGAGAGAGAGCTGTAGAAGATGAAGAACATAATTAAGAGATCATTCGTAGATCTGAAGAGAGAAGGAAAAAATAAGAAAATAGAAAAGAAAAATTCAATCTAACGGCTGGAATGGTGATCTATGTGAAAGGTGTATTGGCCAATAGGATTTTTTCTTTTATGTTTACCTTTTGTCGCTATATCATTAGGTTAATGTGTTTATATACTAGGTATGTCCGTCGCAAACCCCTCGCAAATTTGCAAGGGAATTGCGAGGATTCTCTTGCAAATCCATTGCAAATTTATAAATAGTGTATTTTAGGGCTTCGTTTGGAGTTTTGTTTCTGGTAGACTATATGTATTTATTAATTTGGTTCTAAACAAATAATAAACATGAAAATATGTTCAATATTTTTCGAAAATTTAGTTGATGTATATAAGTTATAATGGTTTGATGTTAATTAATTGTAATAACAAATCAAGTCTTGGGACTTAAGTTCATAACAATAGTTAATTAAATTTCTGAAAATATTTTTCGACGTACATTTTAAACACTAAAAATGATTCAGTAAACTTTGTTATCCGTCACCAAAATCCTTGATAAAACCCAAACCGTCAAGTTTTGGAATAATGGATTTGCAAGGAAGTTGCAACGAGACTCTCGCAAATCCCTTGCAAATTTGCAATGGAAATAATATCCCTCGCAAATTTGCAAGAGATTTGAGAGGGATCCATTGCAATTCCCTTGCAAATTTGCGAGCGTTTAGATTCTTTCACAAATTTGCAAAGGAATTGTGAGGAATCCCTTGCAAATTCATGAGTCAATGCGTTTAGGGTTTTGTTTGGGATTTTGTTATATTTTCGGTGAACCAATATGTGTTTTGTAATTTTTTTTGAAAAAATAATTAACGTTAAAATTTGTTTCAATTTTTTTATAGAAATTTAGTTAACGTGAAATTATTGTATAAATTATAGAGTTTGATGTTTAGTACTTTGTAATATTAGTTTAAGTGTCGCAAAATATTTATTCCGTGAATATTTAGTTGATTGAAATTGATTAAGTTTCCAATAATATTTATCGATGTACTTGTTAAACACTAATATTTTAATTAAATATTTTTTATATTAACTTTATTTGATTTGTGAGAGAAATGTGATAAAATGTACATATCATGCATGTTCTTTGCAAATTTGCGACGGAGTTGTGAGGAAACAAGATAGACATACAAAGTTCTTGCAAATCTGTCGCAAATTTGCGAGAGAAATGTTTACTCGCAAATTTGCGAGGAATTTGCGAGGACTATGTAACTACACTCGCTAATCTCTTGCAAATTTTCTAGAGAATATTTTTCCACGCAAATTTGCGAGAGATTTGCGAGGCTTTTATTTTTTCTTGCAAGTTCGTTGCAAACTTGTCGCAAATTTGCATGTAAAAATTTTTCTCGCAAATTTTCCTTGCAACATGCGTGTTTTCTTGTAGTGATATTAGGCTTATAATAATTGGTCCAACATCGTGGTCACTTGTGAAGATCTTGAGTTTGTAGAAAAATTCTCCAAGAAAACTGATGCTCTCTCTCCAACACGATTAGTCTTGTGAAGAGGCAGAGATGACACAACTGACATCACCTATAGCTGAAAAATCTTTCAGACTCTGATGATGATGAGACCAATACGGTAATATTTTCTATCATTAGTGACAAGCCTCACTGTAAGAAGAATAAGAATCACAAAAATATAATATCTCCTATATAATAAAAGAAAAATACATTATCGCTTTCATATTACATTGGACACGTGTGAGCTTCACATCAATTTTAATTTGAATATGCTAACGTGTCAGCCTCACAATCATTTAACAGTTAGTAGAGTTACATACTTTTTTTTTAACTCCACCGCTGACAATTTAATGTGTTCACACTAATTTTTTTAATCAATTCTTCCTGCATGTTTAACATTTGTATTAGTGAACTGAAAATTTATTTGTACAACTACTTAATAATATCATTTTGAAAGAAAGAAATTACAAAATTATTAAGATTTGCATCAAAAAACGCTGGAATAAGAATGTTTTTAGAAATTGAAAGTTTCATATCTTGCCGAACTTAGCAATGGTTGAGGTTTTTGTACACAAATGCAATAAATAATTTTGATTGATTATGAATTAAAGAAATTGAGGTTAAAAAACACCAAACACAAAGTTGGACTTTTAGTTTAGCCAAATATTGTTTTTTTAATGGAATTTTCATATCAGACCAAGAATCAGAAACATAATCAGGATGCTAGAAAAAATTAGAAATTAGAAAAGCTTCAAAAGAAAAAAGTTCATGAAATCGATTGAAAAACATAATTCAGGTGCCGACTGAAGAGATCACATTATTTTTCATGCAACTCTAAAAAATTTCACTCGATTATATCATATTTTTATTATATTTATCAAAAAAAATTATAAAAAAATACACGTTATTGGTTAGAGACTACGTCAGTTTTGCAACATGCACAACAATATTAACACGATGTCCAACTATTTTTATTGGTATTCTTAAAATATGGTTCAATAATTGTGTATGTTAAATAAGCTCAGACTATTTGTTTGACATTTTTTTAGTTTGCTTTATATTATTAGAAGAAAGTAAGTATGTGTAAAATATCTGGATCCAAAGAACCAAACCGAAGTAGATTTGAAAATAATACTAAGCATAAACTAAAACTGATTAAGTACTCATGAATCTAAAAGTTTAATATCCACATAACCAGATATGAATTTTATCTAAACTAAAATATTTTGGATACCAAAAACATCTAAATCACAATTATATACTTAAAATATGTTAATTATTTTAAATTTTCTATCTATTAGACATTCAAAAATATGAAAATATCTAAAAATTATCAACAAAGTCACAAGTAAATATCTAAAAGTAACAGAATATATTCAAAATATTGAAAATGCTTATTTGTTCTCCATCCAAATATTTTAATTGAACTAATTTTTATGTAAATTTAAATATTTAGTTTTATATTATTCATATTTTTATGTTTTATATTATTTTATTTTTGTATTTTTAAGATTTAAATATATTTAGATTTTTGTTAAGAAAATACATAATTAAAAATGAGTATCCGAACTCGAATCCGAACCGAACTTTCAATGATTTGAACCAAATCCAAACCAAAATTTGTAAATGTCCGAATAAGATTTAAATTTTTAACTCTAAATATCTAAAATCCAAATATATCAACCGAGTCTAAACAGAAGTATGAATACTCACCTTTTGAAAAAGTTATACAAATTCTTTAATGCAACATATAATAAATAATCTAATAAATTATTTTATTCTGAGCACAACTAGGGTTACTATCTAGTTGTTATTCATCAACAAAAACAATGGAATCAATGAGCAAACAAAATCTCTCTCAAAGAAATAAGATACAAAAAGAACCGACCTTGTCCAAAAAATAGATAAATAAGATAAATAAAAATAATCAATGGACATATTTATCTCTTTGAACATAATTATCTTGTTGAAATAGATAAATAAAAATAAGATAACCATAAATTTAGAAACCGCCCTAGAAAATAATTATTTATGTATTGTAACCTAACTTATATGTCTATAGTCTATATATATTACGTTGGTAAGTTAGAAACCCCCAATTTCTCTCTCAATAAACACAAAACGATGACTATTATCTCCGACCTTTCCTGGGATTTGGTTGAGGAGATACTCTCTAGGGTTCCCATAATTTCTTTAGGAGCGGTGAGATCCACTTGCAAACGATGGAACCGTTTATCCAAAAATCGGCTTTTGTGTAAAGCAGAAGCAAGGAGGCATCAGTTTCTACGCTTTATGGTGAAGAACTATAAGCTTTGTTCAATGAGATTCGATCTCCATGGAATCCTCGACGGAGAAGAATTCGTGGATCCATCTATTAAGGAGATCACCGTCGTTGATTCACTTAATCACGTCAAGGTAACCCAAGTATTTCATTGCGATGGCTTATCCTTATGTGTTACCAAGGACAAAGAAGAGAACAAAACTAGCCTCCTGGTCTGGAACCCATATTTAGGACAAACCAGATGGATTCAAGCCAGAAACGACTACAACAGGTTAGACCTTTATGCACTCGGATATGACAGCAATAATCGTAAACACAAAATCTTGAGGTTCTTGGATACTGGCTCCTCTTACAAGGTTACGCTGTACGAAATCTACGATATTAGTTCTGATTCATGGAGAGTTCTTAATATCACTCAGGACTGGGACATAATGTTCTATCATCGTGGTGTGTCTTTGAAGGGAAATACTTATTTTTTTGCAAAAAAAAAAATACTACTCGTAGATGGACCGGTAGAAATAGCCGAGCCCCATGCTATCTTACTTTGTTTTGATTTTACAAAAGAGAGATTTGGACCGCCTTTGCCTCTACCGGTTGAGCACTATGTTGACGATACTGGGACACTCTCTTCTCTTAGAGACGAGAAACTGGCAGTCTTATATCAGCCCACAAGTATGTCTGACGTGCAGATTTGGGTGACGACTAAGATTGAGCCCAGTGCAGTGTCCTGGGTTCCCTTTTTAAAAATTGACGTGGAACCATTCACAGGTTTCGGATTCCAGTTTCACCATGATGGTGCCAGTTTCTTCATTGACGAGGAGAAGAAAGTCGCTCTAGTTTTTCAAATAGACGAATCTGAAATGACCTGCTATGACACAGCTTACCTCATTGGGGAGAATGGATACTTTGAAAAAGTAGGTCTTGGAGAAGCTGAGAAACCCCAATGGTCGGCTAATAACGTGGGAGAATATTGCCCACTTGTGTGCTCTTGTTCCTTTGTTCCAAGTTTAGTGCATATCAACAACGAATCTGCAGGAAGCTAAACTTAAAAATCAAAAAGGAAGGAACAAAGAAGATCATCACTAACTATGATGACAATCACTTATTTGTTTTTTCATCTCTTCCATTTGTTTTTGTTTTATTTTTCATTTTTAAATCTCTTTTGGACAAAACTATTGGTAATTTCTATTATTTAGTTAAACAAGTTTTAGATGATCAGAAATTTTATCGTCGGATTTGCTCTCTATCCTTCACCGGGTAAATGAAACGATATAGTAGCCAGCCTCTCTGTACGTAGCTTTACTTAAGATTTTTTTGGTATCTTTACTTAAGATTATATTCAAACAATAATTCACGCAAAGTAGTATAATGTTATTTTACAAAAAAAAAAAAAAAATAGTATAATGTATTCTCCCAACAACCATGTAGTAAGTATGTGGTACCCTTAAATTGTGGAAAGTCGGAAGTAAAGCATGTTGACTTGCTTGAAGATAACTTAGAGTATAAGTTATCCTAATGAGATTAGGATTATATAGATTGAGAGTTATCTATAAGATATGTTTTCTAATGAGTTTAGGAATTTAAATGAGATATATAAGGAGATGCTATGATTGTGGCATAACTTATGAGTTTGAGTTTGAGATCTTAATAAAGTGAGTACTTGTTGGGATCATTGTCTTGGAGCATAAGTTTACGATTCAATATTTGGTATCAGAGCTTATTCTATTGAATTCTTAAACAAAAATCCAAGAAGAGAAGGTTTGTGAGACAACATGGGTGACAAAGATATAGTTACGACAACTATTAAACCAAAGGCGCATACTACGACAATCCAATGTCCTATGCTCACAGCCACCAACTACACGGTATGGAGCATGAGGATGAAGGTGGCGCTCAAGGTGCATAAATTGTGGGAAACAATAGAACCAGGGATAGATGATGGAGATAAGAACGATATGGCTCGTGCATTGTTGTTTCAGTCCATACCGGAAGCCCTAATTCTGCAAGTAGGCGATCTTGAGACATCAAAACTTGTGTGGGAAGCAATAAAGGCAAGACATGTGGGAGCTGACAGAGTTCGTGAGGCTAGGTTACAAACACTCATGGACGAGTTTAGTCGATTGAAGATGAAAGAAACAGAAACTATTGATGATTTCTCCAGAAAACTCGCAGAGATGTCTTCAAAATCCTCAGCCTTAGGAGAAGACATAGAGGAGTCTAAACTTGTCAAGAAATTTCTTAACAGCCTTCCAAGGACGAAATATATACATATCATAGCTGCTCTTGAACAGGTTCTAAACCTCAACACCACCAGCTTTGAAGATATTGTGGGAAGACTAAAAGCCTATGAGGAAAGGATCGTAGATGATGATCAACCCGAAGATCAAGGAAAACTCATGTATGCCAATGCAGATTCCCAATCACAAACAGAAACCTATGGAAGAGGAAGAGGACATGGTGGACGTTATGGTAACAGAGGAAGAGGGCGTGGACGTTACAACAATCAGCAAGACTGGAAGCAAGGAAGAGACACGTCTCGAGTGGTCTGTTTCAGGTGCGATAAAACTGGTCACTATGCCTATCTGTGTCCAGACCGGTTGCTTAAACTCCAAGAAACACAAGAGAATGATGCTGAGAGCACACACGAAGCTGAGGAGCTGATGATGAATGAAGTTGTGTACTTAAATGAGGAGAATGTGACACCAAGCAAGTTCGAGACGCACACTTATAAAGACAATGTCTGGTACTTGGATAATGGCGCATCCAATCACATGTCAGGAAACCGAAAGTATTTTACAAAGATTGATGAGAAGATCACAGGAAAAGTAAGATTAGGAGATGACTCGCGCATAGACATCAAAGGAAAAGGTTCAATTGTTTTCATAAGCAAGGATGGAAAGAAGAAAATCTTGGTCGATGTCTACTTTATACCGGACTTGAAGAGCAATATTATTAGTCTTGGACAAGCTACAGAGTCTGGCTGTGATGTACGAATAAGAAAAGACTATCTCACATTGCTTGATAGTGACGGGAACTTACTGGTAAAAGCCATCAGGTCCAAGAATCGACTGTACAAAGTGACAATGGAGGTTGACAATACTAGGTGTCTTCAGGTCTTGAGAGACGATGATTCAGCTGTTTGGCATGCGAGACTTGGGCATGTAAACCGAGAAACCATGCAAAGCATGATGATTAAAGAGGTAGTTACAGGCATACCTAACCTGAGCATTGAGAATGAGACTTGCGCATCATGTCTGCTAGGAAAACAAACACAGAAAAGCTTTCCTAAAGCCACTGCATATCGTGCCTCACACGTCCTGGAGCTCATTCATGGAGACCTTTGCGGACCAATATCACCAACAACGGCGGGCAAGAAGAGGTATGTGTTCGTATTGATTGATGATCATACACGTTATATGTGGTCTATACTGTTGGAGGAGAAAAAGGAAGCTTTCGAGAAGTTCAAAGTTTTCAAAAGACTTGTGGAGCAAGAAACAGGAAGTGTCATCGGTACATTAAGAACTGATAGGGGTGGTGAGTTCACTTCTCAAGACTTCCAAGCCTTCTGCGATCAACATGGAATAAAACGTCATTTGACGGCACCGTATTCACCTCAGCAAAACGGAGTCGTTGAGAGACGAAACCGTACTCTATTGGAGATGACTCGCAGCATGATGAAACATATGAGTGTGCCATGTTACTTATGGGGCGAAGCTGTGAGGCACTCAATGTACCTTATCAATAGAGTTGCGACAAGAACTCTGAAACTACAAACACCGTATGAGTCCTACAAGAAGAAGAAGCCAAACGTTGGACATTTGAGGGTATTTGGCTGCGTCTGCTACGCTAAGAATGAGGCACCACATCTCAAGAAGTTAGACGACAGATCCAGAGAGTTGGTACACCTAGGAATTGAACCAGGATCAAAAGCATACCGCTTATACGATCCTACAAACCGAAGAGTTGTTGTAAGCAGAGATGTGATCTTTGCCGAAAGTAAACAATGGAAGTGGAATGAGAAGGAAACTCATAAGCCTACTATGATAACGCTTCCTATGGCAAGTAGTGAATCTACCTCTGATGCAGTTGCTGAGGAAGACGAGAGTAAGCACGCGTCTAGCAACGATGAGGAAACTGAGGAAACAGAGGATCAAGTGATCTTGAGAAGATCTACAAGGCAAACGTCAACACCAAGTTATTTGGATGATTACGTGTTGATGTCTGAGATAGAAGAGATTGAACGTATTCTTCTGCTTGTTGATGAGGAACCATGGGACTGGAACGAGGCAAAAGATCAGAAGGTGTGGAGGAATGCGTGCGAGGAAGAGATTACTTCTATTAAGAAGAACAAAACTTGGACTCTTGTTGATCTACCAGAAGGAAGCAAAGCAATTGGGTTGAAGTGGGTCTTCAAGGTGAAACGTAATGCGGATGGTAGCGTTAACAAGTTTAAAGCAAGGCTAGTGGCTAAGGGTTATGTGCAGCGCCACGGTGTTGATTTCGATGAGGTTTTCGCTCCAGTCGCAAGGTTAGAGACGGTACGAGTAATCATAGCCTTAGTGGTAATAGGGTTTTTGCCTATTGCAAATGTTGTAGTATAGTGGGGTGAATGTCGAACCAGTCCTAGTGATGTGAATCAGTGAGAATACAAGTCATTTCTTAAGCTAAGTAGATTCAATAGTGGTGAGTGTGTGACAACTAACAATAGCAAACAGAGCAATACAACAAGGTTTTAATCAATTTAAACAAGTGAATCCATGGGTATTGGGAATTGACTTCAAGTAACTAAGATCCAATCTAGGTGACAAGCTTTCAATCAAAGTAATCTCTTAAGTCTAAACACAATTTTAGACAAGTCCTATGTCTAGGTAAATGTCCATTTGCTTAGAAATCATTAAACATCAAATGTCTTTGGCTTAATTCAATCAAGCAATCTTTAAGTTCAAGTTTAATAACTATCTAGCAATTTTAACATCAAGTGTCCTTGGCTAATCTCACTAGAGCTTAGTTGAGTTGATTCAAACACTTCATCTAATCATGTCTGATGAGAAGTGTTTAGAAATCAGGTTTAGAGTGATCAAGACTAAACAAGCATTAAAAATACTCAACAAGCAAGTTCATACAAGGATCTAATACAATAACACCATAGATCTTCACTAAGTTACTCTAATCTCCCTAACCCATGAATTCTTAAGGAAACTACTCACTAATCTCCATGAAAACACTTAATCTCATAATAGATTGAAGCATATTCAAGTAGATACAACAGAGAATAAAGATAAACAAGGATTAAACAAGCAAATTCAAGAGAATAAGAAGAAAAGAAACTAAAGATTCAAGCTTTCTCTCTCAAGAGTTCTTGTGTTCTTCATAAAAAAGTAGATAGATCCCCCATTATTGTCTGAAAAGTAGTTATATATTACTAAAACTCGAGCTGGGGTTGACCCATAAAAACAGATATTTTTCTCCGTAGTGACCATAAAAGGTCGCTACAAGAGGTCACTACGCCTGTAGCGACCTGAAATGCCCGCTACGGGTGGCCGCTAGGACACTTAGACGATTTTTTCGCATTCTTGAACTCATAGCGACCTCATTATGCCGCTACGGAAGACCGCTACAGAAAGCGCTTCAACTATAGCGGTCTCTCTAACCCGCTACACACTCCCGCTACGGTACTTAGGCGCCTCAGCTCTATCTTCTGTAGCGACCATCTTTTGCCGCTACGCCTGGCCGCTAGGAATGTCATATTGATATGTGTGTAGTATTTTGATCATAAATCCCTCAATACAGCTCCAAACGACTTGAAACCACCTCCATTGTAAAGCTAACTCAATTTCCAGTGTCTCCACAAATTTTGAGCTTCAGAAGAGATCTTTAAGGCCTTCATCCGTGTTCATCTTTCACTCTTTGGACTCAAAATCCCTCCAATGGTCTTCTAACTCATCCATGGTGCTCTCCAACACCTGATATGTACAAATGCAATGATATGCAACCTAAATGTGCCTAAATGATACTCTAAATGACCAAACCATGCAAGAATAAGAAGTTAAAAACATGTAAATTCACAAGATATCAACTCCCCCACACTAGTCCTTTACTTGTCCTCAAGTAAACTTTCAAGTCCTAAGAAGGAAGAAGTTTGAAAAAGGGAGCTCATAGCCAAAAGACACACATCCTAGCTCTTCTACAACATTCCAAATGATCATAGCAAACAATCATTGGTCATTCTTTTATCAGTCTAGCTTCTCAATGCCTATCAAACTCTTTTTATTTCTTTATACAAAGTGCAATGCTCATCAATCAACAAGTAACTTCAACCAATTCTCACATTCATTCACACACACACACACAAGGTGGATTCTCACAAATGGGCACATGATCTCAATCACTTGGCTTGGTAGATTAATGGTCTTTTATGAATGAAAAGAAAGGTTCAAATACAATCTTTTTAATGGTGGTAATCACTCAAGAACAAGGAGCATGATCATTATGCAAAATTTATCTAAGACTAGGAGCAATTCATGCATACATAGCTCATTCACATCATTCTACTCTTCTTCCTAAGTGATTACAAATTCTACCCATCTTTTATATTTCAAAACCCAAGTATATACACTTCACTCACATTTCTCACCAAGTGAACTCTCTCTTTTTTTTTTTTTTTTTTTTTTTACATGATCAACCAACTAAGAACTTGGCACTCTTTTTCTTTCCCCATTATGATCTTTCATTCATTTTTTTTTTTACTTTGGGGAATTCTAATTGACACACTTAAGAGTTTTTCTTCTTTTATTTTCTTGGTTCCTATTGGTTTTCTTTTCTTATTGACACTCTTTGATCTTTTTCTCTTCTCTCAAACCCAAGATATAACAACTTAAAAACACACAAACTCACTCACCATCCTAGATGCTAGTTCAAATGAGGATCTTATGCTAGCAATAGATGAGAACAAACATATGTCGCTCCCAATACTCTCAAGATTTTGCACATGACAAGCTATCAATAAGAGACCTCACTCAACAAATCAATATTGGTTTCAAAGAATGGCAAGGGTTTAAGGGTAGGGGAGTGCCATTCGGGTTAATCAAAGGATAATACATGGAATAAGATAACCCAAATGTGTATGAAATCCATGATCAAGTATGCAAGTGCCCATATGCAAGAGAGATTAAATTCATTATGCCCAAGTTCAGTTTGTAATTGGTTTCAAGAACAATGTCAATATCATATGAGCAACATGTTTGAAAAAGAGTTTTCAAGGCTCAAGAGATGCTTGTAGATATGTTCTTTTCATGGCAATTTCAATCATGGCTCCCTATGCATAATTCAAAAAACTCACAACTCTTTTTAAAATTTTTTTTTTTTTTTTTTTTTTTTAGAAATCACAAGAAAATCCAAAATGCAAATCATTAAAATCCACACAGATGCAAAGTGCTAGATATGTCAAATGCAAATCATCCAAATAAAACAAGCAAAATGATCAGTTTTTATAGTACCCCCACCACACTCGAATCACACAGTCTCTTGTGTGACTTTGAATTTGGAGTGGTTTACATGATAAGTAAAATAAAAATTACTAGAGATGTAGAGAGATTTTAAACCGGATTAGAGTACTTACGTTGTGACTGTAGCGACTTGAGCATGTTACTATGGATATGTCGCTATGAGCATGTCTCCACAGCACTTGTGTTTCTTTCCTAGCCTCTTTTGAAACCTTTCCTTT
Source organism: Brassica napus (assembly GCF_020379485.1). Classification (NCBI taxonomy): domain Eukaryota; kingdom Viridiplantae; phylum Streptophyta; class Magnoliopsida; order Brassicales; family Brassicaceae; genus Brassica; species Brassica napus. Next base: position 30,278,910 of record NC_063446.1, read on the forward strand.
TCCTGAGCACATTCCAAACTGAAATCACACACAATTCACACAAACAAACACACAAACAAGGATAGTTCACACAATTTATTAAAAACATTCACACATATATACAAAGGATACTCTTGGGATTTCCTCCCAAGTGAGCTTGTTTTAAGTCTCTAGCTTGACTTTGCCTCCTTTAGGTTAGACTGTGGTTGGATCGGAAAGTGGAACTGAAGTTCCCAGGTCTTCCGATTTGGTTCCCAAGTAAAGCTTAGCCCTTTGTCCATTGATGGTGAACTCTCTTCCATCAGAACTCCACAAAACTATTGCTCCATAAGGTTTAACCTCTTTAACTTTGAAAGGACCAGACCACCTTGACTTGAGCTTGCCTGGAAACAACTTCAGTCTGGAGTTGTAGAGAAGAACTTGATCTCCTTCTTTAAAGTCTCTTTTCAGGATATGTTTGTCATGGAGAGCCTTTGTTTTCTCTTTGTAGATCTTTGAACTTTCAAAAGCTTCAAGTCTTATCTCATCAAGTTCGTTCAGCTGGATCAATCTCTTCTCCTTGGCACTCTTGATGTCAAAGTTCAGCAACTTGACTGCCCATAGTGCCTTGTACTCAAGCTCAACTGGTAGATGGCAAGACTTTCCATAGAGAAGGTTGAAAGGTGTAGTTCCCAAAGGTGTCTTGTAAGCTGTCCTATAAGCCCACAATGCATCATCAAGCTTGATGGACCAATCTTTTCTTGTAACCCCCACAATCTTCTCCAGAATGGACTTGATCTCCCTGTTGGAAATCTCAACTTGACCACTTGTTTGGGGGTGGTAAGGAGTTGCAACCTTGTGCTTCACACCATTCTTCTTAAGGAGGTTTGCAAACAGTTTGTTGATGAAGTGAGACCCTCCATCACTGATCACAACTCTTGGAATCCCAAACCTTGGAAAGATTATGCTCTTGAACATTTTTAGAACCACCTTTGCATCATTGGTTGGACTTGCAATTGCTTCAACCCACTTAGAGACATAATCTACAGCCACCAGTATGTACTTGTTGGTATAAGATGAAGGAAAAGGCCCCATGAAGTCAATACCCCAGACATCAAACACTTCAACTTCTAGGATGGGGTTTTGAGGCATTTCATTCCTCTTGGTGATGTTTCCTCTTCTTTGACAAGAGTCACACCTTGAGACAAAGTCTTGGGTGTCTTTAAACATGTGAGGCCACCAAAATCCAGCTTGTAGGACCTTTGCAACTGTCTTAAATGTAGCAAAGTGGCCTCCATAGGATGATCCATGACAATGTGTAAGGATCCCATCAATTTCTTCTTCAGCCACTGCCCTTCTATAGAGTTGATCTCTACAAAGTATGTAGAGGTAAGGCTCATCCCAATAATATCTCTTCACATCCTTATAGAACTTCTTCTTGGCATAACCTTCAAGGTTCAATGGCTCTTTTCCACTAGCTAAGTAGTTGACTATATCAGCATACCAAGGACCCTTCTCATCAGCCGCCTTCACCTCTTCAAGTTTCTTTCCTGTCTCACAAACAGCTACCACTGCATGAATAGCCATCATTTGCTCTTCTGGAAGTCTGTCATCAATAGGGATTCCACACTCCACCTTCAACCTGGACAGGTGATCAGCTACTCCATTCTCAACTCCAGGCCTGTCCTTGATCTCAAGATCAAACTCTTGTAGCAGCAGAATCCACCTCAATAGTCTTGGTTTTGCATCTTTCTTGGCTAAGAGGTGTCTCAATGCAGCATGATCAGTGTAGACAGTCACCTTTGACCCAACCAAGTAGCTTCTGAACTTCTCAAATGCAAAGACAATGGCCAATAGCTCCTTCTCAGTTGTAGAGTATTTAGCTTGAGCTTCATCAAGGGTTCTACTTGCATAGTAGATCACATGTGACTTCTTGTCTCTCTTCTGGCCTAGGACTGCTCCTACAGCAAAGTCACTTGCATCACACATGATCTCAAAGGGGAGATCCCAATCTGGCGGTTGAACTATGGGTGCACTGATGAGTGCATTCTTCAGGTTTTTGAAAGCTTCCATACATTCCCCATCGAAGTGAAATGCAGCTTCTTTGCATAACAGCCTGGTCAATGGTCTAGCTATCTTAGAGAAATCCATGATGAATCTTCTATAGAAACCGGCATGACCCAGAAAGCTTCTTATATCCTTCACTGTTCTTGGTGGAGCTAGACCAACCATGACATCTATCTTGGCTTTGTCCACTTCAATTCCTTTCTCAGAAACTTTGTGTCCAAGAACAATCCCTTCCTTGACCATGAAGTGACACTTCTCCCAATTGAGCACCAGGTTAGTGTCCTCACATCTCTGTAATACCCTGCAAAGATTTGACAAACAAGTAGCAAACGAAGAACCATATACAGAAAAATCATCCATAAACACCTCCATTACATCCTCAATAAGATCAGAGAAAATTGACATCATTGCTCTTTGGAATGTTGCTGGTGCATTGCACAGTCCAAATGGCATCCTTCGATATGCAAAGGTACCATAAGGACAAGTGAATGTCGTTTTCTCTTGGTCATTTGGGTGTATAGGGATTTGGAAAAATCCAGAGTATCCATCAAGGAAACAATAATAAGGATGGTTAGCTAGCCTCTCTAACATCTGATCAATGAATGGTAAAGGGAAATGATCCTTTCTAGAGGCTGCATTCAGTTTTCGATAGTCAATGCACATCCTATGTCCAGTTATTGTTCTTGTTGGTATTAACTCATCATTTTCGTTCTTAACAACTGTTATGCCACCTTTTTTAGGAACTACATGCACAGGTGAAACCCAATTGCTATCAGAGATAGGATAGATCACACCAGCATCTAACAATTTGATTATCTCTTTTTTAACAACATCTTTCAAATTAGGATTTAATCTTCTTTGGTGTTCAATTGAAGTTTTAGATTCATCCTCTAGATGTATCCTATGCATGCACAAAGATGGTGAGATTCCTTTAATGTCATCAAGTGAGTATCCTAGTGCTTTTCTATACTTTTTAAGTTCATTTAAAAGCATAGACAATTCATTCTCAGTCAGCTCACTACTCACAATGACAGGATATGTCTCATTAGGTCCAAGGAAAGCGTACCTTACACCATGGGGAAGAGGTTTAAGCTCCACTTTTGGTGCCTTGAGCTCACTCCAATCAGCTTCATGGAGGTTCTCTTGAATGTCTGCTGAGGCAGCATGTTGAGTCATTTGTGGCAACTCCATGAACTCATCTTTTCCATCCTCCTCAAGGTGAACATCTAGCCTTCTTACTAGCTCATCACTCTCTTTGTTTTCAATCATTTGGGTCTCTCTTTCAATGGTCAGGGCATGTTGAAGAGAGTCCTCAATCGCTAACTCCTCAAGGAAATCATCAGCCAAGGCATCCATCTCATCAATGTAGAATATTTCTCCTTGAGTTGTGGGCTTCTTCATCATCTCCTTGATATCAAAATGGAGAATGTGATCTTTTCCAAGGTGGAGATCAATTGTGCCATCTCTCACATTCACCATTGCTCCAGCAGTTGCCAAGAAAGGTCTTCCAAAGATCAAAGGATCTCTAGGCTCTTCATCCATCTCAAGCACTACAAAGTCAGTAGGCACTTCACAATTTCCTATCTTGACAGGAAGATCTTCTAGGATGCCAATGGGGAGCTTGACAGATCGATCAGCTAGCACCAAAGAGATCTTGCACTTTTTATATTGTGTAAACCCAAGCTTCTTGGCAATGGATAGTGGCATGAGGCTGACACTTGCTCCCAAATCACATAGACATTTCTCAAATGTCAAAGGTCCAATGGTGCATGGCAGGGTGAAACTACCAGGGTCTTCTAGCTTCCTTGGGACAGTCAGTCTCTGAATAATGGCACTGCACTCATGAGTAAGAATCACCATCCCTTCCATCTCTTTCTTCTTTTGTTCTACAGCATCTTTCAAGAACTTGCTGTATTGTGGAACCAGCATAAATGCATCAATTATGGGCATGGTGAGCTGAACTTCACTCATTTGCTTGTCAAACAAGGCTTTGTACTTCTCTAGGAGTTGCTTCTTGAATCTTCCAGGAAAGGGAAGCTTCGGCTCATAGGGAGGAGGAGTGAACAATTTATCCTTTGTTGATGTAGCAGCCTCATTTTTGTTCTCAACTTTCTCCTCTCCCATCTTTCTCTTGCCCTTAGCTTCAACTATCTTCTCCAAGATTTCCTCATTAGTCTTCTCATCCACAATCACCACATCATCATCTACATTGATGACCACCTCCCCACCTTGTTTCTCATTATCCTTAATGAGAACTTTAGGAGGCAACTCTCTTCCACTCCTTAGGGTGATTGCCTTCATTGTCTCCTTTGGGTTTTGTTCAGGCTTTCCAGGTAGGGAACCTTGTTGGCGACTTGAGCTGGCTGTCATAGAGACAAACTGGTTCTCCAAGGCTTTGAACTTGTTGTTTAGATCATGGTAATTCCCATCAATCTTGTTGTGGAGATTTTTCAGCTCATACCCTAATTGTTTCTCACTTCTTGTTTGTCCCTCCAATAATTGTTTCAGCATAGCTTCAGTACTACTCTCTTGTGGAGGTTGTGTTGATGATCCAGTTTGGTCTTGTGCAGGTTGACTTGGTTTTGGTGAGAATCCAGGAGGGAAGTTCTGTTTGGGTTGGTAACCACCTTGGTTGTTGTTGTAGAATGGCTTAGGCTGATTGTTGTAGAATGGTCTTGGCTGGTAGTTGTTGAATGGCTTCTGTTGGTTGTTGTAGAAGGGTTTCTGTTGGTAGTTGTTCTGGTATTGATAGTCAGGCTCCTTCTTGTACCATGTACCCTGAGCATTGACATAGTACATATCTTCTTGGCATTCTACTCCATCAACTTCAGCAACCATATGTAACTCCTCTTTCTTGGTCTTTTCTGATAGTAGCATGTCAATCTTTTCTTGAAGTGCTTTCAGCTCTCTCTTTGTGGTCATATCTTCTCCTCCACCACCTCTGTCTCTTCTATCATATTCATCATTGTATACAGAGTCACTCTGTGCCATGTTCTCCAAGAGTTCTAAAGCATCTTCGACAGTCCTCCCCAAGAAGTTTCCATTGCTTGCAGTGTCAAGCTGGCTTTTGAATTTAGGCAAGACTCCTCTGTAGAAAGTGCTTAGCAAGCTCTCATTGTTGAAGCCATGGTGGGGACATTGAGACAAGTAGCTTCTGAATCTCTCCCATGCCTCTGAAAATCCTTCAAGTCCTCTTTGTTGAAAACCAGAGATCTGATTTCTAAGGTTGGCAGTCCTTGTAGCAGAGAAGAACTTGTTGAGGAAGGCCTTCTTGCATTCATCCCAAGTGGTGATAGTATCACTTGAGATGTTTTTCTCCCAAGTGTGAGCCTTGTCTCCCAAAGAGAAGGGAAACAATCTGAGCTTGAAAGCATCCTCTGAAACTCCATTTGTTTTTGACAAGCCACAGTACTTATCAAATCTGTCAAGGTGATCTAGTGGGTCTTCCAAGGCAAGTCCATGATACTTGTTGTTTTCAATCATGTTGATGAGGCTGGACTTGATCTCGAAATTATTGTTGGTAACTGGGGGTGCCCTAATGCCCAACCTATTCCCATTTATGTTCGGTTGATCATATGTACCGATGGCCCTAGCTTGGCGTTGTGGTTGTCTAGGTCGAAGGTTGGCAGCTCCTTGACCAATGGCCTCTCCTTCTTGAGGCTGATTCTGATGTTGTTCCATCATAAATCCCAATCTGTGTAGGTGAGCCTGGTGCTCTTCTTCTCTTCTTCTCCTTGCGATCTCCTTTCAAGTGCTTTAATGTCTTCAACTGGTGGAACTAGGTTTGTTGGGCCTCTGCTTCTCAAGTTCATGCACCTGAGATACAAAATGGCTAGGATAGAGTATCAGTAACTAGATATAAAAAAGTAAAACTCAGTCTCAAGCAAAGACTCAAACGCAATGTCACAATCAGACTAGGATTGGCAACGGCGCCAATTTGGTAATAGGGTTTTTGCCTATTGCAAATGTTGTAGTATAGTGGGGTGAATGTCGAACCAGTCCTAGTGATGTGAATCAGTGAGAATACAAGTCATTTCTTAAGCTAAGTAGATTCAATAGTGGTGAGTGTGTGACAACTAACAATAGCAAACAGAGCAATACAACAAGGTTTTAATCAATTTAAACAAGTGAATCCATGGGTATTGGGAATTGACTTCAAGTAACTAAGATCCAATCTAGGTGACAAGCTTTCAATCAAAGTAATCTCTTAAGTCTAAACACAATTTTAGACAAGTCCTATGTCTAGGTAAATGTCCATTTGCTTAGAAATCATTAAACATCAAATGTCTTTGGCTTAATTCAATCAAGCAATCTTTAAGTTCAAGTTTAATAACTATCTAGCAATTTTAACATCAAGTGTCCTTGGCTAATCTCACTAGAGCTTAGTTGAGTTGATTCAAACACTTCATCTAATCATGTCTGATGAGAAGTGTTTAGAAATCAGGTTTAGAGTGATCAAGACTAAACAAGCATTAAAAATACTCAACAAGCAAGTTCATACAAGGATCTAATACAATAACACCATAGATCTTCACTAAGTTACTCTAATCTCCCTAACCCATGAATTCTTAAGGAAACTACTCACTAATCTCCATGAAAACACTTAATCTCATAATAGATTGAAGCATATTCAAGTAGATACAACAGAGAATAAAGATAAACAAGGATTAAACAAGCAAATTCAAGAGAATAAGAAGAAAAGAAACTAAAGATTCAAGCTTTCTCTCTCAAGAGTTCTTGTGTTCTTCATAAAAAAGTAGATAGATCCCCCATTATTGTCTGAAAAGTAGTTATATATTACTAAAACTCGAGCTGGGGTTGACCCATAAAAACAGATATTTTTCTCCGTAGTGACCATAAAAGGTCGCTACAAGAGGTCACTACGCCTGTAGCGACCTGAAATGCCCGCTACGGGTGGCCGCTAGGACACTTAGACGATTTTTTCGCATTCTTGAACTCATAGCGACCTCATTATGCCGCTACGGAAGACCGCTACAGAAAGCGCTTCAACTATAGCGGTCTCTCTAACCCGCTACACACTCCCGCTACGGTACTTAGGCGCCTCAGCTCTATCTTCTGTAGCGACCATCTTTTGCCGCTACGACTGACCGCTAGGAATGTCATATTGATATGTGTGTAGTATTTTGATCATAAATCCCTCAATACAGCTCCAAACGACTTGAAACCACCTCCATTGTAAAGCTAACTCAATTTACAGTGTCTCCACAAATTCTGAGCTTCAGAAGAGATCTTTAAGGCCTTCATCCGTGTTCATCTTTCACTCTTTGGACTCAAAATCCCTCCAATGGTCTGCTAACTCATCCATGGTGCTCTCCAACACCTGATATGTACAAATGCAATGATATGCAACCTAAATGTGCCTAAATGATACTCTAAATGACCAAACCATGCAAGAATAAGAAGTTAAAAACATGTAAATTCACAAGATATCACTTAGCTGCGTCCAGTGGTTGGGAGATACATCACCTTGATGTGAAAACCGCATTTCTTCACGGTGACTTAAAAGAAGAAGTATTTGTTTCACAGCCAGAAGGATTCAAGATCAAAGGAAGTGAACACAAGGTATACAAACTGCATAAAGCCCTCTACGGCTTGAAACAGGCCCCAAGGGCGTGGAACATCAAACTGAATCAGATTCTAAAAGAGATTGGGTTCACACGGTGTTCCAAGGAGTCCTCATTGTATCAGAGAAAGACAAAACACTCACTTCTTGTTGTTGCAGTTTATGTTGATGATTTACTCGTCACAGGAACTAAAGTAGACGACATAAGAGTTTTTAAGGAAGAGATGGGAAGTAAGTTCGAGATGAGTGATCTCGGGAAACTTAACTATTATCTTGGGATTGAGGTTATCCAGACTAAAGATGGAGTGCTGCTGAAACAAGAGAGATATGCTATGAAAATACTTGAAGAAGCAGGAATGTCTGAGTGCAATGATGTACATATTCCAATGGAGCCAGGGTTAAAGCTTGGTAAAGGTGCAGAGGAGGCAACGATAAACTAGAGAGAGTTTAGGCGCAACATTGGCTGTCTTCGATACTTGATTCATACCAGACCCGATCTTGCTCAGTGTGTTGGAGTATTAAGCCGTTACATGCATGATCCAAGAAGCTCTCATGGAGCTACACTGAAACAAGTGCTTCGGTATTTGAAGGGAACGTGCTCTCTTGGGCTTTTCTATGAGAACAACGGTATGAAGGAACTAATAGGATACAGTGACAGTAGTTATAATGTGGATCCTGACGATGGCAAGAGCACAACAGGTCATATCTTCTACTTAAACTCTTGTCATGTGACTTGGTGCTCTCAGAAGCAAGAAATTGTTGCCTTATCCTCGTGTGAGACCGAGTATATGGCTGCTACAGAGACAGCAAAGCAAGCTTTGTGGCTGCAGGAGTTACTTGAAGAGATTACTGAAGATGGAGTCGGAAAAACAGTGATTCGTATTGATAACAAATCAGCAATCGCACTTGCCAAGAATCCAGTGTTTCATGGACGTTGTAAGCACATACACACAAGGTTTCATTTCATAAGAGAGTGCGTTGAAAAGGGCTTGGTGATCGTTGAGCATGTGGCCGGGACAGAGCAGAAGGCTGACATACTAACCAAAGCACTTGGGAGAATCAAGTTTAAAGACATGAGAAGTCTCACTGGAATTCAAGATGTGTCAAATGGTGAGTTCAAGCTTAAGGGAGAGAATGTTGACTTAAGCTTGAAGATAACTTAGAGTATAAGTTATCCTAATGAGATTAGGATTATATAGATTGAGAGTTATCTATAAGATATGTTTTCTAATGAGTTTAGGAATTTAAATGAGATATATAAGGAGATGCTATGATTGTGGCATAACTTATGAGTTTGAGTTTGAGATCTTAATAAAGTGAGTACTTGTTGGGATCATTGTCTTGGAGCATAAGTTTACGATTCAATAAAGCAAGCATCAAAATATTATCGCCACTCCAAATCTAATAGTGGAAACTTTGACAGCGTAGCATAATAGAGTCCCCGCTGATCTGTCATTTTTACTGACAGAACTGCATCCAGGACGTTCAAGAAGAATGTGATTATAACAGGTCAGCCATATGAATGAGAATGATCAGAGTATCATTGCATGAAACTGCTAATGGATTCCAGACCTTAATAGGAAAAGCTAGCAAGACCTTAAGTAGATATAGGAATTAATAACAAATTTACAGCATTAGTTGTTTATTAACAAAAGAATGAAATTGTACCATCCACATGATTGCCAAGAAAAGAGAGCAGTTTATCAATGGAACTTTCCCATCTTTTCCACCTATAGATCACAAAAAAACTTGTAAAAAGAGAGGACAACAGAGAGTTGGCGACCACATAACTTAAAGTTTCCTTAAGTGTTGTATTTTCATTCAGCAAAAGATGCTTAGAAGAGAAAATATAGACCCTCACAAAAGTAAAAAACGACTAACCTTGGAGTGTTTTCTAACAAGATAATGTCCAATGAAAGTATGCCGCAAACTAACAAGTAGGGATGTCAAATGGGCTTAATGACCATGGATTAACCAAGACCAAATTAAAATGGTCTGATCATATTAGATCCAAGAATTAAAGTTGTTCAATTGGACTGAACCCCATTTAACTCCAAATTAGATGAGGTAAAACCATTTGGACATGGGTTTTCAATAATTAAACCTAACAATATAAGGTTTCTAAGTTGAGAAAAAAATTAGAAAATAAAAATCAGAAAATAAAAAACCATGTTTTTCCGTCAAATTTGTAAAATCATGTTTTTCTGCAATAATCGCAAAATCATTTTTTTCGCCAAAACCACAACATCGCGTTTTCCCGCCATAACCGCAAAATTACGTTTTTCTGCCATAACCGCAAAATTACGTTTTTCTGCCAAACCCGCAAAATTGTGTTTTCCCACCAAAGACGTAAAATTGCGTTTTTTCACCAAAACCGTAAAATCATGTTTTCCCACCAAAACCGCAAAATCACGTTTTCTCGCCAAAACTGTAAAATAACAATTTTCCCGCCAAAACTGCAAAATCACATTTTCCAGCCAAAACCATAAAGTCATGTTTTCCCGCAAAAACTACAAAATCATGTTTTCCCGTCAAAACCGTAAAAATCACGTTTTCCGCCAAAACTGCAAAATCTCGTTTTCCCGCTAAAACTGAAAAGTCGGGTTTATGTGTGAACCTAATTAATCTTTGGTGCTCGGGTTCGGATCGGGTTTTTTGGATTTTTGTTCTATTTTGTAACACCTCCTAGGTCTCATTCTAATAAATTTACGAGTATAAATCAGATTCAGATATAACATTTTGGTTTCAGATCGGTATATATCCGAAGTAACCATATATCATTCGGATTCGGATTATATCGGATCGGTTAGGATATATCCAAAGTAAAATCTAAAATTTTAAAGTAAAACATAAGAAATATATACTTCTTTGTATATAATGGAGCATTTAAAAAATTTATTTAAATTTTAAATACTTATTGTTAGATATCATATCCAAATAAATATGAAATTAAATATTTGAAGTACATATTTATGTTTCAAATATTTATATTGTATAATAATTTGGACATTCAGATCGGTTTCTTCAGATATTTTTCAGGTCTTTGGGTTTTTGGGTTATCCACTCGGGTTCAATTAATAACACTTCGGATTCATATATATTTTGTAACACCATATAAGATCCATTTGGTTTTTTTTTTGACATTTCAGACAAGATATGGATCGGGTTTTTCGGTTCGGATTCGCTTCAGATTACGGATTTTATGCCCAGCCCTAAACCTAATCTATACTTTGTATAAATTTTGTATGTTAAACTTGATTTTTAATTGGACCCCGCAGAAAACACATTTGGAATGGTCCATTTTTGGTTTGGACAGAGTGCAATTTGCATTTTAGCAAATAATGTCTAATAAACTGATTTGTTCATTTGGAAATGTCCATTTGGACATGGAGAGTCCATTTGACAACAAGTGAAACACTCTGATTGACGATGTTATAAACAACTGTGATGTTATAAAAAAAAACTTAGTGGCTAAATATCCATGATTTAAATGTGATTCAACTGTCTTACAAATTTATTTAATTGATATATCTTAGAGATTACAAATCAAGTGTGTTTGTACAAACTAAGCAGACCTATTTATATTCAGTCGAGAAAATCAACATCCTCGATGTCAGTGATATTCAACCCACCACATTGCCAAACTGGAGGAATCGATGATGATATTTCTCCCATATATACAATGCTAACGCGATCGTAATGATCTGTAAATTCATACAATCCAGGTATTACACAATAACTTGGACAACACTGAAAAAAAAACTTGGACAACTCTGCAATCAAGAGAATATACACAGCAAATTGATTGGGAGACTATCGCTACGAGGAAGGCTTACGCCTCTGGTTTGGCACAAGAGCTTCATAGTGAAATGTTATTGTGTTCTTGATTCGAAATTGATAAAATATGTTTTGGCTTTTTTAATTTAAAATTGCAATTCCGACTAGTACTCTACTATATAACTTCATCAAAAACATCTACTATCACTAACTTCAAACGGAAATTTTCATTTTCCTTTGTTTGCCACTCAAAGTATTGCACCATTCGTTTCTAATCATTTAATTTAATGGCTATTGATGCTTGATTATATGTCCCCTCTCACATCTGCTTAACACCACTTTTTTTCCTGAGAAAAGATATTGGGATCATCTTCGATATTCCCGTATCTTCTATGATGTTCTCGTATATACTTTTGTATAGTTTCCTTTTCTCTGTATTGCCATAACTAGGGCAATAGGTTAAAGGTGTGTACATATATATAGGCCGATTGGCTGAGGAATAAGAAACAGACTTCTGCATATTTTGTCAAAAGAAGTCAATGAATTAATCTTTTGTACCCATGCCAGCATTTGTGATAGCAGCTCTGTTTCTCTATATATTTTTTTCTATACTTTTATATACTCACCTTTTTTTTATCTCACAGACATCGTCATGGGGCAAAACATCTGCCTCTGGTTTCACTCTCCTTTTTTCTCTAATCCCTCACTAATATATCATAACCAAAAGTTAATACCGAAACATATCTATTAAGTTGTGGAAACATAAAATATTGTCTAGCTTACTTTGTACACGGCAAAAATTTCAAAAGAGTAAGTAGAGGCAGCAGTAGTTCTCACAATGAGCTTGTGAGGAACATGTGAGAATATATATCAATGCAGGTAAGTGATCAACTTACAGAGATAATTAAGTTTTTTTTTTGGAGGTTAGAGCAAGAGCAAAAGCAAAACCTTGAATGCTGCCCATTTTTTTTTTTTTGAAAAAAAAATGCTGCCTGTTTTCCAGGTAAAAAAATTGTTTTCGTTGTTTCTCTCTGCTCTGCCTATATTCATGAGCAAAGAACCAAGTTCTAGTTTTGACTTGTCCGACTCTGCGTGATCCCCCGGTGTAGTGTGCTTGAAGATAATCAAAGGTGCCTTGGATGAGGCTGCACCAGTGCTGGTCCGGGTGCATTTGGCGCCTAAAGCGAATTGAAAAATGCTGCCCCATAATCATATTAATAAAGTAAAATTCTTATTGGCCATTAAAATCAAATTTATAATAAATTTTATACGGCTTTAGATTTTTTTTAAAATTATCAGCTTTAGAATTTTTAAAAAATTATAAAATTTTACAAAAGAAATAGTGAAAAAGCAAGAGAAAACATGTATAAGAAAAGTCAAAACTGTAGAGATTAATAATAAAGGTAATTTAATGGCCGTAGCAAATTGAAAAAAAAAATAAGAATGCAGTTTTGTCCTGAGAAAAACGAATTGTCAAGTTATCAATGTCTCAATACTAAAGGTATGAATGGTGACCAGGGAACGACGAGAAATAATGCATTCCCTAACGTTTCTAAAAAAAATTACCATTCACAAGGAATAATAATTTCCTCTCATTCCCTTTCATTCTTTTTTTTGTGAGAATTAAAGAACAAAATTATTCCTTGTCAAATTTGATAAGGAACAACCATTCCTTTTCATTCCTGGTATTTTATTCCCGTACATTCCTTTTTTATTCGTTCCTCTTGTTTCCCGGATGGTCACCAGTCGGACCCTAAGAGTAATCAAATTTTTTAAATTAAAATTTAATTAATTAGGGATTTGTGATATATCATGTACTCCAAAAAAGATAATTAGTCGTTAGAAAAAGAAATAAGAATTGATGGTCGAATCTGTTAGATATCAGATAATAAAAAAAAAATATCAGGTTCAAAATCTTTTAAATTGTTCAAAGGGGAAAAAAAACTAAGAAGCTGGAATTTCGAACTTGACATTTACAACCACACAACTACTTTAGAGCATTTTCAACCCAACTGCATAATTTATATCTATTTTGTAGTAAATTATGCAGGGTTGGAAATCTTACGAAAGGAATTTACAAGCCCCAGGGCTGACACTGGACTGCACCAATCGAGAAATACAGAACCAATCAAACTTTTTACTTTCTCAAAAGGATTTTTGATGGTAGAATCTCAGATTTGAGGTTTCCTTCGAGATTCATGAACCACATCAGAACAATTACAACTTAGACCCACAAAAAAATCAGACAATTAAGAGAGAAAAACATTTCCCTGAGGATTAAAGGCGGTGGGATCATTCATATAAAGACCAAAAAAACTCAGAAGAAACCAAGCAGACTCAAAGCTACACTCTTTAGGAAAATCTGAATACTAACAGACTACATATCTTGAAACATTAATACAGGATAATCTATATTATTAAAACACAAGGTTATTTTTTAGGTTACCTTGATTTCTGAATGTATTTACAACTCACAAGTGTGCCATTAGCATTTAATTTAGTTTGTTACTAATTGTAGTTTTATCATCAATTTTGGATTATGGTGGGGCACACTTTATGTATAGAATCGTTAGTTTCCAGTGTTTGATATTTAAAAATTTATATGTTTTATAATATTTCTTTTACTCACGGTAAAAATCAAACTTCAAAAACAAATAACCTTTTCGAAAATTAGACCCAATAACACAAAAAACTATAATTCACTAAATAACCAAAACTTCATTCTCTCTCTTGCTTTCTCTTCCTATCTCTTTCTATATTCTCTCCCAAAATCTAATTTCCCAAAAAAATTTTGGTTATTTGGCAAATAAGCTCTAATCTTTTTCGTTGCTTTTATTGAGGTTTGCCACAATGAACGAAACATTGACACGTCTCTGTAGCTGAAACGAAGAAATCTTGAGTAGTTTGATTGTTATGAATTAAAGCTTCTATTTTCAAATCTCAATCATCAAATCTTACACACACGCGAAGGAAATATATATATTTAGGAAGAAATCATTTAATTCCTTAAAAATAGATGGTAATATCGTGCGTTGTCCAAAAAAAGATGTTAATATTGTGTTGCACAAATTTAGGAATGAAATCAAAAAACTAAATAACAATATATTCAACATGCTCTTAATGAAATGCTAAAATCATTTAATAAAATTTTAAACGTAGGTTCAATTATAACAAAATTCCCATGAAAATATTGTGTATATTTGTTTTAAAATAAAAAAATTGTTAGGTAACAATATATTCAACATGCTCTTAATGAAATGTTAAAAAATACATTTAATAAAATTTTAAAGACATAGTATAATTATAAAACTGGGTACTTATGTTTTAATAGATAAGATTGGTTTTAAAATAGGTTAAAGATGTAAAATCTTTCAAAACAGATTAGCTGATACACGTAAAAGTGCTACACATATAAGCGATACAGATCGACATCATGAGAAAGTATAAAATTCATGTTAGCATATGAGAATGTAAGTATTCTTAAGGCTGTATTTCTTTTAAATATACACTGGTTCATACTTAGTTGTGTTCTAGCTAAATCAAGAACCGAAAACATACTATTAAAATAGAACCAAAAAAATAAATCAAACGAAAATGAAACCAACACCGAATCAATGTATCTGAACGGTTCTTATATTTCGAGAATAAAAAACTAATCAAATTGGAACCAAACTGAAAACCAAATAAGTACTGAATATTCAAAATACAGTTTTATACTTACAAATATTAATTATATTTAGTTTTACAATTACCAAATATTTTAAAACTACTACCTATAAACCGGACTACCCAAAAAACCGGAGTATTCTATTACTTTTTATTTAAAATATTTAAAATTATCTTAATTTCCTGATAGAACTGAATCACCTGAATAATTTTTATCCAAAATGTCTAAATTTATCTGAGTTATGCGATATTTTATATTAAAAAAAAATCCAGAATGTAATTTTTACCCCAAATATTCTAAATAATCCAAAAAAAGAATCGAATGATAACCAAATTGAACTCAAAATTTTAACGGGTTTCTAACATTGTTATCTGAACCAAACCAAAAACCAAAATAATCAAACCAAATGCATAAATAACCTAACGGTTACTATATCTGTTTAACCGAAAAAACGAAAACAAAACCGGAATAAATATAAATTTATATTTGATTTTTCACTAAAACAAATCTTTTAAATATCTCATTAATTTATAATTATAATTAAACTCATGCACAATTTTGTATTAAATTTGTGATATTAATTTAATATAATATTTTCAATTAAATCTTTGATCCGTAACCTATAAAATTTGTCAATTTAGAAATTTGTACCACATGATTGAAAATATGTTATCAAAATGAACAATTGGTCTACAAATGCTATTTTGAAAGTGGAATCGGTTTGTGTTATTAAATATAGTAATCGATTTAATTTTATATTTTAATAATAGGAGTATATAACTACTTTATTAATAAAAATGTAATCAAGCTTATTTCACGAAGTAGTAAGTGCCTTACTTAACTAGTTACAGAAAGAGTAAGTGCCTTACTTCACGTATATAATGGCCCGCCATTCAAGTTTTAGTTAAGCAAGGCACTTACTACTTCGTGAAATCACATTCAAAAGGCTAATATACAAAACAAAACCAACTATTACCATGAGTCATGACACAAGGATAGTAGATAGATGGAGCCATGTACGATGTATTTCGACAATGGCAGGTTCTATGTCACAACTTTGCACTTTGGTTCTTTTCACATGCTGAGCAAAAAGGTTCATATTGTCAATCACAAAAAAATGATTTACAGATCAAGATCCAAAAACGGTTTTGTAGTAGTGAAGGGGCCTACCTGATCAGAAGTATGATCCCCATCCTCCAGATCTTCTACAGTACGCATAAAATCCCAAACCAATTCCAGAAGCCCATCAAAGAGAATTTGAGAGATAACAATAAGTCCACCCACGATCTGCTAACTCAGATAAGGCAGACAATCTATCTGCTATATCCATTTTCTTCAGCTTCCTTAAGAGCTCTAGCATAGGATTCATCATCTAAACAAGCAACTTCTTCGGTGCAAACGTTTCTGCCATAATCATCTTCTTGATCATCGTCATGATGGGCAAGCACATCTTCTTATAAAAGCTCACTTCTTCCTGACATCGATCAAGGAGACTTCTTGTGGGGTCGTGACAATGATGAAGGTATTGGACGATGAAGATTTGGTCGTCCACGTTCCTGGTGGGGCATCAACCACGAGGTAATCAATCTCTCCCCAGTCGACGTCAACCACAATTACAGCTCAAGATCCAAAAACTGTCACACCAGCACTGGAGAGTTGGCTGGATCTCTGCACTTGCAGCAGCATTTGGATTTGAATCATTGCCGCAAGCTTTCCCCCAATTTCCAATATTATTTGCAGAGACTATCTCTATTTTAAACAACAAACTTCATGGCACTTGGATAGAGTATGAAGAAGTAGAAATTTCCCTTGCTTCAGCCACTTATCATACTCTAACAAATCTTTAGACCTGTAATTATTTTTCCCAGCTTGATGTAAGGTTCCTAGCCACTTCTTCAGCATAATGTACCTACTAAAGTCGAACTTACGAAACTAACCAATCAACTGCCCAACCCAAGAATCCATTGGGCCACAGGTAATAACTCTGGGAGTCGTGAAGGATGAAACACTTGAAAGACAAAGAAACTCCCCATCGCATCTGTAGAACGAGCTGTACTGAACTTAAAACAAGTGACTATGTTGTTCATATGATCATGTCGTCCATGCCAGGTATGCAATAATATCCAACAAGCTGTTTCTATGTGAATGTGCTCGTTCACGGTTTCAGCTTGCTTTGGATGTGTTTTGGAAAGGAAAGGCATAGCCTTGGCAAGCTCAAGGATACTCAGCATGATCGATAGCGGTAGATACTCATCTCTGTTTTCAATTTCAACACCACTACGCGTATCAGCTTTGAGAAGATACGGATTCTTTGTACGAGGTCTCGACTTGGTTTCGTCCTTCGGCGGTTTACTGATCAGTTGCTTCACCATAAGAACATCTTCAAGTAACACATCTCAAAATCGGCTTCAACGTCTTGCTTGAACCATGTGAACTCTTGCCACGAAACTTCGGTAGTATCACGATGTGCGCTATTCCAAGCTCCTTGAACCGTAGTAAACTGTGATTCTCTGGACAATAAAACACTGTCACTCTCACTCCCATTTGACTCTCAACGAGCAGAGATTCCAACAATAACCACCCTCCATCATAGAACTCCTTAAACCTTTGACAGCATTTCTGGTTTCATGTAAGATACAACAGCCTGGAAACATGTCATGGCGTCTCTATATCCTCTGGTTTAGTACCAAAAAGTTGTTTATCAAGTGCATCGTTTCCCAAATCCGTCTGCAGATATCTCCACCAAGCTTGTTCACACTGATCCCAAAGGCTTTGTTCTCAGAGAAGGCTCCAACCATCTTGGATATTTCTTCACTAATGTAACTTCCAACCCCACAAGTTCTTGTTGCCCGCTTGTATAACCGCAGAAGTGCATATATCATATAACTCATGGAAACTGTGCATCAACTCAGAAGCTTATCCTCTGTTCCATATAACTTTTCCAACCTGGATAGACTGCTAAAGCACCTGGCTTCCACACACGGTTGGCTTGTGGTAATGTACAGGATCGTTTCTCTTCCGCTTGTGGCTCTTCGATAAATTTCAGGGAGGAAGTGTATTCTGATGTTGCTCTCTCCACTGCTACTAACAGCTCTATTATCCAGAAGCAGTCGTGGAGTTATGAATAATATATCCGATGTCTTGTGCCGCCAGAGAAAGTGCTCCTACCAAAATCTTTGTGCTAAACAGTGCTCATTCTCTCGGCAATGGCAACCAAACCTGAAGAAGAACAATACGAAGCCAGCTCACGGATTTTTTAAAAGGAATGTTCTAAAACATACACCAGATACATAATTCAAGTCGAGAGAGAGAGAGAGAGAGAGTAAATCGAAACCTGGATAAGGCCACTGCTTCCTGATTAGGGCATGAATCCGACTTTCCAGCAGATTCCGATTAAGACCTGGGCAATCGAATTAATTAGGTTAAGCCCACATACGAAACAGCACATGAGTTGAAGAAAATCTATACAAGTATGAATTTTGCTTACGTTCGTCGGCGTTCTCTCGCATCTCTCCGTTCCGACGAAGGGGGTGACGTTTATCGCTTCTTGCAGAGAGAAGGTGATAAAAGACTTCTTTTTCTTTTTTTTTTTGACTAAAGAGAGAAGGTGATTTTTTATCGCCGACTTTTATAATAATTAATTTATTGTTATAAAAAAACTAGAATTTTATTGTATCGAAGAAATTTAAATAAGGGCAAAATTTTATACCCGTAGGAGAAGATAACACTGATAACAAGAGAGGATGTGTTATTAGAAGAAGAAGGAATGGTGTGTTTACAATCGATCGAAACGATCGTTTATATAGAAGAGAAATTCACTGTGCAAATAGTGCAGCGGGCCCCACATCTTTTATATTTTTCAACATTTGCGGCTAATCTTTCATAACACTCCCCCTTGGGGACCGGTGTCACTATCCACTCTCGCTTAACGTCTATGTTGCCTCGTTAAAAACCTTTCTAGGAAAACCCAATGGGAAAAACCATAGTAAGGTAAAAAGAGTACAACTACGTAAGCTCCCCCTCGAATGAGCAGTCATAAATCCTTCTGATGATGCATTCCAATGTTACGAACATGTTTTCTGAATATCGAAGTCGGAAGTGATTTTGTGAAGAGGTCAGCTGCATTGTCGCATGATTGGACATATCTTACTTCAATCTCTTTCTTCTTCACGAGCTCTTGAGTGTATGAGAAGAACTTCGGATGAATATGCTTCGTTCTATCGCTTTTGATATATCCGTCCTTTGTTTGAGCAACACATGCTGCATTATCTTCATATAAAATAGTTGGCTCCGTATTTTCGCCAATCCCGCTGCTTGAACAGATGTGTCGGCTCATTGATCTCAGCCATACACATTCTCTACTTGCTTCATGGAGTGCAATGATCTCAGCATGATTTGAAGAAGTAGCCACGAGCGTTTGTTTCTGGGAACGCCAAGATATAGCAGTGCCTCCGATCGTAAAAACGTATCCTGTTTGCGATCGGGCTTTGTGTGGATCTGAAAGATATCCTGCATCTGCAAAACCAACCATTTGACCTTTTGAACTTTTAGGATAAAATAAGCCTAAATCAATGGTCCCTTGGAGGTAACGAAAAACATGTTTGATCCCATTCCAATGTCTTCGGGTTGGAGATGAGCTGAATCTTGCCAAAAGATTCACAGCAAATGATATATCAGGCCGTGTACAATTTGCAAGGTACATCAGCGCTCCAATTGCACTTAGATATGGTACTTCCGGACCAAGTATCTCTTCTTTCTCCTCAGGTGGTCGAAATGGATCACTTTCAATATTAAGTGACCTAACGACCATCGGGGTGCTAAGAGGAGTTGATTTATCCATGTTAAATCGTTTCAACACTCTTTTAGTGTATGTGGATTGATGCACAAATATACCATTTTGTGAATGTTCTATTTGTAGGCCAAGACAGTACTGTGTCTGTCCTAGATCTTTCATCTCAAATTCTCCTTTGAGATAGTCTGATGCCTTTTGTATTTCCTTTTGAGTTCCGATAATGTTAAGATCATCAACATATACCGCGATTATTACAAATCCGGATATTGTTTTCTTGATGAAAACACATGGACATATAGGATCATTCACATATCCTTCTTTTGTTAAATGTTCACTGAGACGATTGTACCACATACGTCCAGATTGTTTTAACCCATATAATGATCTTTGCAATTTTATTGCACATAACTCTTTAGGTTTGGAACTTAATGCTTCTGGCATTTTAAATCCATCAGGGATTTTCATGTAGATATCAGTATCTAATGATCCGTATAGATAAGCTGTAACAACATCCATGAGACGCATCTCTAGATTTTTATCAGCTGCTAGACTCATCAGGAATCTAAATGTAATGGCATCCATAACTGGAGAATACGTTTCTTCATAATCGATTCCAGGTCTTTGAGAAAAACCTTGAGCCACTAGACGAGCTTTGTATCTCGTAATCTCATTTTTCTCATTTCGCTTTCGAACGAAAACCCATTTGTACCCAACTGGTCTCACATCTGCAGGTGTGAGCACAATAGATCCAAATACTTTTCGTTTATTAAGCGAATCAAGTTCAGCTTGTATTGCATTTTTCCATTGTTCCCAATCATGTCTCTTTTGACATTCATAGACAGATTTTGGTTCTGGATCATCGATTTCTTCATTTATTTCACTTGACACAATATATGAGAAAGCATCATCAAGGTCATTTTGTTCATTTCTATTCCATATCCTTTTATTATGGATGTAATTAATAGAAATCTCATGATTATCTTTCGATTCATGATGCTCTGATTCATGATGCTCTGATTCATCAGAATCCTTATCATTTATTTCCTCCAAAATATTTTCTGCTATTTTGGGTGCATCATATATTTCAGCTTTCTTCTGTTTCCTAGGATTCTTATCCTTAGAACCAACAGGTCTACCACGCTTCAGGCGTGTTTTTGGCTCTCGTGTGTCATCCTCCTTTTCTTGTTCATTTGGCATTTTGATACGAGCAGGAGCATTTGCAGCTGGTATATGAGATTTAGTTACCGTCTTGGTATCTACAAATGCATCAGGTAGCTGGTTAGCTATACTCTGTAAATGCATAATTCGTCGAACTTCTAGTTCTGACTCTTTAGTGGGAGGATCAAGATATAACAATGATGGTACACTCCATTTTATATCACTTCCAACATTTTTGTTTTCTCCCCCTAGAACTGGGAATACATTTTCGTCAAAATGACAATCAGCAAAACGTGCTGTAAAGACGTCACCAGTCTGTGGTTCTAGGTATCTTATAATCGATGGAGAGTCACAACCAACATATATTCCCAACCTTCTTTGTGGTCCCATCTTTGTTCGTTGTGGTGGTGCTACAGGCACATATACTGCACAACCAAAGATTCTTAAATGGGAAATATTTGGTTCTCGACCAAACGCTAATTGTAGTGGGGAATACTTGTGGTATGCACTCGGTCTGATTCGAATGAGTGCTTCTGCATGCAAAATAGCATGTCCCCATACAGAGGTTGGAAGTTTTGATTTCATGATCAATGGTCTTGCAATCAGTTGCAGACGCTTAATTAACGATTCAGCCAAACCATTTTGCGTATGAACATGAGCCACAGAATGTTCAACTTCAATTCCCGTTACCATACAATAATCATTGAATGCTTGGGATGTGAATTCACCAGCGTTGTCTAATCTAACCCTTTTAATATTATAATCAGGGAACTGTGTCCGCAGTTTGATTATCTGAGTTAGAAATCTCGCAAATGCCATGTTTCGAGATGATAATAGACAAACGTGTGACCATCTACTGGATGCGTCAATTAATACCATAAAATAGTGGAATGGTCCACATGGTGGATGTATCGGTCCACATATATCACCTTGAATTCTTTCAAGGAACTTTGGTGATTCTTTATCGATTTTGGTTGGCGATGGTCTTACGATCAATTTTCCTAGAGAACATGCAACACATGTCATTTTATTCCCTTGAGAAATCTCCTGGATTTTCAGTGAATGACCATGTGAACTTTCTATGATTTTACGCATCATTGTAGTGCCTGGATGGCCAAGGCGATATGCCATAATGTGAACTCTTCTGGGTTCTGTTTTACTAAAAGATTTGATTCGATCTCATCGATATAAGTATGATGTAACCCCGAAGGAAGTTCTGGAAACTTTTCCAATATGTGTTTTCTGCCACATTTCTCAGAAGTTACATACATGTATTTCTTTCCATCCTCAGTTGCAGACTGAGTATCATATCCGTGAAGATATATATCTTTAAAACTCAATAAATTCCTTTTAGAACTTGGAGAATATAGAGCATTATTTATGGAAAATTTTGTTCCATTCGGTAAAGTAAAATTTGCTTTACCAGTTCCTTCAATCACGTCTGCAGGACCTGATATTGTATTGACGACAATTCTTGTCGGTTTTATATCAGAGAAATATCTCTTTTGTTTTCAGAATAGTGTGCGTTGTTCCACTATCTGGTATGCATATTTCACGAATCCGTTTCTTGGATTTTGCTTCATTACCATTCTGATCCATTTCTGAAATTGTCATAAATATTAATAAAAGAAAAACATAAAATTCATTCATATAAGGAAACACATAATTATACAATAAGATGACGTTAAAAACATCATTATTTTTTTTTTTTTTAAAACATGAAATATAATAATTATACATGGTAATACTGAAAACTATTCAATACTCTTATCATAGGCATTTCGATTCTCTTCAGGAGTAATCTAGTCCAGCTCATTAGCGAAGTCGGAGGATTCAAGGTATGAGGTCCCTTCAACATTTTCCGTGAGGTTCACCTCTTTAGCCTTTCCTTTTATGGACTCTTGATATAACTTGCACAAATGTGGGGGAGTACGACAGGTACGGGACCAATGTCCTTTACATCCACATCTGTAACATACAGTCTCACTTTTCTTTGTGGTATCCTCTTCGGTTTCTTTTCCTTTAGGAGGTTGTTCAGATCTAACCCATTTGTTAGATCTAATACTTTTAGGATAGTAAGGCTTTCCACGTTTGTTGTTGAAACGCCGACCACGACCTCGGTTGGTCTGGTTTCTCCTTCCCGAATATTCTACCGCCGTAGCATTCACTTCGGGAAATGCCTTGGCTCCCGTAGGTCGGGAATTATGGTTTTTGATTAGTAACTCATCGTTCTTTTCAGCCAACATGAGTGTTACCATCAATTCAGAAAATTTGGTGTACCCACATTTTCTGTAAATTCGGGATAAGACGTTGTGTTCTTTGTGGAAAGTATTGTATGTCTTGTCAAGCATTTCTGCTTCGGTGACAGGGTTACCACAATATTTTAATTGTGCAACTATCCTTAAGATAGTGGAATTGTAATCTCTAACCCTTTGGAAATCCTGAAACCTGAGGGTTTTCCACTCTTCAAGAGCGTGAGGGAGATTGATTTCCTTTTGATTATCGAATCTGTCTTTCAAGGCTTGCCATAGTACGGCTGGATCCTCAACGTCTCCATAGTCGTGAGTTAGATTCTCATCTAAGTGCTTCTTCAGGAAGATTATCGCTTCGGCTATATGCTCGGGTGGCGATTTGTTACCGACTTTTATCGCTTCGGTTATCTTTTTTATTACAAGATAGGGTTTCACATTTGTGACCCATCTGACATAGTTTTCGCCGGTTACTTTCAGAGCTGGGAACTGGAGTTTCTCGATGTTTGCCATTTGTATTTCTAAAACACAAAATAATAATTTTATTAGAACTTCATAATTTAAAAACCGTTTACATTAATCATACATGCAATTACAAAGAGAAGCGATGTAAAGAAAAGTAAACCGATATTCATCCTAAATTCTCTTGGAGTAAATTCTCCAACGGATAAACCATAAATAGAAACACAAATAAAAATGGCACATAAAAACAAAAGTGCGCGAATCATCTTTCTTGAAAAAAAAAATCGGAGGAGAGCGATTTGAAATTTTTGAGAGAAGATGAAATGTTTTGGATGATGAAATGGAGTGAAAATGAGTTGTATTTATAGATGAAAATTACTGTTCATGACCGTTGGAGAAAGGGGAAATTTTTGAAAAAAATTCTTTGTGACCGTTGGGTTAAATCGAGTGCACTAAAAATCAGTCTGAAAATATCGTATTAAACAGTCAATCAAATCTATAAAATTTCATAAAAGTAAAAATTATAGCAATGAAATATTTATGTTATGACAACAAATCATGCGACGGCTCAGCCGATCAATGCAGAGTAATAAATAAATTATACGGCGGCTCGGCCGACCAATTAATAACAAACACAATATAAGGCGGCTCGGCCGACCAATAAATAATAAACAGGATATAAGGCGGCTCGGCCGACCATTAAATTAATTAAATTACTAATAAATAATATAGGCGGTATTCCGGCCATTATAACATGATATAAATAATAGTAGAGGCGGTATACCGACCATTATAACAGGGTATAAATGATACAAATAAATTTTACCGAATCGCAGAGTGATCGTGCTGATAACGTGTTATAAAAAAACTAGAATTTTATTGTATCGAAGAAATTTAAATAAGGGCAAAATTTTATACCCGTAGGAGAAGATAACACTGATAACAAGAGAGGATGTGTTATTAGAAGAAGAAGGAATGGTGTGTTTACAATCGATCGAAACGATCGTTTATATAGAAGAGAAATTCACTGTGCAAATAGTGCAGCGGGCCCCACATCTTTTATATTTTTCAACATTTGCGGCTAATCTTTCATAACATTTATCTATTTATTTTTTTCGGTTTTTACACAAATAAACTACAAAATTAGTACTATTAATTTATTATAAAACGCGAGCCAGGCCCCACATTATTTTTTTTGGCGGCTCTCTGTAAACGACTCAAGAGATTACATTCATCGCAACTTCCGGCTCTCTCTCTTTTCACCGGTGCTCGAGCTTCTTCAATGGCCGTCTTGCACCCACCGCCGCTTCCGTGGAACGACGCACCATTAGCTCCTCCGGGCCGCTACAATCTTCAAGGCTTGATGGAGAACCACGGTAATTTCCTTTTCTTTTCTTTTGTCACATCTATGTTAAGTTCTTCAAAGCACTTATGTGATTCCTAGTTTAAGAAACGTATACACACGTAATACTTCATGTATGAACTGTGATATATACTTGAACATCTTTTGTTTTAATCGATTCTTGACAATCATTTTTAACATATATAGATTGTTAGTACTTGCTGATTCTTGAGATATGTTTTGTTTATTTACATGCATGTAAAAAGTTGATATATACACACGCAATACTTCATGTATGAACCGATATATACTTGAACATCTTTTGTTTTAATCGATTCTTGACAATCATTTTTAACATATATAGATTGTTAATACTTGCTGATTCTTGAGATATGTTTTGCTAATTTACATGTAAAAAGTTGATATATACTTTGATCATTTTTTTAATAGATTCTTGAGATTTGTGTTGTTGATCTTTAATATTATAAAAGTGAATAGTACATGTAGAAGTTCATGCATGATGTGAGTGAACACACGCTCTTTGCTAAATAAATTCTTGTTGTTTTTTTTTTTACAAATAAAAAATGAAACGTGTTTATCATTTTGAAATTCTTACACCTCTAGCGTAACCATTTCAACACCATCTACTCTACTAACAATTTAGGTAAAAAGAGTCCTTATTTTTATCCGAAATCTCAGCCTAACGTGTGGTGTGGATATCACAATTTTTTCTAATGATCTAATTGTATACGTACGTGTTTGATCAATTGTGTTTTAATAATTACAAGAGAAAGGATGAAAATAGAGCAGTTCGAGTAATGTAAGAGTTTTGTTTGCTTATACAAGTCGTTTTTTTTGGTGGAGGGTAAATGAAGTTATTTTCAAAATCTAATATAAGATTGCCTTTATCTTTAAATTTCTTTTTTCTGCATGTAAAAATGATTTCACTCTTATCTTATGCTTTAAATTTCCAATCATTTTTCTACATTTTTTCTTTATTTATATTATATATGAACAGTGTTTACATAATGAACAAATAATACTTGGTCGATGTTAATCCACATTTTTCTGCACTATTGTCGATGTCTTCCTTCAAGGGACCCACAGTTCATTTTATGCATCGAGCATCGTTAACATCGAAAATACTTAATATATACATTTCTGTAATTTCTGTGTGTTCGTTTATGTTTTGTTTTTCATTTTCCTGACCATACTTTTTTTCATTTTCCTGACCATACTTTTTTTCATTTTTTACAGCATTTGTGGGTGAAGCGGTAATTGAGTCTGCTGTTGGGTGGTTGAACGCTGCTCAGATCGAGTCACTCTTGCTTGCGGCTGAGGCCAATTTGATCCCCATTTCTACAGATCCTGCACCAGAAGGGACAACAGGTTTATTTGTGTACAACACTAGAGCGTACAACGACCACAGGTATGTTAATTTGTCTCCCTAGTTTCAGTTTTATATATTATTTATGTTCTGCTTTTTGTAACATGCAGAATGTATCATCATGTTGGTCCAGCATCTCTGATTGCAAGACAAACTCTTGTCAACGGTGACTCTTTCGTTAAAATGGGCGAGGCCATTGGTTTTAACAACAACCGCTATCGCAAACGTGTACACCGCAACTTCGATAGGTATAAAAATCTATTTTTCTAAGTTTTTTTTCTTTATTGTGTTAAAAAGTTAATTATAATTTCATTTGATATAGGTTCGATCACTTGGCGATTATCCACTACAGGTTCATCGGTCTCCACGAGCTTTGAAAGGTTACATAACTACTTCGTTACCTTCCGTTTTTCTCTTTTTTGAATTTGGCATGTGGTATTTATTGTAAGCAGCTTGGTGATTAGTACTTTTGGTGATCTGATTTCTTTGCTTTACAATGTTCATGTGGATAGAGAATAATCTGTAGGGGTTATGTTCACTGGCTCTTTATTTTGATGCAAATATGCTAGAGAAAGGGTTAGTGTGAAATGGGCATAGGTACTGCGTAAGAGTATCATAAACTTCATATTTACCCAGTCAGATACGAGTCCAAGAGTAGCAGAAATAGTGGACTAGTCAAGGAGAGATTAGGTGGATGATCGTTGGTCATAGGGTTTATACAACCACGTACTTAACAATAGAGTTGTCACTTACGGATTTGGCTAGTCCATTAGTGTCATTGTTAATACTTATCGTATGCTTAATTCAGGTTTGGGCTTTCTTTATCGTCGGGTTTTTGAAACCACTTCTGCATTAAAGAAAATAAAACCACTCGTCCTAAAGCTTTGATACTTTTATTTGTGGTGCAGTATATCGCCAGAGTCATTGCTTGGAAGCTGGATTGGAAGAAGGATGTGCTCATATTCATAGGAAAACGTGTCATTAAGGAATTACCAGATTTCTTACATTTTTAAAAAAACTGTGTTCTTATCTTAGGTTTTTTGTACATTTACATGATTTACATTTACATTGTTTTTATCAGGTCTGAATGATTGAGTAGGAAGGTTCTAAACTCATATATGTAACCCTGAATATTTAGATTGGTTTCAGTTGAGTAGTCAATATATAACATTCCATAAAAAATCAAAAACATCTTATATATTAAATAATATATAAAAAAATTAAGTTGTAAGTCTATAATTTTAACATTTTCTAACGTCCATGGTTAGAAGTAACTTGCTGAAGAAGCTACAATGGCAGCTTATATTGATCAGTATCGGTTTTGGTTTTGGTGTTGGTTTCAGTATGGTTCTGGTGTCTGACGGAAATAGCCCCTCCAAATCCAAGAGGAGCGTTCAACAATGGGTTTCAAGTAGCGATCATATTCGGTTTTGTTGTTGCAACGATCATTAATTACTTCATTGCACAGATGAAAGGGAACATTGGATGGAGAATCTCTCTAGGGTTAGATTGTGTCTCTGCAGTGATTATCATGATGATCGGAGCTCTGAATCTTCCTGACACTCTAAACTCCCTCATCAAACGTGGCTTCCCTGAAGAGTCAAAGCAAATGATTCGATCTATCCAAGGAACCGATGAAGTAGAAGAAGAGTTTCAAGATCTCATTGATGCAAGTGAGAAGTCTAAGCAAGTGAAACATCCATGGAAGGACATCTCAGTTCCACGTTACAGACCACAATTGATCATGACTTGCTTTGTTCCTTTCTTCCAGCAGCTTACCGGAATCAATGTCATTACACTTTAAGAGCCCGTTCTGTTTTAAACCTAGGGTTCGGTAGTAAAGCCTCGCTCATATCGGCTATGGTAACTGGAATCATCGAGATCTTGTGTACATTTGTCTCTGTTTTTACAGTTGATAGGTTCGGAAAAAGAGTTTTTTTTTTCCTCCAGGGAGGTATTCAGATGCTTATCTCTCAGGTAATACAAAATCTAACCATAACCCTACTTTACGTTTCTTGGCAAACACTCAATCTCTCAAAAATCATCATTTGTGTTGTAGATCGCTATTGGAATCATGATTGGAGTCAAATTCGTAACGGCTGGAACAGGGAACATACAAAAACCAGCTAACAAATTTGATTATTTACCTTATCATCTTTGACCAAGATGATGTATAGATCTCCAAAATATTATTTGACTACAGAGGAATGATGAGCAACGTGCACTCGTCTTTAAAACGGCACCAACAAACTACTCTCTCTCTCCATTTCATTTTAGTTGTTGTTGTTTTATGTTTGTGTAAACAAATTAAGAAAACATTTAATTTTATATATTTTTAAAAAAATCATCATTATCTATAATACCGAACCATATTTCAACTAATAAAAAATAAAGTAGCATATAAATTCATAAATTTTGTATTGAAATTAGGGGTAGCCAAATTAATCGAACCCAAAACCCCAAATCGAGTCCAATCCGATAAAAACGAAACTGAACCGATCTGAATCTGACATAAATACCAAATAGATCTTGTTTCATGGTATTTTGGGTTACAAGTATTATCCGAACCGAACCTAAATAGATACCCGATAGAACCCGAAACATTCACAGTCATAAAAAGAACTTGTACCAAACATGATCTCAATTCCTAATTTGTATCCAAAATACACTAAGATATTATTGACATCTAAAATGAATATATATTACATGAAGGTTGATGGTTGAAGGTGGCAGTTGAAGCTTGAAGTTTTTAGATTTTGGTTTTGTTTTCAGTGAATAATGTTTTGCATGAACTTTTTTTCAAATCGATTTTACTTATGTTTTGTTTACAAAATTGGTACAAATCAGGTATTTTAAAACCGAAGAACCGATTTTACTTATATTTTGGTTATAAAGTAGATACATATCAGAAAATATTAAACCGAAGAACCGATTGGGACTCGGAACCAAAAATTCATCGGGTTGTACCGGTTCTTTGAAGATTTATTATCTTCAACCTGAACCCGATAGAACCCGAACCGGTCCCAAACCAAACTTTCATATAACCTGAATGATTTTGATAAACATGAAAAACCGAGACCTGATTGGACAAAACCGAAATCGATTGGAACCCCGAATGCCCAGACTTAACTGAAATTATAAAATGACACTTTTTAAAAATGAAAATTTTAATCTACAACGACAACTGAGTTGAAACTGAGTGAGTATGTCTCGATCTCTTAAACCACTCATTTTGAGACAGTACATACTTGTGGTTGAACCTTTTGAGATTTTAGGCTTTTTGATATCACTTTTTTTTTTTGGTCTACAAAAGGATATTTTTTTTTCACAATGGATAGCACACATTATACAAAAGTTTGCATCATATATAATCTGTAAGAAATTGCATTGTTTGAGATAATCTCAGATTTGAATGTATAAATCTTAAAACCTTAACCAGTATGATAAGTTGCTTCCACAACCAATGATTTTAATTGTGGTTTAGTGACAAGTCACTGACAACCAAACATCGTGTGGCTTTTAATAAAGATACAACTTGTTTTGTGTTATAAACCATATGATGGATGTCCATAACCGGCCCATCCATAAGCCGGCCCAATACCTAGAGAGAGAGAGAGAGGCGGCCGCAGCAAGAGGAGAGAGATAGAGACTGCTAGGAGAGACAGCAAACCCTAGTTTCCTTTTACTTGTATTTGTATATTTTCCATATTTGTATCTTTCCATTTATCTATTTGTAATTCTCATATATAAGGGCACCTTATGTTATGAATAATAATAAGAACTTACAGATTCCAATCTCTTAAGTTTACAACACGTTAACAACACGAAACTCTAAATCCTTAAGTTAATACCCAAATCAACAAACTCTAAAACCCTAGCCGGCTTGAACCCTAATCTTCCCGGCGAGAAACCTAAACCCCGATCGCGATACAAACCATCCCGATCCCTAACCTGTTCGTGACCAGATCAACCCGATCTCAGCTCATCCAGCTCGCGTTTCCAACTTGCTCCAGCTCGTTCGCGACAGACGATCAAGGCGTTCCCGATCAGACGTTCGCAACCCGATAGACGCGATCCCGTTCCTGTTTGCTCCAGCTCGTTCGCGACATCAGCCTCAATCCGTTCGCGACCCGATAGGAAGCAGCTCGATCCGATAGGAGTCAGCTCGCGTCCCGTTCGTGTTCAGCTCGCGGTTCATCCTTCTTGGTGGTCCGGTTTCAACAAACATCTAGGTTAAAATGTAATTCGAAATCTAAGAACATATGAATCGAATTTGGATTGTTTGATAAGGAATGAAACCATAAAGCCTAATCTTTATGATAAAAGCCATAGGATAATAGATCAAACCCTAATGAGTAAATCGAAGCTCTAAAATTTGATACCCTAAACCCTAAATCATGTTCCTACATGATTAAAACTCCAAATCGGATTTTACAAGTTAAAATCCGATAAACCCTAACCCTATATCTATAAACCCTAAATAATATAAGTATTATAATTAATTATACTATAATTATCAAATCACATATTAAAACCCTAATCGGATATTTTTGAAATCAAAATTGTTTTCGGTTTTGATCATTGAGGTTTTAAATCTGATTGAATCTGATGCTATGTTGCTAGAATTTTTTGACAGTTAAGTTGCTAGATTTATTATTCTCATCCTGCTAGTTTAATAATTCTGATCTGTTTAAGTCTTTATTAAATCCGACCTACTTTTTTTTATTAATGCTTTGATCACAGTTAGGATTGATAGATTTATTTTCTCATCCTGCTTGGTTAATTGTTCATCTGATTTAAAATTGATTAAACCGACCAGCCAGTTAAAGCATTGATTGAATCCGATAGGTTGCTAGCTTGCTTTGCTTATATAATCCGATAGGTTGATAGATTCATGATAAAATCTAATGTCTTGAGGTTTAAGATTGTATGTTAGGTTCGATTTTATTGATTGATCTGATTAGAAATCATGAAACCCTAATTCAAGTCCTAACCTTAATCCGCAAATCTAAAACTTGAAACCCTAAATTCATTATGCTTATGAGTTCTATTAAATTGATTGATCTGATTATATGTTTTTGAGGTTTAATAAATTCAGATACTAGGTAGATTATTTACACACGGTTTATGCTAAATACCAATCAGCCTTGAAACTGATTCATTGAAATTATGCTTGAAATCTATATTCTAGTATTGCTAAAATCAGCCTTGAAACAGATTGAGTGATTAATTGAATCCGTTTTTGCTAGTCTTGATAAACCATAATATTATGAGCACATAGAAATCGTATTGCTGAGACTTGCTAGAAATTGACTGATTGATTAAATGCTTTTAAGATTGATAGTTTCATTGTCCTCACAAGATTGAAATCCAAATTGATTGTTTTTAAGAATAAGGCCGCATGAAAAATTATACCTAAATATTGAGTGATATATGATTTGAGATGTCGAAAATCAACCTGGATTTTGCTGCCCTAAATCTCCCTGGAGATAATTATTTACAGTGGGTATTGGATACAAAGATTATCCTAAAGTCATAAAGACTTGGTGAATGTATTATAGAAGGCAATAATGCAAATGAGAAAGATTGATACAAGACAATATTAATTATTCGCCATCATCTTATTGAGAGTCTCAAAGATCAGTATTTGACAATTGAGAATCCTCTAGACCTTTGGACAGAATTCAAATCGAGATATAATCACCAAAGAAAGGTGTTATTACCAAAAGCTATGGAGGAATCTCAGAATCCCGGACTACAAGTCTATGGATGAGTCTATTGCTAGCTAAGCCTCCAATACTGATGAGAAACAATGAATTGAGACCTCCTGGATCAACCCCATTACCTGAAGCCAATAAGGTCGCAAAGGAAAAGAAAGAATCCAAAGAATCTAACCACGTCCAGGATGATAGACCACACGGCCATGGCCGTGGAGGATAGAAAGGATGTGGCCATGGCCACTATTATACATTTGGCAGTGAGAACCACTATGGCAAAGGCCGTGGGTATCCTTTAAACCACAAAGCTCAACCAAATCAGTGTGCCATAGATGTGGAATGGGGAACAATTGGGCTAAGATATGTAGGACTCCCAAACATCTTTGTGACCTCTATCAAGAGAGTCTGAAAGGAAAGAATCCTGAAGCTCATTTGGTATATAAGGATGGTAACGATGATTTTGACCATGAAAGAGATGATTCTACGGAATATGAAACTTCTGATTGCCTAAAAGAATAATGTTGATTTCGACTTCTATGTTTGTTTTGCTTTTATACTTGCTTTGTTTTATCACTTTGAATTTATTTTATTGCTTTATTTGCTTCGAACTTAATAGAAGGAATGAATGATTTTTTAAATATATAAGTTTATAAGAAATATAGTTGCGGGTATAGTCATTCTCATGATAAGCTACGACCAGACTAAAGAAATTTAATAATTTATATTCACTCATAGAAGCTCATTGAGTTTAAAAGATATAAGAGTGGTTTCCATATTGAAACAATGGGCAAAGGAAATAAAATGTTCTAGATATATAAAATTCGCCCAAAACCATAGAAAAATAGTCGAAACTATACCTGTATTTTCTACTGGTCTTTACTATGCCAAGATCAGGATGATAGAGGCTAAATGCCTGCGAAAAATATTCACTTTATGGCATAACCGGATTGGCCATCCTGGTTCAAACATGATGTGAAATTGATATACAAATGGGCACACATTGAAAGAAAGAAAGAGTTATCCCAAAGAATCTCACGTGTGTAGCATGTACACAAGGGAAACTCATTGATAGGACATCACCAGTCAAAAAGACTAAGTAAATAATAAACTGGTGAATACATGTCTCAAGCGTTTAAATGATTATGGTATATCCATGGGGGTAAGTGTGGACAATTCCGTGATACATGTCCATACCAAGTACGGCTTGGCCGAAATCTTTTATTAAACGCATACAGTTGATTGCTAGACCAATACTTATGATGTCAAAACTCCCAGTCACAGCTTGGGCCACACGAAATTTACATGCATCTAAGTTAATACACATCAGGTCATTTAGTGAGCATAGATATTCCCCATCGATTAGATAACGGGTCAAGAGCCAGACATATCCCATCGTAAGACATTTGGATGTGCCGTCTATATACAAATTACTCCACCACAGAGAACTAAGATGGGACCTCAAAGGAGGATGGGAATATATGTTGGATATGATTCTCCCACAATTATTAAGTACCTTGAGCCAAATATTGGTGATCAGTTTAAGGTCATGTACACGGATTAGGGGGAGAAAGTAATAAGCTGGTAAAAGAGTAAAAGAAATTACATGGAATCATACATCCTTATATTGGCAAGATCTTCGGACTCAAGAATGAGATTTAGAAGTCCAAAAGATTATACAAAAGCTAGCTTAAACAATTGCCAGATTCCGTTACTGACCCGAATAGAATGACTAAGTCATATATACAGCTGTAAATGCACCAAATTCGAATTGATGTTCAAGAATGACACAATCAAGTTGCTACTGAGTCTAAGGTACGTTTGAAACGTGGTAGACCAATAAGTTTCAAAGATAAGATCCCTCAGATATTAAAGAAATGTGCTAATGAATCCGTGGACGAAGGAATCCTAGACATGGTCGATCCTAAGATGGACAAACTTAAAAGCCACGGCCGTGGATGAGGAAACCATAAACATGGTTGTACTTAAGGTGCCTAACAATGAGGCTTGGGATGCCAAGCTTCAGGGTACTGAAGGTCATAATGAAACCTCAATAAGTTATGTCATGTCCGGGACACAAATGGAATAAGAGAAAGAATGTCGACATTGATGATATATTTGCATGCAGTGTAGCACTTGAGATTATGAAATGAATGAGGATCATGAACCCACGTCCATACATGAATGCACTCAACAAATCAGATTAGATCAAATGGAAAGTGGACGTGGAGTTAAGTTCATTAAGAAAAGAGAGGTTTTGGTCCCATAGTTCAGACACCTCTAGATGTGAAACCAGTTGGACAAAAAAGAGTCTTTGTGAAAGAAATGATACATGGCGAGATAGCAAGAAATAAGGCACGGCCATATGCACAAGGATTCCACAAAGACCAGGAATCAATTATGAGGAGACATACTCCTCTGTGGTGGATGCAACAAACATTTAGATTCCTAACAAGTCTGGTCATAAAAGAAGAAAAATAGACTTGCGGTTAAAGGGTGTAGAAACCGCCTACTTGTATGGTCCACTGGATAATGAGATATATATATAAAAGTCCCAGAATGTATTGAGTTGTCAAATGCAGCAAGTTCTCGAGAACTAAAGTATATAAGTATATGTTAATGATCTAAAATATCCTAGGAACCTCTAGAGAGACTTTCAAACGATTATCTAAAGAAATAGATTGAAATGAAAATTTTGGACAAACAAAGTTTTGTTTAGGATTACAAATTGAACATTTTAAAAGATGGAATCCTTGTGCATCAAAGGACTTATAGAAAGGTATTCAAACGGTTTTAACATGGACCAAAGCTCACCCATTGGGTTGTCCCATAAGGTCCCTTGGTCCGGACACAAACCCATTGTATGTCCCAAAAAGGACATAGTCGTGAGTACCCCT
This sequence comes from Brassica napus, assembly GCF_020379485.1. NCBI lineage: Eukaryota > Viridiplantae > Streptophyta > Magnoliopsida > Brassicales > Brassicaceae > Brassica > Brassica napus. The sequence goes on from NC_063446.1 coordinate 30,313,964, forward strand.
GACTTGGACACGGATCCTTTGGTCCCAAGAAGGACAAGAAATATGTATTTGGTCCGGTAAAGTCCCTTACCCAAGTGCCATTGGCGCCTTGATGTAATAGGCAAGCCAACTAGGCCGGACATGTGTTCTTGCTGTGAATATCTTATATATGTTTAGCTCATGTTCAACCACGAGGCACTGAAAATAAAGACATACACGTCCCTTACCTTAAGTACTATTGGCGCCTTGCCTTGATGTATTTGTCATGTCATACACATCCGGACATGAGTATTGATGTAAACCTATTGTCTAGGTTTAGGTCATGTCCGAACATAAAGGACTGGGACATGATAAAATACATCATATGTTACCTACAAGGAACTAAGAATTTGAGATTACGTTATACTAACCAAAACCCAAAAAAGGGTTAATATGTTTTGATTGATACATGTTATCTCTCGGATCCACAATGATAGATCCCAGGCAAGTTATGTCTTTGCAACGCGGTATCACTACTTTACCTTGGTATTGAGACCATTAGTCATTGGCGTCCATGAAGCTCAACCATCAGGTTGGGATACGCCAACTTAAGGACATATACAGAGGTACACATCAGGAGGAGTAATACATGTTGTACTCTTTTTCCTTTATCATGGTTTTGTCCCACTGGATTTTCCTGATAAGGTTTTAATGAGGCAACATCCAAAGCGTATTACAAACTCTGAATGGTTATGACATCCAAGGGGGATGTTATAAACCATATGATGGATGTCTATAACCGGTCCATCCATAAGCCGGCCCAATACCTAGAGAGAAAGAGAGAGGCGGCCGCAGCAAGAAGAGAGAGAGACGGCTAGGAGAGACAGCAAACCCTAGTTTCCTTTTAATTGTATTTGTATATTTTCCATATTTGTATCTTTCCATTTATCTATTTGTAATTCTCATATATAAGGACAACTCATTATGAATAATAACAAGAACTTACGGATTCGAAATAGTTTACAACATTTTGTGTTTAAACGTTGAGAGAGAGAATTTTCTAACAGTTTTTAGTTAAGGAATTATTTCATTATAAAAACACTCAAGGCTTTTGACCCAAAAAAAATAATACTTAAGGGTTAAAAATAGATAGGCTGATTTTTGAGGGTTTCTTTCACTAATATATAAGATCAGAAGGTTGACAAAAACAAAGATAAATAAAACCTATAAAAAGACACGAGATCTACGGAAGCAGATAAGATCCAGAGGAATAGGCCAGTGGAAGACCAATAACAGCTGTTCTTCTTTTCCCCGACCACAACGTCACTCGACAGTTGATTCAAATCCTATAAATTCCAACTGCTCTTCTTCATTTTCAATATCAAACGTTTCTTGCCTTATTCGAACAATATCTGCTCTGCTCAACACTGACTCTTCCACGACGTCGGAGAAATGGCTGGAGGGTTTGTCAGTCAAACGCCGGGAGTTCGAAACTATAATTACAAACTGACACCTAAAGTGTTCATAACATGTTTCATCGGTGCTTTTGGTGGTCTCATCTTCGGATACGATCTCGGGATCTCAGGTTTTTTTTTTTAAGTCTTGTTCTTCTTTGATCTGATCTAGGAAATATTGGTTGTGTGATTTAGGTTTTTTTTTGTTATTGCTTGTAGGAGGGGTAACCTCAATGGAGCCGTTCTTGGAAGAGTTTTTCCCTCACGTGTACAAGAAGATGAAGAGCGCACATGAGAATGAGTACTGTCGTTTCGATAGTGAGCTTCTCACTCTCTTCACTTCGTCTCTCTATTTAGCGGCTCTGGTCTCTTCCTTATTCGCCTCCACGATAACCCGAATTTTTGGAAGGAAATGGTCTATGTTTCTTGGTGGTTTCACCTTCTTTGTCGGCTCTGCTTTCAACGGCTTTGCCCAAAACATAGCCATGCTTCTCATCGGTCGTATTCTACTCGGTTTCGGTGTCGGATTTGCCAATCAAGTAAGTTTCTAAAAATGTTGTGTTAATAAATGTAGAGTCTACACTGGTATTTTGAGAATTAATAAACTAATATATAGAATGGTAGATTCAATCCAGTTATCGCCAATTGATTTTAAGTTGAAAATTATAATATTTTATTTCCTCCATTGATAGAAGTAACTTGATAAAGAAGTTACAATGGCAGCTTATACTAATCGGTTTTGGTTTCAGTCTGTTCCGGTTTATCTGTCGGAAATGGCACCTCCGAATCTTAGAGGAGCGTTCAACAACGGGTTTCAAGTAGCAATCATATTTGGTATTGTTGTTGCAACGATCATCAATTACTTCACTGCACAGATGAAAGGGAACATTGGGTGGAGAATCTCCCTAGGGTTAGCTTGTGTCCCTGCAATGATGATCATGATCGGAGCTCTGATCCTTCCCGACACTCCAAACTCCCTCATCGAACGTGGCTTCGCTGAAGAGGCCAAGGAAATGCTTCGATCTCTCCGAGGAACCGATGAAGTGGAAGAAGAGTTTCAAGATCTCATTGATGCAAGCGAGGAGTCTAAGCAAGTGAAACATCCATGGAAGAACATCTTGCTTCCACGTTACAGACCACAGTTGATCATGACTTGCTCCATTCCTTTCTTCCAACAACTTACCGGAATCAATGTCATTACATTTTACGCTCCCGTTCTGTTCCAAACCCTAGGGTTCGGTAGTAAAGCCTCGCTCTTATCAGCTATGGTAACGGGTATCATCGAGCTCTTGTGTACCTTCGTCGCTGTTTTCACAGTTGATAGGTTTGGAAGAAGAGTCTTGTTCCTCCAGGGAGGTATCCAGATGCTTATCTCTCAGGTAAATACAAAATTCTAACCCTAACCCTAGCTCTGCTTTATGTTTCTTGACCAACACTCAATCTCTCGAAAAATCGTTATTTGTGTTGTAGATCGCTATTGGAGCCATGATTGGAGTTAAATTTGGAACAGTTGGAACAGGGAACATAGGGAAAACAGATGCTAATGTTATCGTGGCACTGATCTGCATCTATGTAGCGGGTTTCGCCTGGTCATGGGGACCGCTGGGATGGCTGGTCCCTAGTGAGATATCTCCACTAGAGATCCGATCAGCAGCACAAGCCATAAACGTTGCGGTCAACATGTTCTTCACATTCCTTGTAGCTCAGCTCTTCCTTACAATGCTTTGTCACATGAAATTTGGACTATTCTTCTTCTTTGCGGTGTTTGTCTTAATTATGACAATATTCATCTACTTGATGTTGCCTGAGACGAAGAATGTACCAATCGAAGAGATGAATAGAGTGTGGAAGGCACACTGGTTCTGGGGAAGGTTTATTCCTGATGAAGCTGTTGGTGTTAGTGCTGCTGAGTTGCAACAAAAGGCGGTGTGATGATGATGATGATGGAACAAAGTTTTCTTTGGGCAAAAGACTTGTGAGAAAACATGAAAAGAGAAAGGTGATGATGATTCAAAGGATGAAATAAGAATGAAATGTCGAATAATGTGTTTATTCTTGAAAGAAAGCTGCTCTGCTTTTGTAAAGCAGAGACTTAGCTTTCACTTAGTTTGTTCTTTCTTCTTTATTCTTTCTTCTTATTAAATTTCTCTTTGTTGCAATTGAAGTTTCGACCTAACATTCCTGTTAGTATTTATTTGGAAAAAAGAGTTATAATGTTAAATCGAGAAACAAGAATAGTCAACGGTAGATATTTCAGCTGTATCAGAAAGTGCTGGTTACCATTTTCTTATATGATTGGAGTAACCGTTTCATCGAGGACGTATCTGCTCCACCTTCTCTCTAAAAGGAACCACCGCATCTCTGTCCGTTTTCCGGCGGTCGCTGCCACGGGCGGCCGCTGGACATCCGTCCGTTGTTGTTTTCTTTCTTTTTTTCGCCGTTCCGTCCCTCTATCCTTCGTCGTCCCTGTTTCTCTGCGGTTAGAGGGAGTCGTGTGTCTGGATCTCAGATCTGGTCGACCCAAATACAGATCTGGGTTTGCGATGGCTGTGGTCGCTTGAGGAAGGCTTCTACCAGTACTGTGTCTAACCTTCGTCCGTCTAGGGTTTCCAGGTGGTTTTCCCGAGCTTCAGGTTCGCTTCTCCGAGTGTGGTGGCGTGTGCAGCTGGAAACCCAGATCTGTATTTGGGTCGTCTTGCTTCTTCGGTGTTGCGTTTGTGTGTCGTGTGAGGCGCTGTGTTGTGTGGAGTTGGGGCTCTTGGTCCGCCAGATTCTGGTAGGCTCTGTGTCTCTCTGCTTTCTCTGTGGTGTTGCCGCCATCTTGGTGGCCATTGTGGAAAGGTGAGTGAGGTTTACAAGTGTATGTGACTTGACGTATTGCTTGAGCTTGGGAGTTCTGCTTCTTTTCGTTGAAGTCATCTTCAGTGGTTTTGATCTTTGACGATAAGAACCTTTGCGAGACCATTTCTAGTGTTTGAAAGGAGATAGATGTTTTTTCTGGAGCTTTTGCTTCAGTGATGGTCGATTGCCGCTGATTTGCTCGTGTTAATGTTGGATTTGGAGTGGTTTTTATCTAGTTACCGGCTGTTGAATAAGACGTAGTCGGGAAGCTTTCTTAGGCTTTGCCTTAGGGTGATGGTATGATGGTGCGTATGAGGCGCGTGGAGAACTCTTTCAAGGTCCAATGGCGAGACTTAGTTGGGATTGAAGGGTGTTTACAGCGACGGTTAAAGATTCTAACCTCTTTTAGTTCAGTTATATGTATTGGTGATGTTCGTGTGCTTCCAGTCCTTCTTGTTACTCCTTTCTACTGGTGTTAGTGGGTGATGAGGTCTCGCTAGGTAAGTTCATCTTCGAGTGCATGGTTGAGCATTCCTTGCTGAAGCTTGGTTATCACTCTTCTGCCTTTTGTCTCCTTTTTCTTGGTTATATATTAGCTTTAAGAGTGTGTGTTATTCTTTTGGCTCCGGGTGGTACTTGTTACCTTGCCGGCTCTTGGCTTCGGGTGGTACTTGTTACCTCGCCGACTCTTGGCTTCAGACAATATCGTTATTGTATGCGTGTAACCGAATGTTTGATATAATCTTAATCTACCGGATGACAAAAAGGAGTAACCGTTTCATCATCCACCACCGATTGAAGAACTTCTCTGTTCCAACACTTTTTAAAGTAAAAAGTAATGAAACATTCTTAAAAGTAATTTATGACGTGTAACTTTACTTTGAAAATGACGATGGTTTTAGGCTTTTTGGCCATCAATTATGAATTGAATTACATAAATTGGATTCTGATATTATATACAGTACATGAATATCCTAAACTAATTAGATTTAAATGGAACTGACTCATATTTCTTACTTAAAATGTTTTTTCATATAAATTTTATCTTTATTAGAAACTTTCATAGTATAATCGACCAGAGACAGAACCGAAATTCCTTCAAAATTCAAAACATATTTTACATGGGCCTTTGGTGGGTTGAAGCCCAAATACTTTAATCATCGTTGGGAGGGGGAGAGTTTTGAGTCGGCCACAAACGTTTCTCTCTCTCCTAGCGACGGTTCTTTTCTTCCTCTTTCTCTCTCATCTCCCCCTCTGACCAAATTCCACAGATTCCGTCATGTCCACCGACGGAAACTCCACCGCCGCCGCGGCGGTTGAAAAGATGTTCTTCTGTTACCAGTGCAACCGCACAGTCACAATCTCAATCTCCTCCGCCTCCTCCGATCCCTTCTGCCCTCTTTGCTCCGGTGGGTTTCTCGAAGAACACGACGAACCAAACCCTAATCCACCCCCAAATCTCAATCCCGGAGGAGGTTTCTTCCCCATGGCCGATCCTTTCTCCACCTTACTCCCTCTCCTATTCGGCTCCTCCTCTTCCTCCACCGCAAACCCGAGCTTCTCCGGCCAACCATCGATGCAGCCTCGCTCCACGCGAAACGACGCGTTCGATCCGGTGTCGTTTCTCCAGAACCATCTCCAGCATCTCCGATCCAGCGGCACGCACGTGCAGTTCGTGATCGAGAATCACCCCTCCGATCCGTCAAACCGAATCCCGGGGAACCTCGGGGACTACTTCTTCGGCCCTGGACTCGAGCAATTGATTCAGCAGCTCGCGGAGAACGATCCTAACCGCTACGGAACTCCTCCGGCGTCGAAATCGGCCGTCGACGGGCTGCCGACTGTTAAGGTGACGAAGGATATGCTGAGGTCTGAGATGAACCAGTGCGCTGTTTGTATGGATGAGTTTGAGGACGGTGGGGATGTGAAGCAGATGCCTTGCAAGCACGTGTTTCATCAGGATTGTTTGATGCCGTGGCTGGAATTGCATAACTCTTGTCCGGTTTGTCGGTTTGAGTTGCCCACGGATGATCCTGAGTATGAGAGTAGGGTTCAGGGTCGAGGAGGGGAGGCTAGTGGGGTTGGACAGGGGGCTGTGGAGACGGGGAGGAGGTTTAGTATACAGGTGCCTTTACCGTTTAGGGGACGTGATGATGATGCTTCTGGGTCGGGAGCACCTGGAACTGGAGGTGGAGCTAATCTTGAGACCAGGCGGGATGATTTGGATTGAGGTTTGTGTCTCTTGGCTTACTAAAGAATCCTTTGCTTGAACTAGACTACTTGCTGTTTTATGGTAGTGTGGCTGCGAGAACTTTGTCGATGTGTGGCTAACTATGTTTAACGTCATGCTCGGGTCGTTTCATCGGTATGTATTAGCTTGAAGTTGAATTTTCGTGTTAGGCATCTGTTTTCCAATAGTGAGCTCGAATGTTGCTGTGCTTGATCAAGAAGTTGTATAGGGATAGAGTAGTTCCTGGCTTGCTCTTGCTGCTCCTCTCTGTTAGCAATAAATATCACTGCTTATTAGATATCTTGGGCTTTCTGAGTAATGCGCTAACCTTGGATATTGGACTCAGTAGACGTATTAGTCACGGAGATATTGGTCTTAAGGTTTATATAGTTGATACTTTTGAGATACAACTTTTTATGAGCAATAGTGTTGTTATTTGAGTTAGCATTTAAGGATTTGGCTTAATCCATTAGTGTAATTGTTAATGGTTATCGTACTTCCGGTTTGGACCTTTCTTTATTTTTGGAAATCACTTTGCCTTTGAAGACAATGAAACCACTTGTCCTAAAGCTTTGCTACTTTCATCTGTGGCGCAGTATGGTCAGAGTCATTGCTTGTAGATTGGATTGGAAGAATGATGTGCACAAGTTCTCAGGAAAAAAAAAAGTGACGTTGAGGTTTTACCATATTTTGTACATTTACCAACAAAAAAAAAAACACGTTCTCGTCTGTACCTTTTTGGGATTATAACGATTGTGAGTTAAAATAAAAAATCGCAATATTTCATTCAAATGCTGTTTTGTTTATTTTCTCATCCCATGATTGGGGTATGTGAAATCGAGATCCCTATACACGATTTTGATTCACTCATCGAATTCTGAACATATATGACATACAAATTGGGACACAAAAGACTGAAAATATAAAGTGGCAGACAAAAGTTGATTGATAAATATCTAGAAACAGTCCCTTGTGGTGTGTTTTGTGAACTTTGTATCAAACGACTTTACAGCTTTTTGTTTTCAAACTTATCCTATATTACACGTAGTCACAAATGTGCAAGATTTTTCCCATTGCTTTTTCAGTTTTTCTTCTTATATGGCATGTATGATGCGGGAAGCAGCGGAATCTCATTTTCAAAAGGCACACTTAATTACCACATGCGATATGTTACCCGACACGATTAGTGTGGGTTATGTTCTATACTTCTATATATGGATAAACTCGTAGAATTAAATAATGAGGAATCTGGAATATTTGGCCTATAGGGATGATGATATATATATATCTAACCACAAACTAAAAAACAAGCTATGTGGGATTAATCAGAGATTGCTTACAATTAAAATTAAGTAAACCCCTTGCATAAGTCACGTGCACCTCATCTGGCTGGTAACCCTAAGTTTCAGTCTTTACAGTTTACGTTATCAAACTGATGATTGGTAGCTCTGTTTCTCTTCTCTCCGGCCACTCCGCTGCAAAAATAACCAACGAGCAAACGAGTAAGGAGGACGCAAAATGTTGCGTGGCGCCCCAAAAAACCATCTCTAGGTTGAAAATAAAATTAAAAGTGACATTGTTGATTCAGAAAACGTCTAATTGTTTCTATAAGAAAATTGTTATATGTCCAATCATATTCTTATATGCAAGGAAAAAGCATTTTTTTTTTTAAATAAGGAAAAAGCATTGGCGTCTCACGTTTCAATGTAATAGTGGCCACTGTCAAATCCACATGAGAAGGCATTCGAGGATCATACACGGCAGTCTTCTGGATTCCATTGTTACCAACTTACCATAACATCTTTTAAGCAAAAAAAAAAAAAACTTACCATAACATCTTTAAAAAAATTCGTGTGTGTAATTATAGTAGCAACGCTATACAAAAGAAGATACAGTTTCTTCATTTGTGTTATTTATTCATCATCTTCATGAACATCTTTAATTTGGGTTGACCCAACCAAACCCAATCTTGATTTGGACATGAAATCTAAACATCGAAAAAGATGGGACATCACATGACGAAACGTAGTAAGCGGAAAAAAGAGAAAAGAAAAAAAAGAAACGTAGAAAGTGGCAAACAAAAAACTGATAATGTATCTAAAAGAAAACATATCACATAAACACAATCCTTTTGTGTTTGACCAAAAAAATCCACAATCCCTTGTGATGTGTGTTTAACTCCTTTTGACCTTCTCATCATCATAAAAGTTCATCACTTTATTAACCCTTTTGTTTCTTGATAATTTTTTGGGTGAGTGTAAGAGAGACTTGCAACTGAAAACGGGTTTAGGATTTTAAGCATAATAGCAACTTTGCAATCACGATTCCCCCCAACGCTAGGTGACATTATAATGTGGTCGACATAAGAAAATATGATTTTAAAAGGCATATATACTAATTAATAATCACATGGTCAGACATAAGAAATTATGATTTCGAACGGCATATCACTACAATAAAACAACAAGGATTCTAAGGAAAAAAATCGTCGGAATTTCGTCGGAATATCGTTATTCCGACGACATACCGACGAAACAAGTCGTCGAAAATAATTCGTCGGAAATAATTCCTCGGAATTTCTTCTTTCCTCGGAAATCCCTCGGAAATTTCCGACGGAATTCCGAGGAAACAAACTTCCGAGGAAATTCCGAGGATCACTAGTTTGTCGGAAATGTCCTCGGAATATACCGAGGGAGAACTTCGTCGGGATATTTCCTCGGACGTTCATCGATCGATGCGTTTTTGAACATATATACATCGATCGATAGGAATATACCGACGAACATATTCCTCGGAATATTCCGAGGAACATGTCCCTCGGTATATTCCGAGGAAACGGTTCCTCGGAATATTCCGAGGGAAATGTCCCTCGGAGGAACAGGTCCCTCGGTATATTCCGAATGTTTTTTTTATAAACAGATCGATCGATGGATTTACGTCCAAAAACGCATCGATCGATCGAGTAAAAAATATAATTAATTTCCTCGAAATGTAAAAAATATTAATTTTTTTAAAAAAATAAAATTTCTGAAATTTAAATTCGAAAATATGAAATTAAAATTAAAATTGAAATCATATTAATTAATATTCAAAGTTTCACAAATAAAAATAAAACATTCCGAGTTTTTGGGAAAAAAAAAACTACGGGTCTGGCACGTCCGGGAACACCTCGTTCGGGTACATCCTCTGCATCATCTCCATCATTTGCTGGTTCAGCCTCCTCTGTGCCTCATAGCCCGCCTGTTGAGCCGCCATCTGGGTCTCCAACAAAGATATATGATCATCTTTGTCATTCAACTGAGCCGTAAGTACTTCTGGATCAACAAAGGGCGGTGGTGCAGAAGAAGGAGGAACCGACCGGGTCCGACGACCCAAACCGACCAAACGTCCCTTCTTCTTTGGAACCGACTGAATAGAAAATAGCCAAATTTACAAATTTAAACCAAGAAATAAATGAATTGAACTTTTAAAAAAAAAAGAACTTACGGACTCAACGATTTCGTTGATTCGAAACCGGGACAAGTTGGTCGAAGCCGTCGAAGCGTCATCCTCGGTTTGAAGCTGAGACACTTCGTCTACCACCTGAGTTTGGACCAGGTCGACCACGTCCCTCACAAGACAGTCATCAATCTGGCCGGTCTTCTTGTTGGTATACGCCCTCCTCATTAGGGCGAGATCATCAACCGGCTCGCCATCATTTTCTTCCGCCTTGAAAAAAAACATAAATTAAAGAAACATTAGAAATTAGAAGAAATGCACAATAAATTAAAATTCTGAAACTCAAATAATTAAAGAAAAAGCGGTTGAACTTACCATGCGATCTCCCAGAGTGGCAATAGATTGAGCACCCAAGTTATGCTTGTAGATGGCCTTCCCTTTACGGTCGCTCCTGCGGTTGGTGGAGTTGGTGGAAGAAGTTTCTTTCGTCTCTTCCATATCCCAATGCGCACACAACTCCTTCCAGACCGTGTCGTTCATCGACTTTGGGACCTTTTAATAATAAAAAAAAGAAAATAGTTTAATAAATTAAAAAATTGTTTAATACATTAAATCGAACCTTATTGATTTCCCACTTCTTCTTCCACTCGTGGATCTGCTTCCCATAGTTGTCCATAACTTTATGGACGAAGTGGTGATAGATAAAGAGCGTCTCATCGGAATTCCAGTTGAACTCTTGCTGAAAAAAAAACACAATTAGTAGAAAATTTATATTAAAGATTAAAAATATAAGTAAAAAATTAGAATACTTACCGCAAACTGACGAAACCACAGAACCTGCTTGTCGGTAGGGAAGTGAGTGAAAGTCGGATGTCCACTGTCGAGGGCCGAGTACATCATACGGTTGATCCATGCGCTGATCCCGTTCCCGGATCGGTTGAACCTAATAAAAAGAATAAACGGTTAATAATGAATCCAAATTTAAAGAAAAAAAATGTTTAATTACTATGTTTGACCCCGTCCATGTGGATACGGAGTGAGATACGGAAGATGGTCACGACCGGGCTGTTGAACCAACTCCGCAACACGCATCACTCCCGGAGGACTCGGAGGAACAGGAGCGGATGCAACAGCGGGAGCGAGAGGAGCAGGAGCGGGTGCAGCAGAGGGAGATGTATGGTTGGAGCTGTGGGGCGAAGGGGAATCCTGAAAATGGCTGAAATCCCAAGACTGGCTCCCCGTACCACCACGGCCACGACGCTGTCGAGGCCGGATCTGATCATCATGAGACCTGTAAATTAAAAAAAATATATTTAATAAATAGAGAAATATATAAATTAATTTTTTTAAAAAAAAAATCCCAAATAATTTAATCACAAAAAAAGATTTAAATATATTAAAAATATTTAATAAATATATAAAAATAGTTCTAATAAACAAAAAATAGTTTTAATAAATAAAAATAGTTTAATAATTACAAAAAATAGTTTTAATAATATATATATATATATTAAAAATATTTTTAAATCCCAAATAATAGTTTTTAATCACAAAAAAAGTTTTATAGATATTTAAAATGTTTTGTAAAATCCAAAAAATCGAATTTATATACAAATTTTTTTTTTGTAAAATACAAAAATCGATTTTATATACAAAAATCGATTTTATAAATACAAAAAAAATAAAAAAAATTATAAAAAAATTCTAAATCAATTCAACAAAACAAATTATTCAACCAAATCATAATTCTAAACCTATTATACAACCAAATCACAATCCTAACCAATCACCCTAACAAAAATCTATCAAAACTACACAAAAACCTAACAAATAAAACCTAAGAGAGTGAGATAGGGTCCTTACATGATTTGTGTAAGAGAAGGGGGAGATCGCCGGAGATATCGTCGGATTTCAGGGGGAAATCGCCGGAGAGAAGAGAGAAGTCGCGCAGAGGAAGAAGAGAGAAATGGGGAAGAAGAAGGGCTCGTGGTTATAAAACCTAGGGTCCGACGGACATTATCCGTCGGAATTCCGTCGGAATTCCGTCGGAATTCTAATTTCAATTTTCGCGAAATATTTGCCCGGTAAAATGAAAATATTCCGAGAAAATTCCGACGGATATTTTGGTAAAATGAAAATATTCCGAGGAAATTCCGACGGATAGTAAAATATCCGTCGGAATTTCCTCAGAATATTCCGAGGAAATACCAAGGAACTAGTGTTTGGGGTTTCAAAACATCAATTTTTTTGCCGTATTTCATTTCTTATACAATTGTAATGCATATCATTGAGGATTCTTTGTATAGATGAGCATAAACCATGAAATAACAAATTTCAAAACTAATTGAAAGTATTCCTTTTACCGTTCATTAAAAGGTATAAGTGTTTCTCTTATGTTGTGGGATTTCGTTCATACAATCGAAAAAGTGTTAATTATACGGTAAGGAACAAATATTTGACTTCATAATGAACGTAAGACACTTAATAAGGGTTATATAAGTGTTATTCAAACCGCAAAACGTTGTTTTCGGTTTAAAAACCCTATTTCCTCGGAATTTCCTCGAATTATTCCGAGGGAACTCCGAGTAAACCCTCTTCTTCCTCGGAATTTCTTCAGAATATTCCGAGGAAATTCCGAGGAACTAGTGTTTGGGGTTTCAATACGTCAATTTTTTTTTATAAACGGATCGATCGATGTATATATATCCAAAAACGGATCGATCGATCACTAAGATGGACCGGACCGTAAGAATGTGATCGATCGATGAGATTATCCCATCGATCGATCGAGAATCTCAAGTGTTCCTCGCAATGTCCTCGGAAAATCTTGTAAGTTTTTTTATAAACGGATCGATCGATGGATATATGGCCAAAAATGCATCGATCGATCACTAAGATGGACCGGACCGTAAAAATGTGATCGATCGATGAGATTATCCCATCGATCGATCGAGAATCTCAAATATTCCTCGAAATGTCCACGGAAAATCTTGTAAGCTTTTTTATAAATGGATCGATCGATGGATATATAGCCAAAAATGCATCGATCGATCACTAAGATGCACCGGACCGTAAGAATGTGATCGATCGATGAGATTATCCCATCGATCGATCGAGAATCTCAAATATTCCTCGGAATGTCCTCGGAAAATCTTGAAAGTTTTTTTATAAACGGATCGATCGATGGATATATGTCCAAAAACGGATCGATCGATCACTAAGATGGACCAAAGCGTAAGAATGTGATCGATCAATCCGTATTTGTTCAAAAACGCATCGATCGATGCGTGTGCGGGAAACAGAATTATAAGGCAAAACCCGACCTTTTTTGGATCTAAACCTCAGAACTCTCATCCCCTCCGATTTTCCCTATAATTCGCCCCCCTTTCTCTCTCTATAATCATCCGATTTGAACAATTTTGGGCTCTATTCCCCTTGATTTTTTGAGCTCTACCTGATTCCTACACTCGTTTTCACCCTAAGATAGGTATACTCCGCGAATCTCCACATTCTGAAATCGTGTTCTTGAGCAATTTTTTGGGTTTTGTGAATTTTTTATTTCCGTGTTGATTCCTTGATCAAATACGCATGAAACAGATGTTTAAACATGGAATAGAACACAATTGTCTGTGATCAACGAGTTTAGAACAGGATTTGAGATGATTTAGGGATTGAGAATTTTTTTCAATTTGTTTTTTTTTTATCACAACTCGATTTCGCCTTTCATTTTCATGTTGCTTTCAGTTCTTAATTGATTATAACCATGTTGAGAGAAATGATTCTATTTTGTAGAGAATGAAGCGCACGAAAACATCAGCAAAGAAGAACACACAAGAAGAGGGTTCGTCTCAGCGAGAGAAGCAAAGGCCAAAGAAGTGGGATAAGTCTGATACCACCCACTACAACAACATGAAGAAGGTAGCCGTTCCGGCTACACAACAAGCATGTCCTGAGACGATGACAATATTGGGAATCAAAGCAGACATTGAAGGGCTGTTCCAGAACATGGGTCTAGGCCAACTATGCAACCTCAACGAACCCACTTATCCGGATTTGGTACGCCAGTTCATAGCATCCGCATACGTCAGCCGTCCCGATGATAGCCATCAGGAAGGTTTTCTGGCATTCGTAGTGTAGAAAGTATACTATGAGGTATCTTTCACAGACCTCTGCGGACTATTTGGATTGAGTGCAGGGGAGAGGACATCTGGTCTTTATTGGACTTCAGAGCTGTTGAACTTCTGGGAAACGATTGGCACATGGGTTTATAGATCTTCTCAGGAAAAAGAGTCACTTATCCGGAGCTCAGTACTGAGATATGCCACACGCCTCATTGGCTCATTGCTATACGGGACAACCACAGCCGCATCAGTCACGCAATGGGAGTTGTGCCTCCTGTACCAAGGTGTGAGTTACGCAAATTTGATGCGTAACCGTCTGGAAATTCCACATCGTTTGAAATCCAATCAAAGAACGCATCTTTTCCCTCTGCATCAAGTCGGTATATGGGAAAAGGAGCCCTACCATTCTCATCAACATGAAGTTCTGAACGAGCACATATATCGACTAAATCCAGTCTTGACTTCAAATTATCCTTTGTTTTACCTTGAACATTAAGGATCGTGTTCATGAGATTGTCAAAAAAGTTCTTCTCAATATGCATGACATCTAAATTATACCTTAGCAGATGATCCTCCCAGTATGGCAGATCCCAGAAAATACTTTTTTGTGCCAGTTATGTAGTTCTCCAACAGCATCTACCGGAAAACGCTCATGTCCACCGACGTCTGGCGTCCTTTCTGCACCAAAATCTCTTAGTTGTATCTTCAAATCTTTCCCACAAATTTCCGGAGGTGGACTGTCAAACACCCTCTTGTTCTTCGTAAACAAATTCCTACTCCTACGATATGGATGATCAGGTGGTAGAAATCTCCTGTGACAGTCAAACCAACACGTTTTCCTTCCGTGTTTTAGTTGGAAAGAATCAGTGTTATCTTGACAATATGGACATGATAGCCTTCCATGCGTTGTCCATCCAGACAACATACCATATGCTGGAAAATCACTTATTGTCCACATTAGTACTGCCAGCATTTGAAAGTTTTCTTTACACGAAATATCGTATGTTTCAGCACCTTGAGCCCATAGTTGTTGCAACTCATATATTAGTGGCTGAAGAAACACATCAAGTGATCTCTTAGGATGCTCTGGTCCGGGAACGAGAATCGAGAGAAACAAAAACTCTCGTCGCAAGCACAAGTTTGGGGGTAGGTTGTATGGTGTAAGAATGACGGGCCATAGATAATACTGTCTTCCACTCTTGCCAAACGGACTGAAACCATCAGTACATAATCCAAGGTAGACATTTCTTCTCTCATACACAAAGTCGGGATACTTTGATTGGAAATGCTTCCACGCTTTTGCATCTGAAGGATGTCTGATCTCACCATCTGTTGAGTGCTCCGCATGCCATCTCATTGGTTGCGCTGTGCGTTCAGACACATACAACCTCTGCAACCTTTCCGTCAAAGGTAAATACCACATCCTTTTATATGGCACTGGAACTCTTCCACTCGTATCTTTATAACGAGGCTTTCCACAAAATTTGCATGTAACCCGCTGTTCATCCGCCCTCCAATAAATCATGCAGTTGTCGCTGCATACATCTATTACCTGATACGATAAACCAAGACCAGCTACGAGTTTCTGAACCTCGTAGTATGAACCAGGAGCTACATTATCCTCGGGTAGAATACCTTTTACAAAATCAACAATCGCATCCACACAGTCTTCAGGCAAATTATAATATGTTTTAATGCCCATCAATCTTGTAGCAGATGATAAAGCTGAATGACCATCTCTACAACCTTCGTACAATGGTTGCTTTCCAGCATCCAACATATCATAAAATCTCCTAGCTTCTGCATTGGGTAAATCTTCCTCTCTAAAATGATCATTTACCATCTGCTCAGTACCTACACCATAATCTACATCCGTTCTAATTGGTTCTTCTAATCTAACCGCTGGCTGAGGTTCGCTAGTACTACCATGTTCATAATCAGTTTCCCCATGATGATACCAAATTTTGTAACTTCGTGTAAACCCACTCAAATATAGATGAGTCCAAACATCCCACTCTTTAATAACCTTTCTATTTTTACAATTAGAGCAAGGACATCTTAACATACCTGTTTTTTCTTCCGGTTGTCGGTGAACTAACCCCATGAATTCGGTTATACCTCGTTGGTATTCTTCCGTAAGCAATCTCGTGTTCGGATCCAAATGAGGTCGATCGATCCAAGAACGAAAATAATTTGAAGAAGACATATTTTTTTATGAATCAAATTCGTGTGTAAATAGAGTAAGAAGGAGGATGAAGATATGGAGTGAATGAAGAGGAAGAGGAGTACTTGTATTTATAGTTTAAATCTTGCCGACAGACCGAGGAAATTCCGACGGAATTCCGACGGAAAAGGCTAGTTCGTCGGAATTTCCTCGGAATTTTGTAAAATCCCCCAACGGCTATAATATTTCCTCGGAATTCATCGGTTTTTTCCGAGGAACCCATTTTTCCTCGGAATTTCCTCGGAATATTCCGACGGATTGATATTTTCTCGGAATTTCGTCGGTATATTCCGAGGAAATTCTGGAGAATCCCAATTTTGTGTTTCCTCGGAATTTCCTCGGAAATTCCTCGGGATATTCCGAGGATTTCATTTTCCGTCGGAATGTCCGTCAGAATACCGCTGTTTTCTTGTAGTGTATATTTAATAATCACATGGTCGGAACATGTTTTCTTATACGAAAAAAGTAACAATTAACATTCCAACTTTTTTTTCGTAACTGGCTACAAATATGTACTATTAACTAATTTGGAACACAATCTAAGTACAAGAGACATGCATCATGCATGTACACAGTTAGCCAAAATAAAATTAAATAATATGCATTGCTAATAAAATTAACTTTGTAGAGGTCACAGATCAAATCGTCAGTAGCTTTGGTAATGAAGATCTAGTTCAACAAACTCGAACACATTTATATACCAAATTGTTCAAGCTAATCATGATTTTCATTTGCCTGTTTACACACCGTTGTCGAGATATTTATGTTGCATGTATTGATAATGTCATAATGTTTTGTTCTAAAAAAATTGCAAAACTAAATGGTAAACAGTTATAGGTCGTTCATGCTAATAACTACTGCTTCAAAATCTTTCTCATTATAATAAGTGGCCGGCCACAATATCATAAAACCGAAAATAGTATAAATCTTAACATTTGCACGCAAAAAAAAATTTACTGCTTCTAAATACATACCTAAAAGCTTACAAAAGCATACCTTGAATGTTTCTCAAAAGGATTTGAGAGATGAGTCGTATATGCGTTATTCAAATTATAAGAACATTTAAAGAGGAATAAAACTTAATTTAAAAAAAAACATTTAAAGAGGAAAATATCCGCATTAATTGAATCTGTCATTGTTTAAAATTTGAAACCATCAGTTGAACAAAAAACACACAAAGAGGACATAATCGTCATTTCAGAACATGTGAGGTGCTGAAAATTCACCTTTTTCAAAAATCAGTTTGGTGGCAAAAAAACAAAGACTTCAAAATTGTCAGATAATACTTTTAAGTATAAAAGCTGTTTTGGATTCCGTAAACATGTTATATTGTGAAACAAATTTATTTTGCTAAAACTATATGTATAAAAACAGAGGGAGTATATAAGTGCAAGTCTTCTGAGTTCAAAAAAGATAAGAAAATAGAAACAGAAATAAAGGCTCTAAAACAAACAGCAGTCTTCTTCTTCTATTCTTGTGAAGCAGAGAAAAAGCTGAATCTTCTTCTTCACTCGCACTTGTGGCATTTGTCTCTCCAAATTCGAAATCTGTCAAGCAGTCTCCTCACTTGTTACTAGAGGATTTATGCTCTTTAGGCCCTTTTTCACACCGGTGGCATTTTCATCTCCACATCGACCTTTTCACTCTGATCTTTCAAGTTTACAGAACCAGAAGCTTCTTCTCTGTGGTGGGTTTTCTCAGTTCGAGATCTATCTCTAAGAAAAATTCAAACTTTTTTTTTCTGCTGAGCATCTAATTTTGGAAGGTATTGATTATTAAATCGAATAAATTTGAGAATTCCTGCGTTCTTTTGTATTTCTCACTCTTATGCATTCTACTTAAAATGGAGAAAGCTTGTATCTTTCTATTTTCCTTTTGTTCATTTTGATGATTAAGGGACTTGAAAACAGTGGAGACGAAAGCATTACTGTTTATGCCCTAAAGTGTGTTAATAAAACTAGAAATGTCTTTTTGAGTGTTGAGTGGGGTTTCTTCTTGCATTCTTCTGTTTGAGCTTGATTAGCTTTCCTTCTTTTCTTGCAGGGAAAAAAATGTCCCAAAAGGTGACTCCATCCATGAACTCACTTAAGTCTCTGCCGGCAGACTATAGATTTGATGGTTCCAGTGTTCCAAGAAAAGGTGGTTTAAGGAATGGGGTTAGTCCAAGTGATACTGCCGCTGGGGATAGTGAGGATTCACCATATAGCGGGGACGTTGAACATCAGTCTTTAGCTAATGATATGGATACTGATGCTGCCACAGTGACCTTGCCTCAGAGTGATGAACGCAGGTGGAGTGACACTAGTGCGTACGCTCGGAAGAAGGTTGATTTCTAGCTAAATTGAGAACAAACTTATTGCTTCTAGGTAGGTACATAGAATGAAATTTTGACAGTTTTTTTCGAACTTTAGATACTGCAATCTTGGATTCAACTTCCCAATGGTAAATGGGAGCTTGGGAAGATACTGTCAACTTCAGGAGAGGAGTCTGTTCTTTCTTTGGCTGAGGGAAAAGTAAGTGACTCTTTTGTATTCCTAAGATAGGCATGAGTTAATATTTCAAATGTTTGAATCCGCATTGATTAATCAGGTTATAAAAGTCATGTCAGAGACTCTGGTACCTGCAAACCCTGATATTCTTGATGGAGTGGACGATCTAATGCAACTTAGTTACTTAAATGAGCCATCAGTGTTGTACAACCTCAACTATAGGTACAACGAAGACATGATATATGTAAGTCTTTCCCCCCCTGAATCTGTTGATCATATATGTTTCCAGCATTTACTATTTGCTTTTTTTCTAACTTTTTTTTTCCTTTTATGGTGGTAGACAAAAGCAGGACCAGTTTTGGTGGCTGTGAATCCTTTCAAGGAGGTTCCTTTATACGGAAACCGCTACATCGAAGCATACATGAAGAGATCAAATGATAGTCCTCATGTGTATGCAATTGCAGATACAGCAATTCGTGAAATGATACGCGGTGGGATCATGGTTCATTGTTTGTTAGTTGTGGAATGTTTTAAACATTGCAATTCTCACACCATTTTTATGTTTTCCAATACAGATGAAGTTAACCAATCTATCATTATCAGGTTAGTAAAATGACTTGTGAAGATGCATTAAATTGACTTGTAAAGATGTATTTTGTGGTGTATTCTTATTACAACTTACAAGATTCTCTTTCTTATCCAGCGGCGAGAGTGGAGCAGGGAAAACTGAGACAGCTAAGATAGCTATGCAGTACTTGGCTGCTCTTGGAGGTGGAAGCGGGATTGAATATGAGATACTTAAGACTAATCCCATCTTAGAAGCATTTGGAAATGCAAAAACACTGAGAAATGATAACTCTAGTCGTTTTGTAAGCCCTTCATCATAATGCTTTTTTTTTTTGTAGATTTTGATTCTCTTTTGCTGTTTCTTGAACGTTTTAGACTTTTAGTATGTCTCACAATTTTTGTTTTGGTATTAAAATCTACAGGGGAAACTGATAGAGATTCATTTTAGTGAAACTGGAAAGATATCGGGTGCTCAAGTTCAAACCTGTAAGTGTTGACATTGTTACTTCACATTATTTGATCATTTTCCTTTACAAGAAGCTAACTTAGTTTCATTTTTGTTTGCCTTTTCTTCAAACTTGGCAGTTTTACTAGAAAAGGTAGCTTCTTTAAATGAGGTTTTCCTAATTCATTACTTATATTCTTGAACATGGTTCACTAACATTGGCACATTGTAACAGTCTAGAGTGGTCCAATGTGCTGAAGGGGAAAGGTCATATCATATATTTTACCAACTTTGTGCTGGGGCTTCACCTCCACTTAGAGGTATTGTTACGAAAAATAAACACTATATGGAGTCTTTATAAAGGAGAGTTTTAAAACATATTTCTAGCTTAATTAGTCTGTAAGTTGTCTTATGTAGGTTTGAGATGAAATTTTGATGGACCTAGATTAACTATGTGTGCTTAAATATATCCATAAGTAAAATAAGATTGTGTAACCTATCAGTTGTATTTATGTGCTTTTTTCTTCCATTCGTCATTTATACGCAGAGAAGCTAAATCTGAAAAGCGCACGTGAGTATAAATATTTGGGACAGAGTAATTGTTATTCAATCAATGGAGTTGACGATGCTGAACGTTTCCATACTGTTAAGGTACTTCTCTCTCAGTGAGATACTTTCTAAATTCCTCTTATCTACTCATTTCAGACCTTATTTCTCTCTCAATTGATTTTAGAACTCTTTTGTTGTTGTTACAGGAAGCTCTGGACATTGTTCATGTTAGTAAAGAAGATCAAGAAAGTGTATTCGCAATGCTTGCTGCAGTATTATGGCTGGGAAATGTTTCTTTCACTGTTATTGACAATGAAAACCACGTTGAACCCGTAGCAGATGAAAGTAAGTAAGCCTCTTCACTCCCTAACTAGGGATGCCTAGAGTTAAACTGAATTCAAATATTTTTCTCTTTTATGTCCATGAAAGTTGAATCTGCATCCCACTAAGCGTTTTCTGCTTACTTCATGTCTTATCTGGCTGGTAGGGAGACTTACCTGCGTGCTGTATTGGTTATTTTCAGGTTTGTCAACGGTTGCTAAGTTGATTGGATGCAACATCAATGAGCTTAAGCTAAGTTTATCCAAACGTAACATGAGAGTTGGAAAGGACACTATTGTGCAGAAGCTAACACTACCGCAGGTACATTATTATGAAAACTGCTTGCATTTTTGCAAAGAATCAAAGTAGAAGTAGGGTCAATATAGAGAGGCTATGACAGTTTGGAAGTTTTTTGCTCTGGTTGATCTCTGCATCCTTACTGCACATATGACATTTGCGTTATTAGTATCCATGCTTCACATTTATCTGGAAACAATGCTTTCAGTTCAGTTTTGGCATCAACTCTCATAGTAGGCTTGACTCTTCTTTTTTGGCTCAGTTTTAGTACCCGGAAAGTTCTTGTGTTACTCACTAATTTATTTTGCTGATATTTTCTTTCAGGCCATTGATGCAAGAGATGCTCTAGCAAAATCAATTTATTCGTGCCTGTTTGACTGGCTGGTTGAACAGATCAACAAATCTCTTGCAGTAGGAAAGAGGCGAACCGGCAGATCCATCAGCATTCTTGATATCTATGGCTTCGAATCATTTGATGTATTCTTCTGTTCTGTCTCTCTGTGCTTTCTCCTGTACAAAGTTACAGTTGCTATCTGACATCATTAGACCTACAGTTTGCAGTTACATCCCTAAATAATGACAACTATTAGAATCTTTTGGCAAATAAACTGTTGACTGTAAGTTGAAATAGCGGTGTTATATCTTACTGATTTGCTGAACAACTTCACATTCCTGTGCAGAAAAATAGCTTTGAGCAGTTCTGTAAAAATTATGCAAATGAGAGATTGCAGCAACACTTCAACCGTCATCTATTCAAGCTGGAGCAAGAGGTAAAGCTTCCCCTTTCTGATTGAACTATACAGGTTCATGTAGTAAATCTTCATTCCAAGGTGTTAATGTTTCTTTCTACTGTTTCAGGAATATATCCAGGATGGAATTGACTGGACAAGAGTTGATTTTGAGGACAACCAAGATTGTCTTAGTCTCTTTGAAAAGGTAGATACTAAGAAAACAATATATTTCAGCTTTTATTAAGTTGTGGAAATGCTTTTAGTCTGAAGCATGTCTTTAAGCATTTAAGTCTCATTGTCTGTGCAGAAACCATTGGGGCTGCTCTCGCTTTTGGATGAGGAATCTACATTTCCGAATGGCACAGACTTGACGCTTGCAAACAAGCTAAAACAGCATTTACTCTCTAATTCATGTTTCAGAGGAGATCGGGGGAAGCTTTTCACAGTTGTCCACTATGCAGGAGAGGTAATAGCTCTTGAAAAACCTCAGTGATAGCAATTTATCTTTGGAGATATAGAAGTTTGATAGGAAACACGAGTCTAGTGTCGGTCTTGAATGCTTCTTGACAGCTTGCTTTTTTTTTGCCGAATCAGGTTACATATGAGACGACTGGGTTTCTGGAGAAGAACAGAGATTTGTTGCATTTGGATTCTATACAACTGTTGTCCTCTTGTTCCTGCCACCTTCCTCAAGCATTTGCTTCTAGCATGCTGATCCAATCTGAAAAACCTGTTGTTGGTTCTTTACACAAAGCAGGTGGTGCTGATTCCCAGCGGTTGAGTGTAGCTACTAAGTTTAAGGTAGTGTGTTTTGGCCTGAAACACAAAACCTGATGTTGCTTCAGTTTTTGTTGCCTGCTTTACTTCAAAGCTCATTATTTGCATCCAAGTTTTCTAACCTGGTTTGTGTATTTCCAGGGTCAACTTTTTCAATTGATGCAGCGTTTAGGAAACACTACTCCACATTTCATCCGCTGTATCAAGCCAAATAACGTACAGTCTCCAGGGTTGTATGAGCAAGGGCTTGTCTTACAGCAGCTAAGATGCTGTGGGGTCCTAGAAGTGGTTCGAATTTCACGCTCTGGATTTCCCACAAGAATGTCTCATCAGAAATTCGCCAGAAGGTGACAGTGCACATCCATCATTTAGCACTTATGCAAGGGACCTTATAACACTTTTCTTCTTGAGCT
Organism: Brassica napus; assembly: GCF_020379485.1. NCBI lineage: Eukaryota > Viridiplantae > Streptophyta > Magnoliopsida > Brassicales > Brassicaceae > Brassica > Brassica napus. The sequence continues at coordinate 30,336,819 of NC_063446.1, forward strand.
GTAACCACATTGGTTTTAAATGATTCAAATTGCAGGTATGGTTTCCTTCTGGTGGAGAACTTTGCTGATAAAGATCCTCTAAGTGTTTCAGTTGCAATTCTCCATCAGTTCAACATCTTGCCAGAGATGTATCAAGTTGGCTACACAAAGTTGTTCTTCAGAACCGGACAGGTATAATAGCTAGACGGCTGATGTCTTTCCTCTAAGAAGAGGCATAGATAATAGTCTCATGTGCATTGTAGATTGGTGTTCTTGAAGATACAAGGAACCGTACTCTCCACGGCATTTTACGTGTTCAGAGTTCTTTTAGAGGATACAAAGCACGCTGTCACTTGAAGGAGCTTAGAATGGGAATCTATACTCTCCAGTCATGTATAACTCTCTCCTCTCAGTTCATCACCTTGGTCTTCTTGCATCTTAATCTCATTGTCCCACCTCTTTTTGCAACAGTTGTTCGCGGAGAGAAAGTAAGAAAAGAGTTTGCTTATTTACGAAGGAGGCACAGGGCTGCTGCTACTATACAAAGCCAAGTTAAAAGCAAGATTGCTAGGAAAGAGTATAAGGGCATAACAGAAGCGTCTCTTGTGATACAATCAGGTAAAAAAAAAGCTTTTGTTGTACTTTTTAGATGTTGTAGGTCTTTTATATGACACTGAGTTAGTGTAATCTTCTTTGCAGCAATTCGTGGTTGGTTGGTTAGAAGATGCTCAGGGGACATTGGATGGCTAAAATCTGGCGAGGTGCTAGTGAAGGCATCAGTACTCTCCGAGCTTCAACGCAGGGTACTTAAAGCAGAAGCTGCTCTACGTGAGAAAGAAGAAGAGAACGACATTCTTCAACAGAGGCTTCAACAGTACGAGAACCGGTGGTCGGAATACGAGAAAAAGATGAAGTCAATGGAAGAGATCTGGCAGAAGCAGATGCGGTCTTTGCAGTCCAGCCTCTCCATAGCAAAGAAAAGCTTAGCGGTTGAGAACTCAGCGAGGAACTCAGATGCATCGGTCAATGCAAGTGATTGGGATTCAGGGAGTAATCAGTTGAAGAGCCAGACGAGCAAGGGAGGAGGAGGGGGGAGACAACAACAGCAACAACGACCTATGAGTGCGGGGCTTAGTGTGATTGGACGGTTAGCTGAGGAGTTCGAACAGAGAGCTCAAGTGTTTGGTGATGATGCGAAGTTTTTGGTGGAAGTGAAGTCTGGTCAGGTGGAAGCGAACTTGAATCCGGATAGAGAGCTGAGGAGGTTGAAACAGATGTTTGAGACGTGGAAAAAGGATTATGGAGGGAGGTTGAGGGAAACGAAGATGATATTGAGTAAGCTTGGGAGTGAAGAGAGTGGTGGTTCGATGGAGAAGGTGAAGAGGAAGTGGTGGGGACGGAGATATAGCACCAGGTACTGATTGATACTATTGATAGAAGGTGAAGACTATTGTTATAGGCAAACTTTGTTCGTTTGCTGGTAAAGAAAGTAAGTTAATGATGTTGATTAAGACAAAACGCATATTATGTGATCATACAAATCATAAATGTTTGTAAATGTCTTGTTTTTGTAGTAAACAATAGCTCCTTTTTTAGCTTAAGCAACGGGTAAAAGAACTGCTTGCACACTTCACGTATAATAAGCAAAAGAAGAGCGTACTTAGATTTTTTTTTCCGGTTATTTTATTACTGGAACTTGAGATTAAGTCTTGGATCATTGAGATTAAGTCTTTGCAGTCAAGTCCCAAAAGTTTGACATGTTAAATTAATATTGAACTATGGTATTTGTATACATTAAAAAGTCGGAATTTTTTATAAATTATTTATTTATTTCACCAATTTTGCAGAATAATGTTTTTCCTCGATGGAAAATAATAATAATTCAAAGTTTAAATAGAATCTGAGGAAAACACTTTCAGAATTCAATTAGTTTTGTGTAACTTCAGCAGAACAAATGTCTATTTGGTTTGTATATTGGTTGAGTGATTGATTCTTTGACACAAAAAGATATACCAGAATGGTAAGATGAATATATATATATATATATATATATGGTCCATAAATAAAGTAACTTTGCAGAGGATTAAGAGGAATCCAAACATTTTGGTCCGATTAAGGAATATAATCGATTCTCACAACACTTCCAAAAAGCAAGGAAGAAATTGAAATGGTGGTGGGGACAACTTGGCGTAATGTAAAAACCAAGATTCCCTCATATTTTTCTTCTTATTGGATATCCAAATAGAATATTCTTTTACGTAAAAATTGACAGAATATGTTTTTTTTTTATATAATACAATAATTATGCCCTTATTTACACCGCGAAGACATGTGTTTCTAAGCCACATGATAACTCGTTTATTAAACTCTTTTTTTTTTTTAATATTGTGCGTATTGGAACTTCAATGTTCCATATCCAATCCAATGATCCAAGAGGTGGTCACACGGCATTTTGGGAACATCTTTCTGGTTAGATAAAAGTTAATTAATTAATAAACCAAAAAGTTTATATAGAAACCTGTAATGGAAAAATAAAAAGATTTAGCAAAAAAATAAAAAAGATTTAAAATAAATAAAGGGCAAATCTCCAAAATAGCACATTTCTAAGTTTATATCATAAAAATAGCACTCCAAAACTAAAATGACCAAAATAGCACATTTCTAAGTTTATCCTTTGAAAATTTTAATTTTTTTATTTTTCAAAATTTGAAATCTTATCCCCAAAAACTCATTTCTCAACACTAACCCTAAACCTTAAACTCTAAACCCTAAACCCTAAACCCTAAATTCTAAACCCTAAACCCTAAACTCTAAACCCTAAACCCCAAACCCTAAACCCTAAACCCTAAACTCTAAACACTAAACCCTAAACTCTAAACCCTAAACCCTAAACCCTAAACCCTAAATCATAAACCCTACCTTTTAACTCTAAACCCTAAGTTTGTGATTTTTGATAAAACATTAAGTGCTATTTTTGTGACTTTTGACCTTGAGTGCTAGTTTGGGAACAAAAACTTGATTTAGTGCTATTTTTGTCTTTTTTTCATAAATAAATTGTTTTAAAATAATTAAATAGATTTTGTTTTTACTGGTTCGGTTTGTATATAAAGTTCTATTATTTTTTTAGTTTTTTAATTGTTTGGTCAGACATAAATATTCGGTTTGAAGGTTGTGTATATAAAGGGGTCATACCATCTTCCTCGTTGCTCTAAACAAATAAATCTCTCTCTTTTCCCTCTTCTTCCTCCGTCTCTATATTTGCGGTGAGTTATTTTTTCTCTCCTTTCTTCGCTAATTGTCACAACATTACTCCTCCTCCTCATCATCTCCCTTTTTCTTCTCTCAGCTTCTCTAATTTTACATTGATTAATCGTATCAAATTCGATTTTTTTTTTTTTTAAATTACCCCCAATCAATCGCGGTTTTCAAATTCCGTGAAAAATGAGTTTTTGGTTTCCGTCGATTTACCATTACCCTGCTCAGACGCCTGGAGAATGGGCTTAGTCGACATCAATCATGTCTTGTTGTATTCCCTTTTCAGAGAGATCTACGCGATTGATTGATTATGTCTCCATTGTGGGTCCTTTGCAAAAAGTTGAATAAATAAGCAATTTGCTCCGTTATTAATTTTGGGGATTTTTTTTAATAAAAAATGTTCATCGTTTTTCTCATAATTTGAAACAATTCTATCTAAAAATTCTATCTATTTTTCATTGTTGGAGGTAGAATCCTCATGATTTTACAAAAGAGAACAGAAAGTTTATTTTATTTTATTTTTTTTGGTAAAAGAGTGTCAACATCATAAGAGATCTTTTGGTTAGTGTTTAGTTTCAAACTGTTTTAATTAAGAACTCATATTTAACGTGAAACGATTTTCTTGCAGAGGCGCAGTGTGTACAAGAGAGATTTGACTCTCTTGACAAGTCGTTAGTACATTAAGGTCGGGCTGTCAAGTTTTGGCAGCCCGAGTTACCAGAAGCTTCCAGGTAATTTAACACCATCTTAAAATTCTTACACGCGTTTTCAACATGTATGTTTTTGTTTGTGTGTGCGCGTGTCTATACTCACTTCTCTTCTTATATAACAGGACTCGTTTTCCATTGGTATGCTAGTTTTGGACTGTGTTGAATTTAGATTGTGGCCATCATGGGTTCTCTGTCTGGCATTATTCAACGGCCACTTGTTGCCGCTGCTGCTGTTATCGCCGCTTCTGTGTCCGCAGATGTCTCTGAGAAGTTCTCTTCTCTTAGATCACTAGTTCGAGGTTCTGAATCGGATCAGATTGCTGCTTCAGTGTCTGGTTCAGTTCATGACGAAAGGTCCTTGTGGGTTTCTCAAATCTCGGACTCCAAGCTCAAAGATTTGACTTTTGTCTCCAGGATTCGTCTTCCTGTACCAAATGTTGATCTCCTCCTAGCTCCTAATCCGAGCTGCAAGCTTGCTCCTTCTGTCACTTCTCTGCCCGCTCTTCGCAGCGCTTATCAGTCTGCAGAGTTAGCTAAGGCTTCAAAACCAGCGGCATTCACAATAGGAGCCTCTCTTGTGGCTCCTGACGTTTCATACAAATGGCATTTGCCTGAGACTAGTGCACTTGATCTGTCTGGTTCCTCGAGTTGTGCCTTGGAGAAGAATAGGACCGTTGTGGTTTTGCTTGGATGGCTTGGGTCGAAGCAAAAGCATCTGAAGAAATATGCTGATTGGTATACTTCGAGGGGTTACCATGTCATCACGTTTACTCTCCCCATGAACGAGATTATGAGCTACAAAGTTGGAGGAAAAGCTGAGAAGAACGTCGAATCGCTGGTTAACCATTTGGCTGATTGGTTGGACGAAGAGGAGCAGCAACAGAAGAATCTCGTGTTTCACACCTTCAGCAACACAGGATGGTTAACGTGAGTTGTATATCTCTGGTCTTTTCATGTGGCGGTTTCACATCTCACTCGGTGAATTTTCTGTATTTACAGATATGGAGCCATTTTGGAAAAGTTTCAGAAGCAAGATTCATCATTGATGGGAAGGGTTAAAGGTTGCATAGTGGACTCAGCTCCTGTTGCTGCTGCTGATCCTACTGTAAGAGATGGTTCTTGCATTCATTGCTATGTTATAATGGTCATTTAGCTTTGCAGTTTCTGGATACTAATATGGCTTGTGAAAACAGGTATGGGCATCAGGGTTCTCAGCCGCCCTCTTGAAGAAAAACAGTGTAGCCACTAGAGGATCTGCAAGCTCATCATGTGAGTCAAACATTGGAGGTGTTAACTTCTCGGAGCCTAAGCCTGCTGTAACAGAAACAGCTTTGCTTTTGATTCTTGAGAAGTTCTTCGGAGTGATTCTTAACCTTCCCAAAGTAAACAGGTAACAAAAAGCTCACAAACACACAAAACCAAAAAAAGAAAAACACCTTTCAACACATTTGACAAACTCACTCTGTTTTTGTTATTACAGGAGACTCGCAGATGTTGTAGAGACATTATCATCATCACAACCAAGATGTCCACAGCTATACATTTACAGCTCTGCAGATAGAGTAATACCAGCGGGGCAAGTTGAATCATTCATTGTAGAGCAGAGGAAAGCAGGGCACGAGGTCCGTGCCTGCAACTTCATATCTTCCCCTCATGTAGACCATTTCAGGAGTAACCCGGAACTCTATACAGCTGAGCTCAACCATTTCATGGACAACTTTGTCCTTGCTTCCTGCAATCATTCTTCATAGCCAGCTTCCACAAGTGTTTTTGCTGCTTTACTTTTTAACTCCATACAGAGAAAGAAAGAATACTACTTGATGATTCTTTTGGTTTGGAATGGTGTATAGATTGAATTATTACAGTTAACAGATTGTTTCTTCCCTTGTAAATGGTTGAGGTTTGAACATTTAGGAGAGACTGAAGATTCAAGAAAGTGACTGTTAGGGTGTGGAGACGCAAATTGTAAAGTATCGTGCTCTTTGCGTAACTTTTAAGAATTATAAGGGCTCGCAATTCGCATTTTTTTTTTAATCACGACACGCTTGTTAACCAGCAATCGCGTTTGATTAAAAAAAAAAAAAACGCGAAAAGTGAAATTTGCGTTTGAAGCGGCGGAGATCGATCAAGCGATTTGCGTTTGAGATCCTTATGAGGAGCTCGAACCGCTCATCCCCTCTTTCATCTCCTCCTCCTCCTCCGCTTACGTAACCCTAACGAAGTCGGAGAATCTCTGGTGAATTGATCTTGATTTCAATCTTCCTCTCCCAGAAAAAAAATCTCCATCGAAATCGAACGCAAGTGGTGGGATTAAAGGGAGAGCAATGGATTTGGATCAATGGATTTCGAAGGTTAAAGACGGTCAGCATCTCTCCGAGGACGAGCTTCAGCGTCTCTGCGAATACGTACGCGCACCATATCTTCTTCTTCTTCCCCTTCTCCCTTACTTGCTTTAGGTTTTTTCTTTCTTTCTTTATAACGATGAATGTGTCAATAGGTTCGATCAATGTTGTAATTCAAATAACCAGAAGGTGTTTTATGAGATGGTTTGTAAATGTTGCAGGTGAAAGAGATTCTGATTGAGGAGTCAAACGTGCAGCCTGTCAACAGTCCAGTCACCGTCTGTGGTGACATCCATGGCCAGTTTCATGATCTCATGAAGCTTTTTCAGACCGGTGGTCATGTTCCCGACACCAACTACATATTTATGGTACTTTTTTTTTTGTTTTATCACAAAATCAGTATATGAACACATCTTGATATGCTGTGGGGAATTTTGTAGGGGGACTTTGTGGATAGAGGTTACAACAGCCTTGAAGTCTTCACTATTCTCTTGCTTCTTAAAGCTAGGTAAAGTGAAGTAATTGGTTCTGATGAGGAAGTAATTGATTTTTCAAACATCTCATGTTTACCTTTTGTTAGGTTTTGGAAAGATACCAAGTGATTTTTGTGTTCTTTCACGCATTAGTTTACTTGAGAACGCTGTTTAAAAGTGTAGATTCCTTGCTGTTTTGGAAATACATCTTCTCCATTTGGGGCGTTAATTTGTTTTTTTGATTCTTTTGTGTTGTAATGCGTAGACATCCAGCCAATATTACACTTCTGCGTGGAAATCATGAAAGTAGACAGCTAACGCAGGTATGCATTGTTCTGCTCCACTTATATCTATCTCTAAGGCACTTTCAGTATATCATTTATAGTATTAAGATGCTCATCCCAATTTTTTACTTTTCAGGTTTATGGTTTCTATGACGAATGTCAAAGGAAGTATGGTAACGCTAATGCATGGCGATATTGCACAGATGTTTTTGACTATCTTACCATATCAGCTATTATTGATAGCACTGTAAGTTAATTTCTTCAGCAACTTGGCATTGCGGGTGAGAACGAATATGTTTGCTGTATCCTATACTCAGATTGGATTTTCTTTGTCTAGGTTCTTTGTGTTCATGGTGGCCTTTCCCCGGATGTGCGGACAATTGATCAGGTTAAACTCTGCCTTTAATGCTTTTGGCTTTCACCAGTCAAGTATGTTTCTGGCTCAGCATGTTATTAAGGTCGTCCACTCATTTTACATCTTATTATGGGCTCTAGATAAGACTGGTCGATCGAAATTGTGAAATTCCCCATGAAGGTCCCTTTTGCGATCTTATGTGGAGCGATCCTGAAGATATTGAAACATGGGCTGTTAGTCCACGTGGAGCTGGTTGGCTTTTCGGATCGAGGGTTACCACTGAGGTATGTTTATCCTTCTTCAATCGTTGAATCAATACCGTAACTAATAAACTGATTTCACGTGTCTGATATTCGGTTTTGGCTTCTTGTGCAGTTCAACCACATCAACAAGCTTGATCTAGTATGCCGTGCACACCAGCTGGTACAAGAAGGTCTCAAGTACATGTTCCAAGATAAAGGCCTTGTAACTGTGAGTGTCCTGCTTCTTATGACTTGGCCATTTTAAGCTGGATAATTGGAAATGTTACTCTGCCTAATGATGTGTGTGTATTTTCTTCTTCTTTTGGTGTGAAGGTATGGTCTGCACCTAATTACTGTTACCGGTGTGGCAATGTCGCTTCTATATTGATTTTCGATGAAAACATGGTGAGCCCATATCTTTAAGTCTTTCCTGTTGAATAGTCTAGTCTTGCTCTCTACCAGAACAAGTACACATTTCTTGGTTTGGTATCCGCTTTTTAAAGTAAAGGTACAAGGAGAACTATAGAAAGAAAGAAAGATAAGTAAACCGTGTGTGTGTGTTTGCCATGGATTATAGGTAGTAAGTGCATTATGTTGTGATTCATTATTGTGTATGGTTTAATGATGAAATCCATGTTATTTTACCAGGAAAGGGATGTGAAGTACTTTAACGAGACAGAAGAGAACAATCAAATGAGAGGGCCAAGGACAGGAGTTCCGTATTTCCTGTAATGAAAACAATTATGTTTGCCCCCCTTCTTCCATCGCTGCGATGATGATGATGGTGATGAAGCCATTGCTAGCTACCATTGACAATATGTTCAGTCTCAAAAGATTATATGTAGATCTTAGGTAACACTCTGACTGAAGTAGTTTTGTGTCTACACGTGATTCTCTTTGCTTCCTTCTGTTTTTCTTTACTGAGACCCCAATCTTTTCTTATGTATTGTTCACTTACACTGTTACTCTGCTTTTTGTTGTTGTGAAGATGACACTAACTCTAAATCTTTCTTTCGCTGTGTGGTTACTCATCTCTTTTGTCATTTAAGATGGGTGATCTAAAATTTGATTGGTAGGTAACAGAAACGAACAAAAGAAATCCATTAAGCAGAGTCTACCCATGTGGTGAATACAACATAAAAGGAAATCCTCTACCGCCTCTTCATCCTAAGACGGTCCTGGACCGGTTTGTTACCCGATGTAGATGTGAGACCGGAGAATGAACGGTCCTAGACTGGTTTGAGATTAAAGACGAAATCAGGGTAAACCAGAACCGGCACAATTACAAAACCCACCAAAAACCCAAAGAGGATTAGCTCCAAAGAGAAACCAAACCCTTTTGCACTTCTTCATCTTCTTGTTCCCACCACTACTATCGCCGCCGTTAAGGATTATATTTTTTTCAGAGGCGGCGATGGCGGATCTTCTACCACCTCTTGCGGCGGCAAAAATCGATGCGAAGACTAAAGTAGATGAGAAAGTTGATTACTCGAATCTCCCTTGCCCTGTTTCTTATGACGAACTCAACCGTGAAGCTATCAGTTTAGTACTTCTTATTACCGATCTAGTTTTTCTTCTTGATATCTTCTTTCTTGAGCTTATACCTTTATTCGGTTCATGGATAGCTCAGACTGATCTGTGTGGCTTTAACTGCATTGTATTGTCGTCTTTATAAATTTAGCTTATGTTCTGTTTTTTGTTTGTATTGGCATGGTTGAGCTGCTTCTGTTTGGTTTTTAATTGTTTTTTTTTTCTTTACATGAATCGTTTCAAGGTCCTACGAGATTTGCAAACAGTAGAAACGATATAGTATGATTGAAAGTTTTTCAATTTTGTCCGCATTTGATTCTGTTCATTGGTTGCCACAAAGTTTGTATTAGTGATTATTTTCATTGTCTGCCTCAGTGTTTGTCTTGATGTCTCCTAATGGTTTCTTACTGTTCTTAGATCAGGTTTTGGTATGTGTAGCGAAGCCATATAGAGTTTGTTTTCAATTGGTTTCTAACTTGTTTGATTACTCTTTGCAGTGTCTTTAAAGGCAGACACTTTTGAGGGTTTACGCTTCGACTTTGCCAAGGGATTGAATCAAAAGTTTTCCCTTTGCCACAGGTAGTAATATTTATATTTACAGTTATTATTGGTAATAAGCTTACACTTGTTTGCGTTTTACATTAAGCCTGTATATCGATCTTTTTTTTTTTGAAATAGTGTAATGATGGGACCAACGGAAGTTCCTTCTCAGTCACCTGACACGACGATCAAAATTCCAACAGCCCATTACGAGTTTGGTGCCAATTACTATGATCCAAAGGTACAAATTTTTTGGTAATTTCTTATGGCTATCAAGAAGATATGAAAATGAAAAAAAAAAAATATATATATATATGCAGTTGATGCTTGTTGGAAGAGTGATGACTGATGGTAGAGTAAACGCAAGAGTGAAAGCTGATCTAACTGATAGGTTGATCTTAAAGGCGACTGGTCAGGTAACTGCTGCTACTTGATAATGTGTTTGATCATCTATGGTGTATCTGATTATTACCTTCATTCATCTTTGTTTAATTTCTTTTCCAGCTGACAAATGAGCCTCATATGTCCCATGCAATGTTCAACTTTGATTACATGGTGAGCAACTTCTCTTTATTTGACTTTTTTTTTCCCTATCCCTTGTGATGCACCTTTGCTAGCATTTGGTTCATCTGAAGTTTTTCTTTTCGTTTCATGTTTGTGTAGGGATCAGACTACAGGGCCCAATTTCAACTTGGGAACGGTGCTCTAGTTGGAGCAACCTATATTCAGGTAAAGTGGACTGTTGTTTGAAATTATTGCTTTCCTGCAATTACATTATTCATCTAGCTGTAACGCAGTTATAATGAGATGTGAACTTTAAATTGTCCTAATCAACTTTTTGTGGGGGGCATGCTTACTTAGTTATTATGGCAATAAGAAAAGTTGTCTTTTATCCGTTATCATTCTTCAGATCTGTAATAGTTTTAACTTTTGGTATGGTGCATGTGAGAGAGATTGAAGTCAATTGTATTTTCATGAAAATGTTGGACAGAGTGTGACACCCCGTCTGTCTTTGGGTGGGGAAGTGTTTTGGGCTGGTGTGCCTCGGAAGTCTGGTCTCGGTTACGCTGCAAGATACGAAACTGATAAAATGGTAAATCTTCTTCTTGTTAAGCTATATTATTGGTGAATAACAACACTCTTAACCGATTGTGTATTCTTTCTTACTAAGAACTTTTCTTTACCAACAGGTGGCTACTGCGCAAGCTGCTAGCACTGGTACTATAGGTATGAACTATGTTCAGAAGATTTCCGATAAGGTAATGTACCTTTGTCATGAGCTCCTCCTATCTCTATGGAGTTTATAGAGATAAAACATGACACTATTCATTTTTATTTTATTATGATCAGGTTTCTCTAGCTACTGATTTCGCCTACAACTACTTGTCAAGAGATGTTGTGGCTAGCCTTGGGTATGACTACATTCTCAGACAGGTAACATCACCCATTTCTATGGAATCGAAAAACAAGCAAGAAAAAAACGCTTTCTTGATCTGTATTGATCCTTGATAATCTATGTGTGTTTTGTTTCAGTCACGTGTGCGGGGAAAGATTGATTCCAACGGTGTTGCATCCGCTCTCTTGGAAGAGAGATTGAGTATGGGACTCAACTTTCTTCTATCTGCAGAGGTACATAGTGTTTCCTTGTTCTTGAACTGAGATATAGTATAACCGAAGAGTCTCCTTTTTAAAAACTGTTGATTGGTTTTGTTTTTTTTTTTTTCCCTCACAGCTTGACCATAAGAAGAAGGACTACAAGTTTGGATTCGGTTTAACAGTCGGCTAATAAGCCTGGCTCTACCACACGCAGCGCTTTCATTAGTGCGGGGGATTCAGTTAAACTTATTGTATTTCCCATCAAGATTTCATTTAGGCTTTTTGGTCGGCAACGTTGGGAAATTAAAACAAAAAAAAAAACAAAGGAAGTGTGTTGTGTTGTTATTTACGGTTTAGGTTTTGTCTCCATTAAGAAGACCCATTATATAAGTTTTTGGTGTTACTTTCTTTCTTTAGATCTTGTAACGTTGCCTGGAGGTTTGCATCATTTCCTCTCCGTACAAACTAAAAAAAAAAAAAAAAAAATTTCCTTGTTTATTTAAATGAAGAAAAAGTTTGCGTTAGCTAACAATAGCAAGTAAATAAATTAAATTTGGAGCTAAATAAATTAAATTTGGAGCTGGATAATAATTTTAGGGGGTGTATTCAACTAAGAGTTTCAAGTGATTTGTATTAAAATGACAAATTCGCTGTATTAAAATGACAAATTCGCTGTTATTCAAACGTGGATTTAAAAAAACACTTTAAAATTTAATGTTATTGAACTTGTCATTTCATAAAAAATCCACTGTTATTCAAACGTGGATTTAAAAAAACACTTTAAAATTTAATGTTATTGAACTTGTCATTTCATAAAAAATCCACTGTTATTGAACAAAATTTAAGTTGAAGATTTTAGAGTACTTTAATTGTTTCTAGAGTATTTGAGGGGAGTTCTATAGTTATAAAAATCAAAATCCAAATCTCATTGTTTTATATGAGATTCTAGAGTATTTTAACAAAAATCACACCAAATTCTTTAATTCTCCTGCAATCATCTACAAACTCGTTAAAAATCAAATTACTTCAAATTTCAGATTCAATACACCAACGTAGTAAAAATTTGTCTATGTTGTAGAAAATGTATTTTATGATTATTCTAAAAAAACTAAATTTAAAATATTTTCTAGTGTGAAACAAGATCTCAAAGGGTCAACATGAAAGGTAAATCTTCCCTCGCCGCCGTAACTTAAAAACAAAAGCTTATCCGCTCGCTCAACTACTGCTCCGGCGGTTGGTGTTTCTCACCGCCGCCGGGAGCGGCCCTGTCTCATCCTTGTTTATACTTCTACGGTTTTAATTTCGGCAAGCAGACATCCTCTGGTTCGTAGCTTCAGATCTGGGCTAAGGAGGGGATTCGATGGTCTGGTTTCGGATCCTGGTTTCTTTGGCTAAGTTGGTGAGTCGGTGGGTGATGGGCTCAGTAGCTTATGTGCGGTAGTCATGAGACTTTTAATCCAGTTCCAGAACTGGTGAAGTTAGCTTCAAGCTTGAACCCGCGACTTCCCTATTTGTGTGGCAACTCCTAGGATTGCCTTACTTTTGTTTATGTGTTGGTCCTTAGCTATAGGTATGTGTTGCTGTTTGGATCTGAAACGGTGACTGCTTAGGTTCTATGAAGAAAATGGCTCATTGTCCTCTTGACTTGTTTGGGTTGCTTCTCTAGCTTCGAAGCTGTTTCTGGTGCGCGGTGCAGGATTATACCGGCTCTGATGTGGGTTATTACTTCTTCCATCAGAGTTGGAGAGGTGTATCTCAGGCGGGTCAATGGTGGTTATGGGTTTGTTCAGCCTTGGTCTTTGTCTTAGTGTTGGAGTGTGACTGGATTTCTTTGACTTTCTGGATATGATTGGTCTCGAGGTTGTGATGACTGGTGGTTTTTATTGGATGCGGTTAGGTTCTTCTGACTGTGGTAGTTGGTGTTGTCGTCGGGCCTTTCTGGCGTCTTCTCTTTTATCGGACTTGTCTTCGGTAAGGGTTCGATGCTCGACCTTTGGGCTTCAAGGTGTAATGTTCTTTGTGGTGCTTCAGTGAGGTGGGGTTGTGCTGTTCCATGATGTTTAACCAACGGGTTTCTACGGATTTCTTGGTAAGGAACTGTGGAGCTTTAGCTCAATCGCGTTCGGTCTTTGGGTAGTTTGGTTGTCAACCGTCTCTTCGTCATCTGCTCGGGTGGAGATTCACTTTCTCGTGGCTTACATGATGAAGCTTGTTCTTGAGTGGTGGATGCTGATGGTTCTTTATGGAGCTCTTCTCTCACCTCTAATAATTTAGACTGTCAATGCCTTCTCGCTTATTATGGCTTCTCTTACCGTCTTGCATCACATCTCTATTGTTAGTTTGTTTGGTCCAGAAAGTTCGATTAATCATGCTCTCTCGGTTTATGTTATTTTAGCTGTTTTGTAGAGTCCATCTATGGTTGGTTCCGGGGATAATGTTTATTCGCTGGCTTTATGGCTCCGGAAAGGTGTATGTACCTTTGCCGGCTTAGGTATGTCTCGATTGTATTTCAACTATGATAATATAATCTTCAGATGACAAAAAAAAAAAGTGTGAAACAAGAACCAGATGTTGTCGAAAAAATCTTTTTTGATCTTCTAATCAATCTATTTATAGCATCAAAAACAAACTTTTTTTAATCTATGAATGAAGGAAAAATTCGTTAAACATACACAGACTAATTTTCTTTTACTAATAAAATACACGAACTATTTTGGATCCCCGTTTAATACACGAACTAATTTTCGTTGCCTATTAAATACACAAACTTTTGAAATTCGCAGTTTTTACACATAGTTTTAGACGGCGTTAACTATGCTTAACGGCAGTGACGACGACGTTAGTGTTTAATTAACACGTGTTTAAATTTTGAAAATATTTTTTTTTAAATACACAAACTATTTTTCATTTGCTAATAAAATACACGAACTATTTTTAGATCCCCGTTTAATACACAAACTAAATTTTGTTTTCTATTAAATACACAAACTTTTGAAATTTGCAGATTTTACACATCGATTTAGACGATGTCAACTATGTTTAGCAGAAGTGAAGAAAATTTTTAAATTCTTAAACGCTCACCTTCAGCCAATTGAAATTAATTTGAGTTAGTTTCAATTCGAGTTTGGCACTCCAATATGTTCCAACCTCTTTTATTCTCCGAACTATGTTTCTTTTCTTCTTCTTTACTTTGATTTCCCTTTATATCGATTCAAAGTGGAGTCGATTTCCATGTCGTTAAAAAAGACGAAGAAAATAACGTAATTTTAAACGAGTTTCTGATTTTGGAATTAGTTTAGTGTTATGCATTTCTAATTCTTGTTCTTCGCTTTGATAGTAGTGATTATAATTCAAGGTTAATTTACACTATGATAAATAAGTTTAGTGTTATGAATTAAGTTCTACATATATTATTTCTAGTGTGATAAATTTTTTTGTAATTTCATCAAAAAAAAGAATTTACACTATGGAAGCGTAATGGAGAAGAAAACTAACAATATAATCTATCAGATGATATTTAAGAATTTTTCTCTTCACAGTTTAACCACATGCTTAACTAAATTTAAAAATTGTCTTTACTTCTACTAAACATAGTTGACATCGTCTAAATCGATGTGTAAAATCTGCAAATTTCAAAAATTTGTGTATTTAATAGAAAACAAACATTAGTTTGTATATTAAATGAGGATCCAAAAATATTTCGTGTATTTTATTAGCAAATGAAAAATAGTTTGTGCATTTTAAAAAAAAGTTATTTTCAAAATTTAAACACGTGTTAACTAAACACTAACGCCGTCGTCACTGCTGTTAAATATAGTTAACGCCGTATAAAACGATGTGTAAAACCTGCGAATTTCAAAAGTGTGTGTATTTAATCGGCAACAAAATTTAGTTCATGTATTAAACGGGGATCTAAAATAGTCCGTATATTTTATTAGCAAATGAAAATTAGTCAGTGTATTTTAAAGAAATTTTCCCATCTATGAATAATAATACTATGGGCCGAGCAGTAGCTGTTGTTTATGTATATTTTCACGTGTAACTATAAAATGGGCCGAAAGACATATGATAATGGATCGAGCAAATTCAACATTATTACCAAATCAGCACACACCTGTCGTGTGACAGATTCCGAGAAAGACAAACAAAAAACCCTATGAACAGTCTCTCCCTCGGTACTCTCTCTCTCTCTCTCTCTCTTTACCCTCCTTCTTCTCCGATTCTCCTTCTTTGCAGAATTAACATCAATGTCTTGCATTGCAGGCTGATTCCATTTCTTAGACGCTCGAGTGCTGATTTCTAGTAGATCTCGTGATGGATTCTGCTATTGAGATTAGTTCAGGCAGTAGTAGCAGTAGTAGTGGTAGTGATGACGAGGTATCTGAGCCATCTAGAACCAGAAGCAATACCGCTTGGCTCTATGGTATACTCTCTGCTCAGTCTCTATCTCTCTCGGTTAGGTTAAATTTGGTAGCTTTATTGAGTAATAAAACCTTAGTGCTCTGTTTCTTTCTTTGACTTGTAGGTAGTGGTAGCTTCCCTCAAGCTAAAGCAGCACTTACTACTCCAGCTTCTGGCAGTGGTGGTGCCCCATCTCAGCCAAGAGACTCAGGGAATGATAATGAGAAGCTGTCTTCTCAACAAGCTCAGAAAAGAACCCTCCCACCCTCTTTTAATCCCCCTCCTGCTTCTTCCTCGAGAAGTGGTAACAGTACTAGTCCAGCTCTAGGCAACAAGAATACTACTCAAGCTCCTCGCAGTGATCCACCGAGTTATAAGCCAAGAGACTCTACAACATTTACGAGGAATGAGAATGTCCTTAACTCCAATGTCCCTGGTGTGGATGATAAGAAGCTGCCTGCTCAACAAGCTATGAAAAGAGCTCTTCCACCTTCTTTTAATGCCCCTCCTAATCCATCAAGAAACGTGGCGGATTATACTAGTCCAGCTGTAGGCAACAAGAATAGTTTTGGTGATGGTTACTACCGGGGAGCTCATGCTGAGATTGGAATCCAGCGTGGCGTCAATGGGGTTAGGATCCTTCCTCCATCCATGACGCATGGACCGCCTGCTCCTCCTTTGCAGTATGGTGGTCAAAGTGATCCAATTCACAGGGTTGTTGGGATTGTTGAAGACAGGAACTCTGAGAACGATGAGAGGCTCATCTATCAAGCTGCACTAAGGGTATTCATCCTCAACTCAATCTTCTCTTGTGCATGCTTTACAGTGTCCTGTCTTGATATGATTGCAGCAGTGAGTGAATATGGAGCAATAAATTTGGCTCATTTCTTTAGATTCATGGTGCATTATACATTTTATCTGGTTTCTCATTGATGCTTATGTCAAACTATGCTGAGCCTGAATCTACTCAATTTCAGACTGTGTCCAAGTTAATAGTAGTTATACAGTGATCTGCATTACTTTTCATGTTTGAGAAAGAATGATCTTTTAGTTCATTGTGTATAGCAGTATTCATTTTCGTGGTGCATTATAAATATATTGGCAGCTTGGTGTTGTTCCATGATCAACCTGATATTAAATTGCATGTTAAGTGCATTTTTGTAATAATAAAGTATGTTGATCCTGCAGGATTTGAATCAATCCAAGAACGAAATGGATCTAAATCCTGGTACTCTTACAGTTTCTCTTATGAGGCATCAGGTATTATCATGTTTGCAGTGTACCATTTAGTGGCCTTTAAATTTGGCTTCTGTACTAAATACTATGGCTATCAGAAAATCGCATTGGCATGGATGTTTCAGAAGGAAACAAGTAGTTTGCATTGCTCGGGAGGGATATTAGCAGATGATCAGGTCATATATAATTAAATTTTTTTGCACAATTTATATCTGTGATTCGGTTCTCCTGAAGCTATGTAAGGTCTATTTTTGCAGGGACTTGGTAAGACAATCTCAACGATTGCTCTTATCTTGAAGCAAAAGTTTGAGTCACAAATAAAGTCTGAAATTTCAAGCAAGCAAGACGCTGAGATATTGGACCTGGATGCTGACGATGAGTCCGAAACTCCAAAGCATGAAAGTGATGTGAAACCAGAGGTCAAGGTTTCAAGCAACAGTGCTGGTGATAATGATGGGAATGGCAGTTTAGAGAAGGGGAAAGCCAAAGTTGTAGGAGCGAGTACTTCGAAACGGGAGTTTAACAGAAAGAGACCACCTGCTGGTACATTAATTGTTTGTCCAGCGAGTATTGTGAGGCAGTGGGCGAGAGAGCTCGATGAGAAGGTTTCTGATGAATCCAAACTTTCTGTTTTGATCTACCATGGTGGTTGTAGAACCAAAGATCCTGTTGAATTGGCGAGATATGATGTGGTTGTCACAACTTACGCCATTGTGACCAATGAAGTACCCAAAGAGTCATTGGTGGAGGATGATGAGGACGATGAAAATGATAACAAAGGTCTCGCCCCTGGCTTCTCCAAGAAACGTAAAGCTGCAGTGAGTACCAGTAAAAAGAGTAAGAAAAGAGGTCGAAAAGGCATGGATGATTCTTCTTTTGATTCTGATTGTGGTGCTCTGTCGAGAGTTGGGTGGCTCAGAGTTGTTCTAGATGAAGCTCAGACGATCAAGAATCATAGAACACAAGTGGCAAGAGCCTGCTGCACTCTTCGAGCCAAAAGGAGGTGGTGTTTGTCAGGAACGCCGATACAAAACACGATTGACGATCTGTATAGCTACTTCAGATTCCTTAGGTACAATCCTTATGCCGTGTACAAGTCATTCTACCACACGATCAAGGTTCCAATTTCCAGAAATTCTCTTAATGGTTACAAGAAGCTTCAAGCTGTTCTAAGGGCTATAATGCTGCGCCGTACCAAAGGTACTCTCACCATCTCTCTGTTCTTGTTTGCTCTTCGTAGCTGTGACAGATTTGATGATTTCTGCTGAGTATCTTTCTGTTCTGATATTCAGAAACATTGCTTGATGGGCAACCAATAATCAATCTACCTCCAAAGAAAATTAATCTGAGAAGGGTGGACTTTTCAGTGGATGAGCGGTCTTTCTACAAGAAGCTTGAAGCAGATTCACAATCACAGTTCAAGGTTCTCCTTTTTTTCTCCTCCAGTGAAACAAACATTAAGTGGTACTTGTGTCTGATAAGATGATATTTCATATTTTCTGCAGGCGTATGCTGCTGCAGGAACTTTGAGCCAAAACTACGCAAATATTCTTCTGATGCTTTTGCGTCTACGCCAAGCTTGTGACCACCCACAACTCGTTAAGGGTAACTCAGATCCTGTTGGAAAAGAATCAAGAGAAGCAGTTAAAAGACTCCCTAGGGAGGCTCGAATCAATTTACTCAAACGTTTAGAGTCATCATCTGCCATCTGCAATATCTGTAATGTAAGTGCAGATTCACAGAGGGCTAGGAATAGCGTGTCTTTAGGCTCAGTATTCTCTAGTTCTTAGGCTAGTTCTGACAATATTTACTCTTATTAATATTATGTTACCTGTTTATCTTGCAGGATCCTCCAGAAAACCCTGTTATTTCGCTGTGTGGCCATGTGTTTTGCTATCAGTGTGTTTCAGAACATATCAACGGGGATGAGAACGTGTGCCCTGTTCGAAGATGCAGAGAAGATTTTGGGCGTGATGTTGTTTTCTCCAAATCTGCCCTTAAAAATTCTACCACTAATGATTTAGGCTCTAGTTCTTCACAGAACAAATCATTTTCTCAAAAAAGCGAGTTTAGTTCATCAAAAATCAAAGCTGTTCTAGATATTCTGCAGTCGCTTTCCAAACAAGGCAGACGAAACTCAGGTCAAAGGCCTTCTTCCTCACTGCCACATGAAGATGATGATGATGTTACCATTGTAGAGCCAACGACTCTTCACTCATCTTCACCTATCCAGGGGCCAATAAAGACAATAGTGTTCTCGCAATGGACTGGTATGCTTGACTTGGTTGAGATGAGTTTTATTGAAAATGGTATAGAGTTCAGAAGATTAGATGGTACAATGAGTCTATTAGCAAGAGACAGGGCCGTAAAAGAATTCAGCAAAGATCCAGATGTGAGTGATGTGCATATCTTAGATACATTTTTCAAAATACTTTTAAAATGTTCCTGAAGCGCTCTAACAGTGAAAAGTCTATAAACAGGTAGAGGTGATGCTGATGTCGCTAAAAGCTGGAAACCTTGGGTTGAATATGGTAGCTGCATGTCATGTTATACTTTTGGATCTTTGGTGGAATCCAACAACCGAAGATCAAGCTGTGGACCGTGCACATCGTATTGGACAAACTCGGCCTGTTAGTGTAACTCGTGTCACTATAAAAGATACCATTGAGGATAAGATTTTGTCTCTTCAGGTATTTGATGTCCCTTAGTTTCCTCCTCATTCTATATTTATAGTAGTCCAGCATCATCGTTGTCTTTTTTTTATTTATCAGGAAGAGAAAAGGAAAATGGTTGCATCTGCGTTTGGTGAAGAACATGGTGGAAGCTCTGCAACTAAACTGACAGTAGATGATCTCAAATATCTTTTTATGCCGTAGACCAACTGGTTATAATGGCTGCTTGAAATAGGTTGCATAGTACTATTAATATTGGAGATTATGCCCAGCGTTTTTTGATCAAGAAGAAACCCTCTAAGCTGCTTTTGTAACTGAAACTTCAAAGCTGTGGCTCTCCTTAGGATTTCGTGTTTTTTTGGCTTTGTGAGGCTTGTATCCACAGTCTATGTCTTTTGTGTTTCGGAGATGCATTGACTGGGAAGCATGCCATTATGTAAATAACTAAATCGTTTCATGGTATATATATACCTCGTAGAAGTTTTAACGGTAAAACTAAAGGATCAGCTGATCTTATTTTTCTTCTGACCATAACAGTTTGTTATGTATAATTGGCTCTGTATTAGCGTTGCCATACCAAGCATTCTTTACAGCTTGGACGTCTGTTTTGGATACACCTGTTGTGCATCTTTGTATTGTGCTAAGTTCTTCAGCAATTTAAGATGAAGTTAGAGATGCTCTGTATGTTAAATATATGCTTGTTCTTTGATGGTGCTTTGTTTGAAGCTGATGAGGATTGTTTCCTCTAAGTATTTGACCCGACCAGCCTACTTACACCTTACTCACTGCTATTTTTGGGTTTGATGTCTTCTACGTTTGTGTACGGTTTTTTAACTGCAATACACGTTGCAGTTTAGTGTAAGGTATGTATATGAAGAGAAAATGCGGAACGTCTTTCTATCTTCGGTGGTAGGTGCTCTGCCCTTCAAAAGAGTGTTTTGGAGCAAATAACTGCAGAACCTCATGACAGTTTAGAAAAATCTCTGAGGGTTTTAGGTGGGATATTAGGAAAGGAGCCAATGTTATAAATGACTGAATGACTGATTAGTGACATATATACAAATGATGAGTGGAAACTGCAAAGAAAGTGAAAGTTCGCTTCTGTGTAAGAAGCAGCTTTAAGTTTCAAGATGATGAATCATTAGTGACATGCAGTGGTGGAACCTTTTGTTGATTAAATGCCTTAGACAACATAGAAGACTATGGGACCTCTTTTATTTATGACATTTCTGCCCTTTAGTCATTACTCATTTCTCTTTTCCATTGTCGTCGGGTAATGGTCTTTGCACATGTCATATTTAGAGATGTCAAACAGGTTTACCCATCCCGTTCCATTCCGTACCGCGGCGGGTTAGTCGTCGAGCGGGTCACAGCGTGCCTGTCCCGCGCGGGCTGCGGTGATGTGCCGCGGTCCGAGCACCGACCTGCCGGGATTATGGACACGGCCCAAGTTGGCGATCTTGTCAGCCAGCTCGACTAAACCGAGGTTTTACCATCAGATCATGCTGAACTTACTGAACATGTCATCCCATCAGTTCATTCCGTCCATACCAACCATGTGTTCCCATTGGATCGTGCTGAACAGACAGTCCGTACCATCCCATCTGATCACCCCGACCGTACCGCATGTGCTGTCCACCGTATCGACCCACAGACGTCCGTATTAGGACTCAGTCTGGAACCACGACCTAGAAATGGAATTGATCCACCCGTATCACTTCTTTCCCAACCAATTCAACATTCTAAGACTGATAGTCAAGCCAGATTCAACTTGGGACGAGACGAATCCAAAGATGTTCACAGATTTTCTCTTATGGCTCTTTTCGTGCGTACCGCGTGTTTCGAAGGCTGCACAAACGTCTTTGCTTCAGTGACTGATCCTATGATGGATTTTCATCTTTCATATTTCACTAAGGCATGGATACTTGAGCCGTCCAAAGTTTTGTTTCACACCACTACACAACTTGGTCCAGCATATCACCTGAAAGTTCAGTTTGTTCGTGTTAATCACCCAACAGGTCGTGTGGATCATCCTGCTCACGACCAGAATGAACCTGGACAGTAGGCGAAGGGTCACGTTGACCAGTCTTCCTTGTTTTCGCCAACTTTGACTCATTTAGTATTTTCTAGTCAATGTTGTCATTTTCTATGTCTTGTTTTTAGCACATTCTTCTTTGGATTTCTACAACTTGTAATCCTATAAATATAGTCTATGAGCCACGAAATAAAGAATTCATTTTTCCCTTTTATTTGAGTTTATCTTTTTGTTGTTTGTAGAAAACTTTTCGTTTCTTGGTGAGGTTATCTCTGAGTAAACAAATCTCTATTTCGTTGGACTTGTGCGTCATATCAAGCAACATATAGAAACTCTTCTTTTGTTGGACTTGTGCGTCATATCAAGCAACAACTGAAGTCTGGTAGTATCAAGAGTCTTTCCGCACCTCTTGTATTACTGTTCAATCCACCAGTTCTCCTTTTTGGCGAGTTCATATCCCCTTAGTCCGAGTTCTCCTTTTTGGCGAGTTCATATCCCATATCCCCAGTTCCCGTACCGCAGAATATATAGGCCTTCGCGGGCCGTCCTGCGGGATGCCTCCTTATCAAACCGCCTGCTACAACTTCTTTCATGAATGTTCAAGTATAAGGGTTGTGTAAGAGAGTTGAAGAGAGATCATTAAGCTTCACTAAAGCCTTATCAAAATCAATGCCACAAAGCTCTGTTTGTGCTTGTGTTCTTAGTTAAAAGCCTTCTTTTGTTATCAGTATAAGCTTTTGTTAAGTTTGAATCTGATTGAGTTGTTGTCTTTGTAATAATTTGGCTTATGTCTTCATCAAATCATCTCTCTTTTTAATTATTTGGATTGCAAAAAAATTCGTGAATCACTTTGCCAAATTATACAAGTGACGTGATATACAACTAACTTTTCTCCATAACATTGTAACCAAATTTAATTTAAGAAAAACACCACTTCATAGTACTGAAAACAAAACCAATCAACTTAAACAAAAAATATCACAGTGTAATAAAGCAATTTATAGTTGTGTGTAATAAAAAGAGAAAATCAAATCAAAACACCACCAGAGCTCAAATTGTCATCGCCAGAACTCCTTATGTTTTCTGGAAGAAAAGTCACAAGAATCGCTTTTTTCTCACTCTCTTTCTCGTTTTTCTCATATGAAATAAGAAATGAACAAAGAAAAAAATGCGGGTCCATGTAATCCCGCAAGACCCGTTTCGGTCCATCTCGCAAAAATCCGTTCTGCGAGGTCCGCAAATTTACGGGCATAGAAAACCTTGTCCCAATACCATCCTGCGACAATCCTTTATGACCAGGCCTGCAGTCCAAATCCATGATTGCCATTTCTAATCAAATCTGGTTTTTTTTTCCCAAGTTATTGGGCGAAAAAATTTATCTTGTGTTTGTTGAATTTTCAAGGTATCCAACGGTAAGTCTCATTAGAAAAATGTCAAATTATAATAGAAGAGGAAAAACTGTTCCGACATTTGTAGTAAATATTTTTTTATATATATTAAAATCTATATAATCGATGAGGATAAAAATATTTTAAACACACAAATTTGAATATTTCGACTATGAGGTCATACAACGTACCAAAAAATTATGCATGATAAATAAAAGCACTCAAGAGAGAAGCAAGTTATGAATGCTGAGTTACAAGTAAGAAGTTGTCCTATAACTGCTTCCATCTCATTTAAGCCTAAATAGTCTTACAAGAACTTGTGGTTTCGCAGACTGAATATGTTGGCTAATGTCTTCGTCGGTTCTGGACTAATGATTGCTTTAACAGAAGAGACTATAAATCATACAGAGCTTCTAAGGTAATGAAGAAGATATTGTCAGAGAATCGCCTTCCTAACGCATTACCGACTCTTTTACAAAGGAACGGCCGGCCGAGCTGCAAAACCACAAATATTAAGCATTGGTGGAACACACAGAATTTGAAAAGTGTAAAAGAGTGGGTTGGTTATACTCACGAATATTCGAGGTGGATGTTCATGAACCTCCGGTTCTCTTTACTTTGAGACAGTGTAACGGAACCTTCAATGACTTGGTCTTGCTCTACGTCTATTGGGTCATAGAAATATACAATTGTCTGTCCAAAAAAGTGGTTCAAAACCAAATGGGTCACAAAGTGTAAGCTACTCTTTTAATAAGAGACAGACATCAAGTTTATAGCATCACTGATCTTCTCAATATACGACCAACTCCTGATTTTAACCAATTTAGATGATTTACAGAAAAGTAAAACTGGCAAAAATGTGGAAGTATATGCAAAAAGATGGTCTTACTTGCTGCCAATGCGTTGGAGGAGCCTCGGGAGAGGTGGACAACACGAGTGCATCACTCGGATTACTCCGCTTCTTCTGATAACCTTCTCTAGAAGGACTCATTGATGAAGAACCACTAGCAACACTTGTTGCACTAGTAGTCTTGGCAGGCGAAGAGGGCGGTTTGCTGAACTCAACGTCAAACCAAAATCCAAAACCATGCATAGGAGCTACAAGAAGAAAAGAAAAAAAGCCTCAGCACAGAAAGGAAAGAACTCTAACGTTTCTGTAAGTTGCACAAAACGCATATATATATTTGATAAAGGAAAAGTGAAATACCTCTCATCATTGACTTGAATTTATATCTTGCAGTAACGGAATCTAGCTCTTGGATTTTTACTGTCTGACAGTCTATATGTTTAACCTGCATTATATATATGCTCTATGTAAAATATAGCGTGTGGTCTGGTCTTTGATCATTTACTTTGTAACAAAATGGATGGATATCCACACAATAGCACAGTTAACATAGCTGAGAGCTCAAAGAGATAGCAGGTAACAAGCACTCAGAGAACAAGGAAATACCACTTCTGGCCATGTTAGAACGTTCTCGCCTGAAATGGACTCCACGCTAGGTTCTTCAAATGCACACTGTTTAGCTAACTGCATCATTGCAGACACTGCAAATAACATCAAACATCATTAGTGAAACCTTACTGTGAGGTTCTTCTTTTTCACTTTATAATACTTTACTGTTTATCTAATTCTCGAGTACAAGTTCCCCAACGCAAAGGTGAGTGATAAGCATACGTTTCAATTGACCCTTATAATCAAGTAATGCCATATGTTTACTCCTTAAGCCAAGGATCATGACTATCAAAGCCATAAGTGCTATCACGATAACCTAATTTTATCAATCTGATCTGTTTAGGAAATGCAAAACTCTGTGTCTATCATGATGTGGGATACGGCAAGCTTATTAAAAGCAACACATCCACATTAAATTGTGAAATCATTACTCAGTTTAACTAGTATACTAATCAAGTTTAATGCAATCATTGTCCCAACGTTAAAGTTGATATAATACTTACTATCAATTCCATAAACGTTGCGCCAAAAATCAATGCTATGACTGTATCTCTCCGGGTGTGTTACAGGGGCCATGTACAACTGTCAAAAGAAAGTTAATAACAACATATCAAATGTTGCCTTGTTCCCAAAAGTCAGTAATGGCTGTGATAAAATATCTGAAGAGATCATAATCATACTGTTGCATGTGATGGGAGAATCAAACCTCCAGGCTTCAACCAGCGATCTCTAGCTGTAATAACACTTCCCAGCATACTCTACATCAACATAATATGAGAATGAGAAACCAGGGAGAATAAAGGAAAATTAATAATTAGGTACGTTATCCTCAGTAAAATTATATACACAAGATAAGGAAATAACCTCATACAAGAGCATGTAACCCATCCACTCTGAAATTATAACATCAACCTCCTCGTCGATTTCAACATCCTAGAGAACATTACAGCCAAAGAAGAATTACTACATGATCAGGGTTTGCATACAAAGCTGGATGTTTCACCCAACCAATCTATCTCAGTAGCGGTATAGACGTATAGAGGATCCCCAAATTCATTTCATTCATTTGTTTTCGCATCTCTCGGTATAAGGATTCTTTTTGCAGCTTACTTAGACATCAACCTTGAGCATGTCTAATGTAACATGCATGGCCAACTCTGGATTTATCACAGAAAACATATTACCTCCACTCTCCCATGCAAAACAATGACCTTGTCGGATAAACCGTTGGCTTTCACAACTTCCTTTGCCTGGTGGTATATAGGAAAAAAATATTGAATATAAGCCATTAGCACGATTCACAAAATGAAAATCATATGCAGAGCTAAAACACTAGACTCGTAAAAAAATTCTATGTTGGGTAGAACTTAGATCAATTTCACAGACCCTAATGTTTCAGAAACAGTCTGAAATTTTATTTTCCTGAGCTGATTGATATCAAGGGTGATACAAGCCATGAAGCGATGAATAGATTTAGATATAGAATTTTATTTTCTTGAGCTGATTGATGTCAAGGGTGATAGTACAAACCATGAAGCGAAGAATAGATTTAGATATAGATTAAAAACCCAATAAAGCCTGGTTATGGCCAGCTAACTGTGAAAAATTCAAGACAATAAGACATACTATCATCACACCCTAAACATATTCTCACTAAAGGGAACATGCAACACAATGTGTCAAAGAACTTTTCTATTCCAAATTCATGTTTTAACATATGGAAACAAGTTTTAATGAAATTACAGTATCACAAAAACTAATTCAACGGGAAATTTTTCAAGCCAATTTAATTTTATATTTAAAAATGGGCGGACTCATCACTTCATAAAACGAAGAATATAGAAGCTAAAGACGAGATGATCCAGAGCAATAATTTATGCCCAAGTTACTGGATAAAGAAAACATCTGAAATAATACCTGGACAGCAATATCACTTGCATCTACAGCATATACCTGTAAGAAAATAAACGTTTGTCAGAAACACATTAACAGTCTTGGTTTACCCATATAACGAAACAAACTTAATATCCATAAATGCTACATTCTTCACAATGTTCAATAATAAAGTTGTGCCTACGCATAACTCATACCCGTATAGCACCAGCTTGAGCACAGAAGATTGAAAGGATGCCTGTTCCACAGCCAACGTCCACCACAACCTGTTACAAGCAATCGATGCAGCAATATGTTTTACAAATACTAAACTACCACATAACAAAAGTAGCTTTGCTACAAAGATCACCACACAAAAGGAACCGAAGCCTGACACAGGCTAAGAAAAAGCTAAACAACAGTCCGAATTTAAATCTTGTTCTTAAATATCATATGCGAAGATTAAAGATAAATCGTTAAGAAATTACAGCATACGAGAGAGAATTTACCTTGCCCTGGATTAAGCTCTGATGCTGCATTATAGCTTCTTTATAAGTTTCTGTCCGAGCCCGATCCTGTATCGACCAATTTAACATTTAACAAAGAAGAAGAAAAATGAATGCCAAAAGAAGATGAAGAGACAAACAAAACAACATAATTTGATATATCTGAACAAAATTTTCACTCAAGTTCTGCAAAGTTTTATTTTTGAGCAACACAGAGAAATCGAACTGCAATATCAAATTTGGCTCAAGAACAAGAAACTATATAACAAGTAATGGTTCTCAAAAACATCAGCTGGAGATGGACTAGAGAAACCAATGCTCCAGAAAACAAGAGAGAATTCAATTCTAACTTTGAATTACAAGCTGAAGAGGATAGAAAGTACCTTGATCATCTCTTCGTGAATCCCTACGTGAGCATAGGAATGAAAATAGGCAACGTCGAAGTCAGTGCAAGGCGGAGGAGACTTCTGAGTCTCCAGCGGCTTCTGCTCTCCGAGCTGGTCGGAAACCCTAACCCCATTGGCCAGACCGTCTCTAGTGTCAGGAGCTCCACCGCGATTGCTGCGTCTTTTAGCTCGGCCAAAAGAGCTGAAACCGGGGACTCGCTTCTCTTCTACCGGTTCAAGCTCGTGGAAACCGTTGCTGTAATCGCCGCGAGATTGCATATTTTGGTTAAACCCAGAGAGAGAAAGACCTTCTCTGACGACGACTGTGTTTGTCAAACTCTAGTTAAACAAAAAAGACCTCCTCCTCCTCTTTTCTACTTCAAATCTTACCCCCCCCTTTTGGGTCCTTTCATTAGCTTTGCATATTTAAAGGGTCTATATAGGAATAAAAATAATATCTTCCACCATACAAAAAGAAACATTTTTTTTTATTAGGTTGGAGAGAAAACCTTGGTGACAAAAAAAGATAAGAAGAGCTGTGGTAAAATTGCAGACGGTCTTTTTAAGTTCTTTGTTTCATCTACTCATGTGACATTGCAAGTAAATTACTACAATTTATCGAAGTTAAGAAAAGTAAAGAGGAAAAATTGACTTCGGTAGTATCTAAAACGTGCAAGGGATATTTTCCCCATGCAGAACAACGAATTCAAATCAAACAAAATCATAAAGAAAGGTTAGAAGAAAAGCCGGTGGGTGCTGAAAAGACAGACAAAGAGAAGCTTTTGAGCTTTGGTTTGGTTTACTCATCGCCTTGGCCATCTTCCTTCACCAGTTTGATCATGTCATCGATTCTCAGAATCGTTATGGCTGCCTCTGTTGCAAACTGTTCACGCATGACAAAAACATAAAATCTCCTTTAAAATTTAAGACATCACTCGATTTTTATAAAAATCTATCTCAGGTCAAAATGTTTCTTCACCTGGATAATTTTCACTTTGCTCATCGCTGGTTCGATCACTCCTGCTTCCAAATTGTTACGGACGATTCCGTTTACAAGGTCAAGTCCCATGCTGCATTTTGCGTTTTTCCCAACATAAAGCCAATGAGAAAAATTAACATTTTCAAGGGGAAAAGACAAACAGTAAAACTGCCTTATTACCTTGAATAATGCTTCTTATCAGCCTTGGTTTGTGCGGTGTGGTGGTATGCTCTTAGTTTAGCTACCAACTCTGTTGCATCCTTGGCGGCGTTTACAGCAAGCACCTGTAAATAAGATAATAGTTGTTGGCTAATAAGACCACATCAAAAAGACACTTTTCATATATTGGTGAAATAGGATTGTATTTGTAGGTGGCACCTTAGGTATAACCAATAACGCCTCTGCAAATTCAGCAATCGCCAATTGTTCGCGAGAGCCCAAGGTTGTAGCAAGGTGCTCCAGATACACAGACAATGCTGACTCAACTGCACCTCCACCCGCAACCACCTGTTCGATGCGTAAAACCAGAAATGGTGATAATTATTACCAAATGCAAGGAGCCTCTATAAAAGGAAAGCAAAAAAATAGTTACCGCGTTGGACTCGAGGGTCCTCTTGACAATACACAAAGAATCGTGCAGTGCTCTCTCCATCTCATCAAGCATGTAGTCATTTGCACCTCTCAAGATCAAGGATACCTGCCAGAAAATAAAAAGCTTATGACATCAGGGCTAGTCTAAACTTTGATAAGCTTCAAATAACTTTTGGAAATAACTTCAAATGAGATATATGATGATATATTTTGTGATATAGTATTGTCAACAATTACGCTTGATCTCAAGTAGAGATTAAACTGCATACCGCACTGCTCGTTTTGGTTCCCTTTATCAATACAACATCGTCATCCGCTATTCTCTCCTCCACAACTTCGTCTGCAGATCCAAGGTGTGCTGGATCAAATGTTTCTTCGCCTTCCATGTCAGCAAAAGTGGTGACCTGAAAACAAAGAACAAATCTTAGTCAAGAATTTTAAGTTTCACAATCACATTCCGGTTTTTGTAACTTGTTTCTAAGACTTTTAATATTAAAATAAGTATAAGCTGAGGAAGTACCAAGGTTGCTCCTGTTGCCTTAGCAACATGGCGCATGTCGTCTTTGCGAACACGCCTAACTGCAATAGCTCCTGCCTCTACAAAGTACTGAAATAAACGCAAACGAGATCAATAATTTCATTAACTTGAAAAACGCTGAGTAGAGAGAGACTTATTGGTCTTCGATCTTACTTTAAGTGCCATGTCGTCAATTCCCTTCGTGGTCAGAATTACATTGGCCCCAGCTTTAAGAAGTTTCTCTATTCGCTCCTTCGTCATATCAGCTTCTCTGTGAAACAAAACAACGTTTTTAAAAAAATCCTCTGTATGGAAGATGGAAGACAATATGCAGTACAAGCGTGCAATCAAAAGATCCAGATATCTCAATCTTCCTCTATCCCGCACAGCTCGTTAGGATCAAGAGAGCAAACCAATTGCACTTGAAGGAAAACAGTAAAAAATACCTTTGCCGGATTTTTTCAAGTTCTCGTGGATCGTTAACTACAACTTGGACACCGAGCTGCATTTTTGTCTTCTGAAGATTGAAGTCGAGGCAAGCAATCTTGGCTGGAGACACTCGTAGTGGCATCCCTTGGGCAGCGCGTCCAGTATTGAGTGCATATCCCTTCAACAAATAGCTGTCTCTCGCACTTTGTCCATGAGCTTTCAGAATATTGATCCCCTACAACGTAGTAAGCAGAAGTGTTTAGACACAAAGATATCATTCTGACTTGAGATACTATATTTAAAACTTTGACAGAAGAGCATAAACAGACCTTGATAGGGTACTTAATCTCCCCTCGCTGATTTGTCATCTTCACTGACAGAACGGCATCCACAACCTTAAAGAAAAATGTGATAATCACAGTTCAGAAAAATGCAATGATCAGGGTAGTATTGCAAGAAATTATCAACGGATCCCAGACATTAGAAGTAAACTCAATAAACAGACTTATGTAGGAAAGAGTCTCCCAGACTAAACCGAGAGTA
The DNA here is from genome assembly GCF_020379485.1 of Brassica napus. NCBI lineage: Eukaryota > Viridiplantae > Streptophyta > Magnoliopsida > Brassicales > Brassicaceae > Brassica > Brassica napus. The sequence goes on from NC_063446.1 coordinate 30,367,136, forward strand.
AACATAGGAATTAATAACACAACTTACAACACTAATGTTTTAAGAAAAAAGCATGCCGTTCCACGTGTTTGAAAATGAACGAGAACTGAAAGCATACCAAGTTGGCAAAGAAGTCGCTGTCACCAGATATCAGTTTGGAGGACATGCTGGTTTTAGCACAGTTAATCAATGGAACTCTCCCAAGCTTTTCGACCTATATAACGCAACAGAAGCAATTAACAGAAGCGGCAGAGACGGCCAATAGAGAGAACTTACACAATTATGCTTACAGGAAAAAATGTATAAAAATTCACCACATAAATTCACATTTCCTCACATACTGTATAACCAGTCAGAAAGAAGATCAGACGCTGAAACATAAAACATCACAGCAGAGCTAACCTTAGTCACCAACTTCTCATCTATGTATTTGCAAGCTTCTCTCATCGCTAGCTGTCAACAGTAACACAGATTATGAACACACTGCAAATCACTCACTACATAAGAAAATCAAAGTCGCAAGCCTACCCTGTATCCACTGATAATTGATGTTGGATGTATTTTGTTCCTGACCAAATCATTTGCCCTCTGCAAATACACCATTAATCACCAAGCGGTTACCACGTAACAAAATCTTCACAACTCAAGAAAAAAAACATAAACCAAAGACGAACCTTGAGCAACTCAGCAGCTACAATAACAACAGAGGTAGTCCCATCACCAACTTCTCTATCCTGGAGCTCAGCTAACTCGACGAGAACCTGTCAAAAGAGGGTAACTAATAAATTCGTATAACGCACATGAATGATAAGTATGTTAATCAAATTCACCTTAGCAGCAGGGTGCTCGACCTCCAACATCCTGAGAATAGTAGCACCGTCGTTTGTAATGGTCACATCACCAATATCATCCACCAACATCTGAGAAAAAAAACAACAAAATCAAGAAGCTAAGTAACGCCGCTAGCGAGATACACAATGTATATATATATAACTCTGACGCAAATCAGAAACGCTGGGATCGGAGTAAGATACCTTGTCGAGTCCGACGGGACCGAGCGAGGTCTTGACGATATTCGAAATAGCTTGACAAGCCACCACTGTATACATCAAGAGTAATCAAATACGAAAGAGTTAGTTACATACATACCAGCAAAACTTCACCCTATAGATCAAACGCAAGAGTTTCCGAGAGACTAGATCGGTATATGCAGAAAATGGGAGACGAAATCAAGCAAAGCGAAGGGAGTGACGAAGAGAGTACCGTTCTGAGTACGAACATCTTGGCCGGATTGCCTATCGCCGGAGATATCCGGATTTTGAGCGGAGATCGACATTTACGGCGAATCGATGAACACGAGGGAGGAGTCAAAGTAGCCTTAGATCGGAGATCTGAGCTCGCCGAGAGAAGTGCAGTGAGAGATGGACAGTGAGAGAGTCCGGCGGGTTTTTATTAAAGTTTCAAGGTTTCTTCTCGGATGTGTGGCCAGGGTATGTACGAAGCGGTGTCGTTTTAATAGTTGGGCTGAATGTCGATATGTTCTGAGGCCCATTAGAATAGGTCAAAACACCAGCGGATGGGCTTTAATGTTTAAGATAAAAGTTCATATATTCTTGTGTTGAGGGGGCAGAGCATTAGCATCCCTATATATTAAAATACAAACATTACAACATTTGAGATAGTCATGTGTCATCACCACAATGAGTCTTACGTAGTCATGTGTCATCACCACAATGAGTCTTAGAATCTTTAGAAAATTGGATTGGTCCATTTTAATATATAATAAATTTTTTATTAAACTAACCATAAATTCATTATTAATGTTTTCATTCTTCCTTAAATAAAAATTACAGAATTGCCTAATGTAGCTAAAACATATATATTAAATTAATAATTTTGAATAATAAATATTTGATAAAAATTAGTCTATTCTCTATCATATTTGTTTAATTTTAAATTAATAAAATAAATTAAACAACTATATTAACCATATAATAAAAAATTAGATTTTTCTGTATATGTTATATTTTGATTGTTTTCAAAAAGAATATAAATTATTAAAACTATTAAAAGTTTCACCTTCAAATTTTTGTGATTCATGGTTTAATTTTTTTGTTACGATAAAATACAAATGATTACAAAATCATATAAGTAAGAAATTTCATTTAATAAATATTAAGTGTATAAGGTTTATATATATATTAAATTAAATTATATACCATATACCATATAAAATATAAATATTTTAATTTCGAAATTTTCTTTGAAAACATTTTTTTGGTAAAAGCTATTGAACAAATATTGACAACTTAATATTTAAAGTTTAAACTTAGCCTTGAACTTTATAAAAATTTATGAATTACTAAAACTATTAATCACACAATGAAAATTTTGTTATCAGTGATTTAAAGTATTTGTTATAAAAATATACAAATGATTAAAAAAATCATATGAGTAAAAAACATCATTTAATATATATCAATACTAAAAATACACACTATATGTTAACGTCATTTAAATTTAATTATATACCATATAAAATAGAAAAAATGATTGTTTGGATTAATGAAATTTATTTATGTGTTCACATCAATTTAATTATATATGTAATAATTACTGACTTTTTAATTATTTAATATATATTTATTATTTTATAAATATGTAAACGAACATATAATACATAAAAATAGTATATACAATGTTCGTCCCGCGCAAAGCGCGGATCTTAACCTTGTTAGCATTATACCCTACATTATCCAATCAACAACAATTGTTAGATAGGGAAATACCCTAGGATAGTACTTAAAAAAGTTTATGTCACAAATATAGACTTTAAAAATCAAAATGACCAAAATATTTCATTAAAGAGGTAAATATATAATTATACTCCTAAAGTTAACTAATCCAAACCTTAGGGTTTAGAGTTAACGGGTGGGGATTTGGGATTGAGGTTTAAAATTTTATAAAATAAAAAATAAATATTAAAAATTTGAAAATTAAAATTTAAAAATAGTTTCAAAAAGTATTTTCGAATTATAAAAAAAAAATTGAAAAAAAAGCATTTAGGAAAAACAAATTTCAAAAAAAAATTATAAAAAAGTTCGAATTTGAAAACATATAATCTAAAACTATATAAAAAAAAAAATTATTTTTTCAATTTTATTTAATTTTAAAAAAAAATTTATATATCTAGGGTATTAGTGTCTTTTTACCTATTAAATGAAACATTTTGGTTATTTTCCTCCTTGTGGTCTATTTTTGTGACCAAAACTTGAAAATGATCTATTTAAAAGAATTGCACCGTTAGAAAAGCATTTAGAGAAGCATTTACTAAATGCTAATGCTCTCAAAATGCTCTCTGGTCAATGCTCTCATATAAAGCTTTTAGCAGAGCATTTGCATTTATAATTTATAAAATTAAGGAAAATATATAATTAATTAATTAATTTATTTTATTTAATAATATCATAAAATTATTTTTATATCCTGAAAATAGAATTTTGATTTCTAAAATTAATTTATAATAATTTTTTTTTTAAAGTAGTTTTCACATTTAAAATATAAAATTTTATTCATATAATTTTATTTTATATAATTTAAATAATTTTAAATTTGAAATATTATTTTTTTAAATAGATATTTTAATTATAAAATTTATTTTAAAATAATATTTTTCAATATAAAAATAATTATTAAATAAAATAAATTAATTATATATTTTTTTTCATTTTATTTGTTATTATATTTATATATATATATATATTAGAAATATATTAATTAAAAAATAAATATATTATATATTATATACTAATTTTTATAATAATTTTAAATAACATACTCGTACTGCTCTACCAATCATCTTTTTAAACAGTTTAGCAAAAGCATACAGCTAATGCAGTATACTGCTTCTACAGCATACTGATACTGGTAATGCTAACGCTCTACCAATCAAGACCTGAGTTGCACTGATTGAACAGAGTTTTGAGCTGTGTTTGTAGGGAAGATATTTGTTTCGATTGCAAGGATCGAGACTGTAACTGTGTAATTTCTGTAAAGATTTTGCCGTTAGCACCAAGGGAAAAGTATAATGTGCCTTCGAACCTATAAGGTTTTTCTTTATCCAGCAAAAATTTAATTAAATCATGAACGCCCAGAAGGATCTCTACTTTTCGGGATAGCATCAGTAGACCTATATAATGGCGAACTATGTTCTTAACAACATTGATGTAATAGTGATGAATAGAGTGAGAATGGGCGAGAGAGAGTATGTTTGCGTGAGAGATTATGGACGATTTAGTATGAGAAATTAAGAGAAATCGTGTGAGAGTATAAAAAATATTATAAGAGCATAGAGGTAGATTGAGGTGGCGAGTGTAAGAGAGAATAAAGAGAATTCAGGTCTTAAACACAGCCCTTGTGGGTTTGACCGAGAATTCATTAATGATTTTATATTACGAGATTTGGATTTCAATTCCTAAAAAATGATTTATTAAATAATTATGAGACTATAGAAGAAAATTTTACAAAAGATCTTCAACACGGTGTAAGTAAATCCGGTTAAACATGAATTTTCGTAGGATGAATGCAGTTAAACATATACTCATAAGGTACATAGTATTATCGGTTGTTGAATCGTCTATATAATTTTTTCATAATCAATTTAGACTAGTTTAGATCGATTTAAACTAGTTATAACTAATTTAAAACAATTTAAATCGATTTGAGTAGCATAGAACAGATTTAAGAAAATCGTGTCGGCTATGGTCGATTTACCAGGCGCGTAAATTTATATTTAGAACATTAAATACATGTGTTGTTTTTTCTTTGCTGAAATCAATTATTTGAGATGAGAGAATCTTATCAGGAAAAAGAAACCCATCAACTATAGTATTTGTTTCTTAATAAAACAGTTATCATATTTTTTTTTGAGGTTCAAACTATTTTTTGTCTTTCAATAGCTTGAAGCTGTATTTAATATAGATTTTAAATTCTGAAATGATGAAAAATAATTATTTACCTTTTATAAATTTAAATTAATTCTGTTTATATGTGTTTTTTAATTATTTTGTGAATTTACACCGCCAAACAAATGATAACAACTATAAAGTTTTTTTTTGGAAAAAAGTGATGGTATGTCTAATTTTTAGTATTATTTTTGGAAAAGAGATGTTTTTAATTATTATTTTAAAATAATTTGATTAATTAATAAATTTAACTAGACCATGATCCGCGCGCCAGCGCGGCTATGAATTTTCAGTTGTTAATTATTTATTTTATTAAATGATGTATTTGTAATATTCGTCCGTATTATATTCATTAAGTAAATATTTTTTTTTCATCTTAAACTATCTATTTTTTTTACGAATGTGTGATATCATATAAAAAAATATAAAAAATAGTATATAGAGTTAATTAGATAATTGTAAAAACAGAAATTTTTCTTTCGTGTGCGATATCATATAAATAATGATCCGCCCAGTTAACAAAAATCATGATTTTTTTATGTGTAATTTTTTTTATTCTAACCATTTCCTTAAAATTATATTAAATTTTACTTATTTTAATTATAATGTTTTTAATATCTTTACCTTTTTATTTGAAATGCAACTCAATATTTTTTAAAAAATTATAACAAAATATGATAAGTTTTGATGTAAACGAAAACTCAAATTATGTCAAAAATAATTATATTCAATGATAATAACAATTTAAATTGATTTTTTTTTTAAAAAATATTGTTTGAAATAAAATTCATTTATCTTTCAAATATAAAATGAAAATATTATAATTAAATAATAAAAAATATAAATAAAAACCATAAATTTAGCAAATGACAAGTGAGTTATATTATGCTAAAATTTTCTTTCTAACAATTTATCAAATGAAAATGAGTTATGAGAAAATAATACCATATAATTTTTAAAAACATAGTCATTCTTAAATATTTTTTGAATAAATAATTATTTTTAAATTTAATCAACTGAAAATAGTATCCGTACAATTGTGCGAGTCAAATTCTAGTTTTATTGATGCATGTTATATATTAGTGCTGCATGTTTTAGGTAACATTTTAATGATGCACGTTTTTAAAAATCTCTATTATTAAAATTATGCACGTAAGGATAACTGATGAGTTTTTTTGGTTGATTAAATGACATTATGTCCAAATTTATTTAAGGATATTTTATTAAGGTAACTGAAAAAGATAAATAATAAAATATGAAATTTAAATTCATTTAAGCATATTTCATTAATGTAACTGAAAAGACAAGTAATAAAGTAGGCAGTTTTATTCGTTTAATGTAACTGAAAAGACAATTAATAAATTAGGCAGTTTTATTCATTTAGGCATATTTCATTAATGTAACTGAAAAGACAAATAATAAATTAGGCAGTTTTATTCGTTTTAGAATTTGAAGCAATTTGTATTTTTTTTTTGATAATGATAAATCAAAGAAAAATGCAGGACCACTTGATATGTCATGGAGACCGATAATGAAAAAGATCGTAGATATTTTTTTTTTGGTCTTTTGTTTTTCTCCCAACGAAGTATCTTTTAAGAGAAAGAGATAAAAAAATTTGGAAAATTGCCACAAATACAATATTCATACTACTAATTTTTACGTTACATAACCATTTTTACATTTACTTTTAATGAAGTGCAAAATATATTTATACTCCTACAATTAACTAATCTAGATTTAGAATTTAGAGTTGAGTGATGGAGTATGGTTTTTAAAATATGAAATTTAGGATTCTAACAAATATATAAAATATTTAAAAAAAAAAAATTTAAAAATAGTTTCAAACATAATTTTCAATTTTCAAAAAAAAATGTTTTTAAAAAAATTCAAAAACAAATTATAGAAAAGTTCGAATTTGAAAAAGTATAATTCGAAAACATAAAAAAAAATATTTTTTATTTAAATAATTATTTATTATATATATATATAATAGTGGTATAAGAGTCTTTTGCTATTTAACGAAGAAAATATTTTTGAAAATATTTCTTTAGTGGTAGTGAAGATGAATAATAATACCAAAAAATAGTAAACATGAAATTCCTTAGAAAAAATTTGACAAAAAAAAAAGACAGAGAAAAACAAAGCATGGAGCTTAAAGGAAAACATAACATGACAAAATCACGCGGCAGAACCAGACCATGGATGAAGACACGAATAGGGGTATGGGTCTTCCTGATGCCAGGACCTTAGTAAGGATGGCGATTCTCATCTGATGGGAGTGAGATCGGCGACTACAGATGGATCTCAAAGTCTTAAACAACAAGTAAACAATTTTCTCTTCATATTCCATTGAATGAAACACTTGATCACTTAAATACATAAAAGATGTCAAGTAAATAACTGCCAACTAAACAATATGGAACATGGTAAACAAGTGGAGAACACACGATGTCATGACTCTTGTTATGATCTTATCAATGACCACCTCTGGATAAGCTCTTTCAGTATTTTTCGAAGCACTATCAGTTTCTTTGTCTACTAGGGTAGAAATAAAGCATATATTGGATAAGGATTAAGGAAACAGTAAGAGAGCTCTAACCATGTTTGTCCAAGAGTCGAGCAGAAAAACATCAAAATAATACACCATACCATTTGAACCCATAGTTAAAATTTAGCCCAACATATAGAAAATGTCATTTTATTTTTTATTAGTTTATAAAATCAGTTAAGAATAAACATTGGCTATCCATTTAGGTACGAATTGTTCTTTTCGAATATTGTTTTTTTTTTTGAAATTAAACTCTGTTTGAATATTATAAATTTATGTGTGGGTTTTGAGTTGGATCATTCTGGGTCTGGATGAGTTTGGTCCTGATTATAAGAACCTGAAAATATCTAAATAACAAATGTATCTGAAACGGGTTCAGATATTTGTACCAAAGATAACCATATTACCCGATTCGGTCCAGATCTTTTGAATATAATTAGTTATTTTACGACTCATTTAAAATATATAACACTAGATAAGGATACCTAACTTCTCTTGTACGAATAATAGAAATTTGAATTTGTATTTGGCTTATTAAAAACGAGTACTTGTTATTTCCAGTACTTGCTAAAAATGAATTACTTGTAAATCACTTATCTCGCTCTATTACCTGTTACTTGCAAGTTACTTGCAAGTTTTTCCGAATATTTAAGAATATCAATTAAATAATTCTTTATATATTAATTAAGAAACATTGTAACTTGTGAGCTATATCATGTGTCATCACTAAAATGTTCTTAATTTTTTTTAAAAAAAATAGGTTATTCAATTTAAACATATATTATACTTTTCATTAAATTGATCATATAATTAATTAGTAATTTAAGAAAATATTATTTTTTTCCTTAAATAAAAACTAAAGAATTGCCTAATATGATTAAAATATATTAAAAATTAACGATCTTGAATAATAATGATTTGCTAAAATTTTGTGTATCTTCTATCATTTTGGTTAATTGTGTATTATTAATTATGTTAAATAATCACATTAATCATATAATAAAAAATATAGATTTTTCGTACATGGTATATTTAAAAAATTTTAAAACGACTATAAAGTACTAAAGTTGTTAAAAGTTCCGCTTTGAAAATTTTGTGATCAGTAGTTTAAATTTTTTTGTTATAACAAATACAAATGATCATAAAACCATATGAGTAGAAAGTTCATTTAATAGAAACTCAAATTAAAAATATATCTATATTAAATTTTAGAAATGTGTATCATACTTGAATTGATAAAAAAATAAATATTTTTAGAGATTATTTATTTAATAAATATTATATAAAATATCTCTCTAAGTGCAGAGCACAAGTTATTGCCTAATAGGCTAATACTATTTTTTTAGGTTATTGTACTCGAAAACACAAAATTACTCTAAAAGAAATATTTGTGTTTATTATAATAATGAGCAAAATACATGAATCTGTCTATGTATTTGATTTTTATAACAATTAAAATGTATTCTCTGAATTAGTAATAGGTAATATCAAGTTGGATAACCATTTTTTGTACTTATACTTGTCTTATACTTTCAAGTAAATACATTATGCTCGGGATCTTGTGGTCGAGTGGCAAGGGGAAAGGCTTGGGACGCTGACATGTTTCAAGTTCGATTCACCTGCTACGAGAAACTATGTCACATTATCATAGACACACGCATGTGATATGGGCCTTTGCATTCTTGCTATAAATAATCAGCCATTACTTTGAGAAAGAATTGCAACAATGATCATGTTTGGCTTTCAAAACTGCTTCATGTTCATCATCCTATGCTTCCTCTCATTCCTCTGTTACTATCTCTTTGTCAAGAAACCGAGCAGCTCAAGAAGTGGCTTCGATGATCTGCCTCCCAGCCCTCCTTCTCTCCCAATCATTGGCCATCTTCACCTCCTCCTCTCTACTCCAACCCACAAGGCTCTTCAGAAACTCTCATCCAAGTACGGACCTCTCTTCCATCTCCGCATCTTCAACATTCCCATGGTCATCGTCTCCTCCGCCTCCGTGGCTTATGAGATATTCAGGGCGCACGACGCCAACATCTCCTCTCGTGGCCCCCCTCCCATAGACGACTCTCTTTTCGCAGGATCTACAAGCTTTATCTCCTCTCCCTATGGAGATCACTGGAAGTTCATGAAGAAGGTTCTCGTCACAAAGCTGCTCGGACCACAGGCACTAGAGCGGTCAAGAGACGTTCGTGCAGATGAGCTGGACAGGGTTTATGCAAGGCTGCTTGATAAAGCGAGGAAGGAAGAGAGTGTTGAGATCATTAAAGAAGTGGTAAATCTCACAAATAATAGCATATGCAGGATGATCATGGGGAAGAGTTGTTCCGAGGAGAACGGTGAGGCGGAGAGAGCCAGAAGCGTGGCTAGCGAATCTCTTGCCTTGGGAAAGAAGATAGTATTGGGGTCCTTGTTGCGCCCACGGTTTAAGCATCTTGTAATGTTACTGATTAAAAAGGAAATGATGGTTGTTTCCAACAAGTTTGATGAGCTGTTCGAAAGGATTCTTGTGGAACACGAAACTAAACAGGACGGACATCAAGAAACAGACTTGATGGAAGCGTTGTTGGCTGCTTATGGAGACGATACGGCAGGGTACAAGGTCACTAGGAAACATATCAAGACATTGCTCGCGGTACACGTTCCTTACATCACATTGATCAAGTGGTTTCATTGAACCGTGGTTGCTAAGTAACGTTTTTGCAAGTTTCAGGATCTTTTATTTGCAGGCACAGACTCTTCAGCGCAAGCAGCACAGTGGGCAATGGCGGAGATTATTAAAAACCCTAACGTTCTCAAGAGACTGAGAGAAGAAATCGATTGCCTTGTAGGTCAAGGCACAAGATTAATTCATGAAACTGACCTACCAAATCTTCCTTACCTACAAGCCGTTGTCAAGGAAGTACTAAGACTGCACCCGCCAGGAACTGTCTTTGGAAGGATCTCTCAAAAAGGGTTTAGGATGGGAGAGTACTACATACCGGAGGAGACATCATTTGCTATCAATGTTTATGCTATAATGAGAGATCCTGATTTGTGGGAAGATCCTGATGAGTTTAAGCCAGAGAGGTTTCTTCAAGATTCTTCAAGAACGGCTGAAGAGGAAGAGGAAGAGAGAAGAGAGCAAGCACTCAAGTATATTCCTTTCGGCGGCGGAAGGAGAGGCTGTCCTGGATCAAACCTAGCTTATGTCTTTCTAGGAACAGCTGTTGGAATGATGGTGCAGGGATTTGACTGGAGAATCGAAGGAGGTGATAAAGTTAGCATGGAAGAAACTGTTTTAGGACTGAGCTTGACCATGGCTCATCCTCCTAAGTTCATTCCTGTTGCTCGAACCGCACGCCCTTTAACTTCGAAATGCTCGTGCGTCTTTGATTGAGTGGTCTGCAAGATTGTTCAAGTGATAAGGAAGCTTTGTTTTTGTTATTATGTTTGGGTGTGTGTGTGTCGTCCAAGTCGTCCAGGTGAGTTGGTTATCTTTGGTTGAGTTTGGTTTATTGTGTGAAACCGTATTGTTTCCGGTTTTAGTCTTGTCATGTTTCCCGGTTTTCTGTGGTTTATTTTAGTTTGGTTCATTGTATTGTTCAAAGTTTGAATACTACAGTAATGAATAAGACTAAGAGTGTTGTTTGTTCTTTTCCGAAAATAATCATTCGAGGCAAGAGAATCGTATCAGGAAAAAAAAACTATTAAAAAAATAAAGAAAAAGTCAATCTTTATTCGTAACATAGAGTTATAGGAGATTACACTGTTATAAATAAATGGAAAGATTACAAATCATAATCTCTTGGCTATGAGTCATCCACAATCTGGTTCATAATACTTCCCATTGAATGTCATAACTATTTAGAGCTTGTAATGTGCTTTAATGTTGTCTCATTAAAACCTTACCAGGAAAACCCAATTGAGACAAAACCATGGTGAAGGAAAAAGAGTACAACACACATTACTCCCCCTGATTTGGACATTATTGAAGGTCCCTTGGACCTCTCCAATTTTCTGCAATCCGTTGGTGATGAAGATCTTGGGCAAAATATGCTTCGTCCTCGAAAAAGATAGTTGGTTCTTCTTTACCATCGGTCATGCCACAATCTGATCGAACATATTGAGTCATCGACCTCAAATACACACACACAAAATCTTGGATGATGTTGCTGTGATATGCGTGTACCACCATGTGTAAAACATAACATGTCTGAAAACAAATCAACAAAACCAAATAACCCCTCTTTGGGCTGGTTAGTATAAAATAAATCAAAATCAACGGCTTCTTCATCGTCCTTCTTATGGACCAATAAGACCAGTGTCTAAAACAAGACTTCTGCATCGTCCACCTCAGGACTAAATGGACTTCTTTATCGTCCACCTTTGGACTGAATGGATCAGTGTCCAAAACAAGTGATCTCACGCCCATGTACTAGATAATGGGTGAGAATGGTCCATATTAAATCTCTTGAGTACCATTTTCTGTATATACTATTTGATGCACAAGGACTTCATTGTTAATGTTCTGAAGCTGTAATCCCAAACAAAACTTTGTTTTTTTTTAAGATCTTTCATCTCAAACTCTTTCTTGAGAGATTCAACTGTTTGGGAAATTGTATCCAGAGGTTCCTAGGATATTCATATCATATACTTTGATGATTATCAATATTGTTCTCGAGAACTTGCTGTACTTTCAGCTCAATACCCTCTAGTATTTTCATTATCCAGTGGACCATATAAATATGCAGTCACTACATCAACTTGCTGCAAGTCTAATTTTCTCTCTTATATAGCCAGACTTATGAGAAATCTAAAAGAAGTTGCATCCACCACATAGGAGTATGTCTCCTCATAATCTATTACTGGTCTTTGTGAGAATTCTTATGCAACATCAGCTTTATATCTCACGATTTCTATTGCTCACAAGACCCATTTATATCCAGTGGTTTTAGCATCATATGGCGTCTTAATCATATGGCCCAATACGCCTTTCTTCTTTAAACCATTAACCCCACGTTTCCATTCAATCCAATATGTTCTACGAGTGCGCACTCTTATATTGACGTGGGTTCATGATCCTCGCTTATATTCATAAATTCAAGTGCTACCTTCTATGCAAATAAATCATCTTATGTCAACATTCCTTATTGGTTCTATTATGTTCCAGACATGATATAATCGATTGAGATTCATTATTATCAGGACCTTTAATACTTTGCAGCTTGGCGTCCCAAGCTACATTGTTTGGTACCTGTACCTTTGAGCCGACCGGCCTTATCTCCATGTCTGGGATGGTTTCCTTAGTAACCTCGGATTTGGATTTTGATTATCATTCTCTGCACCTTTCTTTTGTTTCCGAGGATTCTTATCTTTTGGAACCTATTAGTCTAACACGTTCCATACGTTGTCTAGACTCTGTAGCAACTTGATTGTGTCTCTTCTTGGACATCAAATTCGTTGGTGCTTTACAAGCTGGTTTATATATGACTTAGTCATTCTTTTTTGGGTCAGCAAATGTGTCTGGCATTTGATTAGCTAGCTTTGTAAATGTAAAATCTTTGGACGTCTATTTCACATTCTTTGGTCAGAGGATCTTGCCAAGACATTGATGGTTGATTCCATTCTATTTCTTTTACCATTCTTTTACCAGCTTTATTATTTTTTCTCCACCTGATCTTAAAATAATCTGTGTACCTGGCCTCAAATATAATCACCCATAGTTAGCTCAAAGTACTTTATTATTGTGGGAGAATCATATCCAACATATATCTCCATCCTCCTTTTGAGGTCCCATCTTAGTTCTCTGTGGTGGAGCAATTAGTACATAGACGGCACATCCAAATGTCTTATGATGGGGTATGTCTGGATCTTGACCCATTAATAATTGTGATAGGGGATATCTATGCTCACTAAATGACCTGATGCATATTAACTTAGGTGCATGTAAATTTCGTGTGGCCCAAGCTGTGAATGAGAGTTTTGACCTCATAAGTTATGGTCTATCCGTTCTTGGTATGGACATGTATCACAAAATTGTCCACACTTACCCCCATGACATATAGTCTTTATTATGAAAAAGGGGCTTGTAGCCGTTTTACTGGTGATGGCCTAATGAGTTTCCCTTGTGTACATGCTACACACGTGAGATTCTTTGGGATAACTCTTCTTATCTTTTAATGTGTGCCTTTTGAATATCAATTTTTGCATCATGTTTGGACCAGGATGGCCAATCCGGTCGTGCCATAAAGTGTATATTTTCGCAGGCTTTTAGCCTCTATCATACTGATCTATGCATAGTCTATGTCAGTAGAGAATGCAGGTATAGTCTTTAGGACTTATTATGGTCTTGGGCGATTTTATACATATATCTGAAGAAACTCTTTGTTTCCTTCGCCCATTGTTTCAATATGGAAACCATTCATTCTTATATCTTTAAAACTCAATAGGTTGCTCTTGCTCTTAGAGCTGGGTGAATATAAGGCATCACTGATTTCTAGATGCATACCCTTAGGCAATAATATATTCGCCTAGCCATAGTCTTCTTTCAGACTGGCGATACCTTCTTTCGTACTTATATTGGTGTTTTTCAGTGTACTCATATAAAAAAATCATTCATTCATTTAATCTAAGCACAATGTAATAGAAATAAATTCAAAGAGATAAAAATCAGAGAAAGCATACAAGCAAATCAATCACACAAGTTTGATGTCAAAATCAGATTATCAACTTGATTCTTTTAGGCAATCATAAGTCTCATATTCCATAAGATCATCTTGATCATGTTCGAAATTATTTTCACCATCTTTATAGACCAAGTGGGTTTCAGGATTCTTCCCTTTCAGACTCTCTTTGATAGAGGTCACAAAAAAGTTTGGGAGTCCTTCATATCTTAGCCCAATGGTTCCCCATTCAACGTCTATGGCACACTGATTTGGTCGAGCTTTGTGGTTTAAAGGATATACCATGGCCACTGCCTTGACCATGGCTTAAATTGGGTTTATACCTACGGTCTCTGCCATAGTGATTTCCACGGCCAAATGTGTTATAGTGGCCATGGCCACGTCCTTTCCACCCTCCACGGCTATGACCGTGTGGTCTATTATTCTGGACGTGGTTACCTTTTTTTCTTCTGCGGCCTTATTGGTATCAGGTAATGGGGTTAATCCAGGAGATCTCAATTCACTGTTTCTCATCAGTAATCCATTATTTTTCCCAGCTAGCAATAGACTCATCCACGGACTTATAGTCCTGGATTCTAGGATTCCTCCAATCAAATAGGGCCTTTGGTAATAACACCGTTCTTTGGTGATCATATCTCGATTTTTTTTAACTCTGTCCAAAGGTCTAGAGGATTCTCTATAGTCAGATACTGATCTTTGAGACTCTTAATAAGATGATGGCTAATAATTAATATTGCCCTATATCAATCTTTCTCATTTGGCATTATCACCTTTTGTGATTCATTCACCAAGTCCTTTGACTTTAGGATAAACTCAGTATCCAGTGCTCATTTCAAATAATTATCTCCTGAGAGATTTAGGGCAGCAAAATCCAAATTGATTTTCGACATCTCAAATCATATATCACTCAATTTTAGATCTCATAAAATATTTAAAATACGGCCATAAACAAGACATGTTATCAAATCAATACATTTATAATAAGCAAACAAGCCACACGACCAAATGTGATATAATGCAATAAGGCCACACAGCCAAAGTGATATATGATGCATAATAACTCACACAGATTTATCAAGCAAGGGTATAAACCAAACAATCAATTTCTATATGTTTTCATGTGGCCATATGGTTATAATGCAAACCTAGCATACTGATTCTATATGTATAGGAGTGAAATTATGGAACCTCAATTTAAAACAATCAAATCATGCAAAGGTGATAATAATCAGATCATGCGTATAACATAAACATGTTGGTCAGGATGATATATGATGCAAACTGGCCACACGGCCAAGTAGTTATGATGCACTCAATCTTAGCAATCGGATTCTATATGTGCAAGGGTAATATTAAAACATTCAATCAAGATTTAGCAATTAATCAATCAGTTTCAGGTATGAGATTTAGCTAGACTAACAATCAGATCCAGTTATGTTTTATCAAGACTAGCAATTGGATTAATAATCAAAAATAATCAAACGGATTCAAGCATTACACAATTTAGGGTTTCGATCCAAAAATAGGGTTTCAATCATGAAAAACCAAAACAATCAGTTTCAAGGCTGATTCTATCAATTTTATTAATCAGTTTCAAGGCTAGTATTTATCAGTTTCAAGGCTAATATTAGCAAGATGGAATCAAGTAATCTGATTTTAGGAATACACAAATTAGGGTTTAGGGTTTCAATTCGAAATTAGGGTTTTATCAATCAATCAGCTTCTAGCAAATAATCTTAAACCTCAGAACAGTTGATTATATCATGAAACTATCAACCTAGTATAATATGAAACCTCAAAACATTCAATTCAGATTATGCAATACACAGATTCTATTTTAGGGTTTATCAATTCGAATTAGGGTTTATATTATAACAGATTCTAACATGCAATATTAAACCTCAAATCATTCAATCAGGTTATAAAAACTATCAATCCTAACTCACACGGATTTAAACCTCAAGAATCATGCAATCAGATCATTCGGATTTTAAACAAGTAAACCTCAATCAATCTAGCAACCTATCGGATTATATAAGCAAAGCAAGCTAGCAGTCTATCGGATTCAATCAATGTTTTAACAGACTGGTCGGTTTAAAAATTTTAAATCAGATGAACAATTAACCAAGCAGGATGAGAAAATAAATCTATCAATTTAACGGTCAAACAATTCTAGCAACATAGCATCAGATTCAATCAGATTTAAAACCTCAATGATCAAAACCGAAAACAGTTTTGATTTCAAAATATTCGATTAGGGTTTTAATATGTGATTTAATAATTATAGTATAATTAATTCTGATACTTATATTATTTAGGGTTTACAGATATAGGGTTAGGGTTTATCGGATTTTAACTTGTAAAAACCGATTTCTGGTTTTAATAATGTAGGAGCATGATTTAGGGTTTGGGGTATCGAACTTTTAGAGCTTCGATTTACTCAATTAGGATTTTTGATCTATTACCCTATGATTTTGATTCATAAAGGTTAGGGTTTTAGGGTTTCATTCTTTATCAATCAATCCATGTTTGATTATGGGTTCTTAGGTTTTGAATTACCTTTTAACCCTAGATGATTGTTGAATAGGACCACCAAAGGAGTTGAGCCGCGAGCTGGACACGAATGGGACGCGATATGTCTGATGTTGTCGCGAACGAGGAAGAGGTCGCATGCTGGAGCTGCTCTCGGGCCGCAAATGTCTAAGCTAGAATCATGAACGCATTGGGCTGAAGCTGATCAGGGACGCGAGCTGGAACAGATGCAGGAACAAGAGACGCGATCGGGGTTTAGGGTTCGTCGGATCGCCGGCTAGGGTTAGGGTTTTAGAGTTTTTTCGATTTGGGTATTAACTTAGGGATTTAGAGTTTCGTGCTGATAACGTGTTATAAAAGTAATGGAAAAGTCTTATCTTTATTCATAACATAGAGGTTCCTTATATAGGAGATTACACCGTCATAGATAAATGAAAAGATTACAAATCATAATCTCTTGGTTATGAGCCATCCACAATCTGATTCATAACAAAAACTCATCAATTCTTGTATTTTCTTAATAATACAATTCTTGTGTTTGTTTCATTGAAGTTGAGATATTTTTGTCTTTAATGATTTAAAGCTGCATTTAATAAAATTTGAGTTGAGTTACAAATGTCATTTTGATATTTTACACTAATTAAAAATATCAAAATATACTTATGTTTTAATAATTACATATATTTAACCAATATTGTTTATAAAACTATTTTAGATTAATATATTTTGCAATTAATATTAATTTAAAATAAATATAAATTACCTTGAAATTATAAAATAGTACTATTTATGTAACCAAAAAAAGTCAAGATAACACATTTTATGAAACAAAAGGACTACTAAAATAAATGTGTGACAAAGTAGCACAATTTCTGAAATAGCATTCCCTAAAAAAATAAAAAGACTAATATGTTTTCATCTATAATTAATTGATTAATAAGATTTATTATAAATTAATTTTATAAATAATAAAAAAAATTATATAGTAAATATAAACTTTATATTTAGATTTAGTGTTTAATGATTAGAGTTTAGGGTTGAATATTCAAAAGATGGATTAGGGTTTAAAGTAATTTAGTGCTCTTAATCAAAGATTTATATTATTTTATTAAAATATTTTAGATGGGAAATATTACTAAATTTCCGGTCATTTAAAAATATCATGTAGATTTTTAAATGATAAATTTTAACGTATTTAATAATTTAAATTTATCTACCTTGTAAAATTTTAAACAAACTATATTTACACGTAATGTTTTAATTTATTTTGTGAATTTTCACAGCCAAACAAAATTTAAACCTATAAAGATGGTAAAAAGCAATAACATGTCTAATTTTTGATAATTTTTAATTTTATTGATTTTAATTAATAAAATTAAATATAAATAACTTCTTGAGAGTTCTTCGTGTGATCGGAGTTGTTTGGGTGGTGCTTGTTCAACACTTTAGCAGCTATGGGGACGGCTAGCCCTAAAAACCAGAACCGAAAAATTGAACCGGAACCGAACCGAATTACCCGAAACCAACTCTTAAATATCTGAATGATTCCTATATTCTATATCTGAATAACCAAACCAAAATCGGAGCCGAACCGAGAACCGAACGGGTATCCGAATATCCAAAAAAAGCAAGTTTCAACTTTCTGATATAAAGTAAATTGTCATCAACTCCACTCAAACCCGGACTGGATAGGAAGATTGAGAACATTGTTACCACCAAACTTCATTATCTAGTACTCTCTTATAATATACATATATATATATATATATTTGGTATTTCTACATTAAAATATAGTAAATACTTACAAAACTACCACTTTAGTAACTCAAACTCTGGTTGGATTGACGAATATGCAACAATGTAACCAACATGCCATTTAGATTAACATGTTAACTAATATATTTTGTTTTGATTTATATATTAAACGGATACTCGAAACCGAACTGAAACTGAGTTAAAACCGAACCGAAATCTCATAAGTATCTATTGGATATAAAATGATTTATTCGATATATCCGGAATCGAATAATTTCTACCCAGAACCGAACCGAATATCGAGTGCCCAACGCTAGGAACGGCAATAGTGAAAAGGATGAGAGAAACGTGTTGGGAGAGAGGCTAAACACGACAACATCAAATATGGAAAATACAGTTTTTTTACATCAGATCCAACGTTGATGAAACATAAATAATACATAAAAAAACATGAATAAAAATTTAACAAAATCTATTGTTGATCTCCCAATCTTTTTTATCTTATTTGCAATTTTGTAACCTCAGCTATTTTATTTACCAATTTGTATTTCTTGATAATGAACAAAAATTTTGCAGGACCAGTTAGTATGTCTCGGAAATGGACAATGAAAAAGATGGTAGATATTTTTTTGTCCTCTTTTGTTTGTCTCCAAATGAAATATGTCTTACTTTGTCTTTTGCTTTTACGAATCGAATAAACAAATTATAACACGTTTATGGTCTGATTTTTTTGAGAAATTTTTATGTTTACCACGTTATTGGTATCATTATTTATAGTTACTTTCAGTAAAGAGACATTTTCATAAATATTTTTTATTAAAAAACAAATGATTTTTATACTGTTGTTATATATATATATATAATAAATAGTTATTTAAAAAAGTTATAGTTATACGATTTCAAATTCAATTTTTTTTAAAAAAAATTATCCTTTTTTCAAATTTTCTTTTTACAATTAAAAAATTATTTTGAAACTATTTTTAAAAAATTTTAATTTTCTAAAAGTATTTGTTTATATATTTATTAGAATCATAAACTTCACATTCCAAAATCATACTCCACCCTTTAACATTAAACTCTCTTTCTAGATTAGTTAATCATAGAGTTATAAGTATATTTTCTCTTTAAAATTGAGAGTAAAAGTGGTTAAGATAAACATAAAAAAAGTTATTATGAATTTGGTATTTTAGGCAATTTTCCTTGATTTTTAGCTAAAAAGTTAATTAGTTAATTAAAGAAAAATTGCTTAAACTATCACATTTCTAATACCACTATTCATGTTTACCTTAACCACATTTACCATCATTTTTAAAGAGGTAAATATACATTTATAACCATACGGTTAACTAATCTACACTTAGGGTTTAGAGTTAAGATTTTAATAAAAATATAAATAAATACTTTAAAAAAATTTAGAAATTTTAAAAAAATAGTTTCATTTTTTCAAATTTCAAAGAGAAAATTGAAAAAAAAAATTGGAAATTCTTTTTTTTTTTTAGTTTGAATTTGAAATTATATAATTCAAAAACTATTTAAAATTACTTATTTTATTTATTTTATTTTTTATTATTTATTTAAAGAATTATTTATATTTGTATATTTATAAAGCAAGGGTATACAATTCTTTTGTCTTTTTAATGAAGAAGGTATTTGTGAAAATGTATATTTAATGAAAATAAACATGAATAATGGTATCAACAATGTGCTAAACTTGAAATCTATTAAATAACCAAATTTATCGGTTAATTTATGAAATAGCCAAATTTGAAAAATGTGGTATGAATATAGTAGTTCTAGTGGTAAAATTAGTTTTATAGCATTTTTTACTTTTCGGTTTTCTGTTCTTTCAGCTGCTTGATAGTGAAAACTAAAACATGAAAATGGTGGGTCTGTAAGATAAAAATCATAGAACTCAGTCTAAAGAAGTGGTGAAAAAGATTGCGGTGGTGATGGTTATCATAAAGGCAGTGAAGGTGAGTATGGTGGTGTTGCTAAAGTGACGATGGATTAAAAATCTGTAAAAAAGCTACGGAGATGGTGGTGCTCGTGGTGGGTACAAAGAAAGTGATGGGCCTATAGAAGAAACAATTGTCTTTTGTAACAAAGATTAGAAATAGTATGGAACAAACTAGATGGTAGCACATATTAGTACAATTGGTTAAACATAAAGGTATACTTGAAAATGAATTGTGTTCACTATCTTCTATGACTGATTTCAATGATCTTATGTATCTTACTGAATAATTAAATAACATGAAAACAAAATTATAAGCACTCATGTGAAAATAACTTCGATTTGTGAAATATTACAAATGAAAATATAAATAGAATAGAATATATTAAATGGTATAATATATAATACATATTAATAAAATTATAAAATGATTTAATAATGTTATACTATGTATGTCTAAGTTTAGAAAATAGTATAAACATAAATTTTACAGTCACAATGTGAAGGTGGTTGAGAAGGAAACAGTAATGAAAAGTTGAGGTTACATATTTGGTGGCTCTCATGGTGGTGGTGGCTACGGTGATGGTGGCTGACTGATGTATGTGGTTATGGAAGAGTTGATAGTGATTATAAATGAGATAGTGATGATTATGGAGGAAGAGATAGTGATCGAAGATGCGGTGGTTGATAGGAAGGAAACAACGATAAATATGAAAGATGTAAAAAATATTACAGATCTGGCAGTGGTCGTAGTGAAGGTGGCTACGGTGATGAGAGGAGAGATGATGTAAATAGTTATGTGAGAGTGATAGTGGCTAAGCAGGAAACAAAGGTGGTTGGTAAAAAAAGAAAAATAAAGTGTTAGATTTTTGTCATTAGCAGATAAAACAAAGGTTACATAATATAGATTGTAACAAAAATGGAGGGGTTTTTTTTTTAATTTTAGTTAGATTTTTAATTGTACTTTTTTAGATATTAAGTCCAGTTTTCGTATATTTATTTGTATGTGACTGATATTAATAACTAAATTTAGGGGAAAATGAAGATATTGATTGTGCTTTTGAAAAATTATGTGGAAAATGATGCTGGTCTATGTTTAAATAAACAATTTAAATTCCACATTTGGTATTAGATAAAAAAAATTCTGATATAAATAGTTCAATTTGGGTCTTATTGAATTAGGGATTTGGTACAATTTCAGTTTTTTGTCCAACTCTCCTCTTATTGAATTTAGTATTTATAAAAGTTCTTACAAATCTAGTGTTATTGGATTAGTCATAAATAAAAAAATTATAAAATCGCCCTTTATTGGAAAAAAAAAGATTTCATTAACAAGATATATCAAGAATTATTTGGAATAAAAATTTGATTTATAGTCAAAATTCAATAGAAACAAATACCACATAATGAGATGGTATTTCAAAAAACAAGTAGTTTCGTCTTCACGCCAAAAAGTGATCAGTTTTTAAAATGAGAGAAATGGATTTCGAAACCCAGCTTTCATGTGGCATGTCTCTTCGTTTTGCTTTGGTAACACCTCCTTAACAGTCAATTTCAATTTGATGGATCAGCTTGATGTTGATGTGCGAATGGTTAATCTGTTAAACATGTGATCAGATCAGTCTTTTTATCAGGGTATTGCGGATGTATTGAGCTCGTGTATCTTAGCTCATCTTTATCTCTAAACCCCGTTAAGGGTTTCTTATTTTCTTATTTTTATTTTTTTTTAATTAAAAAAAAAAAATTTAAAAGCGCACCAATCGCAGGCTGCCACGTGTTGGTAGGACCCGCAAACAGTGTAAAAACCCATCGCAAGCGGTCCTCAACTCACGCTTTTGGGAACCGAATTTTAGGGTTTTTGTGGGGCCTACAAGTTTAGAAACCCTCTAGTTAACCCCGATAAAGATGCTCTTAGGTTCCGAATGGTAAAAGCAGTTC
Source organism: Brassica napus (assembly GCF_020379485.1). Classification (NCBI taxonomy): domain Eukaryota; kingdom Viridiplantae; phylum Streptophyta; class Magnoliopsida; order Brassicales; family Brassicaceae; genus Brassica; species Brassica napus. The sequence goes on from NC_063446.1 coordinate 30,389,474, forward strand.
AAACGGTGCAGATCATACAGGTAAATTGGAACAAAAGCAGACGGATCATGCAAGAGAGATGCATATCAAACATATAAAATAATTTATTTTAATTATGAATGATAAAAAGAGTTAAAAATGCAAATCACATATTTAAATAATAAAAATCACACCAAAATATCAAAACATATAATATATAAACAATGCATAACAAAAGTAAAATAAGTGAATGTAGTTCGTCGTATGATGTATGATCTCCATTAGCCGTGTTTGTTGTCTCTATGTTACTTAGATCCCTTTCAAAATCTTCGTTGCTAATATTTGTGTGTCTTATTATTTCAACAAAATTTTCATCAAAATAATTTGTAATTCTAATAAAGTTATATAGTTCCATTATTATTTTTCTAATACTTATAGTATATTATTTTTCTAAAATAAATTTGCTCATATATATATATATTATAGTTGTGACAATGAAAGAAATAGTTGTTGTTATTTATAGAAAATAAATAAAGAATTTTTAATTAATTTAATTTATAAAATCACTAGATAGAAAAAAGGGAGTTGAGAAAAAAAAAGATAGAAAAAGAAGAATCACCGAACAACTACAAAAAGAGTGAGGACAACAATAGTACATACGGTGAAACTGCTTTTCCGAGATAAAAAGAAATAAAATTATTTGTATATAGTTGTCCGGCCTTTTGTTTTAAATTTAAAAAAATGTGATTGGTAAATGCATTGCAGATGGTCAACTGTTGCAGCAGGCCTATTTTTTATCTGTCATTTCATTCATACTCGTATTTACCATCTTTTATTGTTCAATTTTTTACAACTTCTTGAAAAGGAAATGTTTTTTCTATCATCATTTTATTATTAAGAGAGAGAAAGATGATAAGACAACGAGAGAAGTTTGAAAGAGATTATATTGTTTTGGAGTATTTTAAAAAAAATATATTACCAATCTAATTTTTTTGTATTTTAAAATTCTACCAAATTGCTACTCAAAATCTCCATCAAAGTCTTTCAAATCCAAATATTTCAGCTAAATTCCAGCAAATATGAAATCCTCAAAAATTTACCAAATCTCTGATTAAATAAGCCCCATTTAATATGAGATTTTTTTATGGAACAATTTACTCAATAACAAATTTTATTTATACCTTTTCCTTCTCCGACCAGAAGCCTTTTCATGGGTCGTATAGATTCTTCTATCCAATTTAAACTGAAAAAAAAAAAATTTCTGGAATAAGTTTATTTCGACAGAAAATTTTTGTAAAATATTTTCTGCAAAAGAATTCTTATTGTGTTGGAACAATTGTGATATTCGGCTTGTGGATAACTAGAAGCGAAAGCTAGTTTTATGGTAAAAAAAAAAGCTAATTTTTGACTAAATGTTGAATGTTCCATAATCCCTTGAAAATATCATTATATTGCAACTTTCAAATTGAGATATAATGCGGCAACAGTGAGTCAGTGACTTGAGATATATCCACCGAAAGAAGAAGACATTTTGCACTGATTGTTGATAACAATTATTGATATGTTCATTTTTCTGTATAGATGATAGATGAAAATATGAAACGTTGTTTTCCGAATTGAGCAGATGTACACTCACAACTTTTAACCTTTAACGTGTACCGTATATTCATGCAACCCCTACAGAGTTCAGAGCCATACCATGTCCATATGACTTAATTATGTTTGAAATCATATTGATATCAGCGCCGGCTTAACATTGTTATGGATCCTACGGAATTTTTTTTTTTTACCCTCTAAATTTTTTATTCAGATAACGTTTAAAATATTTTTATAATTTAATCAGTAATATGTTATATATTTTGTGATGAAAATAAAACTATATACATATCAAATATTTTTGGGTCAGGTTCAATTTTATTTATTATATTTATAAATTTTTTATATAAAAATATAGATTTATAAAAAAAATTAGACCCTTTAACTATTAATATACGGGATGACACGGGCTTGAGCCCGGAACGGTCGCACAGCTTGTCCCACCTCCTCAGCCGGCCCTGATTGATATTTTCATATGATATGAGTTGGTACAAGCTGTCGCCCAGTTGGATAACTAAAATTTCACCTTCTAACCAATATATGAATGTGTGTTTCAAAAAAAAAAAACAGTATATGAATGAAAGGTACGACTAGATTTCAGTTACTTGTTTGAGATGCTAAGCCCACGCCCCGAAAAAAGAAAGAAAGAAAATCTGTATATGATAATGTATATTGTGTTGTTTGGTTTCAGTTAGACTGGCCGGACAGAATCCGCAAATTTCATTGTTATCTTGATTCTTGATTCAGACCTAAATTCCCGTTTCGACGGATCCAACATTTTATTATCTGGATCTAGATCAGATATCCTAAGGGCATCTAAATGAAACACTATTTTTTTCCTTTATATTTTACACTAAAATAGAGTAACTCTATTATAGAGTTGAATTTGCTCCAATGGTTTACCATATAATAGAGGGAAAAATTTTATGTTTACCATTTTCATGGTACAACTTTTCATTTTTACCACCCAAAATAACATTTTCAAAAATATGTTCTTCATTAAGTGACAAAAGACACTTACACCCTTGTTATTTATATATAGAATAAATCATTATTTAAATAAATAAATAAAAATAATAATAATAGTTTTTAAATTTTCGAGTTATACTTTTTCAAATCCGAACTTTTTTATAAATTTTTTTTTGATTTTTTTTAAATTTTTTTTCGAAATTTCTTTTTGAAAATCGAAAATTATGTTTGAAACTATTTTTAAATTTTTTTTATATTTTTTAAGTATTTATTTATATATTTATTAGAATCCTAAATTTCATTTCTAAAAACCGTACCCCACCCCTCAATTCTAAACCCTAAATCTAGATTAGTTAACCCTAGCGGTATAAGTGTCTTTTACCTTTCATTTAAAGTGAAGATAAAAGTGATTAGTGTAAACATAAAAAGTGGTACTATGAATGTGGTATTTGTGGTAATTTTCCATAATGAGTGAATGTGTGGAATATACCCAATTAAGGTTCAAATTAGCTGAATGCCCATAATTTTGGATAACCCAAAAAGGAGTAACTTTTTGATACTGTGCGGACGAAAATACCCTCATGCTTTATCGAAAACAAGTAACTCTAGATTTATCAGCTAAATATTTACATAGCAGATAACAATCTACATATCAACTAACATATCAGCTAATAATTTCAGTATCATCTAACAATCTATGTATCAAACAAATGTATCGACTAACAAATCATATATCAGTTAATGAAACTATTAACAATTAATTAGTTATCTATCAAATAGCCCCAAAACTATTTGTAACAGCTAACACTTCATGTATCGATTAAGAATCAATTAAAATCTAAATAATAGCAGGTAAGTAATAAAATACCTACTAACGTATATATTATCTAAAAGTTGATTATGAGTCGAAATTAGAAACATTGGAATTGTGGTGAGATAATAAGATTAGCATTATGGATGTCAAAAGAATCAGAATAAAAAAATAAAGATTTGTGTTGAATTAGAAGATGATTTGAAGAATCTATACGAGAGATAAAGAGATTAGAACACATAAAAGGGAAAAGTGAGAGAGATAGAGATAAGTGTATTATAGTCGTAAAAAATATTAAAAAGAAACAAGGATATATGGCAAATTATATGGGCTTTTGGGTGCATTCTTACCAATTACTCTTCCATAATAGAGTTACTCTAAATAGAGTGAAATATAGAGAAATATTATTTTTGTAGTCCAAATATAGAATAAAAAACAACATTCATCTATATTTCACTCTATTATTGTATAGCTCTATTATAGAGTAAACCATTGGAGCAAATCCAACTCTATAATAGAGTTACTCTATTTTAGTGTAACACATAGAGGAAAAAATATTTTTCCATTGGAGATGGACTAAATATCATATTTTCAGAACGAATTTGGGATCAGATCCAGTATAATAAGAGCAAGTCCATTGGTAGGAACCTCTAATGGACTCTTATGAATAAATTAATAGTTAATTAGGTGATTTGAGAAGTTAAGAACCTATGTTAGGATAATTAATTTTTTCCTCCTCCAATGGGAGAACCTCATAGGGGTTCTTAAAATTTTTTTTTAAGTTGAATGATTTAAAATAAAAGCTTACATAAAATTTTTAATAAAAATTACATAATAACATATTAAAAATACAAATACAAATCGGAAACGAGAAAAAGCCGATTAGTTGAAATCCTGTTGATGTATTATTTTGGATTTCAATTGTTGATGTATTGTTTTGGATTTGCCTGCATTTTGATGATCATCATGATGAATGAAAAGATTTTCGAATTGTTGATCGAAAACTTGGTCGAATTTTTCATACATCATGTCTTCGATATTATTAGAAGAAGAAACCATTTAGAAAAGAAATGAGAATTGAAATGGTGAGAAATGAGAAGTGAAATGGAAAGAGAAACAAAAAGAACACACAACTTGCAAAGCTTGTTCTATAACACACAACTTGCAAAGCTTGTTCTATATCACACAACTTGCAAATGGTAAGAGAAACAAAAAGAACACACACGTACTTGTTTTTTTACACTCGGAAGAGGAATACAACTTGCTTACACTCGGAAGAGAAATACAACTTATGCACTCTTTAAGAGAAATGGCTAAGCTTATAAGAGCATGATTATTGGGGGGGGGGGGGGTTCTTAGAGTGGGGTTCTTAGCGGAATATAAGAACCCGTCTCTTAACTTTTAACTAAAAAAGTTAAGAACCGGCTCTTAAAACTCTTATTTAAGAACCGGTTCTTAGTTTTTTTAGTTAAAAGTTAAGAGACGGATTCTTATATTCCGCTAAGAACCCCACCCTAATAACCCCTAATACTCATGCTCTAAAGAAATAAAAAGGAGTCACAACTTGCTTTTGTCGTCACATGTTGCTACTGTCGTTTGTTGGTGTCACATGTTGCTACAGTCGTTTGTTGGCTCCACCTGCAAAAGCAAGAGCTTTATGAGTTACAATCGTAAGCATCAATGACAAGCTTTATGAGTGAGTGAAACATACCAATGTCATCTCTTGGCTTCTTATGTCACATGACTCACGAGATACACAATACATCAACAACTGATCAAAGCAACCCGAGATACACAATACAACAATGTAAGAGATATATTATACAGACCAATACAACAACAAACAACAACTGATCAAAGCAAAGATAGATACATAAGGAAGCAACTATGTAATATATTATAAAGACGAATACAACCCGAGATACACAATACAACAACACGAGACAAAGCAAAAGCAAATGCAACATTAAGCAATAAGCATTAAGAGATATATTATACAAACCAATACAACAACAAACTAACTTGATCCAGACTCGAGAAACCATACTACAGACCCGACATTAAAGCATATAGAGAAACCAAACTAACTTGATCTAGACTCGAAATTAATCATGAAATAGAAACCAAACTAACTATGACTTATTTAACCTGAAACAAAATCAGAGTAAGGGAAAAAGGTATAAAGACTAACCAATGTAGCTACTATGTTATTCCTCTCTCCATGGAGTTCCTACAAAACCGATAAGCTCAATAAACTTATTGGATCAAGGATATACTGAATCAGAGACACAGAAAGATACATACCTCTCTTTCTCTCGCGGCTCTTTCAATAACGAAGAGGTTTGGAATCTGGACAACAACATACAAATATTAAGATCAAACCAACCGATGTAATAAGAGAGACAAAGAGAGGAGATTAATAACAGCGTCACATCTCATCATCGAAACAAAATTTTCGATTCTAATCGAAGGAATTGAATTCACGGGAACAACAAAATAAAATAATCTGAACCTTCACGGTGATGGAATGGACGGAACTGGAGGAGAACATCGACGAGTAAAGAGAAGCACCAAACATCATCTCCGTTGGAGATTTAAACAGAATCTACGATGACGAGAGAGACCAATCGACGACGACGAGAGAGACCAACCGACGAAGCAACGGATCAAACTTCATCTCCTTTGGAGATTTCGAAAGAATCAAAATCGATTCGCCGACGAAGGAACTTCGAGAATGTAGAAGAAGAGAGAGAGAGAGACCGAGAAAGAAGAGACAATTGTTTTCCCTTCGTGTGAAAGCAACGAGGCAATAAGCAGCCGCCACGTATGGGGTTTCTGTTAACTCTAAACCCTCTAAATTAAGCACCGGTTCTCTATTATTAAAGCATCTTTGATTTAATTTTTTGGTTTTTTTCCTTAAGAGCCTCTCCCTAAACCTAGCGATGGAGCTTGTCTAAGTTCTAGCCTCACAGTGTTTAGTGAAAAAGACAAGTCCATTGGCGAGGCAATTGCAGATACTGGTTTGGACTATATAAGGATCAGATCGCTGGCAAAGGCCCAAAGTATGCAAGTTAACAGATGGGTTTAACTGGATCCTTCAAGAGTAGGGCACATAAACAACAGATTTAAAAAAGCTGAAAATAAAGAATGACATAGCATGTTAATGGGCTTAAAATCCGATCATGTCCATTGATTAAAGAGTGTAATATCTTATTTTTTTCTTAGAGTGTACTATCATAATTTCACACTTATTGCAAAAATAAAAGTAGTTACCTTAAAACTTTTATGTAGCACAGATATCAGATTTGTGGAAGCCATTTTATTCTAGTGGTTTAATTAAAGTTCATTAATATTTCCATACCACAAAGTTTTGAGGTTCAAACCATAGAAAATGAAAACTTGCATGGTGCATGACGTATCAGTAAACATGAATTTCATAGGATAATTCGGAGTAATGCAGTAAGACGTGTAATCTCATAGGGTGGTATAATTGTCAGCATACGTGTAGTCGCATAAGATGGTAAAGTTGTTGACATAATTAACCATATGTTTGATAGCTAGATTTTTATCGGTGAAATTAAATTTTCTACATAATTTAATTTAAATCAAAATATTTAATTTCAGTTTTTGTTTATTTTGTAAATCGATTTGATTTTTCTTTTTGGTGATAAAATATTTATTTTGTTTAAGTTAAAATTTGAATGGTATAAATCGTAAAACACACGTGAATAATGTTATATATATATATATGATGTTTATGTTTTAATAATATAAATAATAATATCCATTTTGTGTTTTATTATTAATTATTATAATACATTTTTGAAATATTTATCTTCGTATTTGCAACCAGGTGCATGTTTTTTTTTTAACGTAACATAGACATCCTAGAGAGCATGACCGATTCTTCTTGATCTTGAAAATCTCTGCATCATCTTTCTTCTATCGACTTGAACAATGGTGGCAACAATCATCGTTGACTTTCAGTACTGCTTCACCTTTATACTTATCTGCTTCTCCTCACTACTCTGTTACACTCTCTTCTTCAGGAAACCAAAGGACTCATGTGTTGACTTTCCTTTGCCTCCGAGTCCTCCTTCTCTACCCATCATCGGTCAACTTCACCTTCTTCTCTCTGTTCTAATCCACAGATCTTTACAGAAACTCTCCTCCAAGTACGGATCTAATCTCTATCTCCGCATCTTCGGTTTCCCTATTGTCCTCGTCTCCTCAGCCTCAGTTGCTTATGAGATATTCAGGGCACACGACGTTAACATCTCCTCTCGTGGTTTCCCTCCTACAGATGATTCTCTTTTCGCTGGATCTTTCAGCATCATCTCTGCTCCCTATGGAGATTACTGGAAGTTCATGAAGAAGGTTCTTGTCACAAACCTGCTAGGACCTCAGGCGATCTGGAGCGGTCACGAAGAGTCCGTGGGGATGAGCTAGATAGGTTTTACAACAACTTGTTCGATAAGGCAGTGAAGAAAGAGACCGTGGAGATCTGTGAGGAAGCGTTGAAGCTTACTATCAACAGCATCTGCAAGTTGATCATGGGGAGGTGTTGTCTGGAGGAGGGAGGTGTGGTGGAGAGAGTCAAGGGATTAGCTAATGAGTTAGATTTTGTTGGCAAACATGTTGCCCCCATGGTTAAAGAAGCTTGTTCCCTCACTGTTTAAAAAGGAAGTGATGGTTGTTTCCAACAGGCTCAATGAACTGCTCGAAAAGGTTCTTGTAGAATATGAAGAGAAGCAGGGAGAGCATCATCTTCAAGGTATGGACTTGATGGACGTTTTGTTAGCAGCTTATAGAGACGAAAAGGCAGAGTATAAGATCACTAGGAACCATATCAAGTCGTTTTATGCGGTAAATAAATATTCCTTCCAAGAAATGGTTTCATTGAGAATCAAAACTGCTATGTTTAAGAAAATGTTTTTGCAACTGCATGCAGGATCTTTTATTTGCAGGCATTACCCCCTCAGTGCAAACAATACAGTGGACATTGGCAGAGATCATCAACAGTCCCAATACTCTTAAGAGAATGAGAGGGGAACTCGATTCCGTGGTAGGGACGGTAAGGTTGATCCAAGAAACAGATTTACCAAGCCTCCCTTATTTACAAGCAGTGGTCAAGGAAGGGTGTAGGATAGGAGGGTTCTATGTACCGGAGAAAACATCTCCAATGATTAATGATTATGCTGTGATGAGAGATCCAGATTACTGGGTAGATCCTGATGAGTTTAAGCCAGAGAGGTTTCTAGATACATGGCAAGAGGAGGAGAGAAAAGAGCAAGCACTTAAGTACATTCCTTTCGGAAGTGGAAGAAGAAGCTGTCCTGGAGAAAATCTAGCTTTTATCTTTATAGGAACTGCAATAGGAGTGATGGTGCAGGGATTTGAATGGAGATTCAAAGAAGATAAGGTTAACATGGAAGAGACTGTTGTAGGACTGAGCTTGACTATGGCTCATCCTCTTAAGTGCACTCCTGTTGCTCGAACCTTCAACTCCCTAACTCTGAATCTAAAGAGTTGTGACTTTTCAGGAACACTAAAAAGACAAGCATGTCGTGGACCTTCCATCTTTTCCAATTATTTCACGTAGTTCTAAGAAGAAAACATTGTGTAATTAGTTAGTGAGCAAATCATGTTTGATCATTCATGAATTCACATGCAAAAATACTGTTCGCAAGAAAATCTAACTTATTTGTCTAACAAAAATACTTTCGATATGTCCCAAAAAGTGGAATGTCTAACAAAATAATGCTTTGTCCAAGCAACCCAACGAGACAAAGCATTACTGAAGAGCCTCCAAATCAGTTTGAGGGTAAAGATCTTTGACGAATCCTCTAGTTTCCTTAACCACCTTCTCGCTTAGGGTGCAAGATATCCTTCGATGCCGACTTAGCTTTTGATGGAGTGTTAGGACAACCATACCAGAGAAATGAAGAACACATAGACTCAATGACGTCAAAGCAACGTTTTAGAAGACTGAATGCCGAACACCAGAAAACTTTGATACTGTCTATCACTGATTGAATGAGTTTCAATCTGCCCTCATAAGAGAGAGGTTTACATGTCCACTAGAGGAACCGAGTGTGAATCCTATCAGACTCAGAGTGTGCTCTTGTCAGACTTTTATTGGTTAGTGGGAGGCCAAAATATCTGATAGGGAACTGGGCTACCAAGTTCAGTCACTGTCTTATGGAGATCAAGAGTTGGCCCTGCTATAAATATTGAGGATTTTCTCATGTTAATTTCTAACCCAAATTCCATTTCAAACTCCTTCAGAACCATAGCAATACCACAGAGGGAGGAAGCGCTGCCATCAGTTAAAACAAGTAGATCATCTCCAAAGTTGAGATATGTGATTTTAAAATCTAATTTATTAGATTATTTGGTTCTCACCTTCAAGTGAGCGTATGAATTCTAAAATGAAACTCTTCGGGTCTTAACTTTGATCTTATTTATATCTACATTCATGTTTACAACTACTTTTATTTTCACTTTTTGGCTAATATTACTGGTGTAGATTTTTTGAAACATAACCAATTAGATATGATTTATGATCTTACATCTTTTTTTTTTTTTTTTTTTTTGAAACACTGATTTATGATCTTATATCAGTAGCTCTTTTTAAGTCTTAAGAGATAAGATCTATTTCATAAAACTTCTTTAGGTGGTGTTATTCAATTATGTATTTTAACAGAGTTTAAATCTATAAAAAAAACTCCATTGTTATTCAAATGATGATTCTAAATTTTATTTTAAAATCTAGTGTTATTCAATGAATGATTTAAATCCAGTTTTTAAAATCTAGTGTTATTCAACTTTCAAAAATTTTAAAATTCTTTGTATTTTAAATTGATTTCAAATCTTCGCTTATAGATTCTTATGAACAAATTATTGAATTCAAAATCCATGGTATATTGCAGAGATTTTAGAATTCATCAATTTAAAATTTTAATTTTGATAGATTACAAAATATTAATAATTGATTTTAAATCAATGATTATATATCATTCACGATATTATGTCTACTGAACATATTAATTGTGTGAAAATTTTATTTTCAATATTTATGCATCATTAAAAATTTCTTCGATAAATTTTTATTTTTTAACTTAAAACTCAACATAGTTGAGTTTATTTACAGATTTCAAGTGTTGTAATCTTTAGATTGCAAAATTCATGACGAGATTTAAATACGTTAAGGTGTTATTCAATCTCTGATTTAAAATCAATTTTCAAGTTTTGTAATCAATTAAAATTTTAAATTTAAACATAGATTTTAGTTAATGAATTCTAAAATCTCTACAGTATACTTTTAATTTTGATTTCAATTATTTGTTCATGAAAAACCACCACAAATAATTTGAAATCAATTTTAAATAAAAAAAATTTAAATCTTTTGAAGTTGGATAACATTAGATTTTAAAAACTGGATTTAAATCATTCATTGAATAACACCATATTTTAAATTAGATTTATATATACAATATCCAATAACACTAGATTTTAAAATAAGATTTAGAATCATCATTTGAATAACAATCGGTTTTACTTAAATTTAATAACACCACCTAAATTCTGGTGATCATATCTTTTTCGATTGTTCTAAAGAATTGAATTTGTGGATCTTTTACGGACAAAATTTAAATTTAGTCTTAATACCCTCACAAAATAATAGTAACTAGATATTGACCCGCCCTCAGAAGGCGGGTATATTTTTTTTGTTTTTTTTAATTTTTTGCCTAATATAATTTATGTCTGTGTTTGTATAATTATATTTTTGTATGATATGAATTTAATAGAATAAATATAATATTAAATAAATAATTTATCAAGTTTCATAATTGTGTACTTGTGTCCTATACGTTTGGGATTAAGGAGTTAGTTATCAAATTTCGAAATTGAATTTAGTATAATTGATTTGATTCCTGGAATGTTCTTGTTTGTTGGATATATAGTGAGGAAAAATAGATATGCTCCATATTATTAGGAAACAGTCGACATAAGTAAGGTTAAATATTATTAGCTATCGTAAATATAGTGGTAAAGTCCAGAAAATATATTAGTAGAAAATTTAAATGGTGCTAAAGTCCAGAAATATATTTTAAATGGTCCCGATCAAGTAGACAACAGCTTGTAAAAGCGGAAGTTACATATAAAGAGAGGTTTCCTACTATTAAGGCGTGGTGGTTATTTTCGAAAAAGAAGATGATGTGGTGGTTAGTTTTGAAAATTAAAAAGGCATAGTAGTTATCATATTAAAAATGTATGTATCGTTAAAAATAGTTGTTGGATCCAACTTTTATCAATGGGTCAAACATGTGTTTTAATAGAATAGACTAGATATTGACCCGCCCTCAGAGGGCGGGTATATTTTTTGTTTTTTTAATTTTTTGCCTAATATAATTTATGTCTGTGTTTGTATAATTATATTTTTGTATGATATGAATTTAATAGAATAAATATAATATTAAATAAATAATTTATCAAGTTTCATAATTGTGTACTTGTGTCCTATACGTTTGGGATTAAGGAGTTAGTTATCAAATTTCGAAATTGAATTTAGTATAATTGATTTGACTCCTGGAATGTTCTTGTTTGTTGGATATATAGTGAGAAAAAATAGATATGCTCCATATTATTAGGAAACAGTCGACATATGTAAGGTTAAATATTATTAGCTATCGTAAATATAGTGGTAAAGTCCAGAAAATATATTAGTAGAAAATTTAAATGGTGCTAAAGTCCAGAAATATATTTTAAATGGTCCCGATCAAGTAGACAACAACTTGTAAAAGCGGAAGTTACATATAAAGAGAGGTTTCCTACTATTAAGGTGTGGTGGTTATTTTAGAAAAAGAAGATGATGTGGTGGTTAGTTTTGAAAATTAAAAAAGCATAGTAGTTATCACATTAAAAATGTATGTATCGTTAAAAATAGTTGTTGGATCCAACTTTTATCAATGGGTCAAACAGGTGTTTTAATAGAATAGATGTAATACAATATATAAATATTAAATTATATTAGATTAACTAAGATATTATCATAAGTATTCTATTAATCCAAAACCAAATATCAATCTTATAAACATTATCAAATTCACTAGTTCTTTACTAGCATGCCATCAGAAAATTCATATTATATATACCAATCTCCTGGAATTTATTTTATCTATCAAAATTTAATTGCTTGTCTATATAAAATATAACAGATAAATAGTAATTATCTCGAAAAGGAGGGAATGAAGGGGAGATCTGACATGATATGTTTCTTTACCTTGTTAGGGCATCCGCGATGAGAATTCTTAAGTAGGAGTCTTTAAAAAAAATAATTAAATAATCAGTGGATCCCATCAAAAGTTAAGTATTCAATCTTTAAAATTCCTAAATAAAGACTATTTCTTAGTGAATCCTTGTACTATTTGCGGGTCCCCACGACTACGTGGCGGCCCGTGAATGGTCATCTTTTTTTTTTTTTTCAAAAAATCCAAAATATCCGGGATTAATCCGAAATGTCTTTATCGCTAAGAACTCCAATGAGTCTCACCGTTTCGCATGCTCTTAGAATCTGATGTAAGATCTTGCCTTTTAGACTTTTACGGAAAACATCATATAAATATAAATTATTGAAAATTTTGTTCACGTAAACATGGCTATTATCTTAGTAAGCACCAATATAAAAAACTGAATTATATACAAATTCTAATAATACTAAACATACAAATAAATATTACTCTCTTTGTTCCTTAATATTACATATTCTAGGAAAAAAATTGTTTTAAAAAGATCCATTTTTACATTTTCAAGACATGTTTTATTAACTAATTGCAAATTTCAAAAAACTTAATTGCACTTACTGAATTGTTATTGGCTTAAAATTATGAAACAAAGATAAACACAAAAAAATATGCAAATTTAATGTGTTTTATTAAAATGTGTGAAAAATCTAGAATATGTAACATTAAAAAAGAGAGGGAGTAAAACATAACTTATTCAATTGTCATGTTCAAAATATTAATAACAAAGATCCTTTGCATAACGTACGAATATCTTAAACAATAAGTCAATGAAAATAATAAAGTATTTAGGCACATGTATGTTTGTTTATATATATATTTTTTCTAAGAGAGAACATCAATTAACCATGTATCATCAAAATAAAACATGGGTCCATTTATAGTGATAACTATCTAACCAAACTTGAAAAAGTTTAGTTAAAAAAAAAATCTATTTAAACCAAACTTAAACAGATAAGGGAAATTGAAGGCTATAGCAAAAAAAAAAAAACGATATTCACCATGTAGCCATTTAACCTAACGATCCTATAGACGCTGTTAAAAAATATAAAATAATACTGTAATACCCCAAAAAATAACCGGCTCAACCTGATACAAAAATAATTAAATATTTTAATTATTCACCCCCACAAAAGTAATTCGTGTCTCACCCTTCTTCACATCTTCTCCTTTTAACTTCTCTTGTAATTTTGTTGCAGTCGAACGGTCTCCGGCACCGCTTTCATCCATCGCCTCCATTTTGCATGCAAACGACATCTTTTCCAGATCCCCCGTCCTCTGTTTTCAATCTTCTTCGGCGTTACAGTTCTTGGTTAGAATTTCAGAGGCGGTAGTAAGAAACCATTTCTACCCAACTTCACCCCTTCGATTCTTCTCAGATCTCTGAACCCCACGTAAGTTCTCCTTCTCTGCCGTAGATTGTCTTCACCATGTCGTCATATGCGCTTATTTTCTTCCAATTTGGGTCTCGTCTCATAATCAAAGTGTTATAATTTCTAGGTATGTTTCATCGGCTGATGTGAATTCGATCGTCCCCGATTCGGAATTAGTATCTCCCACTAAGTTCTCGGTGTTTCTCCGTCGATTCTGGCTACTAAAACTTCTTCTCAGATCTTTATAGCGGTGATGCGAAATAAGTAGTGTAGTAATTTAGGGGAAGATGGGTGGAATATCATTGCTTAGAAATGCTCAGTTGGTACACATAGTATGATATTTCGAATCCAGTTTCCATTTGAAATGTAATAGTATACTTATCCCATTCAACTATTCCACTGAGGATATTATCACTTGCTATTATGTTTTGCTTTACTGCAATTTGTGGTCGGTTGTGGTTCCCTCCCTGATGTTCTTATTCTAAGTTATGCTTGAATTGGAGTTTTTGTCTCTGCGGTGCATAGTTCATGGTGTAGAAATATCGATTATTTTGTAGAATAGCATCTGCAATACATAGATGTTTCATCGTATGCCCGTATCAGTACATCTCGTTGCTATATGTCATGTTAAGTGGAATAGTATAAGGTTCACATTATTCCATTTTACATGGAATCGTACTTTTACATCATATGCCTTTCCATTCGTTAGCCATTCTTATTCTGTTTGACTCATAATTTATTTCTATATTGAATATTACAGTGTGAACCGTCCTGACTCTTTGCATCTCTTACTTTTCATTCCTCAGGTTTGGTATGGACGAGTTAGACCTTCCAAGTAAATTGTTTGAGACAGACTTTGAACCTACTGGCAAAAAAAGGGTTAACAACTACTTTCAGTATTATGGCATGTGGATTTAATTTCACAAAGACTTGGGTTGCCTATGTATTGGGGTTTATATTTACTTAACTTGGGTTTAGTGTTTACTGTCAAGTGTTCTATTACCATTCCCATTAGCTTTGTATTTCATGTGGCTAATGAAGAATGTAAATACATATCTCTAGTATTATGGCATGTGAATTTAGTTTCCTGAAGATTTGGGTTGTCTATGGTGGATTGAGGTTTATATTTCCCTAACTTGGGTTTAGTGTTTAATGTCAAGTGTTCTATTACCAGCTCCATTAGCTTTGTATTTCATGTTGCTCATGAGAAATATAAATACATGTCTCCAGTATTATGGCATGTGGATTTATTTTCACAAAGATTTGGGTTGCTTATGTATTGGGGTTTATATTTCTCTAACTTGGGTTTAATGTTTACTATCAAGTGTTTTTTTACCATTCCCATTACCTTTGTATTTCATGTGGCTCATGAGGAATATAAATACATGTCTCGAGTATTATGGCAGGTGGATTAAATTTCCTGAAAATTTGGGTTCCCTATGAATTGGATTTATATTTCCTTAACTTGGATTTAGTGTTTATTGTTAAGTGTTATATTACCATTCCTATTAGCTTTGTATTTCATGTTACTCAATCTTGGCTCTAGTATGCACATAATATCATTTTAAATAGTACATTGTATATAGTATAAAATTTTTCTCGTAATGGATGGTGCAAATGTGTATGTAACCCTATACACACATTTATAATCATTAACCTACACCAGTTGTTTAAATTTACACAGTGAAAATATCTTAGTAAATCGACTTCAGTATGTGGCATCCTCCCACTCTTTCATTAGGAGTAGCTGCCACCAACTATCCGACTTTCATATTTCCCTAATTTGTGTTTACTATCAAGTGTTCTTCTACCAATCCCCCATTAGATTTTGTAAATCAATCATGGATGTATGCAACTAGTATATAAATAACATAGTATATTTTATATGGAATAGCAGTTCTCAGATAAATTACATAGTGTATTCTATATGGAATATACCTTCTCATGTAATATGCGTCATAAACGTTAATTCACCTTATAACAGACATATATTATCAGAAGTTAACATTGGCATCATTTCATTTAACCAAAATAGAAGGTCACAAGGTTTTCCGTACAACAAACACAATGTGCCCACATTCCATTAAATTTGGGTTACGTTACATATTCTTCTGTGTGGTTTACCGAGAGTTTACATTTCCATACTATTTGGCCTTTAGTTTATTTCTGTGTGGTTGATAAATTTATTTATGGAATATTTGGCTTGCTTTTGGGTAAAGCATTACGTACTTTCCTTGCATCATGTACCTTTTTAACTGGAGCGAAATTATGAAGACCATATTTCACTTGGAACTACATTTATAATATTACTATTCCACATACGGTACATAGTATGGAAACTCATACAATCGGTATAGAATATACTTGTCGTCATCTTCAGTTTGTCGTTAGGTTAGAATTGTTTCTGGCACACTTACAACTGTTATCCACTCCCTCGATTCATACATTTACATCATATGTGTTGAATACAGCTGCACAACGCGATTCGTATGTTATGTGATTGTTACGATGCCACACAAAAACGCCACATCGTTTACTTTATAATATAGAACCGGTAACCTGTTACTTGAAGGAGTATAACCGGATAGAAGGAAACACAAAAGTCAGACAATGAATTATGTCAAAATCATAGCTATTTCTTTAATTTATCACCAAAATATGGCCATTTGGCCCATAAACCCAACAGATAATTTCTTAAACTAAATGATTATATTGACCAGACAATAACACGCACAGACCCTTGTAGTCTAATAAAGAAACTAAATAATTTGTAAAGAGGTCTGCAACTTATGGTCGTTGAGCCTGGAGGAAAGGCGTTGTGTCACAGAAGCACTGATCAAACCCTAACCATAAAAACGTCCAAGCTAAAGCCGAGCAAACAAAGTCCATTTTCAATAGTAGGTCTGGAACCGTGCCTTTGCTCTGGTTCCAGCTGGTCCAAACCATGTTTCCACCATCCTTTTGTGTTTGCTGCGGTCTGGGTCGCATCATCCTCTCCTATTTTTGGGCTTATCATGAGGTATTGGACCGAGAAGCTCTTGTAAAAATTCAGAACGGGTTGGGCTTGAATAACTACGAAAATGACTTCACTCGACCAAGGCACTATGAGGAACATTTAGTGGTGCCAGACTGTACTGAAACCCGACCAAAGCGAGACAATTCGGCCATCCGAGAAACTAGAGACGGTCAAAAATGTTCAAGATGGACCAATGACCAATTTAGAGAAGCCAAAGGTTATATTATTAATCATGTTCTAGAAGTTTATAAGGCACTGGGTCTCTGATGTTTTATCAAGTGATACAATAATTAATTTAATTGTCATCTCCTTGTTTTTTTTTAATGAGCCAGGATCCACGCGGGAAAGTTTTAAAATAGTAGAGGAGCTCTCTGATCCCAATCTATATCAAGTGATCATATTCTCCTCATTTCTGCATCAACTTTCTTCTTTCGACTTGAGCAATGATGGCAACAATCATCATCGACTATCAGAACTGCTTCATCTTTATCTTCATATGCTTCTTCTCACTACTCTGTTACACTCTCTTCTTCAGGAAAAAAAAAAGAACTTTCCTTTGCCTCCGAGTCCTCCTTCTCTGCCCATCATCGGTCATCTTGACCTTTTTCTCTCTGTTCTAGCCCACAGATCCTTACAGAAACTCTCCTCCAAGTATGGATCTATTCTCTATCTCCGCATCTTCAGCTCCCCCATAGTCCTCGTCTCCTCAGCCTCAGTTGCTTATGAGATCTTCAGGGCACACGACGTTAACATCTCCTCTCGCGGTTTACCTCCGACCGAAGATTCTCTTTTCGCTGGATCTTTCAGCTTCATCTCTGCTCCCTACGGCGATTACTGGAAGTTCATGAAGAAGGTTCTTGTCACCAACTTGCTACTTGCTAGGACCTCAGGCTCTCAAGCGGTCACGAAGAGTCCGTGCTGACGAGCTAGATCGGTTTTACGATAACTTGTTCGAGAAGGCAGCAAAGAAGGAGACCGTGGAGATCTTTGAGGAAGCGTTGAAGCTCATTAACGATAGCATCTGCAAGTTGATCATGGGGAGGTGTTTCCCAGAGGAGGGAGGTGTGGTGGAGAGAGTCAAGGGATTAGCTATTGAGTTAGATGTTTCGTCGAAGAAGATTTTGTTGGCAAAACCTACTGCCCCCATGGTTAAAGAAGCTTGTTCTCTCGCTGTTTAAAAAGGAAGTGAAGACTATTTCAAACAGCTTCGATGAGTTGCTGGAAAAGATTCTTGCGGAACACGAAGAGAAGCTAGGAGAGCATCATCAAGGTAAGGACTTGATGGACGTGTTGTTGGCAGCTTATGGAGACGAAAATGCAAAGTATAAGATCACTAGGAACCGTATCAAGTCTTTTTATGTGGTAAATATTCTTTCCAAGAAGTAGTTTTTTTCATTGAGAATAGAAAATTATATGCTTAAGAAAATGTTTTGCAACTGTATGCAGGATCTTTTATTTGCAGGCATTACCAACTCGGCGCTACCAATACAATGGACACTGGCAGAGATTATCAACAGCCCCAATTCTCTTGAGAGACTGAGAGGGGAACTCGATTCCGTGGTAGGGACGACAAGGTTAATTCAAGAAACAGATTTACCAAACCTCCCTTATTTGCAAGCAGTGGTCAAGGAAGGGCTAAGACTGCACCCGTCGGAGCCTATGTTCGAGAGATTCTCCCAGGAAGGGTGTAAGGTAGGAGGGTTCTATGTACCAGAGAAAACATCTCTAATGGTTAATGCTTATGCTGTGATGAGAGATCCAAATTACTGGGCAGATCCTGATGAGTTTAAGCCAGAGAGGTTTCTAGATACATGGCAAGAGGAGGAGAGAAGAGAGCAAGCACTTAAGTACATTCCTTTTGGAAGTGGAAGAAGAGGTTGTCCTGGAGAGAATCTAGCTTATATCTTTATAGGAACTGCAATAGGAGTGATGGTGCAGGGATTTGAATGGAGGTTCAAAGAAGAGAAAGTTAACATGGAAGAGGCTGTTGCAGGACTGAGCTTGACTATGGCTCATCCTCTTAAGTGCACTCCTGTTGCTCGAACTCTAAACCTTCTAACTAGTTGCGGTAGCTTCTAGCTCCCAACACCTACTCCTCCATTCTCCACTTATTATTACTGGATCTATCCAAAAGAAGATTTGATTTATAAATCATATGTTATTGTAAGAAAAATGACCTCAGCTTTCAATTACTTTACGTATTTCCAAGAAGAAAATATTGTGTAGTTAGTTAGTGAGCAACGCATGATTGATCACTCAAATTTGAATAAAAGGATATAAGGTACAAAGGTCCACATCGTAAGTTGGAAAGGGTCTAAACAATTTATAAGGTAGATGGGACAATCAGGGGCGGATCTTGGAGAGGCATTAGTCGGGGGCATCAAGATAAAGTTTAAGTTAGTCGGGGGCACTTTCAAAGAAATTGAGCTAGTTTTAACAGAACTGCTTAAAGAAAATCCAAATTTAGTAGGGGGCACGTGACCCCGTTGGTCGCAGCGTACGTGCGCCTCTGGAACAATCACTTATCAGCAATTAATTTTAAGTTGAAAGTTCATATAGTCTAACAAAAGAAAATCCAGCTTATATCTTTATAGGAACTGCAATAGGAATAATGGTCCAGGGATTTGAATGGATTCAAAGAAGAGAAAGTTATCATGGAAGAGGCTCTTGTAGGACTGAGCTTGACTATGGCTCATCCTCTTAAGTGCACTTCTGTTGCTTGAACCTTCAACCGTCTAACTCTGAATCTAAAGAGTTGTGGTTTATGAATTTTCAGCAACACTAAAAAGATAAGGCTGTCGTGGACCTTCCATCTTTCAATTATTTCACGTATTTCCAAGAAAAAAACGTTTTGTGATTACTTAGTGAGCAAATCATGATTGATCACTCATGAATTCAAATGCTAAAATACTACTCTCAACGAAATTTAAGATATATTTTTTTTTATGATGAGAGTAAATCAATTCATTCTTCTACTTAATTTTTATTTCCTTATTTCATTTCTTTTTTTTATTGCTGAGGTTTGGTACCTCAACTTCGGCTCTTTGCCAGTAGGCAATACAGAGATTATCAAGAATCACAACATTCTCGAGAAAATGAGAGGAATTGATTTCGTTGTAAGGAAAAGTACAAGATTGATCTCTCGTGAAACAATCCTATCCAATCTACTCTATCAACAAGCAGTGGTGGTTAAGGAAGTTGTTGAGCTTAAACTCATGTTCAACTCTATCCATATGATAATTGTCTATTTTGAGTCCAAAATTTAAAACCTGCATGAATTCCTTTTTGGGCTCTTTCTAAAAAATCTTATCTTAATCAGAGTTAGGCATTACATAATACTAAAAATATTTGTCTAAACTTATGATGTTGAAGTTAGATTGATATCCAACCCTCCATCAAACGAAGAACCACATCAAACTTTCGGTCTCCAGCATCCTGCGAACACTCCACCCACAACTGCATATCCAAAATATTTTGACTCACTCCTATGCCATAGACTATCATTCCTATCAAATGTAAGATCATCGAACTTGGGAGGCTTTTTAATCATCTTGCAGATTATTAACACCAAGATTTTGTCAAGTTTCCTACGCTTCCAACTTAAAACCAGTCTAAATCCCTTATATAATGGACTCTTTTACATGTTGATATACTATGGATTTGACCCATTTTCACCCATGGTATATAAGTATTTTACTATCTATATACTATATATTCTATCCTATTAGGTATGTTTTCAGGTTCAGAAGTATCTTGGAGTAAAGTGATGATTATGGAGCATTTAGGAGCTTAAATGAGTATTCATCTGAGCTGACCATTAGAGGTCGATACGAAGAAGACACAATCGATCGATGCACATGCAGTGTCGTCGATCGATACAGAAGAGACGCCTCGACAATTGAAGATTATGATCGATCGATGTATATCCTGTACCATCGCTCGATGTCGAGACGCGGACGCGCGACCTAGTTGCAGCCGACTTTAAACCCAAGACTTCACCAAATTACAAGAATACCCCTGATGAGTTTTTAACCTAATAGATTATATACTTGCCTAAGTGTTTAGAGGCAAGAGAGCTTTCAGCCACCTTTGTTTTTCTTACTTTCAGTAGAGAGTTTTAGGAGAGAAGATCATAGAGAGATTTGTTATTGGAACTCCATTTGATTCATATATTCTATTCTATTCTATGCAATTTTCATTTATATTTTGTGTCATGAAATGCTTAGCTATGTCTGAGTAGTTCACTTGTTAGATTCAGGGTTCAAATAGGTTAGAGGGATAAGCCCCAACTATAGATTGCTAAATTGTGGTATTTATTGATTGATTGATCTTAATGCTTGTTCTAGATTAGCTACCTAGAATATTGAATCAAGGAATCTGCATGAGTCAAGCAACCTTGACCATCTAGTCCTGAATCTAATCTGTCAGACTAGACGATAGGAAGCTAGTGTTCATTATCAACTTGCGCCTAGGGCTTAACTAGAAGCATCGATCGATATTGTCTTCTGACAATCGATCGATCTTGCGAAAGGTGTATCGATCGATGTCCCTATAGGAAAATCGATCGACACTTTCTTGTGGTCAATAAACGACAGTTGAGATCCAAGATCTAGTTAGTTAACGAGTGAAACATTGCCATCGCTGATCACTGTGTTTAAGGGGTTGAGTTCTAATATATCATGCAAGCAACTGATAGGCATCTATAGGATTATAATCTCCAACACCTGAATAGAAACACTGCATCTAATACCTTTCCAATAAGTTACACCCCCAAATCATCTTGTTAGTCGAGCAATAGACTTGATCATTTAGGATTGCTATTTACTTTTAAACCATAAAACAACAAACCTTAGAATTAATAATCATCTAGATTTAATAGGTTCCCTAGCTCCTTGTGGATTCGATCCCGAAGTACTACAATTGAACCTCTTATTTGAGAGAGTAATTCACTCCTTAGGGTAATTTAAGTGGTATCAAATTTGGCGCTGTTGCCGGGGAGCTTTGATCGCCATTAGATTTAGTGTTATTAATTCTTTTTTTTTTCTTTACCCCCATTCTGACACTAATTTTTTTTTCTTATCTTTTCAAGTGCATGTCCAGCAGTACCAGAAGCAACAAAAAAAAATACCTGCTATTCTCAGAAGATCCTGCTCACCTGGAACGTACGATCCGCAAAGGTCAACGTTCCACATCACTCGACGCAGCAGCTTTCACGTCTCGCACCAACCCATCGACCGATACCCGACCTTCATCGTCGAACGATACACCTTGTTCGACATCGATCGATTCTACACAGCATTCATCGATCGATCCTCAGTCACGGAACATGGTTACGACTGTTATTCTCAGAAATGATGAGAATGGAGACCTGTATGACCAGTATGGTCATCTGCGTAATGCAACAAGTCATAAACTAGACGCTCAGGGGAATGTAATCCCTGATGCTGATGCTACAGGAGTTGCTCAACCTGTAGAAGAGGATGCTCCACCAAAGGCACTGGCCGACTACAATCGTCCAGACGAGTACTACACCAATAGTCAGCTATTCGCCTTCCAGAGATTCAGAAGGAGAATTTCAAGCTGAAGCCTCAGTACTACACACTCGTGTCGCAGCTACCCTACTCTGGGTTACCGCACGAGCATCCTATGGACCATCTGGAGAGGTTTGAGGATCTTATCGCTGCTATTCGTATGGATGGAGTCCCTGAGGACTACCTATTGTGCAAGCTCTTCAAGTATACTCTGACTGGAGAAGCGATGCACTGGCCTAAGCAGCTACCCACATGATCTTTAAAATCCTGGGCCGACATCAAGAATGCTTTCTTGCGAAACTTCTTTGATGAGGCACGCAGTGAAGACTTGTGGAGCAAAATTGCTACTTTCGCGCATGAGACTGGAGTCTTTTAAAGATGCGTTGATCAGATTCAAGTTCTTCCAGCGAGACTATCCACACCATGGATTCAATGAAGTGCAACTGCTGAGCACTTTCTTCAGAGGTATCGCCTTGAGGTATCAGATGACTCTTGATACAGCTAGCGAGGGAAACTTCAACACCAGGAATCTGGTGGAGGCTATGAGACTGATAGAAAATCTAGCAAACAGTAGCAACACCAAGAACACTGACTTTGAGAGGAAGAAGTCTGTTGCATCCCTAGGAAAGGAGCATATGGACGAAGTTAAAGCAAAGTTAGATGTGGTTCATGAGCTTCTTAGGAAGCAGGTCTGTTCAGCAGAAGGAGAAGTAGATGTAGACATGGAAGGAGAAGAGGATGTGAACTACATTGGAGGTACTGGATTTCAGAGATCTGGAAACCAGAGTGGAAACATAAACTTTTATGGCAATGGTCAGAGGAGTAACCAGAGTTCACAGTTCCAGAAACCTTTCAGCAACAACAGCAGAGGCTATGGAAACTCATACTACCAGAATCCACCACCACATACTCAGGAAAGTAAGATTGAAGCACTGCTTGACAGAGTTCTGGAATGACAGCAGCAACTCACTGTGGACTTCAATGGAAAGATAGATTCTGCCTACAACAGTCTGAACACAAGAATTGAGACCTTATGAACTCAAGTGAGGAAGCTTGAAATGCAAGTGGCTCAGACTAGAGACACTGTAAAGAGGCAAGAAGCCTTGGCTAGAGAGGTACGAGTTGAGAAAGCAAAACACCACGTGAATGCCATCCTAGATGATGATTTCTGGTAAGTGGTGAAGCATGAGAAGCTTGGAGAAGGAGACTTCAAAGTTGAAAGTTTCATGAGATTCGGCGGATCACGCTGGTGTCGACCAATGTCAATGGATGCACATCACTCGACAGACCAAGACAAAGATCGATCAACGAATTACTCTAGACATCGATCGACGTCATCTACTGAATCGACTACGGAGTGTAGTGTAGTTCGAATCATGACTCATGAGGAATTCGCAGAAAAACACCCTCACCCACCCTCCCCTTTCTACGTCAAAATCGATCGACCGCATGAGCCAGCCGTCGATCGACAAAGAGAGACCGTCATCGATCGACCCACCTCACCTCACATCGATCGACGGACACCTCTCACCCACCGAGTGCGATTACCATTAATTGATAGTAACCGAATCAACGCACTCAGACCACCACCTAAATCTTTAGCAAAACCACTAGAACCTACAACCAACCCTTTAGACACTACAACAGAGCCTATGCAAGTTGATGAGGCAACTGAGGGAAGAGTGTTAAGGAAAAGGAAGGAGAAGACTCCTAAGAACCTTAAGAGGGAAGCTAATGAGAAGGAGATGAATGGTTTCACTAAGAGAGTCCTCAGAATCCCAGTGGAGAAACAGTTTGATGAAGTTTACTACACACACCGGTTGTGGATGTTCTCCAGAGAGACTAAGGAAACTGAGGAGGACATTAGGAGAATGTTTCATCATGTCAGGGAAAGGATGAAACTAAGGATCACATTGAAGAAGAAGAGTGATCCTGGGAAGTTTGCAATACCATGTCTGGTAAAGGGTATTGAATTTCCCCATGCACTCTGTGACACAGGAGTATCAGTCAGTATCCTACCTAAGGTTATGGCAGACCAACTGGGTTTGAAAATAGAGCCCTCATCAGAATCTTTCACCTTCGTGGATCTTTCAGAAAGGAGCTCAGGAGGCATCATAAGAGACCTTGAGGTACAGATTGGTAACACCCTTGTCCCAGTAGATTTTCATGTCCTGGACATCAAGCTTAATTGAAACTCTTCACCTCTACTTGGAAGAGCTTTCCTAGCTATAGTAGGAGCTGTATGTGACATGAACACCAACAGATTATGTCTGACACAGATGGATCCAGACGTCCACTATGACCTAGTTCAAGTTGTGAGACAACAGGTCAACCTCGTGGAGCTTGGAAATGATCTTGGCTACATTGCAGCATGCCATTGTGGAGCAGAGTACAAAACCGAGTACTCGGAATCGATCAACACTCACATTGTCACATCGATCGATTCCAATGAGTCACCGACGACCGATGAACGCTATCCCACATCGCTCGACAGGATACAACCGGTAGACCACTCCACATTACCAGATCAGTACTATCCAGACTTTGCCTTTCAACAACCCAACATGAACGGACGAGATGACTATTCCATAGGCAGTTGGGCAGATAGTGGATCCATGAAAGTTTTGCAGTGGAGACTGTGATTTTTTCATCCAATGAGGATCCTACTGAGGAGTATGATGAGGATTAATGGAAGGAAAGAGCTACAGAGTTTGCTATGCAGGATGAAAGATATTCAACCCATTCCTTCAACAACACGCCTACACCATCTATCGATAACATCTATTCAGCATCGGTCGATTCCCACCCTCATCCAGCAAAAACGATCATCGGCATCGATCGTTACCACACCTGGTACATCGATCGATATTAAAGCCGCCGCCTTAGAAAAGGAAAAAAAGGAATATTCCTATCTCAAATAGGTTTACCAAAACCTATATAAGGAGTTTTGCACCCAAGAGTAACTCCCACGAAACAGAAGCAGAAAAGATGAGTGCTCCAACAAATCAATCAGGAGGAACATCCAGGAAGAGCATTCAATCCAAAAACCCTAATTCAGTAGAGAAACGTGTACCATCGATCGATACATCAGTATCAACATTGATCGATTCTCATTCTAAACCTAAACTTTCTTTATCTACTAAGAGTATGAGTAATAATTACGACTTTCTATTGCCTGATGAATTTGGTATTTTCAGGGACCAAGATTGCCATGCAAGAGCTATGGATGGAAGGATCCTAAAAGTATCCAGAGAGGACATAGCAGATACTGTTCAGTTGGCCAATGGAGTAAACAACTTGTTTACGCAGCAACGCAGCATCCCAGACAACAATCCAACTGTTCTAGACTTATATCCAAAAGCTACAACAACAAGAATTGTTTCACACCAAATGTGCAAACCTGTTAGCAATGCGTCGATCGATGAGGTTGCTTCTACATCGCTCGACAGGGTAACACCAACGGCGCTCGATAAAGAACCCTCACCATCGATCGATAGGCGTTATGAATGTGGACGTCGCGCTTATGACAGCTATGAAGCCAGAAAGTTCAGATGGGAACAGAAGGACGAATATGGAGTCTACAGAGATGGGTCAGGACATGCAAGGAGCACAGCTGGTGATATGATTCCTGTTACCAAGGATGACATCAGAAAAATTCTGGAGAGAGCATCCCTATTTGGAGAGGGTCACATATGTCTTCCAGAACATGCCACTACCTTCACACCTACAACACTGGCATCAGAGATCTACACCAAGGATGAGAACAATGAGATGGTGACTGGTATTTGTGGAACTCAGGAAAAGCTTGGAGATGAACTCAAAACATTGGTAAATGACACTTATCAGCCTTTGGACAGAGGTTACAATGAGCTTTTCAGATGTATTGCAGAGCTGAGGACAGAGATTGAGAGTATGCAGCACAACCTTGAGAAAGAAGCTATGACATCAACATCGATCGACGCCAACAAAGGAACATCGATCGACGTCAAGCCATAGACATCCCAAATTCCTGCAAAACCGGAAAGTTTGGCAGAGAAGAAGGATGAATGGGAGATCGCATACATCAACAAGAGGATTAACGACGTTTACAACCCTCTCAACAACAACGTGGACTGGTTGAGCATGAGAATTGATCTGCTACAGCAAGAACTGGACACCATTCGCATGAATGATCCACAACCAGCCACATCGATCGATATCTGCAACATCACATCGATCGATGCAAGGTTCACAGAAATTGAGGATATGTTGAAATCGTATGAGGATATGCACGACTGTTTCACCTCACCTATCATGCGCTACTTAGACACCTTGTCTACACAGATGACGAATGTATAGAAGGACATTGGTATGCTTAATGATCAACACGATTTTCAGGAAGAAGGTTCAACATCGATCAATAGGTTCTGCAGGACGTCTCTCGGCGGCAGGAAACCTACAGAACATCTTCCCTACACAGCAGAGGCAGTTGATCAGATCACATCAAAGCTTTACAAAGCTATAGACACCTTGGAGGACCGACTTGAGAAGATGTGTGATGACATCTACTTTCCATTCGACGTCAAAATCAGTGGATTAGATGGACAAGCAGAATGGCTACAGAAGGAAGTCAAAGCCATTCAGAGGCAACTCGCATCTCAACACCAGATATCAGCATTGATCGATGGAGCACACTCCAAATCGATCGACAGTGCTACACCAGCAACGATCGATAGACACCTGGTCGCATCGATCGATACCACGTCCATACCAGACGACGCACAGCTGATACCAAACCACATGGAGTCAATGCAGGAGCAACTGAACGAGCTATCAGAATACGCCTACAGTAAGATAAGTTGTTATCAGTTCAGCATTGAAGACAATCTAGAAAGGCTACATAACATCTCAAATGCAATACAAAAGATGGATGAGAGATGGACCAGAAATGATGAGGCCACAAGAAGTTTCATTGCAGCTTGGTCCAGAATGTGCAGAGATGAGGTGGAAGCTTGTTTCCCAACAAGTACATGTTTCTCCACCAACTAGCCACATACCTCCAAAGTCAAGCTCAATGACTATAACAATGCGCTGAGTGGGAGGCAACCCACTATTAGGTAATTTTAATTAGTTTTCTTAGTTATTGGTATTTACTTTTGTTTTCATTCTTTCAGATTTATTGCAAGACCCAAGTAGGATGATTACCAACATATCGACCGTGGACGAGAAGTCGACATCGATCGACGCACACACACACACGACGATCGATGCATACCTATGCACATCGATCGATTCCCACTCCGGTCAGGTTTATCTTCCTAACTTGTTACATTTGTACTTATGATTTATTTCCACCATAACTCCGACTGGGTTACACTAGGACAGTGTAATTTTAGTCTGGGGGGAGGTTTACTGATATGATTTATTCTGATTCTTATAAAAAGATTTTTTTTATAAATTATGCTTAGCTATGTGAAAGGGACTATGATTTTGTTACTTGAATGTCTAACCACTCTTTAGCACCATTCTAGATTTACTGATTGAAGATAGTAATAAGATGCTAAAGTGGATCAACCTGTCAACTATACACACTTACCATGATTGTTTGAAGGAACCAAAGCTGACCTCCAATGCTAAACCTGACATAACCGCTTGTCTTGGGGCTTGGTATACATGGGATCAGATTCTTCAGATAAGTCTGGAAGGTAAAGCCTTATGCAGATTTATTTATCACAATTTTCTCTCTCTATTTCGACCCTAGAGTAGTTAGTATTAGTATTAGTTTTTTTAAAAAAAAAAAAATCTGAAATTTATTATTTAAATAGGACTTAGGATTTAGCTAGGAGGAATCTGAACAGGACTTGGTGGCTAAAACCATTAAGGCTTGCTTCATAAAGATTCCAAATAAATAATTCGAACGAGACTTGGAGGCGGCAATCTTCAAGGCTCGCTTCACAAAGAATTCTTGGATATATGTTAAAAAGAAGTGAACATGGCTTGGTGGCAACCACCATTAAGACTTGATTCATGGAGGCCTGTCCAATCTTGGTCACTGATCCTGCAATGGAAGCAGACTTTGACTCAAGAGAGAAATTAGAGAGAGAGAAATTAGAAACTAACTTTTACCTGCAGTTCCAGATACTTGTCTGAAATCCTTGCATCATGTGATCGATACTCCCAAGGTAAAGCATGCACTTTTATATTTATGCTAAGAAATGAGGTTAGTAGAGGGGAATGCCAGACAAGATTTGATAAGTTGTAGACTAGTTGAACTTGGTTGCTAAACTAGGATATTGCATAATGTACTTTTGTGATTAGGACTTTAGATGTGGTTTGCGGAATTGAAGAGGTGATGATTTCTATGTGATTAATCTATAAGTCCCTGCTGTTTTCAAACCTCTTTCAGAGAGATTGCATGTTTGTTTTGCTTGAGGACAAGCAAAAAGGTAAGTCTGGGGGAGTTGATATACCATGGATTTGACCCATTTTCACCCATGGTATATAAGTATTTTACTATCTATACTATATATTCTATCCTATTAGGTATGTTTTCAGGTTCAGAAGTATCTTGGAGTAAAGTGATGATTATGGAGCATTTAGGAGCTTAAATGAGTATTCATCCGAGCTGGCCATTAGAGGTCGATACGAAGAAGACACAATCGATCGATGCACATCCAGTATCGACGATCGATACAGAAGAGACGCCTCGACGATTGAAGATTATGATCGATCGATGTACATCCTGTACCATCGCTCGATGTCGAGACGCGGACGCGCGACCTAGTTGCAGCTGACTTTAAACCCCAGACTTCACCAAATTACAAGAATACCCTTGACGAGTTTTTAACCTAATAGATTATATACTTGCCTAAGTGTTTAGAGGCAAGAGAGCTTTCAGCCACCTTTGTTTTTCTTATTTTCAGTAGAGAGTTTTAGGAGAGAAGATCATAGAGAGATTTGTGATTGGAACTCCATTTGATTCATCTATTCTATTCTATGCAGTTTTCATTTATATTTTGTATCATGAAATGCTTAGCTATGTCTGAGTAGTTCACTTGTTAGATTCATGGTTTAAATAGGTTAGAGGGATTAGCCCCAACTATAGATTGCTAAGTTGTGGTATTTATTGATTGATTGATCTTAATGCTTGTTCTAGATTAGCTACCTAGAATATTGAATCTAGGAATCTGCATGAGTAAAGCAACCTTGACCATCCAGTCCTGAATCTAATCTGTCAGACTAGACGATAGGAAAAAGGCTACCGCTGAACCAGGAAGCTAGTGTTCATTATAAACTTATGCCTATGGCTTAACTAGAAGCATCGATCTATACTGTCTTCTAACAATCAATCGATCTTGCGAAAGTGTATGGATCGATGTCCCTATAGGACTATCGATCGACACTTTCTTGTGGTCAATAAACGACAGTTGAGATCCAAGATCTAGTTAGTTAACCAGTGAAACATTGCCATCGCTGATCACTGTGTTTAAGGGGTTGAGTTCTAATATATCATGCAAGCAACTGATAGGCATCTATAGGATTATAATCTCCAACACCTGAATAGAAACCCTGCATCTAATACCTTTCCAATAAGTTACACCCCCCAAATCATCTTGTTAGTCGAGCAATAGACTTGCTCATTTAGAATTGCTATTTACTTTTAAACCATAAAACAACAAACTTTAGAATTAATAATCATCTAGATTTAATAGGTTCCCTAACTCCTTGTGGATTAGATCCCTAAGTACTACAATTGAACCTCTTATTTGAGAGGGTAATTCACTCTTTAGGGTAATTTGAGTGGTATCATATGTTCATTACATCACCTTCTTATATAAGTGGATCTAAGAAGTCCTCTTGTTTCATCTGCTTCTTCTAACTTTTGAGCAAAAAATAAACATTTTTTTTGTTGCTACTCAGATGAACATGACGAGTAGTTGGGTATGTGGACGGATTGGTGTCTTGGGATCGCTGTATTTTATTTCGGGTTTTAATTAACTTTTCGGTTTAATGTATTTGGTTTTAAATTATAAACTCATTTTATTTGGAAATTATTTGATTAAAAGGTTTGACATTTTATTCGGTTTTATAAATCGGTTTAATGCAATATATTTTTGGTTAGTAGCATGCCATTCTCGAAAGAGGAAGAGACGGGTGTTACACTTGTGTTCTTGTTCTCTAAGTCTTTGGGACCTATCATGGTGTTTATAAGGATATATATCCCTTGAGATCATTGTAAGAAAGCGTTGCTTTATTTGGTTTTAATTTATTTCATGGCCTTCTGTATGAAACCGTAAAGTCTCCTGTAGCTTCTATAATTAGATGGTATCAGGCCAAAAATACTCATCCATTACCGGCCTTCTTATTTTAACTGATTCGTATTCACTGGTTCTGATCAGAAATGCTTAAGAGAGACTGGCGGATACTACATTAATTATTGCACCTATATGAGAGACGATATCATTTAAATTACCATAAGAAGTGATTTACTCTCTCAAATAAGAGATCGAGTTGTAGCACTTAGGGATCAAATTCACAGGGAGTTAAAGCACACAAAAAATCTATAGTTATGTGATTAAGCTAGGTTGAATGGTTTAAATGTAAATAGCAGTGGTGACTAAGGTAGTTGCTCGGTTGATTGATTGAGGGTTTTAAACAGTAAATGAATATGTCAAACTTAGAGTTTCTATTCAGATAATCAGGATTATAGTAGATAGAGATTGAGATTGTAAACAAGATATTCTAGAACTCAGACATAAGAATGATCCATCAACTTTCGTTTGTTTGGATCATCTATTGACTAGATCTAAGATCTCAACTTTCGTTTGTTGATCTTGAGAAAGTGTCGATCGACGCTATCAATGAGCTGTCGATCGATACACCTTTTAGTTGGGTTCGTAGATCGATACAACTAGGGAGTTGTCGATCGACGTTCCTTCTAGCAAGCTTTAGCGAGCGGGTTTGAACAGTTCACTAGGATTCCTAAATCAACTGTCGTTTGTTTCTAGCAATCCTAGCACAATGTGAATTACTTCAGACAAAGGACCATGCTTCCGCTTGCGTCCAATTACCTAAGTTCATGGTTCTAGTTAGATAATCTAGAACACAAGCAATAATTACAATTCAATTGATTCATATCAAGACAAATCAGCAATTCTATAGGGGGCTAATCCCTCATCACTCTCTGAACCCTAAATCTACCATGATGAATCTATTCAAGCATGATAGTTGTCACAGAAATCATAGATGAATAGATGCAATAGAATAAATATAAAAACCAAAGGAGTTCCAGGAGGACTCTGAAGGAATTCCTCCCTTCTCTCCAAACATAAACTAAGAACAAGACGTAAAGAAAGCATAACCGTCAATAATGGCTCAGAAAACACATAAATATGGTTTCAAGTCGTCCATGGATATTATCGTAATTTGTTGCATCTTCTGGACTTACGTCGGTCTTGAAATATACCCGGCTCGTGTTCTGAAATCACCATCGATCGACACCAAGGGTGCACCGTCGATCGACGTTCCTTAATCTCCTCGACAGCTCTCCCTCGCGAGACAGACTGGCCACTCTTCAGTAAAACATGCATAACTTCTGATCTAACTATTGGATTGACCTCAAACCGGTAGCATTGGAAAGCTAGCTAAAAGCTATATCTTGTGTCAAAAGATCAGCTCAATTTCATCGTGAGAAGGTCTTCATCCGTATCTAAACATCTGACATGTCTGTGCAGCTCTGCACCTCAAAAGGTTCCAAAAGATCCCAAAATCACCACTTTCCTCCAAAACGTACCTGAACCTGAAAACTTACTAAAAAGATTTCAAATCGTAGTAAATATATCCTAAAACACTTATATACCATGACTAAAAGTGGGTAAAATCCATGGTATATCAAAAAGCATCTTGCACCTTCCTAGAGATATAAGATTATGGAAGACATCATGAAACAATATGCTAGGCCTGGGCATTTTAACCTGGACCCAAAAACTCGAACCGAAACTGATCCAAAAATACCCGACCCGGAACCGAATCGAAAATTTATAAGTACCTTTTGGATCTAAATTTCTTTTACCCGAAAGAACCGAAACCAAAAGGAACCGACCCGAATAGACCCGGACCTGAAAAGAACCGACATGAATAGACCCGACCCGATAAGAACCGATTTGTACCCGACTTAAAAACATGTATATCTAAAACTATGATTTTTTTGTGTTCTATTTTATATATATTATTTTATAATTTAGTTGAAATATCTTCAGTTAACAACATTTGTTATTATTTTGTAACATTTTTTTAAGTAATATGAAGCTTTAAAATGTAAAATTTAGAGTTTCAAAATATTTTATTTTAATTATTAATAGTTTCAGTTAAGTTATTTAGTAAAATTTTAGATATATATGATAAATATCGACTAAATTTGATGGAGTTGAGTATGTCATGTCCTTTTCAGATCCTAAATTCCCGAACCCAATCCTGAACCGACATGGACCCAAAAAATTACGGATATTTTATGGGTATTTTAATTATAGACCCGAACCGAACCCGAGAAAAACTGACCCGAACCCGAACATAAAATTTCTAAGTACCTATTGGATCTTAATATTTAAGATCCGAAAGATCCGGACCCGAAATTTACTGGTTCGAAACCGACCCGAAGACCCGAACACCCATGGCTACAATATGCGGTTGGTCTTAGTTAAGTTCTATGTCTTCGGTACAGTCATTTGGAACACTGGAGTGGTGTCTTGAGACGCTCAAGTCGCATGCAATGATATGCGGTTGGTCTACGTGTTACATTGGTATCGATCCAGAACCACAATGGTCTCTCTCAATCTGTAAGTTTCTCTGCTTTATTACTTCGCTTATAAAAGTTTCACAAAATAAATATTTTTTTAAAAAAATTTTTATTAATCAAATATAAATTAAATATAAATCTAAACACAAAAAAATCTTTTGATATAAGAAACAAATAACTTTTTTTTTTTTTTGAACGAACCACTTCATTACCATAAATAAACAGAGTTACTCCCTAATAGGAGGCAAAGCAAATACACGAAGAGCTAACTTAGCCAAGGAGTCAGCAATAGCATTTCCCACGCGGGGAATAAATGAAAAAGAGATAGACCAAACCTACGACTCAATACTCTAATATCAAACAGAATACTCTGGAGTTCCAAAGTGATCGATTAAGAGTTGAGGAGAGTAATGAGAGATTTCGAATCAGAGAACAGGTTCAACTGAGAGAAATCATTGTCGACTGCGTCTAACAGAGCAGCCTTTACCGCGAATGCTTCCGCCACCAGGGGGGAGCCGACATGAGAGCGGTTAGATGAGCAGCGTCTTACCAAGACACCATGATGGTCATAAATAACCCAGCCCTGTCCACTAACTTGTGAACCAGGATACCATGCACCATCAGTGAAGCAACAGTGGCCTACAGTCGGGCGAGCAGTGCTAAGAGAGGTGGGGGAGGAACGGACATGCTGTGGTTTTTTCTTGCAACGAGACCGTGTAGCTTCCTCCCATGCTCGAGCATCGTGAAGTACTTTCAAAGCCACCTCCGATGCCGACCAAACCTTATTCTCAAAGATAAATAAGTTCTTGTTTTTCCACAAATGCCAATAAACCCAGGGGTATAGCGGAGTAGATGCAAGACCAGTAGGTGGAAGGTTGACCATTTTAGTATTGCTGGTGAGCAGTTCGCTTATCGAGCTAATCGAGTCAACAAGAGGCTTAAACAGAGCTGGAATTTCCTGCCAGACCTGGACCGCAAAGGGACAAGTTAGTAGCAGGTGGAGAGGAGTTTCTAGCATACCACAGCGTTTACAACGAGGGTTCATCTGCATTCCTCTACTTTGCAACATTGAACCCACCGGGAGGGCACCACTCTTTGCGCGCCAAAGGAAATGTTGCAGTTTAGGGGCAGTATTTACGTTCCAAATACATTTCTTCCACGGGAATTCATCAGTTGGAGGGCCCTGCGTCTCCAGACGAGCGTTGGCGTACCCTGATTTTGAGGTGTACGTTCCTGTCTTATCGTAGAGCCACACAAGTTCATCCTTCATTTGAAAGGAGCTTGGAATGATTAGTAAGATCCTCATATTGAGGCAAGTGCTGTCGGATGGCCTCCAAATCCCAAGCGCTAGAAGGCAGGAGGAGATCAGAGACTCGAAGGTCTTGATTAGTAATGGCTGGGGGGCCCATTGGGCACAAAGGACACAGCGGGGAGAGCCAGGGGTCCGTCCAAACACTAATGGATTCACCATTGCTGACCTTCCACCCTAGACCATTGAGAAGAAGATCAATTCCCCAGACAATCCCGCGCCACCCATGAGAGGCAGAGTTAGGACATTGACAGTCTAGAATGGAAGAGGATAAGAGATACTTTCCCCTTAAGGTCTGCGCTAAAAGAGATTCAGGGTCCTTGATCAGGCGCCAATCAATTTTCGCCAATAAATCTTGGTTGAAGCACTCAATGTTTCGAAAACCAAGGCCACCCATATTCTTTGGTAATGTGAGCTTCGACCAGGCTACCCAACACATTTTTTGAACACTTGGTTTCGCGTCCCACCAAAAACGAGTAAGAACCGGCTGAATTTGTTTGCAAAGAGATGCTGGGAGTCAGCATATGACGGGATAGCCGTCAAGACGGACTTCAATAACACTTGCTTTCCCGCTCCCGAGAGGTATCTAGAGGCCCAGCTGATTGCTCGTTGACGGATGCGATCAATGATACTGTTGAAAATGTCGCGCTTCTTCCGTCCAAAGTCTTTTGGGAGGCCTAAGTATTTACCGATGCCTACCTCCTTATCTATACCAAGTGAGAGCTTAACTCGGTCTTTAGCAAGTAGGGGCGTTTTGGAGGAGAAGGTGATGGCCGACTTGGCTGGGCTAATACATTGTCTGGAAGCCTTTTCATATTGTGCAAGTAGAGCCAGGAGATTTGCGCAACTTGCATGATCCGCTCTGGTGAAGAACATGGTGTCGTCGGTGAACAGGAGGTGATTGATCGGTGGGCTATTTCGGGCTACCTTTACTCCCGGGATGAGACCTGCACGCTGAGCTTTCATACACATTCCCGATAATACTTCAGTACATAGAATAAAGAAGTACGGTGAGAGAGGATCCCCTTGGCAGAGTCCTCTCGAAGGTACCACTCTCCCTTGCTGGCCGTCGTAAATTAGGAATGAGTATGAAACCGAGGTGACGCAGGTCATCGTCCAAGAGATCCAATTTTCGCTGAAGCCCATTCTCCGAAGAACCGTCTCTAGGAAATACCACTCAATACGGTCATAGGCCTTACTAATATCCGTTTTCACGGCCATTGAGAAGCGGACCTTCGCCTTTGAGGTACGGAGATAATGAAGAATCTAGTGTGTGATGAGTACGTTGTCGCCAATTGCTCGTTTTGGAACGAATGCCGATTGATGTGGAGAGATAATCTGCGGTAGTAGCGGCTGGAGGCGACTCATGAGGATTTTGGCAATGATTTTATAGTGTGTGGTACACAGAGCAATAGGGCGAAAATCAGAGACTTTCCTAGGGCCGGAGATCTTTGGGATGAGACGGACGTGAGTCTCATTTTTCCTTCGGTGAAGTTGCCCAGTCTCAAAGAAGTCTCGGATATCACGGTAGATATCTTCGCCAATAATATCCCAATACGAGTGGTAGAAACCCGCGGAGAAACCGCCTGGGCACGGGGCTTTGTCCGCATGAATAGCATAAACAGCCCGACAGACTTCCTCTCTGTCCGGGATGGTAGTGAGGAGGTCGTTTGTTTCTTCGGGGATACATGGCGAGATGGCCTCATGGACTGTTTCAATGCAGTCAGTGCCGGAGGAAGTGAAGATGGACTGGAAATAGCTGGAGATGATCCTCACTATCCCTTCTTCATTGTCGCATATTAAGCCTTGATCATCCTCCATGATAGATAATTTGTTGAATTGTCTCCTTGCCCGTGTTATTGCATGAAAGTACCCCGAATTACGGTCTCCACACTGTAGCCACTGAATACGGCTCCTATGCTTCCAGTATTCTTCCTCCTCTAAATAGGCTTTTTCGAGAAGACGAGTGATGGAGGAAATGCGGTCAGGATCAGGCACAGAAGCAGATAAGGCCTCCTCCAGTCGTTCTTGAGCTGATTTGATAATTTCAGAACTTTTAGCATCTGCTCTTTAGTCCATTCAATGATTCTACATCAGATCCTGGTGGCTTTTGATATTACCGATTCGGGAACAGGGCTGGGCCATTGCGCCTGCACGAGTTCACGGATTTCCGGCTTCTTGCGGAGTGTGCGATCAAACTGGAAGTTCCCACGCTTCTGCTTAACAGTGTGATCAAATAATGTGAGGAGGGGACGGTGATCAGAGCCCTCAAAACGGAGGTAGACGCAACGGCCTGATGGGAACAATTCAGACCAAGCACAATTTGCCATGGCTCTATCAAGCCGAGACTGTATAAAGTGGCTATGCCTCATTCCCCGCCAGGACAAGTGGTTACCGGCATGAGGAAGATTCCACAATCCACTGCGACAAAAAGCTGCGAAAGGCTAGAAAAGAGCCCTCCCAACGGAGTGGCCCTCCCAATTTTTCTTCATTGTCGAGCAAGTCGTTAAAGTCTCCGGTCAGGAGCCAAGCCTCGTTACGCGCTTTACCGAGTTCTACTAACTTGCTCCAGAAAGCAGGCCAGTCCTCTCTCTTTGGTGTACCATAAATAAATGAGACATAGAAGGAAGATTTCTTTGAATGAACCAAGGTATCAATAATGTTGCAGGAGGAGTACAAAATATCAACTTTAACATCGTCTTTCCAGGACAACATAAGTCTACCACTTAATCCCACAGGGGGCACAGAAAAATGATTCTTGTAAGGTGAGTGTTGAAACGTTCAGAGCACCGTTTCATCAGAGTTTTTTTGTCTCCATTAAGAACAGAAGGTCCGGAGATAGGCGCCTGCGAATCTCCTTCAGACGCTGGACTGTAAGGGTGCTCCCGATCCCTTGACAGTTCCAGCTCAAGCATGCTAAGGAAGAGGATTTTGAGGAAGCCGAAAATCCATGGCCTTCCTCTTGCTAGCAGGTATGATCTTTAGTGCTGGGGGAGCTCTGCTAGTACCCGCTGTCCCTGATTTTGTAGCAACGGTACTCACACCCAGAGTCCTTCTACTTCTAGGACAGTTTTGCACCTTTGTAATCCTACGTTTCTTCATTGGGACTCCACACGGAGAGCTTGTAGAGCCCTTCGATTTAGTTGGTGATGTCTCGAGTTTTAACCCGATTATCTAACTGCAAGTGCACAGTAAAGTACGCAGTAGTAATACGGGATCGAATCCACAGGGACCGATGATCACACGTAGAGTTGCAGATAAGTTAATAGCTACAGCGAATCAAAATATATTTTTGATGGTTTTTATTTAATTTTCTCTAGTGTCACAAAGCATAAACAAGCATGTGAAAAGATGATTTAAACGATTTGAAAACTATTTTAAAACAAACGTTGGGCATTGGGAATTCTCAGGGATTTCTTTTTAATCAAGATACAATTAATGGAAGACACAGGGATATATTAAGAACCGTCTAGAACTCAAACACGATATTAGAATTAACCTACTTCCGTAGCGCTAATTCTCTATGTTATAGAAATCTCCACACTAACTTCCGCTGAGTTTCAATTTCTAAACAAGCATTAAGAACAGGTTCAATATGTTCACAAAGCGCAATAACATCAACTTCCGAGGGTTAAGGACACTTTGCTCATCTAAAGTATTTTCGGAAGTTCAAACAATCACTTTCGGTGCATCAAACAATCTGAAATCATGAACTAAGTGATCAATTCAGTTCAAGCAGTAAGAAATCCATTAGATGAAGAACCAAAACGTAATCCCTTAGTCTACACACGTTTTATGGATCAAAACATCAAGAAATCCCCTATGAGAACCCCTAAACCCAACTAGATGACTACTCACACATAACTAAGCAAGAACAAAACGATTTTGATGAAGAAAACATGATAAGATTGTATTAAAACAGAGTAAAGGTTCAGAAGATCTTCTCCAAATGGTTTTGAGATGAACTCCTTTACAAATCTTCACAAATCACACCAAAACAAGTACAAAACACTCAAATCTTCTCTCTAGAACTTGTAAATCTCCTCCTTGGTCGCCCCTGGTCTTTTCTGAGTCTCCAAGGTCGAGTTCTTCCCTGAATTATTGAGGGGAGTGGGTAAAAAGGAGTGAAAAGCTCGTTTGTGCGTGTGGAGCCCGTAGCGCCTGAGATCGGTCGATCCACATGGACCGGATCGGTCGATCTAGTGCATGAAAGCATAGGATCGGTCGATCCACATTGACCGGATCGGTCGATCCCACGTCCTGTGCGATCAATACTTCATTCGGTCCATTGTTCGGTCTATCTTGCTTCTGAATAAATCCCGAATGCGTTCTTTTCTTTCAAGCTATCTAGTAACCTGCATATTACACTTAAGAACACCAAAACGCATCAAATAGACCAAAACATTAATTAAAACCGACCATTTAATTGCTCCAAAACGAGTTTAAAACCGTTAAAAACACGGAATATCAACTCCCCCAGACTTGAATCTTTGCTTGTCCTCAAGTAAAGAGGATTAAAATTTGGGAGCTCACTAACCCTCAGTAGACCTTACCTTGTGATTTCGCTAACCACTTAAATCAGAGACTGTCAAGGCATTCATTCCAAATCCCCACCAAGACCGCGCAAACCTTTCCATATTTCAGACCTGCAAGTCTCAGTTTCAAGTAATCAACTCTTTACATTCATTAAAAAGGGCGTGACCTTTCCACCAAAGATATCTCCATCAGGTATAACGGGCTCGGTGTTTGGGAGGCTGTTTTAGTGTTTAATTAGGTGAGGCTCAAGTGTTTGTGGGTATCAGCGATAACAAAAAATTATGCAAAACATTATGCAAAATCGCTGGAGAGACCGAGTATATTGATAACCATGTTTTCGAACTGCTCAAGTCTCAAATGATCAAAACCCAACAAATCTCAAACTCTAACCCCAAATTTAAACAAAGCATCATCTCTAGTACATAAAATAAAAATAAAATGTCTAAATCAAATATACTGAATGAGATATAAACATGAACTCTTTTTTTTTTTTTTTTTTTTTGCAAATGTTTTGTGGTAATCGATCGATCATCTTTTTTTTTTTTTTTTTTTTTTTTTAAATTAATTTTTTTTTTTTTTTTTTTTGAAGAAAACTTATACAAACCGAAATCGAATATATACACTGCGATGCAATCACACACTTACAACACCCAATTTTTCTATTTACACCTCTAGACACACAGGTCCGTGTCTAACCACCTAAATGTTCCGATCCTACCTAAGCAGTCGGATGAACCATGTCTACCCTAATCTCTCCATTGTTTTTGCACATGTATGCACATATGATCAGTGTGTAAGAATGCATGGAGATGAAATAAAAGGGTAAGGTGTAGGTGTGGTACCAAACTATTGATGAGTCTGGCCATTCAGGATTATTAAAGAGTGGTAAAATGTGGTAAAGAAAATCCTGAATGTGTATATGGTGTACCGTTTCCTGATGTTGATTCCTGGTCAAAAGAAATTAAATTCATTAATGGTCAAAAATATTTGAGTCGATTACAATTCACCGAGACTTGATAAAAGATTTAAGGAGAGGTTGCTTGGTCAAGTGGTTCCTCGGTTTGTCTGCGCTAACAGTCCTGAAAAATGGTCAATATGAAATGTAATGCACAACACACAAGGAAATAGTCTAATAATCATCACAGGGTCTGAGAAAAATACGTAGAGAGTTTTTTTTTTTTTTTTTTAAACACAATCAAATCCGATAAACTAAGAAAATAAAAGAAATAAAAGCAATATGGTACATAAGTAGCATCCTCGCCCAGACATACTTCACACCGTCTCGGTGTGAAAATAATTCCAAGAGAGATTACCGATCAGGCGTTGCGGTCAGTACGCCTCTTGGAGCGCCTCTCCAAGGCTCCATCATCATCAGAGTCCTCCGCTGCCTCAGGTCCAGCAGCGGTGTCGTTTAGCGCCTGTGTCACACATGTGTCGTGAGCGCCTTAGATCGACCGATCCATACGGGTTGGATCGACCGATCTCTTACATGGATCGCCCGTTCTGTTTCTTTAGGATCGATCGATCTCAGCCTGATCGTGATACATGCCTAAAAATCATCT
Organism: Brassica napus; assembly: GCF_020379485.1. Lineage (NCBI taxonomy): Eukaryota > Viridiplantae > Streptophyta > Magnoliopsida > Brassicales > Brassicaceae > Brassica > Brassica napus. Next base: position 30,430,214 of record NC_063446.1, read on the forward strand.
AAAAACACAACCAAAAATCAATTCACACAAGAAAACATAATCACAAAAAAGAGAAAGAAAATCAAACCATGTGGGTTGCCTCCCAGTCAGCGCTTGTTTAAAGTCGCGAGCCTGACTATTTTGTTGTCCTTAGGCGAGATCGGGTTCCGTTAAAGGAATGTTGGTTCCTTCTTCGGGTTTTGCATCTGTGAAGTAAGGTTTTAGCCTCTGCCCATTGACGGTGAATTTCCTCCCATTGTCTTCCAAGACAACAGCTCCATAAGGTCTAACCTCTGTGATGGTGAAAGGTCCGGACCAACGAGACTTAAGCTTTCCAGGAAATAGCTTGAGTCTAGAGTTGAACAGAAGGACTTTGTCTCCAGCAGCGAAGTCTCTCGGGATTATCTTTCTGTCATGCCACGCCTTAGTTCTTTCCTTGTAGATTTTGGTGTTCTCATAGGCGTTCAACCGAATCTCGTCCAGCTCGTTCAACTGAACCATCCTCCTTTCTGCAGCGGTTTTAATGTCGAAGTTCATCAACTTCGTTGCCCAAAAACCACTGTACTCCAATTCCACAGGTAGGTGACAAGACTTTCCATAGACCAGATTAAAAGGAGTGGTGCCCAAGGGAGTCTTGTAGGCGGTTCTATACGCCCATAAGGCGTCATCAAGCTTCACAGCCCAGTCTTTCCTTGTTTTGCCTACAGCCTTCTCCAAAATCCCTTTGATTTCTCGGTTCGATATTTCAACCTGCCCACTTGTCTGAGGATGATAAGGTGTAGCTACCTTATGCTTTACTCCATGTTTCTTCAGCAGTTTATCGAACGTCTTGTTGATGAAGTGAGAGCCTCCATCACTAATAACCACTCTCGGGATCCCGAATCTTGGAAAAATGACTGTCTTGAACATTTTCTTGACAACACTAGAGTCATTTGTCTTGCTGGCTACTGCTTCCACCCACTTGGAGACATAATCAACCGCAACCAAGATGTACTCATTTCCATAAGAAGATGGGAAAGGGCCCATAAAATCAATTCCCCATACATCAAAAACTTCAACTTCAAGGATGAAATTTTGGGGCATCTCATTTCTCTTACTGATGTTACCCTTCCGCTGACATGCATCACACTTTGAGACAAACTCATGGGCGTCTCTGAAAAGTGTAGGCCACCAGTAACCAGCCTGCAGGACCTTAGAAACCGTCTTGAATGTTGCAAAATGGCCTGCGTATTCTGAGCTGTGGCAGTGGAAAAGAATCCCTTGCATCTCATTCTCCAGAACGCATCTCCTGAATAAACCATCTGAGCATCTCTTGTAGAGGAAGGGATCATCCCAGTAATAGTGGTTCACATCTCTCATGAACTTCTTCCTCTCATATCCCTTCAGGTTCGGTGGTTCAATTCCAGCACATAGGTAGTTTGCAAAGTCTGCAAACCATGGGAGATCATCCTGAATTTGTCTCATGGCACAGCAATCAGCCTGATCCAAATACTCATCCTCCAGCAAGGTGATCACATAGACATTCTCCTCGGGTAATGTATCATCCAGTGGTGTTTCAGCTTCCACTCTCATTCGGGAAAGATGATCTGCCACTCCATTTTCTGCTCCTCTCTTGTCTCTGATCTCAATATCAAACTCCTGTAGGAGTAAGATCCACCTTAAGAGTCTCGGTTTAGCATCTTTTTTCGTCATCAGGTACTTCAAGGCTGCATGATCTGTGTGCACAATTACTTTCGAGCCCACCAAATAGGACCTGAACTTCTCGAAAGCATAAACTACTGCCAGCAACTCCTTCTCAGTGGTAGCATACTTGATTTGAGCATCATCAAGCGTTCGGCTGGCATAATAGATCACATGGAGTTTCTTGTCTTTTCTCTGCCCCAAAACAGCTCCAATCGCGTAATCACTTGCGTCACACATTATTTCAAATGGCAAGTCCCAATCTGGTGGCTGCACAATGGGAGCACTGACTAGAGACTTCTTGAGAATCTGAAACGCAGCGAGGCAGTCAGCATCAAAAACAAACTTCGCTTCTTTGCACAGCAGACGGGTGAGTGGCCTCGCTATCATAGAGAAGTCTTTGATAAACCTCCTGTAGAAACCGGCATGTCCCAGAAAACTCCGAATATCCCTCACTGTCCTGGGAGGCTGTAGGCTGGTCATAACTTCAATCTTTGCTTTGTCAACCTCGATACCCTGCTCTGATATCCTGTGACCCAAAACAATGCCATCTTTCACCATGAAATGACACTTCTCCCAATTTAACACCAAGTTCTTCTCCTCACATCTTTCCAGCACCTTGCACAGATTAGCAAGGCAGTCGCTAAATGAAGAACCGTAGACTGAGAAATCGTCCATAAAAACCTCCATAATGTCCTCAATAAGATCAGTAAAGATCGACATCATGCATCTCTGGAAAGTGGCAGGAGCATTGCACAATCCGAAAGGCATTCTCCTGTAGGCAAAAGTACCGTATGGGCAGGTGAATGTTGTCTTCTCTTGGTCGTCTGGATGAATGGGTATCTGAAAGAACCCGGAGTAGCCATCGAGAAAACAGTAGTAGGGGTGGTTGGCTAGTCTTTCCAGCATCTGGTCAATGAAAGGAAGTGGGAAGTGGTCCTTCCTTGTGGCTGAGTTTAGCTTCCTGTAGTCAATGCACATCCTATGCCCTGTGACTGTTCTGGTAGGAATCAGCTCAGCTTTCTCATTTGTGATGACAGTGATGCCACCCTTCTTAGGAACCACATGAACCGGGCTCACCCAAGTGCTGTCTGAAATTGGGTAGATCACCCCTGCACTCAACAGCTTTAGAATCTCCTTTTTCACAACTTCCATCAGTTTGGGATTCAGTCTTCGCTGGTGCTCTATGGACGTCTTTGACTCATCCTCCAAGTGAATCTTGTGCATGCAAAGATCTGGAGAAATACCTGTAATATCATCCAAAGAGTACCCCAATGCTTTTCTATACTTTCGCAATTTTGAAAGAAGCAAAGCGGTCTCCACATTATTCAGGTTAGCACAAATAATAACAGGATATGTGGAATTCGGTCCCAAGAATGCATACCTCAGCCCAGCTGGGAGGGCTTTAAGTTCCACCTTTGGAGCATTCTCCTCACTCCAATCTGGTTGGGAGGATGACGGTTTGACGGTTTTATCGGTGCCTGAGTCTTCAAGGCTGACATAGGCGACATGCTTCTCAATCGGTGAGGCTGAATCCAAAATCTCAGAAAATCCAACCACTTCTTGGTTCATGAACCCGAACTCACTCTCCTTTTGGGTCATCAGTGTGCAACTCTTCATCCATTTCCTCCACCAGTTCAGTCAATGTATCAACCCAGAAAGTCTGTCCATCAATAGTCGGATTTTTCAGCACCTTCTCCACATTGTATCTCATCGCCATGTCTCCTAGACGTAAGTCTATATGCCCATTCTGTACATCAATCATGGCTCCAGCAGTAGCTAAAAACGGTCTGCCCAAAATGAGAGGATCTTTAGGTTCCTCTTCCAGCTCCAGAACTACAAAATCGGTAAGCACATATCCCTTTCCAACACCAACAGGGATGTTTTCTAGTACACCGACTGGTCTTCGCACTGATCGGTCAGCAAGGACCAAGGAGATCCTTGTAGGTTTGTAGTTCGTCATGCCTAGCCTCTCAGAGACAGAGAAAGGCATTAGGCTCACTCCTGAACCCAGATCGCAGAGACTCTTCTCAAAAGTAAGTGATCCAATGCGGCATGGTAGAACAAATGCTCCGGGATCTTCACGCTTTTTAGGCATGACATTTTGTAGAACTGCGCTACACTCCTCATTGAGCATCAACACACCCCGCTCTAGGCTCATCTTATCGGTAAGAATCTCCTTCATGTACCTTTTAAGAGAAGGTACCATCTTCACCGCTTCAACAAATGGCAATCTCACATGTAACTCCCCAACAAGGTTCTTTAGCTTCTCGTACTCACGTTCTTTGATCTTCTGCCTTGGTCTGGATGGGTATGGAGCCTTAGGAACATAAGCAGGAGGCGCCACATACACCTCTTCAGGTTCAGAGGAATTTGGCTTCGTCGACACGGGATCGGTCGATCCAGATGGACCGGATCGGTCGATCTCCTTCCCCTTGGATCGGTCGATCTGTTCTTGAGATCGGTCGATCTCTTTCTCTTTCGATTCCTCAATCGTTTTTCCACTCCTAAGTGTTATAGCATTCACAAACTCCTTGGGATTCGTCTCTGACTTCCCTGGTAGAAATCCAGGTGCTGTTCTGCTGCTGGAGGCGGTTTGAGCAACTTGCTTTTCCAAAACTTTCAAATGGGTGTTCAAAGCTTCGAACTTCCCATTAAGCTCTCCATACATGTTATCCACCTTGGTGTTTATCTCTGCAGTGCTATTCTTCTGACCTTCTAGCACCATTTGCAGCATCTTCTTAATTTCGTTATCCTGAGAAGGCTGTGACGAAGAGGCATTTCCTTGATTCTGATAGTTGTTGTACTGCTGCCTTTGCTGAAATCCTGAGTTGCCCGAGTTGTTCCCCTGATATTGATTTCTGTTCTGAAATCCTTGGTTGAACACACTCTGGTTCTGATTCTGGTTCTGCCTGTTTCCTGCCTGAGGGTAGGACTGATGTTGTGGATTCTCCACATTGTTGCTCCGGTAAGACAGATTATTTTGCTGATTTTGATTCCACCCAAGGTTCTGATTGTAGCCTCTGTTGTAGTTTCCTTGACCACCAATGTAGTTCACATCAGCCTGCATATCACTTGAATCATCACCAACAGCTTCTTGTGAGGAACGATAGCCTTGCTCCTCCACAAATTTCACAGATTTCTGATCTCTCTTGAGAAGCATCTCAATCTTGGCATTCAACTCATCTATCTTCTTGGATTCATAACCAACACCCTTCTGGCTGGTATCAAACCTTGACTTGCGGTTTGCTTTGCTGGATGACAGGTTGTTCAACAAGGTGTAAGCTTCTTCAACAGTCTTGGTCATGAAATCACCATTACTTGCTGTGTCCATGGCATCTTGACTCTCTTCATGAACTCCATTATAGAAAATGTTCAGCAAACTCACATCAGTGTAGCCATGGTGAGGGCAGTCCTGTGTGTACTCCTTGAAACGCTCCCAAGCCTCATGAAAGCTTTCTGAATCAAGTTGCTGAAAGCTTCCAATTCTGCTTCTCAGATATGTGGACCTTGACTTGGTGAAGAAATGCTGTAGAAAAGCAGCTCTTGTCTCTTCCCATGTAGTAAGAGATCCTGGAGGGATGGACTTTAACCATCTGATAGCTTTATCAGCTAAGGAAAACGGGAACAACCTGCATTTCAAAGCGCCTTGAGGAACTCCATTATGTCTGCTGGTGTCACAGACTCGCTCAAAATGCTCCAAGTGATACATCGGGTCCTCAGACGGGTTTCCATGAAACGGATTTTTCTCCACCAAATTAATGAGACCAGTCTTGATCTCAAAGTCTCTTCTCTCAATGGGAGGTGGGCGAATCCCAGAACGATCGGCATAGAATGCATCTGGTGTATCATAATGTGCAAGCGTCATCCTAGGCATGCCATAGTCTCCAGCCTGTTGTCTTGCAGCTACACCAGCCTGCTGATTATCACCAGCATTGTTGCCTTCTCGTTCATTTACAGGAATTGGATTTTGCGGGTTGTCCTGAAATTGGTCTTCTTGGTGTTCAGCCATTTCAACCTCTTCAGCGGACTCAAGTCTTTTCTTTTTCACTTGTCTCTCTAGGCGGCCGAGCTCTAACTCCAAAGGTATTAAATTCGATGATCCTTTGCTTCTAGTATGAAATCCGCTCATTCACCTGAAAACACAAACAGAAAGAGAAAGACAGAAACATTAGACAAAATAAAGAAAATGCTATAGTCTTAAACTGATCATTAACTCTAGGGTGACCAAATGGTCCCCGGCAACGGCGCCAAAAACTTGATGTCTCGAGTTTTAACCCGATTATCTAACTGCAAGTGCACAGTAAAGTACGCAGTAGTAATACGGGATCGAATCCACAGGGACCGATGATCACACGTAGAGTTGCAGACAAGTTAATAGCTACAGCGAATCAAAATATATTTTTGATGGTTTTTATTTAATTTTCTCTAGTGTCACAAAGCATAAACAAGCATGTAAAAAGATGATTTAAACGATTTGAAAACTATTTTAAAACAAACGTTGGGCATTGGGAATTCTCAGGGATTTCTTTTTAATCAAGATACAATTAATGGAAGACACAGGGATATATTAAGAACCGTCTAGAACTCAAACACGATATTAGAATTAACCTACTTCCGTAGCGCTAATTCTCTATGTTATAGAAATCTCCACACTAACTTCCGCTGAGTTTCAATTTCTAAACAAGCATTAAGAACAGGTTCAATATGTTCACAAAGCGCAATAACATCAACTTCCGAGGGTTAAGGACACTTTGCTCATCTAAAGTATTTTCGGAAGTTCAAACAATCACTTTCGGTGCATCAAACAATCTGAAATCATGAACTAAGTGATCAATTCAGTTCAAGCAGTAAGAAATCCATTAGATGAAGAACCAAAACGTAATCCCTTAGTCTACACACGTTTTATGGATCAAAACATCAAGAAATCCCCTATGAGAACCCCTAAACCCAACTAGATGACTACTCACACATAACTAAGCAAGAACAAAACGATTTTGATGAAGAAAACATGATAAGATTGTATTAAAACAGAGTAAAGGTTCAGAAGATCTTCTCCAAATGGTTTTGAGATGAACTCCTTTACAAATCTTCACAAATCACACCAAAACAAGTACAAAACACTCAAATCTTCTCTCTAGAACTTGTAAATCTCCTCCTTGGTCGCCCCTGGTCTTTTCTGAGTCTCCAAGGTCGAGTTCTTCCCTGAATTATTGAGGGGAGTGGGTAAAAAGGAGTGAAAAGCTCGTTTGTGCGTGTGGAGCCCGTAGAGCCTGAGATCGGTCGATCCACATAGACCGGATCGGTCGATCTAGTGCATGAAAGCATAAGATCGGTCGATCCACATTGACCGGATCGGTCGATCCCACGTCCTGTGCGATCAATACTTCATTCGGTCCATTGTTCGGTCTATCTTGCTTCTGAATAAATCCCGAATGCGTTCTTTTCTTTCAAGCTATCTAGTAACCTGCATATTACACTTAAGAACACCAAAACACATCAAATAGACCAAAACATTAATTAAAACCGACCATTTAATTGCTCCAAAACGAGTTTAAAACCGTTAAAAACACGGAATATCAGTTGGTTGGCAGGAGCCTTTCTCTCTCCTGTTAGCTTCGCAGCAGCTATGCGCCCTGATCATTTCAAAGGGGGGATGGAGATCATCAGAGTTCGGTTTCTCCAAAATGGGGCCTAAGCGGAGGGAGACATAACGCATGTCCTCGCTTAGAGAACGTATTGGAGAGGAACCAGATGTAGGGAGAGTAAGTCCTGATGTCTCGGATCCGTAGGGAGCATCTTGTGTGGTTTCTTCCAAAAAGAGTTGTTCATCTTCATGGATGTGTCCAAAGCCTGATCTACTATCCTCACGCTGAGGCAAATTTAACTCCTTATTAGCAGGCAGAGAAATGCGAGCTAACGCAGAGCATCGATCATGAGAACCGGTGAGACTTTCCGCTGGAGATAGTCTTTCTAGTGCGGAGAGTCTTCCAGCTGGTGCAAGTCGTTCCAACGCAGAGCGACGTTCTGAAGAGACATTGATACTCCCTGAGGCAGCAGTTGACAAATGTCGCATTGGTTCTCTTGCAGGTCTCGGTGATGGAGTATGCGAGACCTGAGATGGAGGAACCTGTGGGGAGGTTGAAGGAGCCGGGCTAGTCAGTGCTCCTTCATTTGCAAATAGGCGCGAGGAAGAAGAATCCTTTTTTGGTACCCAACGCTCAGATCGTGGCTCCGATATGTAGGAGGATGACTGCGTGGAGAGTTGGTTACGCAAGTGTTCATGATGTGGGAGGTCACGCCTTGAAACTCTATCATCTCTCTCCCTAGGAGCACACGGGTGGTTAAGACGCTTGTAATCATCATGAATTGGACCAAGTCTCGAATTGTGGTACTGTCTGTCAGTCCTCTCCCTTCGAGGCTCAGCTCTTCTTCTGTAAGCCAGTCTCTCTGTCGTTCTGACTTGATTGATGCCCACTAGAATAGGCCGGCGACCGTCGTTAAGAGCAGATGGACAACTGTCCTTATCATGGGAGAGGGAGGAGCAGAGGAAGCAGTGCTTTCCCAGTTTTTTGTACTCAAGTTCCACCACTGGGGTCTCGCCCGACGGTAAGCTGATCTCTAAGCGAGTTTCCAACGGGAGTAAACCGTTGATTGTAACCCTAACACGACCGTTAGGTACATCCTTTGACTCCACATGACCCAAGCCTGAGCCAATAGCCTCAAGTGCCTGTTCATTCCACTAGTGGAGTGGGATGCCAAGAATTCGAATCCAAAAGGAGATAAGTGATGGGAAGCTCTCAGAGACAATAGGCTCTCTGCGTTGGAGCATGAACATCCAACGCTTGAAGTGGTACGGACCCTTAAGGAGGATGCTTTGAAGATCTTTCTCTGATTCAAAACTGAACTGGAAGAGGTAGGGGCCAAGGTCGCGGCCAGTGACAGAGCCTGAGACCTGCCAGTGTTGGAGGAAGAAGTTCACCAGTGCGCGGGTGTTCTGTGCCGTGGGGTTTGAAACTCTTCCGATTAGGGTAAGTTTATTCATCTCAACAAGAGCAGAGATGTCTGTATCGGGAATCTGGATTCTCCGAACAGGAGCAGAAGAACCAGCGATACCTTTGGCCTTTTCCGTAGCTGAAAACCTTCGAGCCATTTCAAGAGCGTATCGAACAGGGTCAGTCTTTGAAGAAATAAACAAAGGAACAGGGGATCCTCAACGTGAGGCAAATAGGGAATCTTCAGTAGTTAACCAAAACTAAACCCTAATGAATATTGAAGTTCAGCGTGGGAGGCAAGAACAGAGCCATACACCGGAGATCACTGAAGTCAACTGAGGGCACAAACTTGCCATAGGAGCTTTCCGGTGAGTAGCAGGCGTCGACGGTGGACCCTCCGACTAAGGTCGGGGCTGAACCCGGCGGTTAAAGAAACGTTCGGTGAAGGGACAAGAGAATAATACCGGTATTGGAAAGATTTTGAAAAAGAAAAGAAAGTTGGTGAACTTTTTGCCCCAAAAAAGGTAACAAGTCAGACTGAAACAGAGATGAGTTCAAAAATACAGCGGGTAAAGACCACTCTTGAAAGAAGTGTCTGGGAGCATATGTTTCAGCCTTCCTCTCTCGTGTGAATTTAAAGTCTAAGCAAAAAAAAAAAACAAATAACTTTAAAACTATTAAAAATCCTAAAAATAATTGTAATTAATTAAGATAAATTCCAAAAATAATAATAAACTAAATAATCAAAATCTCTGCATCATTCTCTTCCGGTTGGAGAAGATTTGACCTAGAATCTTAACCTTGGTCTTCAACTCCGTAACCTTCAAGAGTTGAACTCCGTAACCTTCAAGAGTTGAAATCTTCACATGAAATATTATTCTTGCGACTTTTCCGTATCTCTTGACCTTCTTATTATTCCTCTCCAAACAAATTAGAAGACATGTATTGCCTTTTTTATACCAAAACTCCAAGGAGACATCTGATTAGTGATGTTGAATATATATGTGACATATTCTTTCGTCGATATGACATGGATACTCTTAGTAGTCGTAATCCATCTTCCCGGACAGCCATCACATGTCCATCGCTCATCCTTTCAAATTTGATGAAATTGTTTTTATCGTAGTCACAGATAGAATTTTTAACTTGACATGCAACGGATTCGTCTTCGTCTTCCATAACAACATCATCATAGATATCGAATATTGGATCGTCAACAATATTTATATAAACGGTGTCTTCACTTTTAGGAAAAAAGTTTTCTATTTTCAAAAATAGATGTTCCCCTTCAACAGGATTCCAGAATCGTTTTTCGATTAAGAAATCAAAGACACACAGCTCTAAGATCTCTATAGATCTACCGAAAATAAAAAATCAAGAAAAAAACTCTTAATTTTTATTAATCAAATATAAACTAAATACAAATTTAACCCTAAAAAACTTTTTTATATGAAAAGCAAATAACTTTAAAACTATTAAAAATCTTTAAGATCATAATTTAAGTAATTAAGATAAATTTCAAATATCTCTCTGCATCACTAACCCAAGAATAATCTCCCATAAACCTGCTAGGCCAGGGTGTTCTAGGTTCACTTACACAGGTCCAGGTCGCATCACAGGCACCTTCTTTTTCTTAGCTATCTAAATTCAAGTAACCTTAGTTGGCACCTTGGACGATGAAGACTTCATTACAAATTGATTAAATTAATTTGATCACCGTTCATCAAATGTATTTTATCTATATTATTATGTGTTCATGTTTCCCAGGCTTCAATTTTTTTTATAACAAATGATTACGTATAATAATTAAGTTAGTTATCTTCTCCTTATTTTTAATGAGCCATGTTACAAGCGGGAAGGTTTTAAAATAGTAGATGAGCTTTCTGATCCCAATATAAATCAGGTGATCATATTCTCTTCTCCTCCTTTCACAATAGCTTCACAAAGCGATATTTCTTTGATTTTGAGATTGTTTGGACTGTATCATTACCAAAAAATGGGGATCTTGGGTGAGATTGTGAGGAAACCAGATGAAATATACCCGCTACTGAAGCTGAAAATGGCGGTTAAGAAAGCCAAGAAGCAGGTCCCACCTGAACCACACTGGGGATTTTGCTATTCAACGCTCCACAAGGTTTCTAAAAGCTTTTCTCTCGTTATTCAGCAACTAGGTACCGAGCTTCGCAACGCAGTATGTTTTCTCCCTCCATCTTTGTCTCTTAACCGATATTACTACATGCTTGTGTTGGTGTGTACGTGAAGTATGAAGTATGTATATAAAGTTACTTTTCTAAAAAACATTAACTTTATATACATACTTCATATATGTTTTTTAGAGTCTAATTCATCTCTATACATTTGTCTTTTTTCTTTTTGTAACACAACTGTGTTTTAGTCACACCTGTTTTTTCCCGTAAAATAGACATTTCTATTTCTCTTCTATATTTAGTGGAAAATAGCATTTTTCTATCTTTTACTCTAAATATAGAGGAGAGCTATTTTTAGAGAAATTTATTGGAGTAGATTCAACCTTTATTATTATTATTTCTTTTTTTTCTTGAACACTATTATTATTATTATTATTTTATTATAAAGTTACTTTTCTAAAGGAAAAATAGTCTTATTCTTTTGACTTTTCTCTGTGTAGGTGTGTGTGTTCTACTTGATTCTCCGAGCTCTTGATACCATCGGTTAGCGTCTCTTGACTAGATGAAGCTTTTCCAAAATCTAAAAATCTTGTGTTCTTTCTCGAAAAATAGCATTCATGAAAAAACTATTGTAAAACATGGATGGCATGTAATGGTTTTTTGTATTACAGAGGACGACACAAGCATACAACCTGACGTCAAGCTTCCAATTCTAATAGCTTTCCATCATCACATATCCGAACGTGACTGGCACTTTTCATGCAAGTTACCTAAAGAATTTCTTTGAATCTTTTTATCTTTCACATGCCCTCGTTAAATGGGTAATGAGTTTTTAGCTTACTTGTTTTACTTATTCACCATTAGGTGGTACGAATGAGTACAGGGTTTTAATGGACCAATTTCGCCATGTTTCTGCTGCTTTTCTGGAACTTGAAAAAGGGTTAGTTCTAATATATTTTTCCCTATGCTGTTCTGTTCCGTTTTGCAATTTCAGAGCTAATGTAGTTTTACTCTTTTGATTGATTTACTAATGTTATGTTACTTTCCTTACTTATACAAAGGTACCAAGAGGCTGTCGAGGATATTACTAAAAGAATGGGTGCAGGAATGGCCAAGTTCATTTGCCAGGAGGTTTGTGATGCAACTTTTTTTATCGTGGTGACAAGCTGACTTGGGATAAGTAGGGATAAAATGTTTCAGTTAGCCTTGTTAAATTTACTTAGATGCAACCCCCTCCCCCACCCCCCAAGAATGAAATGCCCTAACGAAAACTACTGCTCCATTCATTTTGTAGAAACTGTTGATGACTATGATGAATACTGCCACTATGCTGCTGGACTTGTGGGTTTAGGCCTATCAAAACTCTTTCTCATTTCGCAGTTAGAAGTAATGACTCCAGACTGGGAGCAGCTATCCAATTCAATGGGTTTATTTCTACAGGTATAACAATCTTTTATGGCATGTACAATATTTCTTCCTCACATCGGTTTATTAATTTCTGGTGCAAATATCTTGTAATGTTGTTCTAATTTATTATGTAGAAAACAAACATTATCAGAGACTATATTGAGGACATTAATGAGATACCAAAGCCACGCATGTTTTGGCCTTGTGAGATTTGGGGAAAATATGTTGACAAGCTCGAGGTGCATACATATTATTATCAAGCTCTCCGATCTAAAAGTAAGGCTATTTTCTAATTATGCTCTCTTCTTTTTCCGAACAATGTTGTAGGACTTAAAATCCGAGGAGAACTCAAGCAAGGCAGTGCAGTGCCTGAATGATATGGTCACCAATGCGTTGGTGCATATTGAAGATTGCATGAAGTACATGGATGCATTGCGTGATCCTGCCATATTTCGTTTATGTGCCATTCCTCAGGTTAGAGAAATAAATATCACATGTGTTCTTAGCTTCTTATCTGCTGTAAAATTTGTCACAATTAAGTTCTTCTCGGCAGCGTACGTCGCCTACAATTTATATAGAGTCTTAATATTAATTTAAATAATTCTCATTTCTATGCTCGATCAGATCATGGCGATTGGAACACTTGCATTATGCTATAACAATGCACAAGTATTTAGAGGCGTCGTGAAAATAAGGCCAGGTAAGATGTTTATCTTGAGTATACCGAAGTAAACCAATATGTTGAACAATCTTTTCTCTGTTTAGGTCTAACTGCTAAAATCGTTAATCACGGAAAGACAATGGCTGATGTCTATGGTGCGTTCTATGATTTTTCTTGCATGCTGAAAGCAAAGGTATGTCAGTAATTCCTTTTTTGTTATGACCTTCATCTATATGTAGTGCATGTTATTAGACAACAAAACTATGCTTTTATCTAAATCTTTTAACTATATAGGTTGACAAGAACTGTCCAAATTCCTCGAGTACACTAACTCGACTTGAAGCCGTCCAGAAAGTGTGCAGAGACAGTGGAGTCCTTCATAAGAGGTACCTTCTTGTCTATTATATTATATATGGTTTGTATAATGAATGTAGCGGAAGCTAGATAGCATAGGATAGAAATCCTTCTTTTATGTTGGAGTTCTGATGAATCATTGTATTTCCGTTTAGAAAATCTTACATTCGTGACGAAGTTAAGTCAAACCGTCTCATGGTAAGTTACATTTTCCCCGTCCATTTCCCATAAAAGGATCTCATTTTGGATTAGCTAATTTATACCTGAAACTGAAATGCAGACTGTGACGCTGGTGCTCATATTGGCCATAATACTCTTTGCGTATCACAAAGACACCCGAGTGACAATATAGCCAATGTAAGCAGCTCGGCCATGGAAATTGGGGTGTGTTGGTAACTAATCCATGAGCAAGCGATGTTTCAAGAAATAAATCATGTTCAAGACTGTGCACTATCTCTCTAATCCTCCTTGTGACTGCCTTCCTTTTTTCATCATATTTGTTTTTAATAAAAGTGTGGTTAATCAGAATTTCCGAAACCAAAATGGTAATAAAGATGTTTTAACTGTGTTTGATATTAAATTTGCACTTAGCACAAAAAGAAGAAAAGAGAAAAAAACAAGAAGTCACACACACTATATCCCAACGTTGAGCAGTTCCTACTATATCGAGTGAAAATGGGGAAGTAATTCTACTGGAGATTTCACAAATCACGGATTAGTCTCCATAACTCAATCATCGTGATCAATCTTTTGATAGTCACCAAATATGGTTAACATTTCAAGATCAATCTCTGATAGCACATATACAAAAAAATTAAAAAAAAAATTGAGATGTCAGACTGTCAGCTAACCCCATATTCTGGTAAATGGGTCCGCCATGTGGGGAAGGTCAACTTCTCTTGAAAGTCATCCCTCTTGCTCATCTCATGTATGATTGTCAATAACCACGGAACTAGTTAGACCATGATTCATGGCGGTTCTTATGGATAAGATTCTTAGCGTAATTTAAGAATCGGTTCTTAACTTTAACAAAGAAAAATGTCAAGAGTGGTTTTTAAATAAGTATTTAAGAACCTATTTTTAACTTTTTCTTTGTTAAAGTTAAGAATCGGTTCTTATAAATTACGTTAAGAATCTCACTCTAATAACCACTCATTAATCATGCTTAGAATATAGTTGCTGGTAGTGATAGCTATGATTGATTAATCTGGCCACGAGTCTTGCAAGGAATAATCAACGTACATTATCTATACTACAAAAATATAATTCTATTATTTGCCTCTCCTATATCTTGGAATAATTTTTTTTTTGCCATTGAACCCCCCTATACATATACAGCTAATTGAATAACCGTAACTATTATTGCTAATATGCATATTATTTAACCTTAACTTTGATTCCAAAAATCGCGGCACCCACCTTCTCTCAAATACTTTTATTATTCGAAAGTTGGAAGATGTCTTCTAGAGTGGAACCAAGGGCATTGACCGGTTGAAATGGAGCTGTTGTGATTGTGGGAGTTTGCGGATGTAGGAGGTTGCATTATTAGCATTAATAAACGATTTGTACAGTTGGTGTAGCGGTTAGAAATTGGTGCATTTGTGGGATATATGCAAATGGTTGATTATGAGATATTACATCGATTTAATAATAAATTACCAATATTAACACATTATGACATTATAAAAACTTCAAAAAATACTATTATGATAAAATATAATAAGTATTAATAAATATAGTAAATATTAATAACTATAAAATATAGTTAATAAAATATTACATATTTATTTATTTTTGTAAATTAAGTGAAAGTTATAATGCCAGTAAGATTTATTTTGAAGATTTATATTAGAACTTTTAAAAAAATATTTTTTCATTTATTTATGTATATATTTTTATATATGTATATAAATTACTGTTTAAAATTATAGTGAATAATTTTGTTTAAATGTTCATTAAATAAATTATGATACTATTAGTGAATTTAAATTAAAATTTAAAATGAATATATCTATTTATTTATAATATTTTAATTTAAAATTTTAGATTTTAAAAAAATTATTATATTTATTTATCCATTCGCAACTGCAAACGCTACAAGAAACTACCTTTTGATTTTAACAGGTTTGAAGTAGTTTGAAACGATTTGTAGCTTTTTGTTGTTGTTGCAAAATGTCAGCAACCGTTACCAACCATAAAAATTGCATTTGTAAGTTGTTGCAGGAAAATCAGTCACACCCGAAATGACCCCATCATCAAACTGATATATGCAATCCTCAATATGATACTACCCAATCCATATACGTAATTGAATAATCCAGTCAATGTAGCACGTTATACTAATTGTATTTAATGAGCTCATGATTTCACTAAAAATCACATTTTATACTGTATAGTGTGTTTTATTTTGATTTTTTTTATGGAATTTCAAAAACTCCACCATTAACATATTGTGAGCTTTACCGCATATCAAGCTCAGCAAATCAAACCGATCATAATCAAATATATATATATATATATATATATATATATATATATATATATTACTAAATTCATAAAATATACATCCATCCGAGGAACGCCTTATTCATATTTTTATCAACTCATTGAGAATAAACTACAACCAGCAAGATCACATTCTTTAAAAAATCTTCCGCACTCTACTTATTTGAATGCAATTGATGACATTTGTTGATAATATTTCTAAAAATACCTCATATTCCAAAACTATTCAGACATATTGACATTCTCTAAAAATAAAGATATTAATAAATCTATTTTTTAGATATTATACATTTTAGATGTATCAATGTATCATGAATAATAGATACACCTAATTACTTATCCAAAACCTTCAACTAGATCGCATTGTATGATGGGGTTTTTGTAAAATTGATTCAAAACTCAAAGTCAACCACAAAATTAATCTATGTTTTTTTGGAAATTTATTTTATCATATTCACCCCACAAGTTCAAATTATTCACGAAAATGTTATTAATTTTTTTTATTTTTTTTTTCAAAAATGATATTTTTATTCTGTCAACCTCGTCATCTTCAAGTATTTACAAGATTGTCATTGTCATCAATACACCAACCACCATGAACAACCAATTTGAAACTCTTAATGCTCCTAAAATTGATTTACACTTCCTCTTTCTCAATTCTTATGAACTAAAAACAACATCTCTTTACTTTTTCTTCATATTCATCCAACAAAATTCAAGATTTTGATTCTAAATTTTTTTATGGTTTATAGAGCCATTGAAGTTTACGATTCTTGGTGGGACACTTTGTTTGAGATTCTGGGTGCTTGGAGAAGACTTATGTGTGCTACACAAGTTATTTCACTGGTTGAAACTATAAAATCAGCTCTCTTGTTTTCCAGATATGTTCACCCAGATGACTTCCGGGTAAGTCTTCTGGCTGTAGATGACTTACATGGAACTCTTCGGGCTGTAGACGACTTACATGGAAGTCTTCTGGTCAATGCAGAGGTTAGTTTTACGATTGACTTTTAAATGTGTTTTTAGAGATGACTTACATGGAAGTCGTCCATCTTTGTTTGTTAAAAAAAATTCGAGACGACTTCCATGTAAGCCATCTAGGGTAAACGGTTTAGTTTTGCATTTGACCGGATTGTGTCAGAAATTTGACTTTCCTGGACGACTTACACATAAGTCGTCCACTAGAAAATTAAAAAATCAATATTTTGTTATATCGAGACGACTTCCATGTAAGTCGTTGATTTACCATGGACTTTACCCACTTTAAGCCACAGTATATAAGCATTTTAAGATAGAATTATTATGTTTTGGAGTCTTTTTAGAGTATTTACAGGTCCAGGTACGTTCTGGAGGAATATGGTGATTTTTGAGCCTTTTGAGTGCAGAGCTGCACATGCGCGTCAGATGTTTAGCTATGATGGAGACTTTCACACCGTCAGACTGAGCCCATCTTTTGACACACGATAGAGATTTGAGTTAGCTTTCCAATGCCACCGGTTTGAGGTCGATCAGCATCATGTATCAGAAGTTATGCACGTTTTACTGAAGAGTGGTCAGTCTGCGTCGCGAGAGGAAGCTGTCGAGGAGATGAATGACTGTCGATCGATGGTGCACCCTTTCCATCGATCGACAGTGATGCCAGAACGTGGGCCAATCATATTTCAAGACTGATTGAAGCCCATAAGCCACACAAAGTTACCAAAATGCCCATGGACGACCATAAACCCTATTTATGTATTTCTAAGTTGACGGCAACAAACTTTCTATTATCCTATTCTATTGTTTTCTCTTAGGTTTGGAGAGAATATCAATTATCCTTCAGAGATTGATTGGAACTCTATTGGTTTTATCATTGATTTCTTATCTATTATATTATTCAGACTATGATTTGTGTTATTGCTTCTATGTCTGAGTAATCATCTTGTTAGGTTTAGGGATTTCATGAGCTTAATGTCAAACTGATAATAAATTAGGATTGCTAGATTATCTATAGATCTCTACACCAGGGTGATTTGTAATACTAGGATCTGGAATAGTTAGAATATCACGATAGTGTGACTAATTGTTTGAACCTAGAATCATAGGATAGTTGAGAGGCACGAAAGTGCAATCAATTAACGGAACCCGAACTCTGTTGGATTAGATACCTAGGCACATACGAGAGTTGGTCTAGGAATCTAGTTGAACTTAATCGATTAGGTCGTTAATGCTTGTCTGAGGAAGCATCGATCGATGCTCAAGCCATAGCATCAATCGACGCTCGCTCCAAGTCAATAAGCGACAGCTGAGACTGGACTTAGACATCTGATTAGCAATTGCAGGCGAAAGGTGGATTGCTTACTTATTAAAATTGAGTCCTAGAATTGAATCCATACACCATTAGCATCCTTGAATTGTAGTTTTGAATCTCTTGATTGATAAATCCCTAGGTCTAGCTATTTCTCGTAATTGCTTACAACCTCAATCAAACAATTGAACAACTACTTTGTACACCTTGCTTTCATTCATTTACTGCTTTATAAATTGTTTGCCTAGCTTAATCTTGATTTCTATAGTCTATTGTGTGCCCTAGCTCTCTGTGGATTTGATCCCTAAGTACTACAGTTGAACCTCTTATTTGAGAGAGTAAAATCACTTCTTAGGATAATTTGAGTGATATCAAATTTGGCGCCGTTGCCGGGGAGCAAAGATTCGCCAATAAACTTGATTAATAGGTTTAGTCTAGGTTTTATTTACTGTCATAGTTAGTTACATAAAAAAATTTCTTATCTTTCAGGTACATGCCTATCAGTACTAGAAGCAGCAAGGAGGAATTACTTTTCTTCTCAGACTAGAACACTCGATCCGCAAAGAGAAACACACATCATCGATCGACACTACCTCTACTACGTCGATCGACACTACCTCTACTACGTCGATCGACACCACCTCTACTACGTCGATCAACACTTGTGACAGAGCAACGATCGACAGTTCAACTCGAACATCGATCGATACCAATCCGCGAGCAGAAATGGTCGCGACACTTGTGCTACAGAGGGACGAGAATGGAGACATGCATGACCCTGGAGGTCATCTGTGTAATGCAGCAGGTCAGAGGATAGATGGACAAGGGACTGCAATCCTTGAGCCATCTGCTGACACCGAGGATACTAAAGTTCCTCTTCAGAGAACGCTAGCAGATTTGATCAGGCCTAGTCAGTTCTATACCAACATGTGTGCAATTCGACCTCTAGAAATCCAGGGATTTCAAATACACCCCACGCACTTCTCTCTTGTTGGTCAGCACCCTTATCGTGGTCTTTCTGATGAAAATCCCTCGTATCATATTGAGACACTCGAAGACTTTGTGTCTGGCATCCAGGAGGATGAAGCAACCAAAGACTACATCATCTGCAAGCTGTTCAAATATTCTCTCTCTGGAAATGCTAAAAAGTGGTTGAGATGCCTACCACCATGATCTCACACTACATGGGATGATGTCAGAACTGCGTTTATGACTGAAGTTTTAGATGATGCAAGGGCTGAAGAGATAAGAGATAAAATTTGGACATTCTCTCAGGGACCTACAGAAGCTTTCAAAAGCTCTTGGGAGAGGTTTAGGAGATACCAAAGGGATTGTTCACATCATGGTTTTACAGAGATTCAGCTGTTGAAGAAGTTCTGCAAGGGTATTGATGTGCGATATCATATGATGTTGGATACTGCAAGCGAAGGAAACTTCGAGACAAGGACCCCAGAGGAAGCTAAGAGACTGATTGAGAAATTGATGTCTAGCAACAGTTCCAAAAATCTGGATATGCACAAGATAAAATCAGCTGCAATGGATAGTGACAAGATTGTTGAGGCTGAGATTGGTTATGTACATGAAGTTTCATTGGTGGAACAAGATACCAGTCTAGAAACACATTATGGATGTCTTCAAGCCAGTTTTTAGTACTTGCATTACATGGTATCTCATTCGACAATCAGCGCCAACGGTGAGCTGGTGTGATAGTGTTTGGTTCTCTAATTCCATGCCGAAATATGAGTTCATGGCGTGGCTAACTATGCTTAATTGGTTAACTACCGGAGACAGAATGCTCCTGTGCAACATCAATATAGATGCAGGTTGTATCTTGTGCAATCAACATCTAGAAACCAGAGAACATCTTTTCTTTGACTGCAGCTACTCGCAAGAGGTATGGAAGGGACTGTGTACTCAACTGCTGCGCTCCCACTTCACCTATCACTGGCAAGAAATTCTGGGGCTCCTTGCGGACCGGTCTCAGCCCATGCTGCAGCTCTTCCTGTTGCGGTATCGCCATTCACTCCATCTGGAGAGAAAGAAACAATCGCAGACATGGTTCTCAGCCGGTCATACCAGAACTTCTCATCAAGATGATAGATAGGCAGATTCGTAATCAATGCCTCATCTTGATCGTAAAGCGGACTCGACGTTACGACGGAGTTCTTCAACTTTGGTTTTCCACCCGTTAAGACTCTGCAATAGAATCATGCTCTGTTTCAAGTAGCTAAATGCTGTAACAAATACTTTTTCTGAATAAATTTTATTTATTATTCAAAAAAAAAAAAAAACAAGATGTAGAAGAGGATGAGAATCAGGACCATATTCAGATGATGGAAAAGATTCTAAAAATTCGGCAGAAGACGAGTGCATATTTAAATCTGAGGTTGGATGTTCTGTACAAAGAGATGAATGAAAATTTTGAAACCTTAGATGCCCATGTCATGATGCTAGATGCCCAAGTTTCTCAGACTGCGGAAGTTGTGAAGAAGCAAGCAGCTCTGGTCAAAGGGAAAGCTGTGGAAAATGAGAGGCATCAGGTTAATGCCATCTCAGATGATGACTTTGGGGAAGTTCTCGAGCTGGAGAAGCTGGAAGAAGATGCTTTCCTAGTCGAAAGCTCCATTTCCATAGGCAGCTCGTACTGGTGTCGATTGACACCAACAACTGAGCATCGACCGATACCAAAAACTGAGCATCGAACGACACCAACAACTGAGCATCGATCGACATCAACAGCTTAGCACCGATCGACATCATCAGCCGAGCATCGATCGACACCACTTTTGGGATCGGACAAAACTGTTTGAATTTAGAGCCATTCAGATTTTTCCGCTTGACACCTGCATCCTCCCACCCTAGCTCGAGTTATAGCAACAGCACTAAAAAATCGACCGACAACAACATGGAAGCGTCGATCGACAACAACAGAAGAGCAGAGATCAACAACCGTCAATGCCATACCGAGTACGTTTACCAGATCTTGATGCACACCGGTTGAAGGCAACCGGAAATACATCTCATACATTAGTTTGCTTGAAGACAACAGTGAAGACAAGTCAGCAATCTGCAGAAGCACCAGAGCAAGAGCAATCAACCCTAGCTGAAACCTCTTTCGTTGAGAGTGTCGATTGACGGTATATACTAGGTGTCGATCGACACCAAATGGACGGACACGAACCTGCCATGGAATGGCAGGCAAAAGAAGAAAGAATTCCAACTGAGAAGAGAGTGAAATCTAGGAAACCATATATTCCCAAACACCTTAGGAGAGAAACTAACAAAGTGGAACTTGATGGATTTCACAAGAGGGTGAAGAGGGCTCCTAAGGATATGTCTTTCGAGGATGCATATCATAAGTATAGACTTGGTAATTTCTTCAGAGAGAGCAGAGAGACTGATATGGATATTGAGCTCCTATTCAACAAGGTCAACCGTAAACCCAAGAGGACACTGAAGAAGGAACAAGATCCTGGAAAGTTCATGATTCCATGCTCTATACATAGCCACCATTTACTAAACGCCCTATGCGATACTGGATATGCAGTGATCAACATCACGACTATAGACACTGCTGAGCTATTAGGACTGAAGATGGAACCTTATAAAGATAGTTTCACTTTCGTGGATAGCTCCCGAGTAAACTCAGCAGGCATGCTCAAGAATGTTAAGGTGGAGATAGGGGAATGCATTATCCATGTGGACTTTCATGCTATGGACATCAAATCAGGCAAGACATCTCCACTTCTCTTTGGAAGAGCCTTCATGGCTACCGTGGGGGCCGTTTGTGATCTTAAGAGAAATAAGATGTGTCTGACTAATGTTAATGAAACTGTCTTCTATGATCCCATGGAAAAGAAGAAAGGTAGGGAGCTTATTTCATGCATAGAGATGTTTGAAGATCCATGACCTACAGCTGATTCAAATCACAAGCCTGCAATAACAGAATCAGCGTCGGTCGATATTAAAATTGCAGCATCGGTCAACTTCCAGTCCTCATAATCGATCGACAATGAGACATCAACATCGGACGACTCTCAGCCTTCAGAATCGATCGACATGAAGCCTCCAGCATCGGTCGACACCCTTCGACTTTTAGAACAGCCCGAGACTGAAAAGTCTAAGTCTAGGAGAAGGACCAAGAATCGAAAAAAGAAAAAGAAAAGGAATGTAGATGCAGATTTCCTGCCACTACTCGCTTTGGAATGTCAAGAGGGAAGTCTTGAGTATAGAGTGCGCTGCATAGGAGGTTCTGAACCTTTTACCAAGGTTAGAGTGCTATGTGATCCAGAGCTGAGAGAAAAAAGAGAAGTTTCTACAAGAGATTTTCTCAATTGCATCAACAAAATGAGGAAGAGAGACACTGAGACTTGTTTTGGAGCAAGTACACATCTTCATCCGGACTAAATCACATCGCCAAAGTCAAGCTAAATGACTATAACAAAGCGCTGAGTGGGAGGCAACCCACCATTAGGTATTTTTTCAGTTTACTTTAGATTGTTACTGATTAAAGTTTTTATTTATTGAAAAAAAATCTGAGGAAGACGAGTTTACATGAGGATCGACGATGGCTATGTAGCATCGATCGACAGAGCATCACTAGCATCGATCGATCACCACTTAACTATGTCGATCGACGGAGCTTCGAGAGTATTGATCGCCACTTAACTGTGTTGGTGGACACTCACATCAAAGTCAGGTATACCATTTTTCCTTGTTAAATATTGTCCTTATGATTTATTTTCCCACCGATCTTAGACTATATAATACGGGAGATAGTGTTGTTTAAGTCTGGGGGAGGTTCTACTAATATTGTGTTTTAGTTAGCTATTTAGAGAAAAAAAAGAGATCCGAGTAAACGATTGCCCAACATATCGATCGATGAGAGCATGTCGATATCGATCAACAGTACATTACTTGCAGCAACCGATGGTAACTCCTTTCCATCGATAGACACTTAATCTAGTCTGGTATATCGTTCTAACTTGTTAAATTGAGTACTTATGATTTATTTATCACCATAACTCCGACTAGATATACACTGGGGGTAGTGTAATTTAATTCTGGGGGAATGTTTACTAATATAAGTGTGTTCATGAGTCTTATCAATTTCAAAAGAGTTTTATTGAGTCAAAAAGCGGATAATGAACTTATTATATTTTTGCTTGTTATCTAACTACTTTTTAGCACCATTCTAGACTTACTGATTGCAGATAGTACTAAAGAAACTAAAGTGGATCAACCTGTCAACTATTCACACTTGGTGAGATTGTTTGAAGGAACCAAAACTGATATCCAACACTAAACTTGACACAACTACTTGTTGATACCACTCAAATTACCCTAAGGAGTGATTTATACTCTCTCAAATAAGAGGTCGAGTTGTAGTACTTAGGAATCGAATTCACAGGGAGCTAGGGAACCTAAGGATTCTAATATGATTTGTTAAGCAAAGATGTTTTAAGAGTTTTAAAAGTAAATTGCAGTTTTATATTGAACAAGTGCTTGTTCAATAGCAGATTTTTGGGGTTTTAGTGCTTAAAAAGGAAATACTTAGACTTAGGGTTTTTATTCAGGAAAGTTGGAATTATAATCCAATAGATGCCTAATGAGTTGCATGCATGATAATCCAAAGCTCAACTATTTGATCAACAAGTCTTTCGGCTCTTGCGGGCATTGACTTGTTTTCTATTAACTAGATCTATGATCTCAACTCTCGTTATATTGATCTATAGAAAGTGTCGATCGATACTCCAATGGGTGTATCGATCGATACACCTTTTGCACTCTTGATCTATTATTCAAGTGTGATATCGATCGACGCGATCTAGTCAAGCTTTATGCGTAGATTGAATGAATGCTTACTAAGCTCACTAGATCAGCTCTCGCCTTGCTCATAGCAAGAAACATAGCTCTATTAGAATGTTTTCAGGATGAGAATTAAGCTATGGCTTTTATCAATCAATCTAAGGGCAGGTTCTAGGTAGCAAATCTAGACACAGGCATTAATGAACAATCCTAAAGATAATTATCACAACTCAGCAATCTATAGTGGGGGCTAATCCCTCCTAACCTATTTAAACCCTAAAATCTAACAAGAGAACTACTCAGACATGGCTAAGCAATTCATAGCAGCAGTTAAGTATAAAAACTTCATAGAATAATAAAATAGATATCAATGGATTTCCAATCACAAATTATAACTTTGGATCTTCTCTCCTATCTATCAATAAAAAAATGAAACACAAAGAAATCACACTTTGCCTCTAACATGGCGGCAAAGCATATATAATTAGGGTAAAAACTCGTCAGGGGCAATCTTGTAAAATAGTGAAATCTTGGGCTTCAAGTCGGCTGTGACCAAACAGGCTTCTTGCGCGCTTCGCAGTCGATCGACACCATGTCTTGTGTATCGATCGATTCTAACTCTCCAATATCGACCGATAGTCGATCTTGATGGTCATCTCGGGTGTTTTCTCCAAATATCTCCAAAATGCTCCAAAATCATCACTATCTCCAAAACATTCCTGATCTTATAAATATAATAAATAAACTCTATAATAATATAATTATTAGTAAAAACACCTATAAACTATGGATGAAAATGGGTCAAATTCATAGTCTATCATCTTGGGGCTGGGTATACATGGGATCGTATTCTTCAAAAAAGTCTGGAAGGTAAAGCCTTGAGTAGATTTATCACATTTTCTCTCGCTATTTCGACCATAGATTTATAGGTAGAGATATTTATTTTCAAAAAAAAACGAAAACAAAAATAAAACGAAAAAGAAAAGAAAGTAAAAGAAAAAAATAATATATATATATATAATATGTGTTAGTTAGGTGGAATCCGAACAGGACTTGGTGGCTACAACCATTAAGGCTTGCTTCATAAGGATTCCAACAAAAAGAATTCGAACGGAACTTGGTGGCGGCAATTGTTGGACCAATTTTGGTCAATACCATGATGGGCCGCGATCAAAGGCATGGGCCTTAAAGGGCTGGAGCCCGTAGCAAGGATATGAGCTCAAGAAGGAGTCTGATTTCTCGCCAGTAGATTTCCGAGCTTGTCGGTGTTTGCTGCGAGTAATCTCGGCCTGTTTCTCGGCCAGCTCCTCCTGTTCGATCCAGTAGAGGTTTTCCTCCTCTTTTGTCATTGGTTTTTCGAACGGGAAACCTTCCCGAGCCGATTGGCTTCTGGTTCTTCTTGGATGTCTGTCAGTGTCCTCCTCGGTATCGTTAGAGACGTTGCTGGGGTCCAAGTCGACATGCTCGACTTCATCGGCCTCTGTGTCCTTTACAGGAGGTAGAGGATTTTCAGAGTTCTGTTTCTCGGTAAGGGATGTTTCACTGGGGTTCTGTCCCGAAGGACTTTCCCGCGATGTTCCAGGCCTGTCGAGCAGGGTTGCGAAGTCGAATTTTCTTCTGCGGATTTTCGTAGATCTGCGGGGGAGGACTGTACGGCCCCTTGCTTATAAGGTTTTGACCTTTTTCGTCAAGGTATCCACGAGTTTGTCCTGTTCTTCCGACCTCATTTCGTAGGCGGAGAACATCTTTTTGAACTCCTCGAGTGTCGCGGCGTTAGCAGTTGTGTTGGCCGCGGAGACGGCCGCTTCCGGAGTGTTTTGATTGTCGTTGCTTCCTCCGTTGAGAGGAGTATGCATGTTATTTGTACCGTCAGTTGACATGTCTGATCAAGCGTGTTGTGGCTGAGAGTTAGATTGATCTGTACCCCCCCCCTCCTTCTAACTTTCCTAATTTAAACGGAAATCGACAGTGCGAATTTCGGTTCACACACTCCCCACTTTTTGCTCTGTTACTCCGATTTTGCTGCCTTCCTTGCTTTTAAAAAGGTACCCTCTTCTCTTTATTTCTCTAGTCTCGTCGTTTCTCTTTTTCATACCGTTTATGTTTTTCTTTCTCGTTTCTTCTTGTAACTATATCGTCGTTCTCTTGGATCTACTTTCTCGCAATGGATGATAGTCTCGAGTCGCTTGTTAGGACCCCCGAGATGGCGGATGTTGAGGATCTTCTTCGTACTTTGTCGGCTTCTGCTCCTCCGGCAATGGCTCCTGCTTCTCAGGCGACGACTTCTTCAGTCATAGAACCTGATGACCGGGCTGATTCCGCCGGTGATCCGCCGTCCCCTACCCTCGGTGATCCGCTGTCCCCTACACTTTGTGGTAATTCTGGGGATGATTCTGACTAGGAAGACTCCGCCAATGACCCTATCGAGGGTAATCAATGGTTTTTGGGGTCTTCTTTGCTAACTTAGGATGCCTTAAGGCGTATGTGGAAGTAGTGCGGCTTTTCTCGAGAGATCGAAGCTCGGGTTCCGTTGGAGGAGGAGAGACCGTGGTCAGCGCCTTATGGATGATCAGGGACCGTCTAAAGCCGATGGCTGGCAGCAGTAGTATTTCTTTGTGCGTATTAGTCCTGCTTCCATGGTTGATTCTTCTGCGGTCCTTAGGACCGAGTGGAATCCTCAGCCTGGTAGTTTTTATTTATCTTCTGGCTCTCGTTGTTTTTGATGTCTATTTTGCTGACCTGTTTGTTGTTATAATTTTAGTGGCTCACGGAAAGCATTGGCCTCTTCCATCATGGACGAACGATCGTTTACAACGAATTCTTGGCTCTGGGAGGATTTCTTGGGGTGATTTTTGTTAGGTATTTTTGTGTACAAGCAATCCGTGCTCAGCTCTACGGAATGATAGGAGGAAGGAGACATGTCATTGAGTGTATTCTCCTGCTTTGGTAGTTGATAAACCAGGAGATCCTGCTCTTAGGATACTGCCATATGGGTATGGGCCAGTATATATCGTCGATGCCTTAGCAGCAGCAGTGGGATTGGTCGTTAGGCGGGGGCCGCCTATCATAGAGAAGATCGCATGGTCTTCTTGATCTATAATTGATGGTTCCCGGCTACCAAGGTCGGTCCTTGGGGGCCTCCTGGTTCGTACTTGATGGTCCCGGCTACCAAGGTTGGTCTTTGGGTATCTTTGCACGGGACCATGGAAGGTGTTTGGATTTATAGCTACATCTTTCAGTAGAGACTGCCTACGTACCCTTCAGGGGGGAACAAGCTGTTCGTAGTTCATGTGGATTTATAGCTGCATCCTTCAATGGGGATTGCCTACGTACCCTTCGGGGGGGGGGGGGGGGGGATCAAGCTGTTCGTAGTTCATGTTGGATTTATAGCTGCATCCTTCAGTGGGGATTACCTACATGCCCTTCAGTGAGGGATCAAGCCATTCGTAGTTCATGTTGGATTTATAGCTGTATCCTTCAGTGGGGATTGCCTACGTACCCTTCAGTGAGGGATCAAGCCGTTCGTAGTTCATGTATATGGAGGCACGGAGCCTAGATGGGCGCGGAGCCTGATGGAGGGACGTAGTCTGATGGAGGCGTGTAGCCCAATGGAGGCACGTGGCCTAGGGAGCACGGGGCTCTAGTGGGCACATGGCCTATGGGGCACGTAACCTTGGGATCACGGGGCTCTAGTGGGCACATGGTCTAAGGGGCACGTAGCCTTGGGAGCACGGGGCTCTAGTGGGCACATGGCCTAAGGGGCACGTAGCCTTGGGAGCACGGGGCTCTGTAGTTGGTAGGAGTCATCTGTTCTAGGGGGCACATGGCCGGAACAGATGGTAGACTAGTCGATACGCGCAGTGAGCATAATGTGTCGAGGTGCTTCAGTGAGCATGGAGGGACCCTGCTGATGAGCTGGAGATCGTGGCATGAGCCAATAAGTAGATTTGTAGACATACTGCAGAGAGCATATATCTTCATCTAGTTGGTAGTAACTGCCGGAGTCAGCCTATCATAGGCGTGTCTAAGAAGGTCTTCTAGGTATGGAATATTGCCTTGGCGGCTGTGGAGTTGATGAGCTCTCGTCATCGACCTCACGGACCTCCTTCGGGTCGGGGCTTTTAGGCCCTTCGTAGAGATCGTTTCTTCTTTAGGTGGTATTGTGGCTGCACCCTTTTCGTGGGTTGCCTACGTACCCGGGGGGATCAAGCCATACATAGTTCATATGGAATTTTTTATTTTTTTAGCTCAGGGGCTAAGCGTTTTCGTTGGTGATGCTTATTCCGCGAGCTCAGGTCGAGCTTGTTTTGGCGCCTTTTTAGTCGGTGGTGTTGGGAGCTTCTTTCGTTGAGTCTTGCTCTGGTGGTGATGATGGTTCTTTGGTATTTTGTGCCTGAGAGATGTTTCCCTCTTCTTTCTCTGTTGGAGCTTTTGTCTCGCTCTGGAGGTTGTCAGTTTTCTTTTCGATTGTGACGTGTTTGATTTCGGTACCTTTTTGGATGCTCTCTTTCGTTGTCAGAGTTTCTTCTTTAGTTTTTTGTCATGATCATCAGGTCGTCCCTTTGGTTCCCGAGTCTTTCGTTCCGTTATGAAGC
Source organism: Brassica napus (assembly GCF_020379485.1). Classification (NCBI taxonomy): domain Eukaryota; kingdom Viridiplantae; phylum Streptophyta; class Magnoliopsida; order Brassicales; family Brassicaceae; genus Brassica; species Brassica napus. Next base: position 30,458,632 of record NC_063446.1, read on the forward strand.
ACGCTCTAGATGCGCTCTGGCTCCCTTTAACCATGCATACCCCGTCCGGTAGCGGGATCTTGATGCACTGGTGGTAAGTCGATGGTATTGCCTTCATGGAGTGAATCCAGGGGGTTCCGAAGATCGCGTTGTAGATGGTTGGTCTATCGATTATCGTGAACTTTACCGTTTTCCGCATGTTTCCTACGTATTGACTGTTCATTCTAACATGGTGGTATCACCCGCGAAGCTGACCAGGGGGTTTCTTTCGGGTTTTATGCTACTTTCATATACTTCCATCTTTCTCAGTGTTTCCTTGAAGATTACATCGACGGAACTTCCAGTGTACACTAGAATTTGAGATACTTCTCAGTCGGCGATAGTTAGTGTGACAACCAGGGGATCGTTGTGCGGGGCGTCTAATCCCGTGGTATCTTGGTTATTGAAGGTGACCTGGAGGTGCTTGATTCGGCTTTTGGTGGTATTATCTCCGGCCGTTCTTGATCCTTCGGTAGTTACGGCTATTCTCGGTGCTTGGGAGGATCCTCTCATTATTATGTTGATTCGTCTTCTTGGCGGAGGGGGAGGTTGTCTTCTCTTCGTTCCTCTGGTCGTTCCCTTTTTGGAGATTTTATCTCCGTGCGGTTTTCATTTTTTATTTCGCTCTCTGTACAGGTTGGTTCTCTTTTAGGTGACATCCTTCGGTAATTGTCCCTTCGGTTTTCGGCGTCGGCTCTGGTTCCCTCGTTGTCTGATGGTTTGATTTCGCCTCTCTGATGTTTCTTGAGTAGGTATTCTTACAGATGCCTCCATTCCATCGTCGAGTGTCCATTTCTTTTGTGGAACTCACAGTATATCGTCAGATCATCTTCTTGGGACCACTTATTCTAGGGTTGCCTTGGTGGTCGCTGTGTGTCGCTTATATGGAAATTTTGCGCCTTTCAATCTCCTTCTTCTCTCTTTTGTTCGCCTTCTGATTGGTGTCGCGATTCGCGGCATTCTTCCTTCGCCTTGTCTTTTGTTAAGATCGTTTTTGTGGTCGCATGTTTTTTGGCCATGGCCTCCTTATATTCCTCTAATTCGATGAACAGGTTCGATCGGTGCAGTGCGTCCTCGAGCGTCTGCGTTTTATTTATTTTGAGGTCCTCACACTACTTTGACACGTACCATAAGGCGTTGATCAGGGCCGTGATGGCTATTTATCTGGTACTTTCACGCGAGATACTATCGTTTTGAATCTTCCAATGAAGCTTTTGAGGGGCTCGGTTCGTTCTTGGGAAAGGGTATAGAGATCTGCTTCCGACGCTCCGTTTTTGATGTATATCGAGTATTGTTTGAGTAAGGTCGTAGATGACTCCTGGTAGCTGTCGATTGAACCTGATTCAAGTCTTGAAAACCATCTGAGGCCTGTCCGCTGAGGTTCTCCACGAAGAGCTGGCAATATCCGGCGTCTTTTTCATCTGGGGTGAAGTTGGTTCGTCCCTTAGCTATGGTGAACGCGATCATGTACTGGCGGGGGTCTGAGTTTCCGTTGTAAGTCGGGAATCTTATTTTCCTATGTATTGTATTGGTTTGTTGTATATTCTGGCGGTAAACGGGGAGTTTTTGATTTCTTTTAGCACGCGGTCTATTTCCGCAGCTGCGCTTGTGGCCTGATGTACGTGGGAATTTATTTCCTTCAGGGTCGCTTGTAACTCCTTTATTGCTTTGTCTCGATCTGCATCCTCCGGGTTGTTTTGGTCTTATTCAGGGGCCGGCATCGTTTGCTTCTGTGCTGGTGTTTCTGAGTCTCTGAAGAGGTTTCTTTGAATCTGGGCTGCGAGTTCCGCGGGTATGTTTCTGGTGTGTCGCTGGTTGGCTTGTTCTTCTTCTTGTTCTTGAGCGAGGTCTGAGTCGTGATTGTCAGTTCTTGCCCTTGTGTGGGTGAGGTCGTCTACTTTCTCGACTAGAGACTAGAGTATTGCCGCCAGGTCGGTGTTTGGTGCGTTTCTTTCTTCTGGGTGGAGAATTGGGGGTTCCATTGGACGTTCGGTCGTTTGGGTGTGGAGTGCTGAATCTTGCGTTTGATCGGCGGGATGATTTGTTCGTGCCATGGAGGGTGTCGTCGCGGATGCGTTTTTCGCGGCTGAAAGCATGGCGTCGATGGCGGTGTTAGTTGGGGGACGCGTGCTTCCGGGGTTCGTTTGGCTGCTTTTCCCGGTCTCGGTTGAGCCGTCGGTCGTTGTGCTTGGGGGCTGTCGTTCGCTGGTTTTTGAGGGCGGGACTCCGGATGTAGAGGACATTGCCTTAGTGTTTGGGTGTTTTGCGGACTTCGTGCGTCCGAAACCTTTTAGCCCCACGGTGGACGCCAATTGTTGAATCATAAATCCAGTAACAGGGATTAAGGACTAAACAAAATTTGAGTAAGATTAAGAAAGGTCCGAAGGTTTCGATTATTGAAGCGTTTAACAAAAGCCGAAGGGGAAAAATATAAAGAAGAACTCGTCGTCGCAAAGACGAGCTCAGATAATAACTCTTTCAATTTTATCTCTCTAGCTCTTCTCTTTCTCTCATTTGATGCCCCTTTCTTCATTGAATGTTCTTCTCTATTTATATTAGTTTTGATGCACCATTTCCGCTTCGTAGTAGTTGTGTGTCAGGGAGTTGGTGCGGCGCTCATTATCACCCTATGCATCGTAGGTTCCTGTTCCTTGTGTGTTGCTGCAGATATCATTCTTGAGATGGGCCTTCTTGGTGCTTCCTTCATTTTACCCAACTTGCGAATGGGCCGACGACCCATCCTCCAACAGGCATGTACAATATTTCTTCCTCACATCGGTTTATTAATTTTTGGTGCAAATATCTTGTAATGTTGTTCTAATTTATTATGTAGAAAACAAACATTATCAGAGACTATATTGAGGACATTAATGAGATACCAAAGCCACGCATGTTTTGGCCTTGTGAGATTTGGGGAAAATATGTTGACAAGCTCGAGGTGCATACATATTATTATCAAGCTCTCCGATCTAAAAGTAAGGGCTATTTTCTAATTATGCTCTCTTCTTTTTCCGAACAATGTTGTAGGACTTAAAATCCGAGGAGAACTCAAGCAAGGCAGTGCAGTGCCTGAATGATATGGTCACCAATGCGTTGGTGCATATTGAAGATTGCATGAAGTACATGGATGCATTGCGTGATCCTGCCATATTTCGTTTATGTGCCATTCCTCAGGTTAGAGAAATAAATATCACATGTGTTCTTAGCTTCTTATCTGCTGCAAAATTTGTCACACTTAAGTTCTTCTCGGCAGGGTCGCCTACAATTTATAGAGTCTTAATATTAATTTAAATAATTCTCATTTCTATGCTCGATCAGATCATGGCGATTGGAACACTTGCATTATGCTATAACAATGCACAATTATTTAGAGGCGTCATGAAAATAAGGCCAGGTAAGATGTTTATCTTGAGTATACCGAAGTAAACCAATATGTTGAACAATCTTTTCTCTGTTTAGGTCTAACTGCTAAAATCGTTAATCACGGAAAGACAATGGCTGATGCCTATGGTGCGTTCTAGGATATTTCTTGCATGCTGAAAGCAAAGGTATGTCAGTAATTCCTTTTTTGTTATGACCTTCATCTATATGTAGTGCATGTTATTAGACAACAAAACTATGCTTTTATCTAAATCTTTTAACTATATAGGTTGACAAGAACTGTCCAAATTCCTCGAGTACACTAACTCGACTTGAAGCCGTCCAGAAAGTGTGCAGAGACAGTGGAGTCCTTCATAAGAGGTACCTTCTTGTCTATTATATTATATATGGTTTGTATAATGAATGTAGCGGAAGCTAGATAGCATAGGATAGAAATCCTTCTTTTATGTTGGAGTTCTGATGAATCATTGTATTTCCGTTTAGAAAATCTTACATTCGTGACGAAGTTAAGTCAAACCGTCTCATGGTAAGTTACATTTTCCCCGTCCATTTCCCATAAAAGGATCTCATTTTGGATTAGCTAATTTATACCTGAAACTGAAATGCAGACTGTGACGCTGGTGCTCATATTGGCCATAATACTCTTTGCGTATCACAAAGACACCCGAGTGACAATATAGCCAATGTAAGCAGCTCCGCCATGGAAATTGGGGTGTGTTGGTAACTAATCCATGAGCAAGCGATGTTTCAAGAAATAAATCATGTTCAAGACTGTGCACTATCTCTCTAATCCTCCTTGTGACTGCCTTCCTTTTTTCATCATATTTGTTTTTAATAAAAGTGTGGTTAATCAGAATTTCCGAAACCAAAATGGTAATAAAGATGTTTTAACTGTGTTTGATATTAAATTTGCACTTAGCACAAAAAGAAGAAAAGAGAAAAAAACAAGAAGTCACACACACTATATCCCAACGTTGAGCAGTTCCTACTATATCGAGTGAAAATGGGGAAGTAATTCTACTGGAGATTTCACAAATCACGGATTAGTCTCCATAACTCAATCATCGTGATCAAATATGGTAACATTTCAAGATCAATCTCTGATAGCAAATATACAAAGAAATTTTTTTAAAAATTGAGATGTCAAACTGTCAGCTAACCCCATATATTCTGGTAAATGGGTCCGCCATGTGAGGAAGATCAACTTCTCTTGAAAGTCATCCCTCTCGCTCATCTCATGTATGATTGTCGATAACCACGGAACTAGTTAGTAGAATATAGTTGCTGATAGTGATAGCTATGATTGATTAATCTGGCCACGAGTCTTGCAAGGAATAATAAAAAAAAAGTGACATGTCGTACTAAAATTAATGACATGGTTTATGGTTTAAAGTGACATAAACAACTATATTTAATGTTAATTTTATTTTTTGGTAACTTTTGATAATATGATAATAACTCATAAATCATCATTAAAATAAATCAATTCAAATATATCATTAAATAATATAACAAGGGAAATATAAAATATTTTAAAATTGTCAAAATATTATTCAAAATTTTATAAAATCTTTTTTTTTAATTTTAAATTTTTAATCGTAATATCATTTGTTTATTTTTGATATCTACAAATTTTACAAATTCTTTTTAATTTTATATTTTGATAATTATAAAAAAAATTATATCAATTTTACTGTATACAAGTTAATTTAGTTTATCTTAACCAAAATAAATAAATGAAAATATATGTAAATTATAATTTGTAATATAACTTGAACATAATTTTAAATAAATCAAATTATCTATTTTATCTTAATTTTATGTTTAACTAGATTAGTATTTAGTGTTTTTATTAAAACATTGGTTTAAAAATAATAAAATCTAAAATATTAACAAATTTTTATTTTTAAATATAATTTAAAATTTTATCACTCCACATGGTGCATGAAAACATGTAGTTTTTATTATTTGCCTCTCCTATATCTTGGAATAATTTTTTTTTGCCATTGAACCCCCTATACATATACAGCTAATTGAATAACCGTAGATATTATTGCTAATATGCATATAATTTAACCTTAACTTTGATTCCGAAAATCGCGGCACCCACCTTCTCTCAAATACTTTTATTATTCAGACAGTTGGAAGATGTCTTCTAGAGTGGAACTAAGGGCATTGACCGGATGCAACTGTTGCGATTGCGAGAGTTTGCGGATGTAACAAGTTTCATTATTAGTATTAATAAGTGAGCTGTACGATTGATATAGTGATTAGAAATTGGTGCATTTGTGGGATATATGCAAATGGTTGATTATGAAATATTACAGCGATTTAATAATAAATTATCAATATTAACACATTATGACATTATAAAAATTTCAAAAACATACTATTATGATAAAATATAATAAGTATTAATAAATATAATAAATATAATAATTATTAATAAAATATAGTTAATAAAATATTACATATTTATTTATTTTTGTAGATTAAGTGAAAGTTATAATGCCAGTAAGACTTATTTTGAAGATTTATATTAGAACTTTAAAAAAAAAAATATTTTATTTATGTATATATTTTTACATATGTATATAAATTGCTGTTTAAAATTATAGTGAATAACTTTGTTTAAATGTTCATTAAAAAAATTATGATACTATTAGTGAATTTAAAATGAATATATCTATTTATTTATAATATTTTAATTTAAAATTTTAGATTTTAAAAAAATATTATATTTATTTATTTATCCGCAGCTGCAAACGTTACCGAAAACCACCTTTTGATTTTAACAGATGTAGAGTAGTCTGAAGCGATTTGTAGCGTTTTGTTGTTGGTGCAAAATGTCAGCAACCGTTACCAACCGCAAAAATTACATTTACAAGTGGCTGATGAAAACCAGTCACACCCCAAATGACCCCATCATCAAACTGATATATGCAATCCTAAATATGATACTACCCAATCCATATACGTAATTGAATAATCCAGTCAATGTAGCACGTTATACTAATGAGCTCGGACATGATTTCACTGAAAATCACATTTTATACTGTATAGTGTGTTTTATTTTGATTTTTTATGGAATTTCAAATACTCCACCATTAACATATTGTGAGCTTTACCGCATATCAAGCTCAGCAAATCAAACCGATCATAATCAAATATATATATATATATATATATAAATTAGACTTTGTTCTTTTCTTATGACACGTGGAATATGGGTTTGTTGACATGTGTCCACATGTTTTTTCTTTTTGTATTTTAGATGCTTTTTTTTAAGATTATTACAATTTGCCCCATCACTTTCTAATTGAACACTATCTAACCCTTCTCACATTAAATATCATTATGGTTTAAGAATCTATTTTATTGGTCACTAAAATTTTAAAAAAGTAAAATAATATAAATATATTTTAAATATTTAATTTGTTCACAACTAAAAATAGCATAAATTTTCTTCATTTTATTATTTTTACTATTTTCTATTATTTCTTTTTACAAAATATATATTTATTTTAGTATTAAAGTTATAAAATAACCAAACTAAAAATAAGAAACGAGGGCACAACACAAAATTTAAACCTAAAACCTCCATTATACAAAATGCCATAGTAACACTAATTCAATAGAGGTCTAGAGCTGAAAGGAAATCAAGAACAAAGACTAACTTACCTCATTGTACCATAAAGTGTCTTGGCCATAACAAGTAAAAATAAAAAAAAGATAGAAATATAAAATCTGAAACAAACCAATCCTCCGAACAAAAATAAGCGCGATCAAGCACCAACACAAATAACCAAGAAAGTGGACCAGAGGGAGAATAATAATCGGAAGGCCAAAGTCACCAAGAATGAGGAAGATACATGCCTAAAGTACTGGAAGCACAACCATTAGCAAAAAAAGGTAAGAAACACCTCACAAACTAAACAAGAACAAACAAGGCTCTGAATAGAAAGGACCAAAGCTCCAAGAGACTAACTCCGCACACCTATACCAAAGAAAAATAGGTAGAAGAGAAACAACCTGAGGGAGGGATAATAGAAACCAACCACCGCGAAATCAGAGAATAAGCTTGAGACCAGAAATAACCTTCAAAGCCCACATAGCATACACACGAACGAAAACATTATGCAAACCTAGAGTGGTAAGCATGGCGAAAGGGAGAGCTACAAGATATGCGAGCAGCGATGAAAGCTGCAACGAGATGAGAAAACAGAGAGGGAAAGGGAGACAAAACAAAATCAACAAACTGTGAAACTGTCCTCGAGCTATGAAAGAGAGCATAGAAGCCAAATCCCGAAAAACTAGATCTTGAAAACTAAGACGAGCAAAGACTATTGATGGTAAGCCAACGACGAGGAAGACAACATCAAAGATGACTAAATTCTTACCCAACCCAAGGAGATGCAGTTCTTAACATCAGCTGAAATCTAAGGAAGAAGAGGAGCAACCAATATTGACTGGAAAAGCCTACAACGTTGTGAGAAACAACAATACAATTGGGAACTCATAAAGTCAATTTACAACAAATTCCGTATAATCTCGCCGACGAAGAAGGCGAGGAAGAACAAGAGCAGGAGGTGAGTTTTTTTCCCTGTGATGGTGAGAAGCACCGCACACTAGAAAGGTAAACGAAAAACAGAAATGGTAATTGCTCAAGGTCAAAATATGGAGAGAGGAAAAAAACATCTTAAAAGTTATAATGTTCAAAAATACGAAAAAAATAAAATACAATTTTGACGTTGAAATCATTAATCTTAAAATCGACAAATGCCTAAATGCAAAGTTATTGAAATTCAATACGCTTTTACATTATTTGCTCAATACACTACTAACAAGTACTATACACACAACAACACATTACTGTAAAAAACACAAAAAAATATTAACCTATCACCTACTACTACATAACACACTAAAAACACTAAATAATGATCTTAACAAATAAAAACGACCACAAAATTACATTATTCAAAAAGTCATACTCTTAATAACAATAAAATAAAACAATTGTGGACTATCTAATCATTTTCGCACAAACTATTATTATATGAAGTTTGATAATCTATTTTATTGTTCACTAAAATTTAAGATGAATAAAGATATAAATAAAATAATAAAAATATATTTTAAATATTTAAATTATTCACAACTAATAATAACATAAATTTTTATTATTTTTATTATTTTTATTATTTTCTATTATTTTATTTACCAATTATATATTTATTTTATTCTAGAGTGAATTTACTTAGTAAACTTATTGACATAAAATATAAAACATAGGTATTGTAACCAATAATTGTTAAGTTTTGGACGAAACAAATACTAAAAAACATATTGATATATCATATTATATTATTAACCATTCATTCTTCGGTTTACATTACATTTACATTTGACTTATTTTAAAAATTAATATTATTTAAATATGATTTAAATCTGATAATATCAACTTTACAAACGACCAATTTAGTGATTCCTAATTGTAACATTTATTGATAGTGTACTATACCACTTTTAATAAAAATGACATTAAAATGGCACACATAAAAATAAAGTAAAAACATTTTTTCAAGAAAAACATTTTTGCGGACCGACCCTAGTATCTATATATATAAAGAAGGGTTTCCTTCAGTCCTAGGCTGTCCACATAGGCGGACACGTCACTAATTCGAGTCTTGAGAAGCCGACACGTGTCACGGTCAATCAAAAGTTAATGTTTCATTAATTCTTGAATTTAATGGATTTTATGTGTTTACTACGGTCCAAATACATCTTCTCTAAAAAAATAAAAAAAAAATGGTATACAAAACTTAGGGAAAGTGGCCGTCGAGCAACAATTCCCGTTCAGTTAACTGTCAATAGAAATTCAACGGTTTCACCGGTGACGAACGATTCCGATCAATGTCAGTCGGAAGCCGAATATACTTCTTTAATCTGGAACCCATACGGAAATTAACTTGGTTCATGCATCTTCATTAACATTCACATTAATACCTACTCTCTACTTCTCACACGATCTTGCATTCAATGAATCTCCTCATTCATTTCTTTGTGTTAATCCTCCATTATAAATATGAAGGTTTTCTTCCAAGAAAATCATCAGTTCATTTCCCTTAATAAACAAAACAAAAAGGTGATGAAAAAGATTTGTTAAGCTCATCGTTGTTCTTGACGGATTGTGACAGAAAAATGATAAGAAACAGAAAAAATGAGATGAGAAACAGAATAAAAAGAGAAGAAGAGAAAAGTGGAAGAAGATGGAATAAGGGAGATAACTTTTTTTAGTGAACTTTTTCTTAAAAGGTCTATTTATCTTTAGCTCATAATAATTTCCAACATTTTGGTGTTGATTTTTCATTACTGTGGCTCCCTAAAAGGTTGCTGACCCTGATCTTAAGGATACAACAGTTAGTGTAGACACTTATGGATATATAATCATGTGTGAGTATGCATGATTGTGATTTTTGAGTATACTATACTATATATATAAAGAAGGGTTTCCTTCACTCCTAGGCTGTCCACATAGGCGGACACGTCACTAATTCGAGTCTTGAGAAGCCGACACGTGTCACGGTCAATAAAAGTCAATGTTTCATTAATTCTTGAATTTAATGGGTTTTATGTGTTTACTACGGTCCAAATACATCTTCTCTAAAAAAAATGGTATACGAAACTTAGGGAAAGTGGCCATCGAGCAACAATTTCCGTTCAGTCAACTGTCAATAGAAATCAGCCGGTTTCACCGGTGACGAATGATTCGGATCAATGTCAGTCGGAAGCCGAATAGACTTGTTTAATCTGGAGCCGTTACGGAAATTAACTTGGTTCATGCATCTTCATTAACATTCACATTAATACCTACTCTCTGCTTCTCACACGATCTCGCATTCAATGAATCTCCTCATTCATTTCTTTGTGTTAATCCTCCATTATAAATATGAAGGTTTTCTTCCAAGAAAATCATCAGTTCATTTTTCTTAATAAACAACACAAAAAGGTGTTGAAAAAGATTTGTTAAGCTCATCGTTGTACTTGACGGATTGTGACAGAAAAGTGATAAGAAACAGAAAAAAAATGAGATGAGAAACAGAATAAACAGAGAAGAAGAGGAAAGAGGAAGAATATAAAAGAAGGGAGATGACTTTTTTTAGTGAACTTTTTTTTTAAAAGATATATTTATCTTTAGCTCATAATAATTTCCAACATCTTGGTGTTGATTTTTCATTACTGTGGTTCCCTAAAAGGTTGTGGCCCTGATCTCAAGGATACAACAGTTAGTGCAGACACTTATGGATATATAATCATGTGTGAGTATGCATGATTGTGATTTGTGAGTATATTTCAATTACATCTTTCACGTACCGACTACTGGATTTTGAATTCTATTTAACTTGGCTGCTTCTGTGTCTCCAAAATTGACTGAGTTTTGATATATAAATAGAATGCATTTTTCTTATTATACTTCCAAGTTTGAGTCTGCATATATCACAATAAAATGAGGACGGTGGACGAATGAGCTGAGTGTGGAATACTAAACATGTTCTTACATGAAATTGAAGCGTTGTAGTTTTGTCCAAACACTAACTTATGTTTTATTTAGAACACTCACTTCCCATAACATATGTACTCTCTTCTCGACAAATCACACATGGTAACCTAATAAAAAAACAATCACAGCGTTGACACATTTGAAAGAAAATTCGTCCAACCGCACCTCCTATTTTGGATAAAAACAACTAGAACTAATACGATATGAAAAAAATAGTTTCAAATATATATATATATATATATATATATATATGAAAATAATGTTTCATTGGACATCAACCTAAAATAATATTTTAGCAAATAATTAATAATATAATATCAAAGACATAAACTTTAAAAATATTCATAAGAAAAAATATAATCTAAGATTTTTGTATTAAAAATTATTTTACTTATTATCAAAATTATCATAAGTACAGTAGAATAAACAAAGAAAATATGTAAAACTATTATGTATTCATGAACATTTTAATATTAAGATGATCATGATCTATAACAAGAATAACAAAACATACACAATAAAAGTTAATATCACCTTAAATTTCAAATAAGCTAAACATTTTGAAATACTTTTTAACTGATATATTTATGTATTTTTGGTTACTAACACGTCCGTAGCGTTAATAGAGAGAGAGAGAGAGAGAGAGAGAGAGAGAGAGAGAGAGAGAGAGAGAGAGAGAGAGAGAGAGAGAGAGAGAGGGAGGGAGGGAGGGAGGGAGGGAGAGAGAGAGATTATGCTAATAGTAAAAATTAGTGTTTTTGGTTAATTTAAAATTTAAAAAAAATAGTATATATCATATACATCTCTTGCAAATGTAAAACTAAAACACAAACCACAAATCATATAAAAATAATAATCTTGATTACAAGTAAATTATATTTCGCCCATAAGGCGAGCCACCGTGTTTTATTAGCTCTTTCTACTTAACCTTTTGAAAGTCCGCTCTTATTATGTGTTTCTAAAACAGTCAAATTGTCAACGAGAAGGTACCTATTCTTATTCCTAATTTTTGTTTTTGGATTTAACGTTAAACTAAGTCGCCACTAACCATTATTTATTTACTCTATTTTTTCCAGTTGATTTTGGTTCAGGTCCAATAGCTTAATACTTTCAAAAATCTATTGTCGCCGGCATATGTCAGGGCCGATCTTAGTTATACAATAAAGGAGAGTTGTCTCTCTCCTTAGGCTATTCACATCACCAGGAAGCATGAAGCTTTTTCTGCCACGTGGCAGCACTTTATAAACTTGCGAAAGCTGCTTCACGTTGTTGTTTAAAATTTTGGACTACGTGTTTTTTTTTATGATCAAATCAGTGGGCTTTTTGATTGATGTCCAAAACAGCCCAAATTATTTAGGGTTTGTTCAATTTTAGTGGGTGGAGTTGGAGAATCAGCCGTCGTGGTTCTTCACGTCTCACCGACGATGGCGATCGTCTCTGTAACGTCACTTGGAAACATTAATCTAAGCATTAACTTTTCTGCGCCACTCCTCCCACTCTTGAATTAAATTGACCATATCATTCTCTAAAGTAATCCCCTGAAGCTTCAACTATAAATGGCTTTGTTGTTTGGGATGAACAGTCTTACCAAAACAAAATCCGAAAGGTCTACCTCTGTCAAGCATTAAATCCATCAGTGGTGAGTTCAATTATTCTTCTTGCCGATTTTAAAGCTGGATGCTGTTCAAACACCGCCCAGGTCCCTCTCCTCAGATTAAGAAAGGCAAGAAATTTTAAGAAAGGTGGTCTCCATAAAGAGAATGTAACTCCGGCTAGCCACCACCGTGTTTTATTAGCTCTTTCTACTTAACCTTTTGATAGTCCGCTCTTATTATGTGTTTCTAAAACAGTCAAATTGTCAACGAGAAGGTACCTATTCTTATTCCTAATTTTTGTTTTTGGATTTAACGTTAAACTAAGTCGCCACTAACCATTATTTATTTACTCTGTTTTTTTCCAGTTGATTTTGGTTCAGGTTCAATAGCTTAATGCTTTCAAAAATCTATTGAGGGAAGGAGGGATATATGGGCTTCGTGGTGTTGATGTCGCTGGAATCGCGTTTCACTGACCACACGAGCTTTGTTGAGGTCACGTAACAAGTGACCATCCCAGGAGAGAAGTTTCGTTTTCAAAAGTATGATCAACTCATGGCTTTGGCTAAACCAACGTGGATTTGGCTGGTTTTTATAACAACTCAGCACTGTTTTCAATAATGAAAATCATTCCATTCATCATGTGATGATAACAATCCAATTATAAAGGTAATCAACTGATCTATGTTAAGTTGTTTAATATTTTGTTAGTTTGATTAAGTGAGCACTGATAAACCAAACACAACTATGCGAAGCTCATAGTGTGTGTTTAATAAAATTGATTAAGAAATCTGATCGCAGTCAGTTGATTGGATTGCAGGAAAGACACATCTCTCTCTCTGCAAAGCAAAACTGGGTTAGATCCAGCGACTGTAGCTTCCTTATTCATATTTTGGATTACTTTAGATATTTCGGATAAAAATATCCGGATACTTTTGGGTAGTTTGGATACTTTATAATAATTTAGTTATCATCAACTATTTTCAGATACTTTTAATAGAATTTTAAATTTAAAATATATATTTAATGATGTTATATGTATATATAATTAATATTTTTATATATTCGGGTACACGTTCGGTTCTCGGTTCGGTTCAGTTATTTCGGATATAAAAATATAGGAACCGTTCGGGTATTTGAGGGTATTGGTCCGGTTCCGGTTTTGGGTATTTCGGTTCGGTTCCGGTTTGGTTCTTCGGTTCCGGTTATTTTGCCCAGGCCTAATTGCTACTATTAGTACTGGTTGTTGTTTTTTTATATTTATGTTATATTTGAGGACTTATTTTTGCTTTATGTTATGTCAGTAATTTGCTAGAGATAAGAGTTTATATCCAACCAAGGAACGCCTTATTCATATTTTTAGCAAGAATCTATATTATAAAAGTGTGAAAAAGTGTCAAGTCCATGGCTCGAACCCGGGTTATTGAGATATAAACACCAACATTTATACCACTAAGCTAAATGATACTTTGTACATTGATGACTGAACCTAATATATATTTATGAAGGTCAGAAGCTCTTGCTTCTTCGGCTTCCTCTGAGGGTCGGGCCTACAAGTGTATTATGGGTTTCATTTTTAAAAGGGGTTCATCACGTTATATGAAAAAAACTTAAGTTTGCAACGATTATGGTTTTCCTATATTGTAAATTATTGTGGTTTAACATGAGTTCGGGTTCTTTTCAATATTCTCTCAAACAAGTCTGAGTTACAGAGTTGTGCCGTGTGTGTTCGTAATCTATTTTTTCACCGGTAAACTCTTTATCATGTCCCCATCTTAAATCGCTTTATCATAAATGTTCCTGATTTGTAGCCCACTGTAAACCATATATATATGATTCTCATCTTTGATGAACCCAATCTGCATCTCCACAAAACTCATTGATTCCTCTTAGCTTTAACCATTTTCTAGAAAATGTTTCTCTCTGCCTCTCCAGTTCCTCAAACTGGCGTCCCGGCATCCGTCACTCAACCCTCGAGTCTCTCTGTCTTGGTCGTAGTAGTCAGAGCATAGCCTCTGGCTTCCTCCGCTTATAGGATTCCTTGAGCTTCAAGAAAGACATGGAGTTTGTGGGAATCACGGTTCTCTTCCTTGATGAAAAGGTAAGTTAATATTCGATCTATCATACTTATTTAACATAATTGTTTTAATTGATTTCCTGATTCTTTGTTGAATAATATTATTTGTAGATTCCGTGATTCATGGGTTTACTCCCGTCGGACGTGCTAATCATTACATACCATCTTTGAAGGCATGTTCCAATGTGAAAGTCGATCATTTTGAGGTTCTTAGGTGCTCAAGCATGTACAAGATAACTGATCATCCATTCCTCATTTGTTTCATCTCACTAACCATTATTGATGAAGTCATCACGGGTGCTTCTGAGATCAATTTTCAGTCAAGATTAGACTGTTCGACAATCTCGAAGTGATTGCGAACACAAACCTAAAACTCCAAGATATATTATCATATTGCATATGGGTTTATATTATGTTTCGATATAATAATTGATATTTAAACTCGCAGATGTGGTTAGGCAAATCCGTTATGTCCAGGGCTCTGGCCTCACCAAAAAAATAACTCGAGTCGTTATCCATCACCTCATTGATCCGTAAGAAACAATCAACACATAATTCCCTTTATTTTACTGTCTATATTATGCTAACATCAATAATCAAAAATATTTCCTACCCAAGATTTGTGGTCATCTATTTATCTCTCTTACTTATCAATCTAATTTTACACAAATCTTTATTTTAAATCTTAAAAGAAACCACAATAATCCAAACAATCAAAACACTAAAAAACTAAAATCCCAACAAAGACGAATCATTAATGATCACCTCTCTTTTTGTCTAATTTTACCAATAAACTTCAAAACAAATATATATCAAATCAATCAACTCAACTAAAACTCAACGACACATACATTGAGCTAGCTAAACAAATACAAACTACACGACCAGCTATTTAACAATTAACAAATTTACTTTCGCAGATGCTTACGAAGAAGACGAAAACGACAACCAAGATCAATGAAATTACCTAAAAAAAAGCAGAGTAAGTTATAGACTCTGATAAATATAACTAACAATGATTTTTTTTTTACATATTACTCATCAAATAAAAGAGAAATAAACACAATCACACCAGGAGATACAATAGACAATCCTAACATACACAAAGATGGCAACAACATCCCCACCTGCTCACTCCTCTTGTCTTATGAAAATAGCTTACATGATCAATGTCAACAGGCCAATGCTATTGTCTTCTTATGAGAAATACATATATTCGTTTAAAACCATTAAGGCTCAAATACTAATTGTCACTCATTTTATAATTATTTTCACAAGTCTTTATGTATTTTTTTAAGGTCCGGTAAAAGCAACAAGTTTAAAAATAAAAATATATAACCAACGTAATAAGAATAAAAAAAATTATTACTTAATACACACAACTTACACAAATAAACTGGAGAAAAAATATTCAGAAACAAAAGGTACTTTCAACAACCTTAATATAATGTATGTAATCTCAACAGTACAAGTAACAAATTAAAAAGACAAACAAACAATAACTTTCAGTGACACAACAAGCAACACCACGAACTATATCTATCACATTACTAACACAGTTTAGTTCTTCATGAGTGGAGAACAGTGCATACACAGTTCATCGTCACAACTCTAACCCTATAACAATAAAAAAACTTGAAAAACAATGATCGACCCAAAGACGCAAAATTCACAGCTACAATAACCCTAACAAATATTGAAAAAAAATAAGAACTCTTTCTACATCCCGCGCTTGTGCGGGGGCAATGCCACTAGTAAAACTACAACCAGCCAGATTACGAGTTGATTACTCTCTAGGCCACTTTTTGACTTATCTTTACATTTATAGACACTTCTTACATGTGAGGTACTTTATTGTGGGCCAGCAATAAACTGCGGACAACTTTGCTCTTAATAGACATTTGATGCGTGGACGGATGATGTGTGGACGGGTGATGCGTGGACTACCTCATATTCCAAAACTATTCAGACATATTGACATTCTCTAAAAATAAAGATATTAATAAATTCTATTTTTTAGATATTATACGTTTTAGATGTATCAATGTATCATGAATAATAGATACACCTAATTACTTATCCAAAACCTTCAACTAGATCGCATTGTACGATGGGGTTTTTGCAAAATTGACTCAAAACTCAAAGTCAACCACAAAATTAACCTATGTTTTTTTTTAGAAATTTTATTTGTCATATTCACCCCACAAATTCAAATTATTCACTAAAATGCCATTAATTTTCTTTTATTCTTTTTTTTTCGAAAATGACATTTTTACTCTATCAACCTCATCATCTTCAAGTATTTACAAGATTGCCCTTGCCATCAATACACCAACCACTATGAACAACCAATTTGAAGCTCTTAATCCACATAAAATCGATTTACACTTCCTCTTTCTCAATTATTAAGAACTAAAAACAACGTCTCTTTACTTTCTCTCTATATTCATCCAAAAAAAATCAAGATTTTGATTATAAATTTTTTATGGTTCATAGAGCCATTGAAGTTTACGATTCTTGGTGGGTCACTTTTGTTTGAGATTCTGGGTGCTTAAAGAAGACTTATGTGTGCTACACAAGTGATCTCACTGGTTGAAACTATGAAATCAGTTTGTTTTCCAGATCTGTTCGCCCAGACGACTTCCGGGTAAGTCTTCTGCTGTAGACGACTTACATGAAAGTTTTCTGATCAATGCAGAGGTTAGTTTTGCAATTGACGTTTAAATGTGTTTTTAGAGACAACTTACATGGAAGTCGTCCATCTTTGTTTGTTAAAAAAAATTCGAGACGGCTTCCTTTAAGTCGTCTAGGATAAACAAGTTAGTTTTTCATTTGACCGCATTGTGTCAGAAATTTGATTTTCCTGGACGACTTACACATAAGTCGTCAAGTAGAAAATTAAAAAAATCAATATTTTGTTATATCAAGACGGCTTCCATGTAAGTCGTCTCAAGTTAGTTTTGCAATTGAAAAATAAAACATAAAATTTTATTCTTTTCTAGACGACTTACACGGAAGTCGTCCGTTAGATGACTTACACGAAAGTCGTCCGTTAGACGACTTACACGAAAGTCGTCCATGATTTTATTCCGAGATTCTGGTCAAACCTTGCTTATCTTGGACGACATCCATGGACGACTTTCGTGAAATTTAGGATTCTAATAAATTTAGAATGTGAAATTTAGGATTCTAATAAATATATAAAAAAATTCAAAAAAAATTTTGAAAAAAAAAATTCAAAAAAAAATTAGAAAAAGTTCGAATTTAGAAAAGTAATTCGAAAACATAAAAAGAATATTTTTAAAATTTTTATTTATTTAAATAATTATTTATTATATATATAGAACAAAATTATAAGAATATTTTACCCCTTAATGATGGTATTTTTAAAAATGTTTCTTTAGTGCTCGTAAAAATGAATAATGATACCAACGACGTGGTTAATATAAAAATTCCCAAAACTTATATAGAGTTTTGAAAATTTCAAATGTGTGTCCACACAACACTTTTAACCTACTGATTGGGATAACCGCAGAAATTCATATCTAGGTGAACGCTACGCAAGTCAGTCGTGTGAGAAGTGAACTGTAAGAAAATGTTTGTCAACTTGTCTTGAAGTCAACTCTCTTCCTCGTCATCTAAGGTTACGACAACCAAGAAATGATTTAGTAGAACTTATTATTGATTAATCTGGCCATGAGTCTCGCAAGGAACATTTGATGTAAATTAGTATACTATTAAATAACAAACACGTTCAACATCTCCATTCCTTCACCTTCATATATTAGTAGGTTTAAGGAGTCATTTTGTTTCATCTGCTTCTTCTTAGCTTTTGTGCAAAACAATGGCAGCAACCATCAGCTTTGACTTTCAAAACTATCTCCTCATAATATTCCTATGCTCTTTGGCAGCCATATATATTTTTGCTCGCTTTTTCAAGAAACCAAAAGATGGTTTTGATCTGCCCCCGAGCCCTCCTTCTCTGCCCATCATTGGTCATCTTTACCTTTTCCTCTCTCCTCTAATCCACAAGTCCTTGCAGAGAATCTCCAACAAGTATGGACCTCTTCTTCATCTCCGTATCTTCAACTACACTATACTCCTTGTATCCTCTCCCACAGCGCTCTACGAGATCATCAAGGCCCATGACGTGAACATGTCGTCTCGAGGCCTAGCTCCGTTCAAAGAGTCGCTCACTTTTGGAACTTCCGGCTTCGTCATGGCTCCTTATGGAGACTACTGGAAGTTCATGAAGAAGCTAGTGGTCATGAATCTGACTGGAATGCAAACACAACAGCAGTCACGAAGCGCCCGTGCGGTTGAGGTAGAGCGGTTATACATGAAGCTGCTAGATAAGTCTAGGAAGAAGGAGAGCGTTGACATTCATAAGGAAGTAAAAGGACTCGTTAGCAACATCCTCTTCAAGATGACCTTGGGAAGGAGTTGCTTAGAGGAGAACAGTGAAGCGGAGAAAGTCACACAACTGTCTGACCAGATATTTATCTTGTCGAAGAAGCTTTTCTTGGCACATATTCTGAAAGAGCCGCTTGAGAAGATTGGGATCTCACTGTACAGAAAAGAGACAATGAGTGTTTCCGACAAATTAGATGAGCTGTTGGAGAGAATTATTGGAGAACGCAAAGAGAAACTAGACAAGGATCAAGGCACGGACTTATTGGACACATTATTGTCAGCTTATCGAGATGAAAATGCAGAGTACAAGCTCACTATGAACCACATCAAGGCAGTATTCGGGAGGTTAACTCGAGATGCCCCTTTGACTCACAAAAAATGCTCAAATCTCCCATCAATAAAATATAATTTTATATTTATTTATTTTAAAATAGGAAAATAGGCTAAATACATCTATAACCCTAACAAAATTACATAATTACATGACCCAACCACTCAAACCCGGCCCACCCAAACAGAAACGGGTATAACCCTTTCCTAAATCTAAACTCTCTCCGCGTTCGCGTTTAGACAGAAAAGAAAAAAAAATTGTCGTTCTCTCCTCTCTTTCTCCTCGTGTTCTTCCGAACATTCTTTCTGATTTCCAGAAACTCTCGGCTTCATCGTTTCTTCTTCTCCTTCGTCTCTTCTTCTGTTCTAATCAAGACTTCATCTTCTGAATCGACATCCTTCATTCTGGTAAGTTATTTTTTGACCTTGATTTCTTTGTATCTTGTATCTAGGTCAGATAAAATTTAGGTAAAACTTGTAAATTGTAGTCGAAAAGTTTGGTAGGATCTTAGTAAGCGAGATTGTGGTTTGAAATTGGGGAAAACATCTTGAAACTGTTGAATTAGTATAAACTGAAACAAAAAAACCAAGAGCTCGCGATTTTTATGGGTTCTTTCTTACTGGATCCAATTGGTTTTCCTGGTTTATTATTTGTGATATGAAACCGAAATCTCTTTGACTGTTAGGATAAATGTAAATTGAAATGGAGTAGGTGATTTATTGAATGAATGAAAGGTTTGAGATTAGGCAAAGTAATAATTCTAGATTATGCCTAAATGTGTGTTGTTGTGTTGTTTTTCGATGTTCAGAGGAAGTAGATAATGGCAGGTAACCGTGGAGGAAAAAAAAAGACTACAAAGAAAAATGGAAAATCCACAACAGCTCCTGTTGCTGAAGAGCATGTGGAAGAGCTATCAGACGGAAACAATAGTGATGATATGTGTGGCCCCCCCTCTGAGGTATAATATTCTTTTGGTTTTAGTTGAATAAAGTGTCACTGGTTGTGTGTGTATTGGTTTTATTCTAATTAAGTGATACTGTTGTGCATTAGTTTTGAATTGAAGCTTTATTGATGTTGGTAGGAGTAACTGAGTTGTTGTGATTAACATCTTGTACAGGGAATGAAGGGCCTAAAAAGAAAGCGTCCATCTACTGGAGGTGGAGTCTCCAGTAGAACTAGAGCTAGAAAAGCGGTATCAAATGGGAATGAGCCGGTTAGAGAAGAGAGTAATCCAGTGAGAGGAACGAGTGTGGTTTCGCTCTCACTTGACCCCGAAAGTGAAGGCATGTCTGCTGTTTCCTCCAAGGTAATTTTTGCATTCATTTTAATCATTTATTTTATTATTTTACTCGTAAAAATGACTAATACATATATATTTGATTGCAGGAAAGACAACCACCACAGCCCCTTGAAATGTACTTCAAGAACACACAGTACCTGAAGACTTGCAAGATTCAGACCAAGTGCCGCGTGAAGAACACAGTTGATGTGATTAAGGAACTTAAGGAAGAGGTCGGCTGGTTCACGAGCCATCCTCAGTTTTGTCATTTCTTCCACATTCCTGATGAAGAATTCCTGAAGCTCCAAGGAATGTGGATGTTACTGCTGCACACCATTCGTATTGAAGGAGAAGAAGCTGCATGGTTTGGGGTGAATGGTGTGCCCATCCGCTACTCTATGAGGGAGCATGCTCTCATCTCTGGCTTGGACTGCCATGAGTATCCGAGTGGACATTTGAAGCTCGGGGATACTAAGTTTATGGATTATTACTTCGGTAATAAGAAGAAGATCACTATAGTAGATGTGAAGCAGAAGCTGCAATCTATGGGGACAGCATGTAATGATAGATTGAAGATGGCTGTCCTGTTCTTCCTTGGTCGGATTATTAGAGGAACGACGAAGGATTCTGCAGCATTAGACCCGTTCATTTAAGGATAGTGGACGATTTGGATGTTTGCAGAACATTTCCTTGGGGTCGTCTAACATTTGATGATGCAATAAAGGAGATTAAGCATGTAATGGAGCTTCTGAAGGGTGAAGTGCACCATGCAACTGGATTTAATGGATTCATAATTCCATTAGAGGTAAAGCAGACAATTTAGCATTAAGTGAATTTTTTGTTATTTATAACCGAAAATCTGACACTATGACACTTCATTTGTGTAGGTTTTGGCTTTTGAGTGTATTCCTAAGCTAGGAAAAAAATTTCGAATCTCTTCAGATGGCGCCAGTGGAGATTGTCCTAGGATGTGCAAGAGTCGGTTTACAAAGAGTAGCATGAAGGGCTATCCTTTGGAAGATATATATGCTGCTTTTGGAAACACAAAGGTATATCTTTATTTCATTTAATAGAAAATAGCAGAATATTTAAACTGATATATCTGAATGTTTTATTTTCAGGTTATTAACAGTGTGTTGGTTCCAACGGTGGATGAGGAAACTTTGCTGGCTCGTATCATTGTTCCGGAGCCAGAGTATCAGCGTGAGGGTAGCACAAGTGATAGGTGGAACTACTGGCTATGGAAGAAGGATTGTTGGAGTCGATGTTGAAAGGTGTGGAAGAGAGGATTATGAAGGCCATGGAAGAAGGATTTTCTGGAATTAATTTAACGGTAGAGACAAAGCTGGAGGCTATGAACTTGAGGATGGGTAAACTTGAGAAGTACCAGCGAGTTTTGAAGAAAAAGGCTAAGAAAATAGAAGACAAGTTGACTTCTATTGAAAGCAAGGGAAATGAGAATGAGGAATATACACAGTGGAATGATTTTGATTATGGTAGAGATCATGGGAAGGATAGAGACATGGCTGAGGCAGAGAAGGATGAGACAGGGAAGAAAATCAATGAGGAGGGTGAGGAAGATGAGGAAAACAGTGGGAAAGATGAGGAAGACGAGGAAAACAGTGAGAAGGGTGAAGAAGAGAAAGACCAAGAACCTGAAAAAGACAAAGAAAACAGTGACTCTGTTGAGAAAGGCGAAGAATACGTGGAGGAATCAGATGAAGAAAATTCTCTATTAAGGCTTCAGGAAAGAGTGAGAGTGCAAGCGGAAGAATTTTGGAGGACAATTGATGATGATTCTGAGGCTGAGGAAGAGGTTGAGAAAGAGGGTGAGGAAGAGGTTGAGAAAGAGGGTGAGGAAGAGGGTGAGAAAGAGGTTCAAGAAGAGGAAGAGGATGAGAAAGAGGCTGAGAAAGAGGTTCAAGAAGCGAAAGAGGGTGAGGAAGAGAGTGCAAAAGAGGCTGAGAAAGAGGCTGAGAAAGAGGTTCAAGAAGAGAAAGAGGCTGAGAAAGAAGAATCCAAGGGAACTCCTACCTCTACCGGAGTAATAGTCATTACACCACGAGGTAGAACTAAGGCAGCAGCTGCGAGGAAAGCAATCTCTATATCACCAGAGATTGTTGTGGTAACAGGGATTGCTGAGCTAGCTGAGAAAGAGGTTGAGGTAGAAGCTACTCATACAGAGCAAGAAGCTATTCAGACTGAGATTGTTGAGAAAGAGGCTGAGGTTACTGAGAAAGATGTTGAGTTAGCTGAGAAAGAGGATCAAGATGTGGATGAAGAGGAGGAAAAAGCAGAGGAAAGTGACAAGAATCCTGATGTCGATCAAGATGTGGAGGAAGAAGAGGAAAAAGCAGAGGAAAGTGACTCTTATCCTGATGTCGATCAAGATGTGGAGGAAGAGGAGGAAAAAACAGAGAAAAGTGAAGATAATCCTGTGGAGAGTCCCTCTGAGAAACATGCTGAGCTAGCTGAGAAGTCAGTTGAATCTGATGTCGATCTAGATGTGGAGGAAGAGGAGGAAAAAGCAGAGGAAATTGAAGATAATCTTGTGGAGAGTCCCGCTAAGAAACAGACTGAGCTAGCTGAGAAGTCAATTGAGGTAGAATTAAAGACTAAGCGCAAGCCTAGGGTCAAAGTCATAGCAGTGCCGTATGGCATTCCCAGAGCTGAGAGACTAGCAAAAATGAGAGCTGAAGCTGAAAAAAAGAAAGCTAGAGCTGAAAAAAAGAAAGCTAAAGCTGATGGTGCACCTAAGAAGAAAGGCAGGCCGAAGAAGACTGAGGCTACATTGAAGCCATGTACGCCACTGCCGGAGAAGAGAAAAAGTGAACCATCACGGTGGGTGCAGTCTCCTTTCACTGAGGGAAAGACTGATGAGCTAGAAGTGCCAAAGAAGAAGCTTAAAACAAAAACCTAAAATGATTATGTTATGTATATGTATTATTCAAGTTAGGATGTTATGTTTCTGCCTAAAATGCTTCTCTTGAACTTGTTATGTTAAGTTTCTGGATGTTTTATGTTTTTAAACAGGTGTGGTAACTCAGAATTACAGGGGAAACTCTGGTCAAAATTTTGGAAAAATACTTCATAATTTTGACAAAAATTACTTTTTAAAATTTGGAAAAATACTCCATTTTATAAAATAATTAAAAACAGTTTACAAGTAAAATGCAAACCACATGTAAAACGTGCATGGATAAAAAATGCACATGTAAAATGTGCAGCCGTCATATATTTTGATATTATATTTTGATTACAATTAGTAATTCTTGGTAAGCTTCAAGGATTTAGTAATACTACCTTACACATAGTAATCTTTTGGCAATTTTTAGGTTTATCTAGTAAAACCCTGAGAAAATAAGCTTTTTTGTAGTAAAACTGATGCTTTTACACTATAATAATCATTAAAGAAGACATTTTCAGGAAGAATTTGCCAGGAATACGTATTTTTTTAGATTTTCCTTACTATGGTCTAACCATTCATACAATAAAAATGAAAGTTAAGAGAGTTTTTTGAAAAAATGAAAATATTTTTCTTAAACTGCTGAAATAATCATAAAAAATAGTCTTAATATATATTTAGTAAGTAATTAGTCTACAAATTGATAATAATCATAAAATATATATCGATTCTACATACTAAACATAAATACTCATACTAATATATATGTAGTCCAAATAACACATAGTAATCTAAAGTAGTTCTAGTAGTTCAAATAACACATAGTAATTCCAGAAATACAGGTAGTTCAAATAACACATAGTAAACCTAGTATTCCTAGTAGTTCAAATAACACATAGTAATTCTAGTAATTTAGGTAGTCCAAATAACATATAGTAATTCCAGTAGTCCTAGTAGTCGGAATAACACAATGAAACAAATTTCAACAATCAAACACCTGAACCTCAACCACTTCCACATTCAAAATACGCTGCCATACCTCTTCCTCTGGCTCTGCCTGTGTCTGTGCTTGTGGCTCTCCCTCTTCCACTCACTCTGCCTCTTTTTCCTCTTCCACGAGCTTCTCCTGCTGATGGTTTCCTTGTTTGCTGTGGTTTTCCTTTCTTGACTTCAAATTCTGGAGGAAGTACTTTCTTTGCTCTAATTTCTTCTGGTATAACCCAATCAGACATATGAGGAACAGGATATATTGTCCGGTGATAAGCCAAAGCCCATTGCTCTACCAAATAGTACTTAGAACAATACTCAGATAGATGGAGTTCCTTTCCCGCTTTCTCAGTCATGAATGTGGCAGCAGCTACTGCATGAACACATGGATATTTGTCTTTATCAAATTGCCCACAGGTGCACGTGTTCATAGCCATGTCCACGGTATAACGCTTCCCGTCACTACCATGCACACTGTACTCGAGATGGAAGCTGTTTAACTCATCAACCCGAAGAAACCCTGCATCAACACATCTTTTAGTCATTTCCTCCTCCACTATAGGCACAAGCTTCAGTGCGGGTGGCATTTCACCTGCCTCTTTCCTGTGCTTGTTAAACCATTCAGCAATTTTTCCAATGATAAAATCAAACATTGGAAGTAAGGTGAACTTTCTTGCGTCTTTAATAACACCGTTAAAAGATTCTGCTGAATTGGTGGTGTCGACATTGTACCTAACTCCTTCAAAGTAACATCTAGCCCATTTCTTCTGTTCACAACTTTTGTCAAGATACTCCGCTGCACTAGGATATTTCCTACCAAAAGCATCATAAAGGACCAAGAACTCCGCCTCTGTATAAGCGTGTGCGCACTCCATAAACTTAAATGCACATGTTTCTCTGTTGTTACGGACGTAGCCTTTAATATTTTGAGACAGATGCCATATACAATAACCATGAGCGGCCTGACGGAACACTTGATGTACTGCCTTGATCAAGCCTTTGTTTCTGTCCGAAAGAAACACCAATCCAGGGAGATCTGATATCACTGATTTCAACTGTTCCATAAACCATAGCCAACTCTCATATTTCTCACCATCAGCAACACCAAACGCAATTGGGTAGTGGTGATGATTGGGATCCTGAGCAGTCGCAACAAATAACACTCCACCATAAACAGTCTTCAGGTGTGTTGCATCCACAACAAGGACTTTTCTCATCGCGCGGAATCCTTCTATGCTAGCTCCCAAAGCCCAAAATAGATACTTAAATTTTTTGCCCTCATCCACAACCACACGAGTTATTGTGTCAGGATTCACCTGCTCCAGCATGTGCATATAACAATATAATAAAGAATAACTCTCTTCAGGAGTTCCGCGCACTTTATTAGCAGCTAGTCTTCTTCCTCTATATGCCGTTGTGTATGATACTTCCAAAGCAACTCTCTGATGAACCAAATCGATCAGAGCATTGGGACGTGGTGTGTCAAAACATCCAGGATAATCTTGGGCCAGGATAGATGCAACGATTTGTTGTGTGCCTCTCCTTCTATTAGGCAGTGTTCTTGTGGTAACAACAGAACATCTATGCTGCTTGATGTAACTTCTAACTGACCAAAGATCTGAATTGGTTAACTTTGCAACACGCACAAACCACTTGCAGCCTTCTTTGGCTCCTCGGCATTTTATCACATATCTCTTAGTATCCGACTTAATTACCTCATACTCAAAACACTTCACATGTGACGCCGCCTGAATATGAGTTTGCGCTTCCTCCTTGGTTCTAAATTCTTGATCTAAAACCAAATCCATACCATCATCCCACTCCTTATAGACAACTGGTGTGACTTCAACTGAGGGTCCTGCTTCTCTTTCGGTGGCATTCTCATGCTCTCAATGTCTTCGTAAAGTGTAAGCACACCACCAGTACCTTCATTATCAGTTGCATCCTTCTCAGTACCTTCTTCATCACCACCCTCTGTCTCAATAGCCTCTGTATCAATAGCTTCTGTATCAGTAGCCTCTCTATCAGTAGCCCCTCTTTCAGTTGCCTCTCTATCAGTGGCCTCTCTATCAGTAGCCCCTCTTTCAGTAGCCTCTCTATCAGTGGCCTCTCTATCAGTAGCCCCTCTTTCAGTAGCCTCTCTATCCGATAGACTGCCATAGAAATCAGTGTCATCATCCCTTTTGTTGAACTCCACATGTAGAACACTTCTACAATTCTCTTGATTTACTTGCATTAGATAACAAAAAACGTCTTCATCTTCCCAGATATATGATGGCTTGTTCGAATACATTACCATTGGAAAGTAACTAATCTTCGCTTCCATCTTATAGTCATCTACCTTTATCTTTCTGCAAATACGCTCAACCAAAACAGAGCGTGTGATCTCATCCACTGATTTCTTCAACACAATAGTGTGAATTTCATCTTCCCCTTCACCATCTCCCGAAATCCATTTCATTTCAACCCCATCTTTAATATAATATCCTCCATAATCAAAACAAATGATTGTACAATGCGGATTTTGCATTTTCCTGAAATAAAATGAATTATAATTAGAATTAGCATTATTAAGAAGTTTAAATTTAATTCTCACATAATATTTTACTGTTAGCATTCTTACTAATACTAATTTTTTTCAATACTATATATAGTAAAACCAGTAATACTAGTAATATTTGTAAACATAGTAATACCAGTAGTATCAGTAATACCACGTTGCCTTAGTAAAACGGGTTATCTTAGTAATACCCAGAAATTATCGTTGCACTAATTAATCAACATTTTAGTCCGATTTTGTTCGGATTTTGCATTACCCATGTTATATAATTCATATTAATGAAATTACACCGAAGAAATCATCAAAATGAGCTCAAAACGTACATAAAATATACCCTAAAACCAATAAATACAGTTTACAAAATCCTTTTAAATCTCTTAAAATTTGCATTCAACCTTTCTTTTGTTACACTAGCCGATATATACACTTATTTTTATAAGTATTCCAGCAAAAATTTCATCAAAAACGGACATAAATTAAACCCGAAATTCATATACACAGTTTTTAAATTCACTTTTTCTCTTTCAAATTTTCATCAATTCTTACTTTTTAGGTTACCCATGGTTTACACAAACATTTAAAAGATATTTCACACAAAATTTCATGAAAAACCGACAAGAATTACCTGATGTTAAAGCTTCAAAATCGCCAATGAAAGATGGGGAAGAAGATGTCTTCACGCGGACAGATGATAGAGGAGAGAAAACATAAAGACATGTGGGGCAAGGTAAATCTGATTGGTTAAGGTTATTTGTGGACCCCATTTGGTTGTTGTGTTTGGGTGAGTGTATTTAATTGAAAAATTAAATGAATTAATGAGGTGGAGAAGAAATATATTAAAGAAAGAAATGTTACTATAGGAAATTCAAAAACAAAGGGGTAATGGGAAAAGAAAAGGGACAAGAAGACTGAAATTTTTTCTATAAGGGCATTTGGAGTTAGCCCCCGAGTATTCGCGGTAAAATATTGTTCATATACTTTGAGTTTTTTTTTTTGATAATCCGGAATTTCGGGTCCAAGGCCCAACCAATTAATCCCCTGGGCCTGTACAAGACCAATCTGAGTTTGGTAGGTTTCAAACATGGGGGTGCTTAGCACCTTTGAATTGATTGTACATATTTATTCGTTGAGAATTTAAGACACCATTTTATTTCTAAATGTTTTGTAAGTGTAGGAACTTTTCGTAGGAGGCACTGACACGAGTTCATCAACAATTCAGTGGATAATGGCAGAGATCATTAACAGCCCTAACACTCTTAGGAAGCTAAGAAAAGAAATTGATTCGGTTGTAGGGAGAACAAGGATGATTCAAGAAACCGATCTACCAAAACTGCCTTTCTTAGAAGCGGTGTTTAAGGAAGGGCTAAGACTACACGGGCCTTCGCCTCTCTTGATAAGGAAGTTCCAAGAAGGGTATAAGATCAGAGGAGGGTTCTACATACCGGAGAACACAACACTTGTAGTCAATGCTTATGCTATAATGAGAGATCCAAATTTCTGGGAAGATCCTGATGAGTTCAAGCCAGAGAGGTTTATGGGTGATTTAAAACCAGAAGAAGAGGCGAGAAGAGAACAAGCACTGAGATACATTCCTTTTGGGATTGGAAGGAGAGCTTGTACTGGGGAAAAACTATCTGGCATCTTTGTACGAACAGTAATAGGAGTGATGGTGCAGTGCTTTGACTGGGAAATTAAAGGAGATAAAGTTAACATGGAAGAGGCTGGTGGAAGAATCTTCTTGGGCATGGCTCATCCCCTTGAGTGCACTCCTTCTCCTCGAGCCCTAAACCATCCTTTACCTTCCCATTTGATAAGTTCGAGCTCCACTTAAGTTGCGTACATATGATATACGTGGTCCAAAACATTGTCTTCAGTAAACAATAAAGAAACTTTCTTTCCAGTTTCATGTCATTTTTATCTTTTATCTAAGTTGTATTTCCTTGTTTAATGGTGTAGCTTTGATTTCTTGTTAAGCCTTTGTTTCATTTAGTTGTTGTTGTCTAAAAATCAGTAAAACCATAAAAACGTTGTGTTGTGTTCAAATTCCCGTTTATTGTAATACAATTGGACAAGTCTCTCTTGTGTGGAACGCACCAACGGACTGTTGGTGTAGTGATAAAGGAGTTTCTAATAGGCACTCCACCACTTCAATTCAATTTGGAAAAGGAGTTTCTAAGAGCAACTCTATTGATAAAACTCTCCTAAAGTTCTCAAAAAATTAAAAATAAATACTTTTATTTGATAATCTCTATTATTAAAAGAGAAGTATCCATTAAAAATACCCCTAAGTTTTCTAACTTATTTATACTTCCATACTACTGAGAATTAAATTAAACTATATATTTTAATGCTTGTTTTTTTCAGTTAAATTAATGAGTTTTCCTTAATCAAATTTAAACTTAATGTCATTAAATAAACCTATCTATTTTAATGCTTGTCTTTTCCAGTTAAATTAATGAATTTTCCTAAATCAAATTTAAACTTAATGTCATTAAATGAACCTAAAAATACATCATATTTAACGTAGCTTATTACGTACGAGTACGGCCCAATAATGAACTCGAATTTTAGTTTTACGAAAACGTGAATCACTTGACTTATGTAATATTTAAAATATATTAACTACAATATAACAAATGCATATAATCTACCTATACTTTAGTTTGAAATGATCATGTTCAAGTTTTATATAGTCAACTTACATCATGCATCGATCGATGTACAATATTCAAACCACCAACAGTTTTCGTTTTCTTTATAGGATATATCAACCAACCAATCATCTCATTGATTTTCTAAGCTTTATAAAAAACAAATCAATAAATACAAACTCAAAATCCAATATCTTCTATTAATCAAAACAGAATATATTCAATGTCGTATCTTTAATGTACCTATTAAATATAGAAACTGTAACCATAATTACACTAATTATAAGAATAGATTTGATTCCAACCAATTGATCTATTACTTCGGTAATTGATTTGCTTGCAGAAAAGGAAACAATAAATTTAAAATTTATAAGAATATAAAGATATAGAGATTCCAACCAATTGCCTATATTTGCGTATGATTTCCGCATAATAAGATTCAAATTGAACATTAAAAAGGATAGAGAGATTTTTTTTAATCTTTTACGGACACAAACTTAAACAAAACGAAGAGTTCAATGTAATTTTTTTTGTTACACTTCCCGGAAAAAAACGGTTACAACATGAGCTTTCATAATATGGCCTTTTAACATATTAATGTTATGGACATTTAATAATTATCTTGACGAAAAACAAAACTATAAATAATTTATTATTAATAAAATTATGAAATTATTTACAATTTGATGACTAATTCATCGCCCTTTTTTATATGTTAAATTTTTCATAGAAGTTTAAAAATTATTTTATTTTCTTTAAACATGTATAACTAATTTATAATCTTTTATGCCTTACTAAGTCATAATATAATATTTTTTTCATATTTTATATTAATAACCATTTTTTATATATCGTCTACAATTCTCTAATTACGTCTATTTGTTCAATTTTTTATATGATATCGAATATTCATCGTAAATAGATGGTTTAAGATGCCAAAACAATTATTTACTTGTTGAATATAATACATCAAATATTACAAATACATTATTTAGTTAAATAAATAACCAAAAACCAAAAATCCAAATCACTTAAAAATCAATTAACCACTAATATGATGACAAATGAAAAAAAAAGGTTCGAAAAAATCAGAAAAAATATTTCTGCACAGAATCAGTTCTCTCCCTTTCTCCTACTTTATCTGTATCTTTTACCTTTTTAATCTTCAGATACCCTATTAGAGCTCATCATTAGAGCTGCTCTAATAATCACTCCGCCACTTAAATTCAATTTTCATTGGTAGAGATCATTTATGTTATTTGGATACCCTGCAAAAACCTTAGACCACCTTTTATGAAAAAGATCTTTATCGTGTGTCTCCTGAATATTGTGAGGTGTTAGTACTTACAACCCATGTAAAAGACATCGTTTTGTTTTCTTTTTCGGTGAAAGCATCCAACCAATCTTTGTATTTTCTTATATATATTTTCACAATAGAAAAGTCTATTAGAAAAGCTTAAATAATATTTATATATTCTCTTAAAATAAAATGCCTCTATTATAGAATCATATATCAGAACAAAATGCAAAATTAACATTTATTTATATTTTTCCATTAAAAAAAAAGGAAACTCTATTATATGTGCATATAAAACCATGTTAGTACTTTGATTTTCAACATTTTTTTTGTCGTCAACTATTACAGACTCATACGGACTCTGTAAACCAAACCGGGTGATCTGCATCCATGTGAACGACAAAAGACGGTTGCTTCCTAGCACTGCGTGCTAGTCTATTCGCCATTGTATTTTGCGTCCTTGGTACATAGATGATCTCTGATCTGGTGAAGCTCTCTTTTAGGGTCTTGACATCCTCCAAGTAATTTGCAAAAGCTGGCCATTCATCTGGTTCTGAAACCATCTTCACCAATTGAGAATAATCCGTTGCAAACGTAACCTGAAACTGATGTAAATTCCTCATACATTCCATTGCCCAAAGAAGCGCTTCCATCTCCGCATGAAGGGGAGAGATACTAGCCCTCACATTCCTTGCCCCCAACAATCCCTCAAATCCTTCTAAGGTGCTGAGCCAACCTTGTCCTGAAAAAATATCACCCTCTTTCCATGAACCATCTGTGAAACACCATCTTCCTGGAATTGACGGCAAGTTATCCAACATTATTATCTACAAGTTTGACTTTATTTTTGATCAACCTAAGTAATAATGATAAAAAAAATTGCATAAACTAACACATTCCTGATACCACTTTTCATGTTTACCTTAATCACATTTATCTTCATTTTAAAAAAAATAAATAGACACTTATAACCCTAGAGTTAACTGATCTAAACTTACGGTTTAGATTTAAGCGGTGGAGTTTTGGAACATATTGTTTAGGATTTTAATAAATATATAAATAAATATTAAACAAAATAAAAAAAATAGTTTCAAAATGAATTTTTGATTTTCAAAAATAAAATTTGATTTTTTTTATAAAATTATAAAATAGTTCGAATTTAAAAACATATAATTCGAAAACTATTAAAATTATGCTTTATCTTTTTATTATTTATTTAAATAATTATTTATATTTATATAGCTATAAAGCAAAAATAGAAATGTATTTTGCTTCTTTAATGAAGAGGATATTTGTGAAAATATTGTCGTACCAAAAAGAAGGTAAAAGTGATACCAGATTTTGATCCGCGCTTCAAAAGCACGGGGTTTTCTTTGGATTGTAAACAAAGTTTGTGAATTAGTATTTGGAATTGATGTACATTATTATGTTACAAAGTCATTATATCGAAGAATGGTATTTGCTTAAAATTATATAATTTATGAATTAGTTTATATTAAATTTTTTATGTGCACTCTTATATAAAGGCATGAACATGTTACCAGATCCGAAAAACCAAGTGCTACTGAGTTATACTGTGTAAAATTTAAATGTCTGCACGAGTGTTTTTCTAACTTTCACATCGTTTAATTTTTTTCAGAAATAATTGATAGTATATATTTTACCACATACCAATATTTCATAGATGTTTAATATAATTTTATAGTTTATATGCATCAATTTTATTAATTATTTTTAATTGTCATTTTTTTAGTTGTTTATATATATATCTATATGTCGATTTTGAAACAAATAAGTACTCTCTGCAATATGTTAGAATTTAAATTATATTAGATAAAATAGGTTAATTTCTTTACTAATTTTAATTATATATACGTATTCTTGGGTTTTATATTGATCCATTGTGTAAACCCACTTAATCATACAAGCAATATAAATGGGTAATTATGATATAATAATAGCAAACATGGGCCCTAATATTAAAAAAAAAAAATCGTTTTAAGCCCAACTTGATAAGCAAACAGATTTTGTTTTTTTTCCTGGAAAAAGGATGTGGTTAGAACTATAGCCAAGCCATGAGCAGAGTAAGTGATTCCATTCATAATTTGTTTCTTTTTTCATGTGAACATCATATGGGTTAATTGCAGAATAAATCATATGAATTATCTTTTCATAAATTATTGTACATCTGCTCTCGTTGATCTTTATACTAAAGTAAATAATAATATTGTTTACTTTGGTTTGCATGTTATTGGACATTCGGAGAGCCAAGTGCGTTCCACCTAGTCACAAATGGAGACAACAAAACTTTACAAATAAGAAATCACAAATGGTTAGTTCAACTTCAGAAAGATACCCATCGATCACCTTTGCAACCGCTGTCATTGTGTTATTGACTGCGGTGATCCGATTATATTCCCATCATCTACTGAAGAGCAGGGAGAGCCAACGTTCAACATGCGTAATCTAATCCGTACTAAGAAAATGATGGTTTGTTTTAATATGGTTAGGGCAGTGGTATTAAATCGTAATTATTTAGAAAAACTTAGGTTCAATTCAAATTTGTACTTCTATTTTAATAGTTTTTGATCTAGTAAGTAACTCTGAATATATTTAAAAGACCAGATCTTGATCCGCACAACCGTGCGAGTTTTTTTATTTATATATATATATATATGTATATATATTTATTTATTTATATATATTTATTTATTTATTTATATACTAAAATGTTTTAGTTTATATAACAAAATTTATCAATAATTTAACGTAATTTAGTGTTATATATTATGTAATTCTATAATAGCTATGTTTATGTGGCTTATATATTACTACTATAAATTTTGGAAACTTATAGTAATAATAAGTTAGTATTTTTGTAACAAAAATTATTTTGGAAAATTTATTATGTAACAATATTACTTTACATACTTTTTTATTTTAAATTTATATGAAAGCAAATTAAATTGAATCTATATAGTAGAAAATGTATTTTTTGAGATACTGTAAAGAATTTATTTTAAAGAAAAACTATAATACATTGTACTTCAAAATATATTAGTAGTAAATATCATATTTGAGAAATACACTAAGTTGGATAAAATATCTTCTTTTAATTTGAAATAGAAATGAATATTTCTAACAAAACCATTGTAAATTTTATTTTTGAAAATTAACCAGTTTAGATTGTTATTATCAGTGAATATATAATTATAATACTTTATATAATTTTACATTTTCATATATAAATTAAAAATAAAATAAATTTTAATTTCTAATTATAGTTTATTATAACTAAAATTAAAATTAATTACTTTTGGATATAAAATTTAAATTGATTCCAAAAATATTTTAAAAAGATTTTTTAGAACTTTCTTAAAAAATATTTATTGTTATTCAATTAAAAATATAAATATTATAATTAATTCATGTAAAATTTGATAAAATTTTAAAGAATGGTCCAAATGAAAAAATCACGCATTAAAAATTCATCACTACAGTATTTATATATTAAAAATATTATATATTTAACGATACATGTTTGTTAACACAACATCTATATAAATATTGATACATGTATAATGTATAACATAATTAATAATAATAACACTTATTATGAAAATACAATAGTGTTAGGATTTTAATATTTGATTTGATTTTATTATTTGCATGGTGAAATTCTAACATTATTTTATTTGCATAATAAATGTTAATTGTTATTATTATTAATTAGATCATATGCAGGTATTAACTTTAGAATAATTAAATGTTATTATTATTAAGTAGATTATAAATGGTTATATGCAACTATAATTATATATTGATGGAATAAACATATTTTCGAAATTATCCATTATTAATAATATTTTGATGGAATAAAAAGATAATTAAATATCTTGTTAGGATATTGTTATGAACATACAAAAAAAATAATGTAAGCAAATTTCTAGGGATGGTCCCTTTAAAATATCACACATGAAAGAAGTCATGACTTCTCTTTTAATAGTATAAGATATTAATAGTATAGATCTATCTGGTCTTTTAAATAAATAAAAAAACTCGCACGGTTGTGCGGATATTTTTGTTTAAAAAATCAACCAATCTTTGTATTTTCTTATATATATTTTCACAATAGAAAAGTCTATTAGAAAAGCTTAAATAATATTTATATATTCTCTTAAAATAAAATGCCTCTATTATAGAATCATATATCAGAACAAAATGCAAAATTAACATTTATTTATATTTTTCCATTAAAAAAAAGGAAACTCTATTATATGTGCATATAAAACCATGTTAGTACTTTGATTTTCAACATTTTTTTTTGTCGTCAACTATTACAGACTCATACGGACTCTATAAACCAAACCGGGTGATCTGCATCCATGTGAACGACAAAAGACGGTTGCTTCCTAGCACTGCGTGCTAGTCTATTCGCCATTGTATTTTGCGTCCTTGGTACATAGATGATCTCTGATCTGGTGAAGCTCTCTTTTAGGGTCTTGACATCCTCCAAGTAATTTGCAAAAGCTGGCCATTCATCTGGTTCTGAAACCATCTTCACCAATTGAGAATAATCCGTTACAAACGTAACCTGAAACTGATGTAAATTCCTCATACATTCCATTGCCCAAAGAAGCGCTTCCATCTCCGCATGAAGGGGAGAGATACTAGCCCTCACATTCCTTGCCCCCAACAATCCCTCAAATCCTTCTAAGGTGCTGAGCCAACCTTGTCCTGAAAAAATATCACCCTCTTTCCATGAACCATCTGTGAAACACCATCTTCCTGGAATTGACGGCAAGTTATCCAACATTATTATCTACAAGTTTGACTTTATTTTTGATCAACCTAAGTAATAATGATAAAAAAAATTGCATAAACTAACACATTCCTGATACCACTTTTCATGTTTACCTTAATCACATTTATCTTCATTTTAAAAAAAATAAATAGACACTTATAACCCTAGAGTTAACTGATCTAAACTTACGGTTTAGATTTAAGCGGTGGAGTTTTGGAACATATTGTTTAGGATTTTAATAAATATATAAATAAATATTAAACAAAATAAAAAAAATAGTTTCAAAATGAATTTTTGATTTTCAAAAATAAAATTTGATTTTTTTTATAAAATTATAAAATAGTTCGAATTTAAAAACATATAATTCGAAAACTATTAAAATTATGCTTTATCTTTTTATTATTTATTTAAATAATTATTTATATTTATATAGCTATAAAGCAAAAATAGAAATGTATTTTGCTTCTTTAATGAAGAGGATATTTGTGAAAATATTGTCGTACCAAAAAGAAGGTAAAAGTGAAATTTCTCCATCATGATAATGGATCGAATGCAACACAACATCTGATTCGCGGAAAATAATTCATATGTTAGTACTTTCATTTCATCCAATGCCCAACTCCTTAATTCCTCATATGAGATTTCAAAAGTAATGGTTTGAATAATGAAATTTAAAATTTTCAGATTGTTTGAAATAATAGAGATTATATTCAAATATACAAAATTGTTTTTAAAATTTTATAACTAGTATAGTAGTATATAATTGACATGCATTAATTTATTCATTACCAAGTACTGATTTTGAATTGGAAACATATATAGCTCAATAACATGTGTTAAACTATGTATGATTTACTTTAATACAAACTAGATTTTGATCCGCGTTTCGAAAGCGCGAGTTTTCTTCCGAGAATAACAATATTAGATATAAACTAAAGTTATGGTTTTTATTTACATTACTAAGTTACAAAGTTGTATTATATCAAAGAAGAAAATGATCTTTTATTTAAAATTATATTATTTATCAATTAGTTTATTTGAGATTCTTATGCACACTTTGATTTTACAACGTCATCTTTATATTTTGTGTATATTTTATAAGAGTTATATTTGTTGGGTTGGTGAGACCTAAGATTTACTTAAAATAGATATGTATGGTTATTAATAATTTTTATCAATGTTTTTGTACACGATCCAGACCTGTGGTCAAAACGGTAAATGCGGTGATCTATGTATAGTCCGGTTCGGATTTAGTTAAAACACGATAAGTAACGATCTAATAAAAAAAATTTAAAACTCAAAAAGCCCATCATTAATCTGCGATCCGATAATGGTTGATCCGATTAAAATATATATCAATCTGGTGATATTTTTTTAGAAAAAAATGATATACTTTTTAATAGTATATAAATTTGAATAATTATTTCATTTGTGATTTTTTAATCTATACTATTAAAAGAGAATCATTCTAAAAATTAAATAAATATTTTGTTTGACCAAAAATATACTAATCACAATTCTAATAGTTTCATATTCTATAAACATATATATATATATATATGTGTATATAAATTTAATGTTTTATGGGTGTATATAAGGTATAAGAGCTTATGACATGAGGTTAGAATTGTTAAAAATTGTTAAAAAATCATTCAATAATGAATAAATGGTGTGTGGCCTAATATAGTTATAGAAAATAACCAATCTATTCACAAGACAAAATATATCTCATAATTCTCTTACATTTTAAAAAAAAATTCTCACATTCATGTGTCTTTTTAAAGGCTTCTCACGTTCATGTGTCGCGTAATTATTGTGTTTATACCATACATTATAAACTCAAGTGAAGAAAAAAAAATAGAACAATTGGTCTATTCGTGGTTATATGATATAGTATATGATTATACATATCAATTAAGAAATTGATTTTCATGCCTTTGTGAATTTGAATTTAAATGCAAAATCCATTAAATTTCTCAACTACTTAGAACGTCCACGAGATATTTTAGGAGTGTATGTTAATTTCTATAATATTACTGTAGAAATTTAATGTTTACCAATTTCAAAGTACCATTATTCATTTTTACCATTATTAAAGGGATATTTTCAAAAATACATTCTTTATTAAGTGGCAAAAAACACTTATACACTTGTTTTCTATATATATATAATAAATAATTATTTAAATAAGTAAACAATAAAAACAAATATTAAAGTAAATAATAATAATAAAAATAATAATAAAATATTTTATGTTTTCGAATTAGACTTTTTCAAATTCGATTTTTTTATAAATTTCTGTTTTTTGAATTTTTTTTTCGAAAATTTTCTTTTTGAAAATAGGAAATTATGTTTGAAATTATTTTTAAAATTGTTTTATATTTTTAAGTATTTATTTATATATTTATTAGATTCCTAAATTTCACATCCCAAAATTTTTACCATACCCCTCAACTCTAAACCCTAAATCTAGATTATTTAATCCTAGTAATATAAATGTTTTTTACTCGTCATTAAAAGTGACTGTAAAAGTGGTTAGTGTA
The DNA here is from genome assembly GCF_020379485.1 of Brassica napus. Lineage (NCBI taxonomy): Eukaryota > Viridiplantae > Streptophyta > Magnoliopsida > Brassicales > Brassicaceae > Brassica > Brassica napus. Next base: position 30,497,034 of record NC_063446.1, read on the forward strand.
AACATGAAAAGTGATATTATGAATGTGGTATTTGTGGCTATTTCTCATTATTATTTCTATTTTAGGTTGGCTTATATTTTTGGTAAATATGAAATAAAACATGTTAAGTTATTAATGAATACGTCCAATAACCTTTTACATTATATTTTTAAAATGATTCTCTTTTAATAGTGTACTAGATTTTGATCCATCCTTCAAAGAGCGGGTATACTTTTTTTTAATTTTTCTTTAAAAAAATTAATTTTCATATTTGTGTTTTGAGTAATTATATTTGTGTTTTTATGTAATCAATAAAAATATATTTTATAAAATAATAGTAATTTAAAGGTTGACCTGTCGGCATACACTTGTTTCTTTGTAATTATATACACATATGTCCATTTTTTTGTAATCGTATTTGTCTATTTTAGATCTTAATCCGTGCTTCAAGTGTGGGTATAATGTTGTTTTCTAGTTTTTTTTGTTTTTTTATGTAAATATGTTACATTTTCTGCATTTTTTTCTTATATGTTATAAAAATTTAATTTATATGTTTGTGTATAATATTTTTTAAAAAAAAATTATTAGTAAGAGGTTTTGATGTATTGAATTTGTGATGTTATATAACTATACAATTGTGTCATAGTTATTTCATTCATTAATTTTGAACTTTGTTCCTAAATAGTGGTTAATTATTATTATTTTTTAAATAAGAAAGTATAGTTGCAATTTTGTTTAGCAATTAAATAGATAAAATTATATATTTTCATTAAATTTTCATGATTTGATTTCATATATAATTATTTATATAATATTATTATTAGATGTCCATTTAAAATTATACACTACTCAAAATTCATTCCACTTAAATTCATTGAGTGATGATTAAATAAAAAAAGCTTAAGATCAAACCACGTTTGATATAAACCCAAAAAAAAATATTTGTTAATATATATATATTTATATATATATAACTGTAGGTAATATATTTTTTTTCAAAAACAAAAATTATCTGTAATATATGTGTTTGTACTGAAAATTTAGGATGGAAGTTACAAAAGAAAAAAACTGACGTTACTATAGATCTAATGTATATTCCAGAAATTAGATTTTATATGGTCCATATTATTAGGTAACAAATCGAAAAACTGACGTTATATATTATTACCTATTCATATTTTTATTTAAAAAAATGGTGATTACATTTTATGGTGGTGGCCGCCAATTATTTAGCAAATAAAATGGTGGTTACATTTTATTTTCTTTGTAGTTATATTAAAAAAGAATGTATTATTTAAATTATAAATTGGACTCAATTATTATCAATTGTGCATGTTCCTAATTTAATAGTATTGATATATTAATACCAACTAAATTTAGTATTATATTTTTAACAAATTCAAATATATTTAATTGTATTTTAATATTCTAGTATTTTAATTTGAATATGTATATTAAAATGTAAAAATATTATTAGTTTAAATATTTTACTTTAATATTTTATTTTAATAATTTGAAGTAGTTTATAAAATTCATGAATATATGTTATTTTGTATATGTAATTATTTTGAAATTTAAAATTTATAAAATATTTAATAAATGGATTAATTAACTTTGTATTTATTAATTGGTCTACCAATTTAATTATGAATATGAACTATGTATATATAAATATTATATAATTTTTATTTCTTATTCTATAAATCAGAAATGGATTAATATTCATTTATAATAATAGTTAATATTTATTACGAAGTTTATTATTTAAAAGTAAATATCAAAAATAAATATATATTTACATTTAAAAATAAATTATTAAAATATTTTATTAAGTGTAATCTTATAAAAAATACTTAAGAATCTTTTAGATATTATAATATGTTAGATATGATATATATTTTAATATGGTTTCTAGCATCGTAAGAAAAGTTCTACCTGCCACATGAGTGTATTTTACATGTTTTAATATAATCTTCAAATGCCAAAAAAGAACAACTTTTTTTTTGGAAATATTAGAACGTCAATTTTTTTTTTAATTTATCCTTTTGACATTTTACAGAAATAGGTAAAAGATCCCCCTTATCTTAATTCCTTGGAGGTTTTTAAATCCTGTGCGACTCCACAGAACAATGAATACAAAAATAAAAGTAGAAGGGATCTTTAATTCAAAAAAAAAAGAAAAATCCTATAACGGTAGAGTAATAAGTAGATCCGAAACGAAAAATCAGTTTCGTCATCTTAACAAAACAAAAAAGAAAAGCAAAAAAAAAAATATCATTATTACTCACTCTTTCCCTCTGCTTCAAATTTGAAATCTCTCCTCTCTCTCGGCTCTCTCTAATCTCTTTCTCCTTTCTCTCTCGATCCTGTATCGTCTTGGGCAGCCAATGGCGGATTCAAGATGGAGCTTCCTTCCCAAATCCGTATCCGCACACTTGAACCCTAGATCCGACATCGAGAACGCACCTCCGAACATCCCTGAGCCGAGAACTAAATCAATTTCAAAATCACCGGCTCTCAGGAGTCAGATCGACCGGCGAGGCCAAGTGTCAGCGACTCGGGTGAGTGACGACGATCCTAACCCTCTCTCGTTTTGATTTTTGAATTTTCTGGGATTTAATCTTTTTTTTTTTTTTTTGTTGGAATATCAGCGAACGGCGTTGAAATCTCGCAGTGAAGTGGAGGAAGCTTCGAATCATCCACATGTGAAGGTTGTGGTGAGGATTAGACCTACGAAAGAGTATTGCTGGACTGTTAAAAAGCTTTCCGATGATTCTTATTCCGTTAGGGATCGCAAGTTTACTTTCGACTCTGTTCTCGACTCCATTCATAATCAGGTTCGTCTCTCTCTATCTCACACTAATAGCTGAGAAAGGAGTTTTTTTTTTTTTTTTTGCATTTTGAATCCTCCAATGAGTGAGCCTATAAGTTGTTTTGAACCTTTTTTTTTTACTTGTTGGTGCCAGGAGGATGTGTTTCAGCAAATAGGTGTTCCTTTGGTGAGGGATGCGTTATCAGGTTACAACACTAGTGTCCTATCATATGGACAGGTACTTAATGATTATGTTTTTCTATTTCTTTGAGCCACCAATTAAAAGCTAATAATCACCATGTGTTTGAATATATTCCCTTTTTCTGCCTTTGATTTGTGATCCTAAGAATGGAAGCGGGAAGACATACACAATGTGGGGTCCAGCAGGTTCAATGCTGGAAGATCCCTCTCCTAAAGGCGAGCAAGGACTCGCGCCTCGTATCTTTCAGATGTTGTTTTCTGAAATCGAGAGAGTATGTTATGCTTCTTAGAATTGATCGTAGATCTTTCATCAAAGACTAAGCTTCATGCTTTTACCATTATGCAGGAGAAGATGAACTCCGATGTCAACTATCAGTGCCGTTGTTCTTTTCTTGAGGTTTGCCTTTTCCAAACACATATGAATGATTCTTTTTTTTTTGAAGACTTTTGCCAAGTTAGGTTGCTTTGTCTTTTCTCTGCAGATATACAATGGACAAATCAGTGATTTGATCGATCAAACCCAAAGAAACCTTAAGGTTTAACTTCACTAACCTACACTTTTTGTTTTCATATGTTAATCTTTATTGAGTGTAAATTTGTATTTATTGTGTCATATGGCAGATAAAGGATGACGCAAAGAATGGTACTTATGTTGAAAACCTGACTGCGGAATATGTGGATAGCTACGAGGATGTTGCTCAAATACTGATGAAGGTAGCGTTCTAAGTTATGAACACTATGATATGAGAAATTTTACACTGCACATTCAGCTTTGTTGATTGAGTTTTCATTTCTTACCTGTTTCCAAGTCCATATCTCATGTTTTGGTGTGGTCTCTGCTCTGCTTTTCAGGGCCTGTCAAGCAGAAAAGTTGGAGCCACTAGCACAAGTTTTCAAAGTTCTAGATCACATGTCATACTTTCTTTCATTATCGAGTCCTGGAGCAAGGTATAGTTAGTTTGCAATTTTCTTGATTGTTCAAATCTGATGAATAATTGATCAAATACGATATGTGCACAGGGAGCTTCAACAAGGTGTTTCAATACCACCAGAACAAGCAGGATCAACCTTGTTGATCTTGCTGGAGTGGGAACAAATGTACGTGATGCTACTAAACACTGTGTAGAGGAAGAGAAATTCTTAAAGAAGTCCCTATCCGAGCTCGGGTATAACTTCATGAAAACTTTCATAGGTCTCAACTAAACATTAATAAATTAGTGATCTCCTAACATTGTCACTCTTACTATTGGTGCAGACATGTTGTGGATGCTCTTGCCAAAAAAGTCCACCCTGGGATATCTGACCGCAGTCTTCATAAAACCTCCTGCTTGACGCATTTATTGCAAGAATCGCTTGGTGGCAATTCAAAACTCACTATCCTGTGCAACATTTTTCCAATCGACAAGTATTTTCTTCACCTTATCATCACTTACTAGTTAAATATAAACATAGCTGCCTGGTGGTACCAAGTATTCAATCAATATAATGATCTGAAAATACAAATTTTAACTTAGTTGCGCATTTAAATGACAGAATGCCCACTATATGTTCTAATAGAGTTTTCTTGTGTAACGCAGAAACACAAAAAGAACAATGAGCACCCTTCGCTTTGGTGAACGAGCTAAATCTTTGGGAAACAAACCACTGATAAATGAGATCTCAGAAGAAGATGTGAATGATTTGAGTGACCAGATTCGTCTTCTAAAGGTTTAATCTCCTCTTCCACCAACCTTTTCCCTTTGTTTTTCCGTTGTTGAAGTTGGTTGTCATTCAAAGATTCATTGGCTTTGCAGGAAGAGCTTATAAGAGCGAAAGCTGATTGTCATTCTGTTGGGAGTAAAGATAATCATCATCTTGGAGCAAAGAGTGCACGTGAAAATTTGAATCAACTAAGAGTTAGTCTTAACCGGTCTCTAATGCTGCCAAAAATTGATATTGATGAGGAAGAGATAACGGTTGATGAGGATGATGTAAAGGAATTGCATCAGCAAATCAAGTCCTTCCGTGGTTCATTCAGTGAGAAACAAAAGAAGCTCCCTGTCTACAGAGAGTCAGTCAGCTCTTCCTTTGTTACAGCATTCGGTGAATCAGAGCTAATGGATGATGATGAGATTTTTTCAGAAGAAGTAGAAGCTGAAGAGAAAGATTTGGATGAATCTTTCAAAGAATGTGACGTCGACAGTGCTGCAGCAATCACCAAATCAACTGAGAAATCCAGGATAAAGGAATTTGCATCGGCAAACAACATGTCAATAAATCCTTGCCGTCAATCTTTAATCTTGCAAGAACCAATCCAGTCAGAGTCTCCTAAAATCAGAAACTCTTTAAGGAAGAGCATAGCTCTTTCTTCCTCATGTCTCAGGAATCAGAATAGCCTGGCGCAGAGCATAAAGTCCTCGTGTCTTGCGGAGAGCCAACATATCAGGGCATCTTTACGTGGAAGCAAGATATTCACAGGTTCTACAGAATCTCTAGCTGCAAGTCTGCGGAGAGGCTTGGATGTTATTGAAAATCCTGCATCAAACCGATGCTCGGTTTCCTTGTCTTCTGATAACTTGACCATGCAACATTCCAAGGAGATACTGCAGGATGATGATCAACTACCTCGTTCACCACTCTGTCCTTCCTGCAGACAGAAATCTGATACATTATTAAATGTTGTTGAGGGAGTAAGTATATCATGTGAAATAAAGTATGTATATGGATGTCAATTAAAATGAAGCTAACATTGTTGGACTCCTTGTGAATCAGGATGGACATCATCAAACGGAAGGGCTTACTGAGAAGCAGCAAGAGCTCGAAAATCTGTGCACAGAGCAAGCAGCCAAGATTGAGCAACTAACTCGCCTGGTAAACAAATTATCCGTGTCTTTATGTCTATTGAAAATTGGATCAGCACATATGGTTACTGTTATATCTTATTCAGGTGGAGCAACACAAACATCAAACTGTGAATGAAACAGAACAGCTTGTGGGAGCAAGTAACCGAGAACAGTTTTCTTCAGCAAACAAAAATCAGGTTTGTTGTTGTTCTTTACTATGTGAATTATCTATAGTGAATACATTTGAGCGATTGTAACCATATATTCCATTTTCATGGTTATGCAGCTTCTTAGCTCTAGTGATGTTGTTGAGTCCATAAAGACAAACTTTGATATTGGCGAGAAGGAGCCATTACTCAAAGAAATTGAAGATCTGAAAACCAAATTGCAGAAACCTGTGACCATGTCCACCAACGAACTGAGATCATCTTTGTTGGCCCGTTCGTTTCAACTGCGCAACAAGAATGCTGAAAAAGATATCGAGGAAGAACGACTTAAGTGCACAGAAATGGAGAGCGAGTGGATATCATTGACAGACGAACTCAGAATTGAGATTGAAACACAACGCTCACGCGCAGATAAAGCTGAAGGACAGCTTAAACAAGAGAAACTATCTACTGAGGAGTTAGAGGATGCACTTCGAAGAGCTGTTCTTGGTCATGCCAGGTTTGTTGAGCATTACACAGAGCTACAAGAGAAGTACAACGACTTAGGATCAAGGTATAAAGCAACGGGAGAATGGATAACAGAGTTGAAGAAGGCAGTAGCAAAGGCTGGGAAAAAAGGTTGCGGTTCCCGTTTCGCTAAATCACTTGCAACTGAGCTCTCTGCACTCCGAGTAGAAAGAGAGAGAGAAAGGGATTTTTTGAAAAAGGAGAACGTGAGCCTTAAGATTCAACTGAGGGATACTGCTGAAGCTGTTCATACTGCTGGAGAAGTTCTTGTTAGGCTCAGAGAAGCCGAACAATCAGCATCAGCTGCTGAGGTAAAGAAACAAGATGTTCATGTTTGAATCGAGGAACCATTTGTGTGTTAGTGTGACACTGTTTTTGGTTGCAGGAGAAGTTTAATGAGGTGGAAGAAGAAAACGAGAAGCTAAAGAAGAAAATGGAAAAGCTGAAGAGGAGACACAAGTTAGAAATGGCAACACTCAAACAGAGTCTAAAGCAAAACACACTGCCAGAATCTGCATTGCAGCCACTGCATCAGAGGAACTTGGAGATTGAAGAAGAAGGTATGTAGAAGAAACATACCAAAGTGCATAACTTGAAGACCTTTCTCGGATCTGATTGGTATACACATGAACTTCCTGTTTATTTTTCCACTTGCTGCTAATAAAAAAAAGAAGCTAATGTCTTATTCCACAAGGCATTTTGATTATTAGTATTTTGGTTTCCCATTGGAGTTTATTTATTATTGGCTGCTTTTGATTTGAATATTGTGTTTGTGGCGTGCAAACTGGTCTTCTTTGTATAACTTTCAATTGGTAATTTATTTTATTTATTTTCTCCATTTTAAATTTGTTATCTTTCTTCCAAATTCAAAGGTTTCATACGTACAAGACATATTTGGTCATCTTGTAATACAAAAAAAAATATATACTGATGTTTCTTTTTCTTCTTGTTTCCCAATAAATTGTCTATAGTATTCTTGATCATAGTTCTCTACTATAGTTCATGTGTACTTTCACGTTTTTTTGCTTGTGGAAACTGAACTCAAAAGTTGGTAAAGGATATTGGAAAAAATATCTCAAGGCATTGAATGGTAAAGAAGCTTTGTCTTGAAGATCTTCTTGGTTATTAACCATTCAAGAGTTTGTCGAGTTTCGTTATTCTAGGTTTAGCGTTGTCCATTGATGCACCAGGCTGGTGGACATATGGCGAAGGTAATCCTATAAGTTCACTAAGAAGTTGATGTATTTACAAGACGGAGTTGATGTATTTCAAATCGTGTTTTTGGCTTTTGTAAGCATTTAGATTTGAATTAAACATGTTAGAGGAAAATTGGAATCAGATAACCATAGGAGCTTTAAGACCTTCCAAAGTTCTGAAGTTCTCTCTAATTTTTTACAAAAGCGTTTTTTTTTTCTGATTTCGTGGATTCTATCTGTCAGCAGTATTATTTATCATGGACGCACCAATGCGTCAAGTCAGAAGGTATATATGTGTGGGATCATCGAAGGAGTGCTCATGGTGATGTTGTAAGGAAACCTAAATAGTGCTTTGCAGTAAAAGCAACAACACAAACCGAGTGGACTCAGTGCTTAACGTCGGCGAGATAAAGCCCACGAGTAACAAAGACGTAATCAAGCCCAGTACAAATGTTTTGCCATCATCAGTTTGGTCTTCACTCTCCAACGTCCATTGGCAAACCCATTTATGAGTCTATGAAGATATGTGGTTTGTTGAATGGTCTTGGGCGAGAGTATGATCCTATCTCTACAGTAATACAGAGCTCGATGTCTCGTGTTCCAACACCAATATCTTTCACTGAGGTCGTGTATGAGATACAAGGCTTCGATGCTCGACTACAAGCTCATGAAGCTTCTGTGGTGGTTCAAAATATAGCATTCCAAACAGCTACTGCGAACCCTCAGCAAAACTACCAACCTGCGCAGTATAACAACCGCGGAAGAGGCTCTTATAGCAACCAGTTTGGCTCAAACAGAGGTCGTGGTGGTTACTCATCACGTGGTCGTGGTTTTCACCAACAAACGATGACTTCTGGTGGAAGTAACGCTCGTCCTACATGTCAGATTTGCAGTAGAGTGGGTCACACGGCTTTGAAGTGTTGGAATCGTTTTGACAACAACTATCAAAGCACAGATGCCCGACAAGTCTTTGCTGCGTTACAGACGGCTGATGCTGCAGGAAATGAGTGGTTTCCAGACTCTGGTGCAACAAGCCACATCACTTCCGACATGGCAAATCTCCATCAGTCTGTTCCCTACCACGGCTTGGAGTCAATCATGGTTGCAGATGGTAACTATCTTCCCATAGCTCACGTTGGCTCCACTAACCTCTCTGTCAGCACAGGTAGTATTCCTCTTAATGATATACTGGTTTGTCCCTCAGTAAAGAAGCCACTATTATCTGTATCTAAGTTGTGTGAGGATTATCCTTGTGGTGTGTTCTTTGATGCACAAAAGGTCTACATTCTGGATCTCAAAACAATGAAGGTGCTGACAAAGGGTCCAAGGCGTGAAGGTCTCTATGTGTTGGAGAATCAGGATTTCAAGGCTTTCTACTCTACAAGACAACAGGCGGCTGATGAGTTGGTGTGGCATCACCGGTTGGGTCATGCTAATCCTATGGTTCTTCAACAACTGCAACGTAATTTCTCTATTTCGCTGAATAAAAGCTCAAATAAGCTTGTGTGTGAGCCGTGTCAAATGGGCAAGAGTCTTAGTCTTCCTTTCTCAGTTTCAGAGTCAGTCACCATAGAACCACAAGCCAAGATTCATTGTGATCTTTGGGGGCCATCTCCTATAGAGTCTGTACAAGGTTTCAGATACTATGTGGTGTTTATAGATGATTTTTCAAGATTCAGCTGGTTCTATCCGTTAAAATTAAAGTCTGACTTCTATGAAATATTTGTGATGTTTCAAAACCTTGTGAAAAATCAGTTCAACAAAAATATAAAAGTGTTTCAGAGTGATGGAGGTGGTGAATTCTTGAGTAACAAGTTCAAAATTCACTTACAAAGATCCGGTATCAAGCATCAGATGTCATGTCCACACACTCCTGCTCAGAATGGTGTTGCGGAGAGAAAGCATAGGCATTTAACTGAGCTAAGTCTGTCAATGATGTTTTAAAGTCAAGTTCCTTTGAAGTATTGGGTTGAGGCATTCTTAACTGCTAATCACATTGTCAACCTGCTACCCTCTGCTTCTCTGAAGACGCTGACACCTTTCGAAGTTCTTAACAACAAGAAACCAGACTACAGTTACCTAAGAGTGTTTGGCAGCGCCTGCTACCCATGTCTTCGACCCTATGCTGCACACAAGTTTGAACCACGGTCTCTTCAGTGTGTCTTCTTGGGCTATAATGCGGCTTACAAGGGCTACAGGTGTCTATACCCACCTACAGGGAGAGTTTACATCAGTAGAAATGTCATCTTTGATGAGTGCATGTACCCGTTTATTAAGGCGTTTAAACATCTGTTTCTTCAGTATCCTACTGCTCTCCTTCAAGCTTGGCAATCAGCAACAAAACCACCTCCTCCTATCAACCAAGAGGTTCAGCGACCAGTCAGACTTCCTGTTCCTCCAGTGTTTCACCCTCCCGTAGCTGTAGTTCAATCACAAAACCCTCCTGCTCCTGAAGTTCAGAACAATGAAGCTCATATAGACTATGAGCAAGGCAACAACGAGCTTCAAGATGTGCTTCCTCCGGTTCAGGAACCTGTCAACACACATCCAATGGCGACAAGAGCGAAAGCAGGCATATCAAAGCCAAATCCAAGATATGTTTTGCTGACTGATAAGGTAACTAATGCTGCTCCACGCTCAGTAACTGCTGCATTAAAAGATCCGCGCTGGACAAACGCCATGACTGATGAAATGGATACTCAATATGAGAACAAGACGTTTCATCTGGTTCCTTATGATTCAATTATGCTTGTTCTTGGAAGCGGTTGGGTATATCGCCACAAGCTCAATGCTGATGGTACTGAAGATAAATGTAAAGTGAGACTGGTGGTCAAAGGAAACAATCAAGAAGAGGGAGTTGATTATCTTGAAACGTTCAGTCCAGTGGTTAGGACTTCAACTATACGAATGGTTCTTGGTGTTGCTGTTGCAAAAGGCTGGTCAGTCACTCAACTGGATGTCAAGGCAACATTTCTACATGGAGATTTAACAGAAGACATCTATATGTCTCAGCCACCCGGTTTTGTGAGCAAAGAACATCCAGAGTTCGTATGCAAGTTGGACAAAGCTATCTATGGGCTTAAACAAGTGCCAAGAGCTTGGTATGATAAGTTTAGTTCTTTTTTGCTGGAGTATGGTTTCACTTGCAGTAAAGCAGATCCTTCTATGTTCACCTACTACCACAACGGCAACACAATGGTGCTGCTCCTGTACGTAGATGACATTGTGTCAACCGGGAGTGATCCAGCGCTCTTCAGACAGTTGATTGATGCATTGAGTACTCAGTTCTCAATGAAAGATCTCGGGAGTTTACACTATTTCTTGGGGATACAAGTTGAGAAAAATTCAGAAGGCATGTTTCTTTGTCAAAGAAAATACACTGAAGAAATTTTAGAGCTTGCGGGAATGGAGTCTTGCAACCCAATGCCCATGCCTCTGCCTCTACAAATGTTTCCATCCTCTGCAAGACAGTCTGAGCTATTCCCGGAACCTAGCTACTTCCGAAGTCTTGCTGGAAAATTGCAATATCTGACTCTAACAAGACCAATTATTAAATTTGCGGTGAACTTTGTGTGCAAAAGAATGCACGCACCAACTCAGTCGGACTTCTGTTTGCTAAAGAGGATCTTACGCTACTTGAGAGGTACATCAACACTCGGCTTGCACCTCAAGAAAGACAGTTCTCTGGCTGTTCTAGCACTCTTCGACAGTGATTGGGCTGGATGCCATGATACTAGGAGATCAACTACCGGATTATGCACTTATCTTGGTCATAATCTCGTATCATGGAGTGCAAAGAGACAAACAACTGTCTCTAGATCTTCTACCGAAGCAGAATACAGAGCTATGGCGGAGACAGCGGCTGAGCTCACTTGGATCGCTTTTATTCTTCGTGATCTTAACATTGCGCAAGACGGTCCGGCCATACTGTGTTGCGACAACTCGTCAGCAATTCATCTCACAACAAACCCGGCCTTCCATGCTCGATCAAAACACTTTGAAACAGACTAGCACTACATAAGAGAAAGAGTGGCGCTTCGTTACATCGAAACACGTCACATTCCTGCAGCTTAGCAAATAGCTGACATCTTTACAAAGTCCTTGCCGTACAAGCCATTTCAAGTTCTTCGAGGCAAATTTGGAATTGGTTGTCCACCTGCCTCAAGTTTGAGGGGGGGGGGGGGGGGGGGGGGGGGGGTAAAAGCAACAACACAAATCGAGTGGCCTCAGTGCTTAACGTCAACGAGATGAAGCCCACGAGTAACAAAGACATAATCAAGCCCAGTACAAATGTTTTGCCATCATCAGTTTTGTCGTCACTCTCCAACGTTCAAAACGTATGCGCAGTACAAGTCATGCAAAGGGAAGGAACGAGGAAGGCACCTTTACAGCTGCATAACCGTTTTGATGCCATTCAACCTAGGGAAAAACGAGACAGCTGTCGTGTGTGTATTGTGTGATGAAGACTCTATATATTGACAGGCCCTTCTTTTGTAAAGGTCATCCGAAAAGAGTCATAATAAGAAGTGTATTATTCAGCTAAATCTGTTGTGTTTTTGTATTCTTTTCATGCAGTACTGGCCTTGAAGAGAAGCTTTTTTTATAATATTTAAAATTCCGTCCAATAAAATTACAAAAAATTTGTGGCTTAGTTGGTTAATGACTAACAAAATATTTAGAAAGATAAGTCTTTTACACCAGTTTTTAAATTTTTTGGACTTCGGACCCAAAATATTTCATGGCCGGTTTTGACTCATGTGGCCTAATCTGCTGTGGCCTGGTGCTTTGCACTAGCCCAAAACTATAATACCCCAACAACACAAGAAAAAAATAGAAAACCTTCTAAATATGAAAAAAAAAAGTGAAAAACTCTCAAAGAAATATAGAAACTTAGACTAAGACTCTTTTTTTCTTTAAAAACCTTTATATTTTATTTATTCAACTTCTCGTGCATTTTACAAGCAGAAGAGGAGATGATAGATTTGTAACATCCAGAGTTATGATATACGGAAAGGCTTAATAGAATTGATTTGGCTACTATGTCACCAAAGTGTGCTTACCTTTTCTTGCACACATCCGTTTAGAGCTCCAGAGTTAAGCGCGCTTGAACCGGAGTAGTGGAAGGATGGGTGTCCTATCAGGAAGTAATTCGCGATAACGTACAAGTGAGGCCAAAGCACGAGAAAAGATCATGTGGTGATTTCAGGGTCAGTAAACAATAATTTCGAGCCTTGAAAAATCTACTCACCGACTTTGAACGGGTTGGGGCCCACGGGTCCTGAGAGAGCGGGCGTGGGTGGCCCATTAGTCGTGGGTAGTCGGGGCGTTACAAGTGGTATCAGAGCTGATTAGCCATCTCGGTTCTGACCCGAGAGGCATCTTGAGACCTGTCGTGGGGCGCAACGAGGACGTTGCATTCTGTTAGAGGGGGTAAATTGTAACATCCCGAGTTATGATATATGGAAAGGCTTAAGAGAATTGATTTGGCTACCTATGTCACCAAAGTGCGCTTACCTTTTTCGGCACACATCCGTTTAGAACTCCAAAGGTAAACGTGCTTGAGCTGGAGTAGTAGAAGGATGGATGACATATGAGGAAGTGATTCGCGATAACGTGCAAGTAAGGCTAAAGCACGGGAAAATAGTGGTTGCAGAATCAGTAAACAATGATTTCGAGCCTTGAACAAGCTACTCACCGACCGTTGGAATGAGATGAGACCGAGAGATCAGACGTAGATGGCCCATTAGCTGTGAGCGTTCCGGACGTTACAAGATTATTACGAGAATTGTGCAATTTTTATCTTCATTTCTCATACTTTTTTATTATCTTTTATGAGAGACTATAACGAGAGATGATCAAAACGGATGCTCTCACTCAGTTTTTATCACAAGTCAAAACATTTAGTTAATGAGATGTGGATTAGTATTTTTGGTCTTAATAATTTCTGGATGGTATGTTTTGGAAGAAAACAGTGTTTTCATATATTTACGTTAATTAAGTAGCACATGCAAACGTAAACATTTGTTAAATTTTCATAATACGTTAAGATAGCACATGCAGACGTAAATCGTTAGAGTTAGCCATCTAAAATGCGATCTATGAGTACTTCTCAATGTTAATCAACGTGCCTCAAAGCTAGCTGTAATAAATGAATTCATATTGCAACTTACAACGAGAGATGAGCTGTTCTGCGTTGTGTTTTATACTAATTGAATTACTTCAGCAAATTACATTACTGTAAACCCCTCCACTATAAATATGTGATCACCATTCGATCTAAACAGTAACAAAACCAAATCCAAAGATGGGAACTCAAGAAGCTCTTGTTTACACTCTCATCTGCTTCCTTCTCTCTCTGCTACTCTTGTTTTGGAGATTCCTGTGGCTCTCTTACATTGCTGTTACATCTACGACACAGCTAACCAGCCATCATAATCCCTCGACCAGCCATTCTCTGACCGCTGAAAGCGACGAATCTGAATTTATGGCCTATATGCTCCGTAAGTCTAAGTCCGTCAACAAGGCACTAGACGAGGCCGTTCCACTTTGCGAGCCAGTACTTAAGATCCGTGAGGCCATGAGGTATACGCTTCTCTCCAACGGCAAACGCGTAAGACCAATGCTTTGTTTGGCTGCATGCGAGCTCGTTGGCGGCCATGAGTCAACTGCAATGTCTTTTGCGTGTGCAGTTGAGATGATCCACGCGTCGTCTATCATCTTAGACGACCTCCCTTGCATGGACGACGACAGCCTCCGCCGCGGAAAACCCACCAACCATAAAGTATTTGGCGAGGATAGCGCCGTTTTGGCCTCTGTTGCGCTCGTAGGTTTGGCCGTCAAACAAACCTCTTCATCCACGGATGTTCCTCCAGAGAGAGTTCTCCGGGCGGTTCAGGTGATGATGCGAGCGGTGGGAACAGAAGGACTCGTTGCGGGACAAGCGGAGGATCTTGCCGGCGAAGGGATGAGCTTCGAGGAAAATGAAGCGGCGCTGGAACATCTTGAGTTTATACATATTCATAAAACGGCGTCGCTGCTTGAAGCTGCTGCGGTGGTGGGAGCCATAATGGGAGGTGGCTCTGATGAGGAGATTGAAAGGCTTGGGAAATACGCGAGGTGCATTGGGCTGATGTTCAAGTGGTGGATGATGTGCTCGACGTGACTAAGTCGTCAGAGGAGCTGGGTAAAACCGCTGGTAAAGATGTGATGGCTGGGAAGCTGACGTATCCGAAAGTGATGGGAGTGGAGAAGTCGAGAGAGTATGCAGAGAGGTTGAACAGAGAAGCGAGAGAGCATCTTCGTGGGTTTGATTCAGACAAGGCAGCTCCTCTGTTGTTTCTGGCTGATTACATTGTCAACAGACAAAACTGATGTGGCAAATTACTACTGTCTAGAAAGTCTTGATGACTCAAAAAAAAACTACTAATGTCTGTGTATATAGGTCTGATTTAACCTAATGGTCCAATGTCTTTCACTTGTCCATGTGTTCATTCAATTTCGTTTCTATACACCCTTCTTTCTTTTTATATTGAATATAATCTTCTTTTGTTTCTCGATGTTCAAAGCAGGATAAGATTTTTGTTTTCCAACAATTTGTACTATTCATTTGACTTTCTAGACTACATAAAAACTAGAAACAACGAGAGGAAACGTTAGAGCATCATTAACCCGAAGACCCACTTTGGGTTTCTTAATGATTTTTAAGTATTAAATGTTACTTAAGAGACTTAGTTAAGAGACACCATTATTTTTGTGTTTCAATGGGGAGTCTCTTATTTAGAGGTTCTTAAAAACATTTTATTAAACATTGTTTTATTAAAAATAAAATTTATTTATTAAATAAAACATAGTAAAAAATAAACATTGTTTTATTAAAAAAAAATTATTAAACATTGTTTTATTAAAAATAAATTTATTTATTAAATCAAACATAGTAACATTTTAAACATAAATTTTTAATGAATGTTGAGTTAGGCGATGAAAAATCCAATACTACATTGCTCAGAGCACCAAGAACTGCAACCTGGTCAATGATATATACATTCAAATCGGTTCTGCCATTTGCATTTAAAGATAATTTAATTTAGAGCGGTACCTGGACAGAGGAAGATGGATCATGCAATAACTGAACCAAAGGAAGCATAACGTGAGCGTTTCTAAAGCAAATGCACGCTGCAGTTCTAACATCAGCGTTATTGTGTGTAAGCGCATTAACCAGCAGATCCAACACCTAGTAGAAGGTAACAAACACAAAACAGATTCATTACAGTATAAGAAAACTGATTAACCAATTAAAAAATGGCAATGTGTAAAACGAACCTCCAATGACAGGAAGCCTGCAATCCCCAAGCTTCGAACACAACTCAGCTAGAGACAAAAACAAACCCTGAAGACGTTTAGGATTGACTTCCCTACCTGTCTTCAAGATGTCAACAATGTTCTTGATTGCATTTGCCTCCTAAGCTAACTTCTGTAAATCCTCTTCTGTAAGATTCACTGCAACTAGGGGAAAAGGTTGTTTTTTTTGTTTTTCTTAGCAGTTTTATATTCTCAACAACCTACATTGCGCTCTACCATGAAACAACACCTATCTACTCCATGTTTGTCAAAAAAATATGAATATTAAGAAAGTTTTTTTGGTCTCATCAAGATGTGTTTGTCATTAACCAAGTGACCTGTGCTTCAAGGGTTACCTTTGTGCCTTAAAGTCTTTCATAACCTCCAAAAACATATCATACTTGTCCCCTTGATCTTGAAACATCTTTCAAGGTAAGATAAAGCATCATCGGTTGTCAACTTCTGAGAGTTTACTCCCCCATCAGCAACACTTTGAGGTACTTGAGATTGTGCATATCTGCACTAAAACAAGCTCTTTTGATCACCAACTAAACCTAGAAATCTTAAAATTGGTACAATCGAATTGGGTTTTTAAGAGGTGGAAACTCACGATTCACCTCATGAAGAGGGTAAAGGACGTTTGAATTGAGACCCAGAGGAGTAGACATCGTCTCTAATCCGCTTCATTGCTGCTAAAACAGTAAAAAGATCATCAATCTAAAAATTCTCAAGTTTTGAAATTCAGATGAATTTAATGATACCTACTATCTGTAGAGCTCCAGATGAAACCAAATCACTTCAGATCTCCTCGAATCGAGAAGAGACACTTCGATCGCCCACCACTGTTTCACATGAATTCTCAGATTGTATGCAAAAACCCAAGAGGAATTGCGATGAAAATAGAGATTTTGGTTGCTACGACTGAGAGAGGAGAGAGAGAGAGGGAGAGTTTCGAATATGAAGAAGAAGAAACAGCAACGGAATGTGCCTTTGGGACTACCGGCTCCTTTCCCCTGTGAGAAACGGGTTGATCCAAGGAGGGAGAAGATACGTCTCTTCTGTTCCCTAAATAAGAGACGTCTTTTATGTTTATTGCTATTTTCCATTTTTTAAAAATCCTAATTAAACTAAAAGACGGTCTTAAGAGACCCGGATAATGATGGTCTTAGAGCATGATTAACCATGGGCAGTTTGATAGGTAAATAATTTTTTTTTTTGATTAAAAAAAAAATTAAAGAAAAATCGATCTTTATTGTGTGGCTTGTGTGACTGGTTTTTACAAAAAAAAAGTGGGATCTATACCACTAAAAATCTTCTAATATCCCCCGATAATTCTGGTCTTAGATATACAAACTTAGAGCATCATTAATCCTAAAACTCCATTTGGGTTCTTACTTTTATTTTTTTTTTGTCAAAAAAATTAAAAACAAACCAATCGCAGGCCGTCACATGTCAGTAGGGCCCGCGAACAGTACAAAAACCCTACCAAACTTACTTTTTGCAGAAGCGAAGGAAGAAGTGGTTTAAAAAAAAAAAATATGGTACTCATCTCTTAAAAACCCAGTTAAAAGGTAGGGTTAATCTTAGGCGTATTTGAGCTTCAACTCACATGTTTTGGTTCATATAGGAGAAAAATAGTTTTTTCTTGCAACAAAAGTATTGAATGAAGCCAAAGTGATAGCTACTATGTCTCGCATGTAGTAAAATATAGTGGTTTGATTTGCTTCATCTTCTGCAAACTATTAAAATTTTTCTTGCAAACTATTAAAAACATTATATTTTTATATTTTTGACAAAACACATTATATTTTTTTATTATTATTATTTTTTGACAAAACACATTATATTTTATTGATCATCATATATATACACGCAATCATTTTCTCTGGAGGGTGATTTTCTTGCCGTCATCATCGTATCCGCAAACTCTATTTTCTTGAATCATCATCCCGCTCTTGCATGTAGTACGAACCAAAGTATAGCAGTGAATGTTTGTGGTAGATACCATCATGACTCGTATTGCCGCCAAAAGGAAGAAAGATTCCAATTTATAAACAGATCGTATGGGAGTTCGGCCGCGTCTGACGTGGCTGAGTGAAGAGAGTAAAAGCGAATTTAACCTTAAAAGCGAGCAACCCGGTAGTAAACCGATATGAACTCATTCCAATGAACATTCAATCTAAACCGGTAACCGTCGTCGTCTCCGTCATATGCTTTTCATTCAATCTTTCATTCTGTTCTGCAGCTGC
Source organism: Brassica napus (assembly GCF_020379485.1). Classification (NCBI taxonomy): domain Eukaryota; kingdom Viridiplantae; phylum Streptophyta; class Magnoliopsida; order Brassicales; family Brassicaceae; genus Brassica; species Brassica napus. The sequence goes on from NC_063446.1 coordinate 30,515,304, forward strand.
TTGGATAACTCGAAGGTTTAGGGTTCTCTCCAGAGATGGCTTCTTCAGAAACGGAGAGAAGCACCAGAGGTTCTCAAAATCCAGACTGGGAAACCGACTTTAACCGCTTCGAACAGGCGATTTCGTCTTCTCCGGCTCCGATTCGCGTAAGATCCGTCATGAAGCTATCAGAATCAGCGAATCGAATCCCGGAGAGTATTCTCTCCCGCGCCATCCCAATCCTCGCCCGTCTCCTTCGCGTCTCCGATGATCCCAGCCGTTCCGTCCAATCCGCCGCCGCGCATTGCTTGAAACGCATCGCATGTATCGGCGGCGAAGAGAGCGGGTTCGCGGTGAAGATGGGGAGGTGCGGCGTGATCGCTTGCTTGCTAGGTCTCCTACTCGAAGCGAATGGTAACGATATCGCGTTACGAAGGATTTGGGTGAAGTGTTTGTGGAGTTTAGTTACTTTCGGATCTTCGATTCGAATCGGATTAGCCAGGTTAGGTGGTTTAGAGATTATGATTCGTGAGTTGAATACTTGGGAAGATGATTCGAGTAGATGGTGTTTGTTAGAGATCCTTACTGCTTTTACGACGATACGAGAAATGAGACACGTTCTTGTTCATAACGGAGGGTTGAAGTTTCTTGTAGAAGCGGTTAGAGTTGGGAACTTGCCGTCTAGAGAGAGAGCTTGTCACGCAATTGGGTTGACTGGGATCACTAGACGAGCTAGGAGGTTGCTGGTCGAAGCTGGAGTGATTCCAGCTCTTGTGAATCTGTTTAAAGATGGAGATGAGAAGACAAAGCTTTTAGCTGGTAATGCCTTGGGGATTGTGTCGGCTCAGACCGAGTATGTTAGGTCTGTGACTGCAGCCGGTTCTGTTCCTTTGTACGTTGAGCTTCTCTCGGGGCGAGATCCAATGGGGAAAGATATTGCAGAGGATGTGTTCTGTATATTGGCTGTGGCTGAGGGTAATGCTGTTTTGATAGCGGAACAGCTGGTGAGGATCTTGAGAGAAGGAGATGATGAAGCCAAGTTTGCTGCTTCTAATGTGTTGTGGGCTCTTTCGGGTTATAGGCATTCTGTATCTGTTATTAGAGACTCTGGTGCGGTTCCTTTGCTGGTCGAGATTTTGAGAGATGGGTCTGTTGAGTTCAGGGAGAGGGTTTGTGGAGCTATTTCTCAGCTCAGTTACAACGAAGATGACCGTGAGGCTTTTTCTGATTCCGGTATGATACCGATTCTGATTGATTGGTTGGGAGATGAGTCGGAAGAGCTTAGGGATAATGCAGCCGAGGCACTTGTTAATTTCTCTGAAGACCAACAGTATTATGGTAGAGTGCGTGTGGCTATAGGCCATCCTGTGTTTCGGAATATGCAGAGCAAACTTGCTAGAATCCGAGCTTCTCATGAGCTGATGATGATTAGGTCAATGAGAAGGGTTACAATTGAACCTCTTGCTCGGGATCAAGATCTTCTTTGATCTTGATGGGAAAATCCAGCTCTCCAATTTCTCAGATGTATGTTTATATAATCTTGACTCAAGTGCTGTTTGATTTGTGCAATTTTTTATTGAGACGTTTGTATGTATACATGTACCAAAAGATATGGACTTTGAATAGATGTGGATTTTATGTCATCGATCTTCCTTTACATGATTGTGCATCCAGTGGTTGAACCATAAGAATTATAGACAAGTTCATACGTTTCAGGTTGTGGCTGCTCATAGCAAATTGTGGAGCATCGAGCTAAGCAGCAATGCTGTGGAATTGTTATGGTACTAGCGTCAACTAAACAAGCTGCATCAACTCCATCACCGGCCACCACTAGCTCGCCCTCGGATCTCCCTTCTATGGCCACCAAGATTACACCTGCAAGCAAGGTATACAGTTTTCATCATTTCATTAGAAACCACTTGGTGTGAAAACTGAAAAAAAAATCAAACCGAAACCGGACCGTAAACCAAAATGTACACCTTGAATCTCAAGTATCATCATATTATATAAACCATCCACATTATTTTCATAGATGTATACTAATATTTGGTTAGAAAAATGACAAATCACATGAACAAGGATTGTATAACTTACAAAAATAGAAACGAATGGTAACCCTAAGATCTCTCTAGAATCTAAATAATCTTAAGACAGCACAAAGGTAATCCAAAACAAGTTTTTTCAAGTTGACATAGTTGGGTTTTGTCTATTCTTGGTGGGTTTTTGTCCTCTCTCTCTTTCTGTTCATACGTTTTTCTCTTTGTCATCCAGACAGAGAGAAAAAAAAAATTCATTTGGATCGACAAAGAAGAACTTCTTCTTGAAAGGTCGATCAAAACCGTGTGTTCGCTGCAATGCTAACTTGGGAGAGCCCAGTTAGGCTTGCACGCAACACCACCGTGAAGAAAAAGCTACCCTTCATTGCATTCCTCATCATTGTGTTATGTCAGGTCACAATGGTCATCTCTCAGGAACATAAGGTTGTGCCAGGTTCAGACGCAGATTGCCTCTTGAGATTCAAAGACACATTAACAAATGCTTCTGTCATTAGCAGTTGGGATCCTTTAACCGCTCCTTGCAAGCGAAACTCCCCTAATTGGTTCGGTGTTCTCTGTTTCACCGGCTATGTTTGGGGTCTACAACTCGAAGGAATGGACTTAACCGGGAAGCTAGACCTTGAACCTTTGGTTCCAATCAAGAACCTACGAACCTTAAGCTTCATGAACAACAATTTCAATGGTGCAATGCCATCCGTCAAGAAACTCGTCTCGTTGAGGTCATTGTACTTGTCTAACAACTGGTTTACAGGGGAGATCCCCGCTGATGCGTTTGATGGTATGAATCATTTAAAGAAGCTTTTGTTGGCTAACAACGCGTTTCGTGGGAAGATCCCTTCTTCTTTAGCTTCTTTGCCAATGCTTTTAGAGGTGAAACTTAATGGTAATCAGTTTCAAGGGAACATACCTGATTTTAAACCCAAGAATCTCAAGTTAGCTAGCTTCGAGAACAATGACCTCGAGGGACCTATACCCCAAAGCTTACGAGACATGGACCCTGGCTCCTTTGCAGGTTAACTAAACAAACATTTCAAGTTCTTGCATTTGAAACACATAATCTTAATTACTTTGTTGAACATTTCAGGGAACAAGGCCTTGTGTGACCCTCCTTTAATCTCATGCTCAGCGGCTTCATGGTCTATTGCGGATCCTCCTCCTAGTTTCACGGAGAAGGACAAGATCCAAACTATGTTCACGGTTGCTATCGTTTTGATTGTCATTGGGATCATACTACTGCTCATCTCGCTTGTGATTTTTATCCTTCAAAACAGAAGACGGAAGATCTTGTCGGCTTGTCCATCTGCAGGACAAGACAGGATAGAGAAGTACAATTATGATCAATCCATGCACGTGGAGAGAGGTGCGGAGTCTGTTAACTCCTACACTAGTAGGAGAGGAGGAGGAGGAGGAGCGGTACCGGATCAGGGGAAACTCCTGTTTCTGCAAGAGGACATTCAAAAATTCGATCTTCAAGATCTTCTGAGAGCTTCAGCTGAAGTTCTCGGGAGTGGAAGCTTTGGTGCTTCTTATAAAGCAGGGATAAACAGCGGACAGACGCTGGTCGTGAAGAGGTATAAACATATGAACAACGTCGGAAGAGATGAGTTTCATGAGCATATAAGACGGTTAGGGAGGCTTCGCCATCCGAATCTGTTGCCTCTTGTGGCTTACTATTACCGTAGAGAAGAGAAGCTCTTGATCGCTGAGTTCATGCCTAACCGCAGCTTGGCTAGACATCTTCACGGTACGTAATGTCAAAATATTATTTGCTTACTTTACTTGGTTTCCACGCTAAAACGGCTCTGTTGTTTCAGCGAATCATTCTGTGGATCAACCTGGACTGGACTGGCCAACAAGGCTAAAGATTATACAAGGAGTGGCTAAGGGTTTAGGTTACTTGTTCAAGGAGCTACCAACACTGACCATCCCTCACGGTCATCTCAAGTCATCTAATGTCGTACTCGACGAATCATTTGAGCCTCTCTTGACAGACTACGCGCTAAGACCGGTGATGAACTCAGAGCAGTCTCATAACCTAATGATCGCTTATAAATCTCCAGAGTACAGCTTAAAGGGACAAATAACTAAGAAGACAGATGTTTGGTGCCTCGGGGTTTTGATCTTGGAGCTTTTAACGGGCCGGTTCCCCGAGAATTATCTAAGGCAAGGGTACGATGCAAACATGAGCCTTGAGACTTGGGTGAGTAACATGGTGAAGGAGAAGAAAACGGGTGACGTGTTTGACAAGGAAATGACGGGGAAGAAGAACTGCAAAGCAGAGATGCTAAGCCTGTTGAAAATCGGGTTGAGCTGTTGCGAAGAGGATGAAGAGAGGAGGATGGAGATGAAGGATGCAGTGGAGAAGATTGAGAGGTTGAGAGAAGGACAAGATTTGGATGGTGATTTCGCAGCTTCCACACACAATGTCTTTGCTTCTCGGTTGATGGACGATGATGACTTTGGTTTAGCCATGAATCGATGATCAGTCTTGAGATCAGTGGAGAAAGATTGAATTTGTTATCTTGATGGAAGAAAAGAGATGAAATCTTCGTCGGCAAGAAAGAAAGTTAGGGTTTTATCTCTGGGAGAAAATGTGTTAAAGAGCAAACTCATGAGATATAATGAATTAACCCAAAATTTTATTTTTGCATAGTTTCAAAAAGTTTATTCATTTATTCATTTGATTATCCCAAGATTTTGTTTTCTTGAATGCTACTTCCTTCGTTTTTTAATATAAGTCTTTCACATAGATTAAAAAATTATTAATTTTTTACATTTTCTAAACAAAAACATCATTAATTATTTATCTAACCACAAATCGACCAATAATAAAATACAAGGCATATTATCATTGATCATATAACATTAAATGTTAATAAATTTTACATAGAAAACCGAAAATGTCATATAATTTGGAACATAAAAATTCTTCTAAAACGACTTATATAAAAAAACGGAGGTAGTATGATTTTTAAAATTGAATACATTACATGAATCCATGCGTAATAACATAAACTGATATAGATATACTCGAGTGATTGAAATTAGCAATTAGTATAGTTTTAAAGCTCGGTGGGTATAGTGGAAGAGATTTGGTTTTGATGCCTATTCTTACATTAAAAGCATCAATTGATAACGCGAAAGTGTTGGTGTTAACTTGTGAAACGGACTCGCCGAACAATAACCTCGTACCAGCTGTACGGTACGGACGATGTACTTGCGTTGGTGCCAATAATAGTATTCTTCCATAACTTCTTGGCCAAAAAAAAACAAAGGACATAAAAGGCAGATACATATCTAAGAAATGAAACATTGAATCGTTAGAAGCTATTTCGAAGAAGGAATATTTGAAATACTCAACAAATAAGAAAAGAGCTTTTAATCACTCTCAAACATACAAGAAGAAGTTGATTACCAAAAAAAAAAAAACATACAAGAAGTAAGAACACACACTAAATGACAAACCGTGTTCTAAAACCCTGGACCGGACCGGCTAATTTAAATCCCGATCAAAACCATTGAACCGGATCGAACCATCAACCTGAAAAAGATCGGTTATCGCTTGAAAACAATATTCTGGGAGAAAATAAAGGGTCAGAAAGGAGCGTTTTGATTCGACAAGTGGGAGGTGCAAGTGCAAACATTAAACCCTAAACTTTAAAGATCTTCCCATAAAATTTATTCCTCTCTATCTGAAAATAAAACCTCTTCATAATCTGAAAAGTTTTATTATTTTATTTAAGAATTAACACTAATAAATTATGTTTAGTTGAATATTCTCCCTTTAAGCCCTCTTTGAATCTCTCTCATGTTCTGTCTAAAATCTTTCAAACGGAGACAGATATAGAGAGAGAGATCAGTGGAGATGACAATGGTTGTTCCAAAAGAAGGGTTCGTGGTAATGGCGAAGGAATCTATTTCTTCATCTCCATCAGAGTCTCCTCTTCGTCTCCAGCCTCAGTTTCCTGACTTGACGATTCCTGTTAAAGTTAGTTCTTTTTCTTATTGTTTCCTCTGTTCCAGTCTCTCTGCTTTGCTTCCCTGAGTTTGAACAATATGTGTTGTGTTATGTCTGAAACAAACTATTGTGTGATATGCTGTAGCCTAAATCTATATGTTGTGTTTTTACTATTCTTATAAAGTGAGTTTCCTTTTTGTTTCCTCTGTTTTGCTTCCGTGAGTTCTGACAGTATATGTTGTGTTCTGTCTGAAACCCTTGTGTGCTATGCTATATCTTTTTTTTTTTTTTTTTAGAAAGAGTTTTAAATTTTTTCACTTCAAAAACCTTTGTGCAAGCTATGCTATATCTCTTTGTTGATTCAGGAGTTCTTCAAGTCTAGGGAAGCTCGGGAGTTTCTTAGTGGGGCATTAGCTGGAGCTATGACCAAAGCTGTTCTTGCTCCCCTTGAGACGATAAGGTTTCTGTATACTCTAACACTTGTCGTCTCCTACTTTGATGTTTTGTCTGAACTGCATTGTTCTGTGTGAAATACGGCAGGACAAGGATGATTGCTGGTGTTGGATCAAAGACCATTCCAGGCAGCTTTCTTGAAATAGTACAGAAGCAAGGATGGGTAGGTCTTTGGGCAGGCAACGAGATCAACATGATTCGAATCGTTCCAACGCAAGCCATCGAGTTAAGCACCTTTGAGTGTGTAAAGCGTGTGATGACATCAGCGCAAGAGAAGCTGAAGAAGATTGAGAAGGCAAGGATTGAAGTTTTCGGTGTTAGTTTCAGCCCTTCTATATCCTGGATCTCTCCCGTTGCTGTGGCTGGTGCAGCTGCAGGTATCGCCAGTACGCTCGTTTGCCATCCACTAGAAGTCATCAAGGATAGATTGACCGTGAGCCCTGAGCTTTATCCGAGCCTAAGCCTCGCAGTACCGAGGATTTTGAGAGACGATGGGATCCGCGGCTTCTACGCAGGTTTAGGACCGACATTGGCCGGGATGCTTCCTTACAGCACATGTTATTACTTCATGTACGACACAATGAAGACCACCTACTGCAAGTCCAAGAACAAGAAGGCTTTAAACCGTCCAGAGATGCTTCTTCTTGGAGCTCTAGCCGGTAAATTTAGAGTTTCTTTTACATTATTTCGGGTTTAGTTCTCATTGAGTTGTGAATGGTTGTCAGGTCTAACGGCAAGCACCATTAGCTTCCCGTTGGAAGTGGCGCGAAAGAGGTTGATGGTGGGAGCTCTCAAGGGGGAGTGTCCACCAAACATGGCTGCGGCGATAGCGGAAGTAGTGAAGGAAAGAGGAGTGATGGGACTGTACAGAGGATGGGGAGCAAGTTGTTTGAAAGTCATGCCGTCTTCAGGTATCACTTGGGTCTTCTATGAAGCTTGGAAAGATATTTTACTCGCCTCCAACACTAAACCACTTCTATAATGACGAAATTTTTAGATTTACCATTGTTTCTTGAAGCTAGCTATTATCACATTTTTCAAAGTTTTGATTCTCATTAGTAAGAAGCTGAGTTCTTTTTTTTTTATATAAGGCTAAACATTTTCTCTATGTTCTTCTCAGTTTAATGAAAGAGCAAATCAATTTTAACTGTTCACATAATACACACAATCACACGTATACTCATAGTTACAAACACATATGCACACAAGTATTTTCAGATATATATTTTATTTTTCTAATTGCAACCCAAAGTGTCTAACCTTCTGTTCCTTCTTCTGAGGCTTCACTCTCTGCAGCAATGAAACATCAAAAAGTTCAGACCATTAGAAACACACACAAACTAATATTGACAGCAACAGATCTTCACCAAACAGCTGTTCGAATCTAGCTACTATGTGTTTCCCATATGTGTACTTCCTCAAACTCTGTAGATGGATCTTCATCCTCTGCCCCAGAACCTCCCTTTGCTGATCTTTACTGATCTCCAAGACTTTCTGGACCACGTAATTTGCGTACTGATCTTTCATCATCGCCTGCAGAAGATTAAAAAGAGTGTTACAGTCAAAGTCCAGTGTGGTTTCAAAACCTGTGTTCTTACCAGCAAGTGATTGTCTTCCTCTGATTTTCCCATTATCTCCTCAATCAGCAACTCTCTCTCGGTACCATCACCATGTTCCAAACACTTCTCCACAACGTTGGATGCGTACTTGTGCTGACTCATCTGAACAACATTCCATGTCAGCTTCTCAATGATCTTTCTCCTCTCATCAGGCTTCCCTCTCTCCAAGACATGCTACAAGAGACAAGACAAAGATTAAGAACAACACCCGAGGGATGCATTGATCACTGAGTTAACCATATACCTGAGTGGCATAGTTCCCATACTGATCATGAGCAAGAGCAAAAGCAGATTCCAAGATTTCATCGATTACACAACGAGTCTCCTCACCATCTGAGCAATGCTCTAAGATTCTCTAAAACACAGACACAAATAGAGTGAATATTTTCAAGTAGGCACACAAGAGACACTCAGAAAGACTCACTCTTACCTGGATGACTCTGCATCCATAAGGATGAGTAGAAAGAGTGGCAACTTGACCGCGGAAAGCTGCAATAACGAATCCAATCCTATCCGCAGGCATGCTCTCTATACACTTTTGGATAACATGGTTTCCGTTTTGGTCTCTAACACACTTCATCACATTCCCATCTAGCTCACGTATCAGTTCCGTCTTTTGGTCAACATCTATCACTTCAAGGGCCTTATCAATAAGGCACAAACCATTTACTTCAGATACTGACATTGACATGGGGAAACTAATATTTACTTATTTTACCTTTTGTATCACACGACATCCATACATTTGCAAGCTTAGAGAAACCATCTGACCAGCGAGTTGCTTCACAAGTTCTTCCCTCTGGTCCGGAGTTCCATGTTCTATGAACTGATCCACACATCAATATTTCTCAACAGACTTATGATGGACAGGAAAATACTAAAAAACATTGGAAATAACCATACCAAACCAGTTTTCATGTAAATTTTATGTATTTGATCATCATTATCAAAATTTATATGTATATTACTTTCATTTTTTAGTTTTGAGGACTTTAAGGTACATTTAGATTTTTCTTATAAAAAAAATATTTAATCGAAATTTATAAATATACCAGAATAGAGCTTAAATCTCTAACCCCGAAAACCTGAAATCCAAACAAACCCAAACCGAATCCAAAAGGATATCCGAACACCCACCCCTAGAAAAAGTGCCTCACCTTTTGGATAACATAGTTTCCAAAGACATCAGTCATCAATTTTGAAGCTTGTGGAAGAACCTCACTGAAAACGGATGCTCTCTCCTCATCAGAGCAATGCTCCAACTTCTGTTGAATAAACCGGCTCCCATGCTGATCCACGCTGAAGTCAAGATAAAAATGAGTAGCAAAGTGATACCTCTTGATGCTTTCAAAAACACTAATCCATGATAAAATGATAGATACCTGAATTCAACAACACGCCCTGCAATATCAGACAGCTCGAGTTTACGAGCATTTGGAGACTTGAGTTCATCAAGAAAAGAATGTCTTTTAAAATCATCAACGACGCTGTTGCCTCCTTGCCATCCACCAGGGTAGATCCCTGTGCTCCTACTCGTTCCTTGTTGATGATACCTTGTTTCACTTCGTCTTCCAAATTTCCCCATCATCCCACCACCAACCGGTGAGGATGGCATCACTGGACTAGCAAGAGGTGATCCTGTATACTGCGGGATGACTCTCACACCAGGCGGCACTGCAAAGTAGTTCCCCATGTGCCGTGGACTTTGCATTCCATAACTTGAACTCAATGGATTGCTGTGAAGTTCATGATTGGCCATAAAGCCAGAAGCAGAGTCAGCGCTGCTCTGGAAGGAAGGAGAATACGCATCTGCTTGAGGCTGTTGGTAGTATTGCCACTGAAACGGATCCACAAGAGAAGGAGTGTTATGTCCTCCTCCAGGGAGAAGCCTAGCGTTGTTGTTGTATCCTGAAGAAGTTGGTGAGATGTCATATGGCATAGGAACAGCCCCTTCACGAGACAGGTACCCACTGTAATTATACTGCGGGAGGTACATACCCGAGGACTGATTGTAAAATGGGCTCAGAGATGTCATGTATGCTGATGTTGATGTATGCATAGGAGTAGTTGCAATCTTTGGTAAGTTATGCATCATTTGTTGTGAAGGAGAAGTAGCTTGAACCTGATAAGATGGAGGTGGCATTCTCCTTCCTTGAGAGTGTTGTTGTTTCTCTTGGTTCCTCATGGAGGATGGAGAAGCACCAAAGAGAGATAGATTATTATTGGTTCTCTCACTCTGTGCATTAGTAGAATTTTGTGAGGCTAAAGTATCTTCACTAGCAATAGCATCCATGGAGAGAGAACTAGAGGAAATGGCATGGATGTCTTCTGCCGAGTGAGGCCGCTTAAACACACAAGAAAGTGTAAGAGAAGTGAAACTTAATATCTATTTAAGTAACAATCAAGCAGAGAACCATGTACCTGAATCAAATTAGCCAAAGAAGCATAAGGCTGTTGTTCAACCAGTGAACCCTCATCCTCAGGCTCCTCTCTATGCGTTGAAAGGGATCTTCTAGAGGAATGCAAGGAAGATCTTATCCCCATACCATCCCAAGAGGCTGTTGTACTCAACAAGTGCTGATTCTCCCGTGAGATTAAGGGAGGAGGGAGTCTTGGATTCAAGGTGACGTTAGACAAATAGTAAGCTACATAAGCAGGATCCCTACGTATCTCTTCTTCAGAGTCATAACTCTCAATGGCCTTACTCAACACTTCAGAGCTACTACTACCTTCCTGTTGTTTCAATAGATTCCTAAGAGCTGTAAATGAACCTTCCATGCTAGGTGGCGCGCTTCCACTCCTACTAGGGATATGATCACCACCAGCACTACCACTATCTAACCTGTTTCTTTTCATAAGGAAGGCTAAATCTTCAACAACCATATCATGTGAACCAAATCTAGAAGCCTGTTGCCAATTCTTCATATGATGATCACCTTCCACCATTCTCATAGCACTCTGAGTCGTCGTCATCCTCTCTATATCCAACAAAATGTTTCACAATTTTTTTTCAGACAAGGTTAATAACATAACAACACCTAACACAAACTAGCAAGCTGAAACCATAGTCCATAAGAGAATTAAAAGTCAAGAGCTTTAAAATATGATCCTTGTCCAAAAGACATTCTCTATGTAATCGACCGCATATGAATGAAACATAATTTTTCAGACAAGATTTTCCCATTACATAAGCTTAGAACTAAGTCAACCCTAAACCCATCAGCAAAGACACACAAGGATCATTAAAAGACGCCATACCATCAACCTCGTTACAAAACTGTTAACCGTATCCCAAGTCTATGATCCGATATCAAAAGTAGAAGACTTCACTTTTTTATCATTTTTATTTATTCATAAAACTAGCTTCTTGCATGACTTGTGGAAGACGGAGAGAAGAAGAAGAAGCAGAGTTTAAGAACCTGATGGCTGATGGTGATAGTTAAACCTCCATGAAAGTGTTTTTCTCGAGAGATAGAAAACTAAAACACTTTGAAAAGTTTACCCCAATGTCTGCTTCGAGTCATTCAAGTCAAGACTCTGTTTTTCTCTTTTCTCACGGCCATTATTGGTATTTTGTAAAATCTAATTTTATTCCTTCTATCTGTCTAATGACTGAAACACCCCTACATGGTTCTTTGATGATATCGGTAAAGTAAGCTCTTTTTCGTCATTTCACATTCCGGTGACTAGGTTTGCCACGTGTTTGACACTTCTTCTAAATGAAAGAGATACGTTAACATGGCTCTGTCTCTGTGCCTGTTGCTCCCACCACCAAACCCACAAACCTTTTTTCAAGTTTATTTATATTTTTTCTCTGTTCGTTGTTTTCTTGAGATGTATACTTTTATAAGTTTTTTTTTTGTTTTTTTTTTCAGATTTCATAAATTATAAATTGTTCATTTTAAGTTCTTAGGATTTGGTTAAATATGATGAACATGATGGAAAATAAAGGAACAAAAGTCCTCTAATGACATATCGAAGACTTTGTCCAAAAACACTGAAAGTGATAGAAGAAGACACTTTTGTATCATCACCATCATAACATTCAGTCTCCCATCAACAAGACAACATTGGATTCTTTTGTATGTGATTACATCCTAACAACAACAATGAAAAATGGTCCCTTAACAGTGAATCTATCCCCAAAAGCTAACAGATTAAGTGTCATTAGTTCAACTAGAAAACACACAGTCAAAACAGTTTAGAAGTCACATGACCAATCAAGTTTTAAAACTAAACTAAAATTGCATCTTATAGTTTCAAGTCTAAGAGAATTACTGCCAGATTCTCATGTTTTAAAAAAATAAACTAATCAACTGTCCTTGTATTTGAAACCTTAATGGAAATCCAGTGAGACCAATGGAACACACAATCACAAATCACTTCATTGATATGTCTACAAAAAGAAGAGAGCAGTTGACAAGACTGAATATGAAATCATTGTGTGTTATTCATCATTTATTATTATTATTATTATTATCAACAAGAAGGGAAAAGAACTGGAGATGGGTGTCTCTGAAGCTTCCCACCAGAAAAGCTGAGTTTTTTCATCTTCTCTTCACACCACAGAAGCTGCTCTTTACTGATCCTCCCCATCCTCACAACCCTTGTTGCTAGTTTGATGTCAATGGCTGCAAACAAAAGCTGAACACCTTCCCATGTCTGAGGCCAAGACTTCTTTCTCAGCCCTTTTGTTTTCTTCGAAAGCTCCTTAGCTTTCACCCTCTTCTGCAAATGGTTTTTAACAAAGATTCAGACACTAAAGAAGCATGCATGCATGCATATTGTGTCTAAAGACATTACCTTATCAATAGATGACTGAACCAGTTGCAAAGGGGTTGTAGAATTTAAATGGCTAGTGCTCTTCTTCTTCTTATCCATTTTCAAGAAAACGTTGAAAGTAAGGATCGAGCTCTCTATGATTCTGATGAGATCATCAGCTAGGACCATGTAGTCTGAATCTTTCTCCATCTCCTTCTTATCCGACCCTGAGATATTTGAAAAATGATCAACCTAAAGCGTTACTACTTCACATTAGAGAGGTTAGGAACTCACCTTGAATCTTGGGAGCTTGAAGAAGCCTAGGCATCGCGTTCCTACCACGAGCATAAAGCTCAGCTCTCGACCCCTGCTGCTCAAACGGCTCGTTCTCTATATACCTCTGCAGTAAGACCAAGAACTGCTGAAACTGCTGCGCGGTGTGGTTGTAGCAAGTCACTGCTTCCGGTTGGCAAGAGATCAAGTGGCTAAGCTGAGTGTACTGAGAGTGAAGCGCCTCCCAAGTGAGGCAGAGCTGGGCAACGTAAGCCGTCTCAAGATCTTGACAAGGATCCGTCTCCGTTGTCTGCTCTATACCTTCTTCCTCCTCCTCCTCATCAGGAACATCCGTTTTCTTGAGAGAAAGACATCGAAAAGGCGATGAGAGCTTCTTCTTGGATGCTGACGGAGTTGAAGGACTTGGAGCGATTTCTTTGAGCTGGCGAGAGGTTAAGCGATCGAAGAAGAGCATACGCTCGCAATACGTTTCGTAGACAGCGTCAAAGCCACCCCACCATTGAAGTCCCTCAGCGACTACATCTCTCCAGACGCTTGAACAGTTTTCTTCTTCTCCTTCATCTTCGCCTAGATAAGATTCTTCTTCTCCTTCCTCGTCTTCTTCGGGTATCAAGACCATGAAACTGTTTCTCCTTAGCTCCTTGATCCTTCTCTTGACCTCGTTGGTGATGAAATCATCGTCTTCCTCGTCTTCTACCTCGTCTGCTTTTCCTGAATCTGCCACACCAGGTGCAGTGTTGTCACTCCTTGCTTGTTCTTGCTCCTTCTCTAGGCTTGGCTTCCGTGACTTTCGAAATCTCCTCACTTTCAAGAAATCCATGGAGTGTAGGTGCTTAAATCTTTAGATCTACTTTGCATGAACAGAGAGAGAGATGGTAATGGCGTGTTTCTCTTCAGACAGAAACTGAGTTTTGAACCCTTTCTTAGGAATCAGAGAATCAACCAAATGCATGAATCTAGGAAAGATCTCACAGAATCATAACCCCTAGAGAAGCAGAGACGCAGAACAGAAGATGAAACACTTCAGATTCGGATTCCTCTCTCTCTCTCTCTCTTTCTAGCTGATAACACTCAAAGCATTATCTGCTAAACACAACAAATCAGTGCACTGAGACTACACTGATGAGAAAGTGTGAGAGAGAAAAAAAGAAAGAGAACAACCTTGCAAGAGACAGAGAGAGATAGAAAGCTTTTGTTTTATGTATTTCTTGGGGAAGAGGGAGGAGCACAGTATAAATGTGAGATACTTATAATTAAAGTTTGATTTCAAATTTTATTTTCTTCTTTTTTAAATCCTTTCCTCAAAATTTTCCATTTTCAGGTCTAAGAAATTTGAAAACCCCCTAACCGAGAGGTTCCCTGCATTGACCCTTCTTTTTCATTGGTCCAAATTGCCTTTTACTTTCCTAAAAAAGTGTTTTTCTTTTATTGTTAATATATGGAAATCTAAATTTGAAAATATTTTTTTTTTGTTTGGTCTGAGAAAGTAGGAAGGAGCAGAAACTTAATAAGTGAGGGGGGGCATTGGGTTAAAGAGTACAGAGAATATTGTCAGAAAAGCCGCGCAATCTGTTGTCCTTCCATTTGCTCACACTTGCCGAAAATACCAATTTAGCCCTCCTCCACATCTATATCTACGAGCTTGTCTTATTGCAGGTTCTGTCATGAAACATATGGGCCTTTCGAAATATTGGGCTTTTATTTTTTACCCTTCTATCTCTATTCTCTACCGATTTTTTTAGAAGATTTGTGAGAATGTGTTGTATATTTTTTATTGCTTACACCACTATATATAGTGGTTCATACAAGGTGGAGTCAAAGGGAGAATTGATTACAAAGATACTCTACTTAATGACATGATCAAAGTCATAAAGACTAAGGTTGAATGGGTCTTCCATGTGGCTGGATGTAAACCTCCAATGGACTCTAGTCTTGAACTTGTATGGTCTAGACCATCCATTTCATGATTCATAACACTCCCTCTTGGATGCCATAACCATATAGGGTTTGTAACATACTAATGTTGCCTCATTAAAACCTCTCTTGGAAAACTCAAAACCCAATGTGGTAAAAAGAGAAACAAGAGAAAGGAAAAAGAGTACAACACACATTACTCCCTATGATTTGGACATCACTGAAGGTCCTTGAGTCTACGCGTGTCAATCTTGTTGCGTGAACTTCCTGAATATGCAAGAGGGGAATGATTTGGTGAAGAGGTCGGCTGAGTTTTCACTAGACCGGATCTGAAGGACGTTGACCTCTCCAGCTTTCTGCAACTCATGGGTAAAGAAGAACTTGGGTAGAATATGTTTGGTTCGGTCACCTTTGATATACCCGTCTTTGAGTTGAGCAATGCAAGCTGCATTATCTTCATATATGATGGTCGGACCCGTTGGGTCGCATATGGACGCATAATGTGGTCATATACCTTTTGTTCAAAGATGAACTTCGATCTTATAGCTTATCTTTATGATAGCTTATTCATTCATACCACAACTTGGTTGGTTCATGCTGAGAATTCGACCAACCATAAGTATTACCAAAATTTGGCTAATTTGTGGTGATGGTCTATAACCTTTTCTAAGGTTTAATGAATAACTATTTAACCTATCTTAGGCTGGTTAGTATAAAACACAAAGAATTTAAAATTTCTCTATGGACTGATTTGAATTGTTCTTATAGAACTCTTCACTTGCTTACATGTAGTAATTTAATTCAGTCCATGAACAACTTTAGGAAAATATTGTTCAAGAGAACTTCTTTTCTCATCTTTTGATTCTGAGCTCAATACCGTTTGGTAAACCTTTTGGTACCAATAATATTATCATCATCATCCAGTGAGTCATATATAGCATACTACATCTTTTGAATTTCTTCCAGACATCATATATAGTGAAATATGTAGTAGTATCCACCACATTGGATTATATAGACCTTTCCCGGTCTGTCTCACGATTTATCCTTCTTTCAGGATTTATATATTCACTGGGCATCATATGGCGTTTACATATTCATGGCCAATACAATACGCCTTTTATATATCACTTTAAACCTCACGTTTCTTTTATTATTCATTATGAGTACTGTTGTGTGGGTTTATGATCCTCGATACATATCTTTGTATTCATGTGCTACATGCTTGCGCATTTTCTATGAATGTATGTGTCGACACACTTATATATATATATATAGTTCCTTTTAGTTCCAGACATGGTATAAATCAATTTGAGATTTCATTATCTAGGACCTTAATAATCTTATAACTTGGCGTCCCAAGCTATATGGTATGGTACCTAGTTGTTCAGCTGGCCAGCCTTATATCTCAATGTCTGGAATGGTTTCTTTTAATAAAACTCGGATTTTATCTCATGCACCTTTCTTTCTTTCCGAGGTTCCTTAGAATTTATGGAACTTTATTTGGAACATTTATTTGGTCTATCTTATATAGACTTTGTAGCAACTTGGTTGTGTCTTTAAGACTTCAAAACCGTTTGGTGCTAAGCTGTGATGACATAGTCATTCTTTCTCTAGGGTCAATGTGTCTGGCATTTTATTTTGCTATCATTGTAGCATATTGATGTCTATAAATTATTTTCTAGTCCGAGGATCTTTGGCAAGACATTGATGGTTGATACCAGATGGTAGATATCATTCTTTATACCAGCTTATTACTTTTCTCCTTTCATTGTTGTATATTCGGATTCATAAACCTTATGTAATCCTTGTTCCTTGGTCTATAATTAGATCACCCATTTTGGCTCAAAGTTTCTTTTAAACTTATGGAGAAAGTATATTCATAATATATATCCAACATATATTCCCAATCCTCTTTATGAGATTCTAAGATCACATGATCTTAGATGGCACATATATTTGTGGTGGATTCTTTCATAATATTTTAAGATGATATATGTCTGGACTCATGACCTGTATCAGTCTGAGGTGGGAATATCTATGATCACTTATATGGCCTGATATAATTACTATGGCCTGATGCAGGTTCATTCTTTTATAACTCATGGTGTCCCCAAGCATATGGACTTTTAGAATTTAAACCTTATAGGTAATGGTCTTTATATCAAATTCAACCAATATGTAATATGGTTGTGGACCATGTTTCACGGATTTTAGTATGGTCATGTATCATGGGATTTGTCCTCACTTCCCCTCATGAACATACTCTAATTCGTGGTGCTTGGGACAATAAATTCCCTTGTGCATAGATATATTGCACACACGTGAGATCTTATGGGATAACATTTGTGCCCTTTTAAATATTTACATCATAATCCGAATGGCTAAGTATGGTAATGTCATCTAAGTGATAAATTTTGTGGGTTAATTAAACATGATTGCCCTGGCTATTTGCCTAATATCATATTGATCACTAGATTAATAGAGAATGTAGTCTCGACCACTTAGACGATTTTAATTTAGGTACTCTTATTCCCTTTTGTCCATTGTTGGAAACCATTTTCTCTACTTAATTCAATGGACCTTATAGGGTGAATATAATGTCATTTAGGCAAAGCCTTGGTCGAGCTTCTTTTCCTTTCTTTCAATGAATGTCCAGTTGAGTTCAAGAGTATTTTATAGCTGAGCCTGGATGGCAGAGCATGTCGTGCCATTTGTCAAAGGCTTCTTTGAACTCTTTGGAAAAGTGAGTTGGGGAATTAATCCTCAATCATATTTATCTTGGCACAATAAAGGCATATAGATATAGTTTCTTATCAAACAACAGTTTGAATAAGATAATGATGAACTCAAAGTAATTCATTTTATTAATGAAGTCGTGTATAAAGCAAAGTATCAAAGCAATTAATGAAACATAAACTCAGCACTACAAGAAAACACAAATTTAACGACGGCGGTTTTCCTCGCTAATTCCTCGTAAAATCGGGTTTACAAGGAATTAGCGAGGAAACACGTTTCGTCATTAAACGTTCGTCGTAACGCATATTTCCTCGCCAATTCGTCGTAACTTAGTGAGGAAATGATTTCGTCGTAAAGACGAAGAACAATATTTCGTCGTAAAGACCATGTAAATATTCCACGTAAGGACGTCGCTTCATTTCCTCGTAAATACCTCAAAAGGTGCCCCTCGTAAATTACACATAAATATCTCGAAAGTATTTCCTCGTAAAGAACACGTAAATAACTTGAAAGCATTTCCTCGTAAAGTACTCGTTTATTATTCCTCGTCATTTTCTCGTAAGGTTTTCCTCGTAAAATACTCGTTAAGTTTCCACGTAAAGAAATCGTAAATTAGCTACGAATTTGCTTCGTTTTATTTGACAGAATATAAAAATATAATTTAAAAATAATTAAAATTATTTAATTTATTAAGGAAATTAAATTTCTAAAAAAAAATCTATACCAAAATATTTTATATATAAATAAGTTTTGAATTTATAATACAAGAACCGAAAAAAAAGAACTAAGTGTCGTTCGTCGCCCGGTAGAATTCATCACTCGTCCTCTTTACATCTGCCTCGGCATGTGTGTGGGATGATGACTCGCCTAGAATGAGATTTTGTCGTCGCAAGTTCCTCAACAATGACTCCCATTCCGAATTAACAAATTCTATAAATCTAGCTAAATTCTCTACATTAACCACCTAATCAACACTAATCAGTAAACCTATCTAAATTTCCTATACTAACCACCTAATCTACCCTAAACGAAACAAATTAGAGAGGAAATAGAGAGAGAAAGTACCATAGCTATGAAAGGGAGATGAAGTGGAGAGGAAACGGGAGGCGAAGCTCGCTTGTATATATAAGAAATTAGTAGTCGTCGTAAATTCCTCGTAAACTTACGTGGAATTAGCGAGGCCCGTGTTTTGTTTCCTCGTAACTTCCTCGTAAATTTACGAAGAATTACAAAGGCCCGCGTTTTGTTTCCTCGTAAAGCCCACGTTAAATTATGAGGAAATAGCAAGGCCCGTGTTTTCATTTTACGAGGAAATAGCAAGGCCCGCGTTTTCCGGTTACGAGGTCTTTACGACGATTTCTGCTTACGTGGAATTAACGAGTCCCG
Organism: Brassica napus; assembly: GCF_020379485.1. Lineage (NCBI taxonomy): Eukaryota > Viridiplantae > Streptophyta > Magnoliopsida > Brassicales > Brassicaceae > Brassica > Brassica napus. The sequence goes on from NC_063446.1 coordinate 30,534,464, forward strand.
CTCTTTATTTTTTAATTTCGTCGTTATTTCGTCGTTATTTTACGAGGAAATTACGAGGATTATGTTTAAATCCCTAAAATCTGAAACCCCAAACCCCATCTTCCTTGTCTTCTACTTTATATATTCCAAACCCTGAACCCATCTTCCCTTTAACCTCAATCTATTATTTCCATTCCAAACCCCAAATTCTAAAACCACAATTCCTTAACTTATAATCTCAATCTCTTATTTCTAATACAAACTCCCATTACCTTACACAAAATCAAATTATATAAATATGTTTTCATGATTAAATCCATCAAATCACATGCATTAAGTCTCAAAATCAATCTTATTAAAAACAAATACATCAATCGGATACATCGACATTCTCGTCATTAAACTCGTCTTCAACAGCTTCGTCTGTGGCATCGTCGGTAAGATCTTCGTACTCATAATTATGCGGATCAATGAAAAGGATGTCATCAATTTCTTGTTCAGGTTCTTCGACTTCATTTATCTGTTCTTCTTGCAATGGTGGTTCTTCTCCACTGATGATTCGTCCTCGAGGTGTAACTTTGATCACTGCTAACCAATTTATTCTCGATTCTCTCATCCGAGGGTATGGAAGGAAGCTAACTTGGCCTGCTTGTGAAGCTAAGATGAAAGGCTCGAATTTCTTGTACGTGCAAAAATAAAGAAAACGTAGAAATTAATTTATTTTGCTCATGTATGGTGGATTCAAAATTTCCTCGCTAAGTAGACGTAAAATATTTCCTCATAAATTTACGAGGAATTACAAAGGCCCGCGTTTTGTTTCCTCGTAAAGCCCACGTTAAATTACGTGGAAATAGCAAAACCCGTGTTTTCATTTTACGTGGAAATAGCAAGGTCCGCGTTTTCCGGTTACGAGGTCTTTACGACGATTTCTGCTTACGTGGAATTAACGAGTCCCGCGTTCTTTAGTTTTTAATTTCGTCGTTATTTCGTCGTTATTTTACGAGGAAACTAGGAGGATTATGTTTAAATCCATAAAATCCGAAACCCCAAACTCCAAACCCCATCTTCCTTATCTTCTACTTCATATATTCCAAACCCCAAACTCATCTTCCCTTTAACCTCAATCTATTCTTTCCATTCCAAACCCCAAATTCTAAAACCACAATTCCTTAACTTATAATCTCAATCTCTTATTTCTAATACAAACTCCCATTACCTTACACAAAATCAAATTATATAAATAGTTTTTCATGATTAAATCCATCAAATCACATGCATTAAGTCTGAAAATCAATCTTATTAAAAACAAATATATCAATCTGATACATCGACATTCTCGTCATCCCTAGAAACATCATCATTTTCATTAAACTCGTCTTCAACATCTTTGTCTATGGCATCGTCGGTAAGATCTTCGTACTCATGATTATGCGGATCAATGAGAAGGATGTCATCAATTTCTTGTTCAGGTTCTTCGACTTCATTTATCTGTTCTTCTTGCAATGGTGGTTCTTCTCCACTGATAATTCGTCCTCGAGGTGTAACTTTGATCACTGCTAACCAATTTATTCCTGATTCTCTCATCCGAGGGTATGGAAGGAAGCTAACTTGGTCTGCTTGTGAAGTTAAGATGAAAGGCTCGAATTTCTTGTACCTGCAAAAATAAAGAAAACGTAGAAATTAATTTATTTTGCTCATGTATGGTGGATTCAAAATTTCCTTGCTAAGTAGACGTACAATATTTCCTCATAAATTTACGATGAATTACAAAGGCTCGCGTTTTGTTTCCTCGTAAAGCCCACATTGAATTACGAGGAAATAGCAAGGCCCGTGTTTTCATTTTGCGAAGAAATAGCAAGGCCCGCATTTTTCGGTTACGAGGTCTTTACGACGATTTCTGCTTACGTGGAATTAACGAGTCCCGCGTTCTTTAGTTTTTAATTTCGTCGTTATTTCGTCGTTATTTTACGAGGAAACTAGGAGGATTATGTTTAAATCCATAAAATCCGAAACCTCAAACCCCAAACTCCAAACCCCATCTTCCTTATCTTCTACTTCATATATTCCAAACCCCAAACTCATCTTCCCTTTAACCTCAATCTATTCTTTCCATTCAAAACCCCAAATTCTAAAACCACAATTCCTTAACTTATAATCTCAATCTCTTATTTCTAATACAAACTCCCATTACCTTACACAAAATCAAATTATATAAATAGTTTTTCATGATTAAATCCATCAAATCATATGCATTAAGTCTGAAAATCAATCTTATTAAAAACAAATATATCAATCGGATACATCGACATTCTCGTCATCACTAGAAACATCATCATTTTCATTAAACTCGTATTCAACATATCTTCGTCTGTGGCATCGTCGGTAAGATCTCTGTACTCATGATTATGCGGATTAATGAGAAGGATGTCATCAATTTCTTGTTCAGGTTCTTCGACTTCATTTATCTGTTCTTCTCGCAATGGTGGTTCTTCTCCACTGATGATTCGTCCTCGAGGTGTAACTTTGATCACGGCTAACCAATTTATTCCCGATTCTCTCATCTGAGGGTATGGAAGAAAGCTAACTTGGTCTGCTTGTGAAGCTAAGATGAAAGGCTCGAATTTGTTGTACCTGCAAAAATAAAGAAAACGTAGAAATTAATTTATTTTGCTCATGTATGGTGGATTCAAAATTTTCTCGCTAAATAGACGTAAAATATTTCTTCGTAAAGTACATGCTACATTTTCGTCGAGTTTACGAGAAAAGCGTATTTCCTCGTAAATGCCAACGTGACATTACATCGACTTTACGACGAAATAATTTCGTCGTTATTTTACAAGGAAATGACGTTGATTTTATATTTCCTCGTAAGTTCCTCGTAAAGTCGATGTAAATTTACGAGGATTAATTTTCCTCGTTAAGTTTCCTCGCTAAACTTGTGTTTTCTTGTAGTGCAGGAAACATGAAAATGTGAATGTCAAAAGACAATTATATAATATGGCCTTCACAATGCATGTGTTGCATAGGTCGCTCAACTTCAGCTTCATCAGCTATACGAGGCCTCATCTCATTATTCTTTAGCTCAATGTATCTTTTCTGAAGCTTGTCAAATCTGTTGATGGTATCTTTGATTTTCTGCTTTCTTTGTTCAGAAGCCAAAAGATATGACAAAAGGTCATTATAAGTGGTGAACTTCTTAGCCGTGTGTAACAACAGCACATCCTTTGGATGGAATGTGGAGTAGGTCTTATATAATAAAGAATAATGTGTTATCCTTTCACCACATAGTTCAAGACTATAAGCAATATCCATCAGAGCAGAATTATATTTGTCCACAGATTCAAAATTCTGGAATCTGAGGATCTCCCATTCATGGTTGGCCTTTTGCCACGATACCGGTTTGAACCTTTCCCTTAACTGTAAGTACCAAAGGTCACAAGGATCCTCAACATGGAGATACAGGTCTCTTAGTTCCTCAGTGAGATGATAACGAATAATCGTTATAGCTCTATGTCTTTCACTGTCAATTATATCATTGTACTCATTGATGCATTGTCCGAGTCCTCTGGATCTCAGTGCAACAAGAATATTCTTTACCCATTCTAGGTAATTATCTCCAGAGAGATTTAGGGCAGAGTAATCTGAGGGTTCAAATCTCGACATCTGAATATTTAACGAGTAATTCAAGCACTCAGAATTCTATGTAAGCAATAGAATAAATCAATGTATATGATTTCAACAAGGTTTTCTCCCAAATCATATAATCTATTTGCTTAAGCAATCTTAGTATGAGAATGATCAATTGATCATAGCATCTAGTAATCCTTTTAATTATAATTCAAATCGGATTGATTATATATATAGGGTATTAAGGCCCTTTAGAATTTGAATAAGGATCAATCATCATTTTATTAAATGAGATCAAGCAAGATGGATGAAATCAAGCAAATGCATGGATCAAGAAATAGCTGAATGCATGTTCAGAACTAAGCATTGGACTTAAACAATCTATATGTGATTCCTAATGCATGAAGATATTTGGTTTTTAAAGAGCATAAAATAAAACTGATTCCTTCCCCCCTTTACAGGGTAAACAAAGACAAGGAAAAATTATAATTTTCAGGATATGTCTAAACCAAATTCAATTAGATTTTCAATCAATTTGGTTTCAAGGCAGGTTTATTATTTCAATTAAAGCAAACATGCTTATTTTAAATAATAACCGATTTAATCTATTTAGATGCAAGCAATATGAATCAATTAGATGCAAGCAATATGAATCAATTAAATTTTAATTTAAATGCACCATGATCAGAATAGTCAATGATATGCAAGCATGGATGATCGGTTTTAACAAAATGACAATCGGATGCATGGAAAAAGGTTGGTTCAAAATAATCCAAGTTTGATCTAATGATTTACTAATCTAATAGATGCTATCAGGTATGCATATAAGATCAGTATATAATTCAATCATCACAAAATCAGTCTTCAAGCATGGTTTTAGATCAAGATTAATTTAACAAGCAACTATGTGATCAATGTTCAGTATATGATTTAATCATCACAAAATCCGGTTTTAAGGTTGGTATTAGATCACGATAAATTTATATCATTTGTTCAAACTATAATGAACCGATTTCAAGGCCGGTTAAGATATAGATAAATTTTGACAAACAATAATGTGATCAAATGATATCAAACCAGAATTTATTTTATCTTATGACATATTAATTTAATTCAAGACTATAGGTTATAATATTTAAAATACTACCTAGTCAAAGATATGCATTTATTAAAATCAAATATGCATTTATAAAAATTAAATACGCATTTATAAAATCAGAAAAGTTTTTAAAATTTTATCATTTACAAAAAAAAAAACATCAATGGTCAAAGATATGCATTGATTATGATGTATTTCAATTTTATTTGGTTTGACTGATTTTCAAAGAATCTGGCCGAATATGGCTCATGATGTTTTTGATTGTTTTGAATTTTGGATTTGCTGGTTGAGAAAACCAAGCAAGAAGGATTTAGGGGATTGATATGTATAATGGCCATCAAGATACATATTTAGATTTAAGGATTTTGATGGTGAGGTTTTTTTTGATGGCCGGTTTATTCATCCTACTAGAATAGCTGGTGATGCGGATGATCAAAGGGTTTGATTATGGGTTTTGATCTTTTAGACAATCCGGATTTAAGGTCGGATCAAATAGGAGAAAAAGGGAGAGCCGATTTAAAGGCTTATGATTTTATGATTTTCTCTAATATTTTTTATGATTCAAATAGTTCTTAGAATCAAGATTCATATAGATCTTTAGATGATTAATAAGTTTTATAAGTTTTTTTTAGAGATACTTAGATCTTTAGAGATTTATAAGTTTTTAGGATTCAAATAATTTTAGAATCAAAATTCATATAGATCTTAGATTCAAGATTAATATTTGAGATAATTTTAGATCTATAGATTTTTATAAGTTTTAGGATTCATATAGATCCAAGATTCAGATATATGATGTTCTTAGATCTTTAGGTTTTGATTAGTTTACCTTTTACACCACAAGGATTCTGAATGGACCACCGTGAGAGAGAGAGAGAGAGTGATCCGCGGATTGAGGTGGTTGAGAGAGAGGTGGAGGAGCTGGCCGGAAAACCGTGAGAGGGATAGACTTGGCCGGCAGAGCAAGGCTGAGGGCCAGAAGAGACGGCCGGAAAAGAGATGATCGCCGGCGGATGGGATTGCTCAGGTGGAGAGAGTCTCGTGCTGATAACGTGTTAAGATTTGAGAGAAGATTTGTGAGAATGTGTTGTATATATCTTATTGCTTACACCACTATATATAGTGGTTCATACAAGGTGGAGTCAAAGGGAGAATTGATTACAAAGATACTCTACATAATGACATGGTCAAACTCATAAAGACTAAGGTTGAATGGGTCTTCCATGTGGCTGGATGTAAATCCCCAATGGACTCTAGTCTTGAACTTGTATGGTCTAGGTTATGGACCATCCACTTTATGATTCATAACACTTTTTTTTTGCGCACAAATTCATTAAAACTTAAAAAAGCCTCAGGCCCAAAGTCCTGCCCGAACTGGTCCAATACAAGAAAAGAACCTAAAGCGGTTTTTGCCAAACGATCAGCATCACCCTTACATCGACGAGAGATATGAAAAAACGAGAAATCGACAAAATCAGAAGAGAGCTGTTGGTTATCTTTTACAATACCATAGATCTCTTTGTTCTGGTTGTCGTTGTTAATAGCTCTAACGAGTGTTGAGTTGTTAGAGGTCATCTTGAGTGTTGGTATCTCAAGATTCTCTGCGGTGAGGAGGCCGGATTGAAGCATTAGAGCCTCCGTTACCAACATGGAGCTTACAAAGTCCTGTCGGGTTGATCCTCGGGTGTTGCTTGTCCCGGATTGTCCTGTGAAGATGAAGGCCTTAGCTATGCTCCTAGAAAAGCTGGATTTGGCTATGCAGTCCATTAAATAAGCAAGAACAACTGTAATACTGACAATGATAATCCGGGAGACTAGGTGAATCTCAACTATGAGATCATATTGTTCAGCAAGAAAGATCGTGAGACTGTTGCATACGTGCGACTGCGGCTAGACGATGATGAGCTATGTATGTTGTCTTGGTTTGAAAATTCCACTATGGTGTCTTGGTCAAAGATAAATTCGCCCTGAACTCCGGTTCTAGAGCACTTGACTTCAATTCCCTGAGGTAAAAGCTTAATGATATCTGATGGGTAGGCGATGGCTGAGTTCAAACAGGGACTCCATCCTCCAACATTACTGTGTCGGGTCCAGAGTTCTATGGAAACCAAACCTAGCCGCTTTTCATCATTTTTTTATCAAACTAAACATGAGAGACCAAGTACCTTGAAGTACATAAATTGCAAAGCTGAGCGCAGCGAAGTTGACGTGTTGTGTTGTGAAAGCTGAGGTCAGGCTTAAAAAACTGCCACAAACATGGTAAGGCTGGAACCATACGCTTATGCTAAGCACAAATCTAAGCCTGCAATAGTTGGTTTCCCTACGGAGCCAATAGGTCGGAGAACCTGAAGTATTGGGCTTAGATCTTCCGATGTACAGAAGAGAACAACGGATGAAGATTCTAAGAAGTTGATTTCTAAAAACAGAGCAAGGTCCAGAACCGATTTTCACAAGTCGAAAGCTTGGAGAGCTTGGGTCCGCTGCATCATGCGACGGAAGAGAGGGGTTGAGGACGTCAAAGTCTGGTGACGTACGATTCTGGAGAGAACTCGTCTCTTGGACACACCAAGGAAGACACCGCCAGTAGTTTCATCCTCCATATCTGAGACAGAGGACTCCAGATCCACAACTTTGGTAACCATATGAGGAGAGGGAGCTTACAAAATTAACTAAAACATCAATTTCATGTTAACTTACTACATAACAGATAGATCATATAAACTTCGTCTGAGTGTTTTGGAAAACATATTTAGAAAGCATTATTTAGAATGTTAAGTGTATAAAACCAATTTTCTTGAGCTTACAAAATTGACTAAAACATCATTTTCATGTTGACGTACTACATACCAGACAGATCATATAAACTTCGACTGAGTAATGTGGAAAACAAATTTAGAAAGCATTATTCAGAATGTTAAGTGTATAAAAGTGTATGAAATTTGTAAGATCAATCTAATTTACTGTACAATCTCTCGTTGAATATTATAAAAACGTGTTACAAAACCAACGCATCAAAGAACAAATCGAGATGATTTACAATAATAAAATAAAAATTAGGAAGTGTAATACTTTAAAGAGAGCCTTTTGTGTACACATATGTAGTAGCAATATCATCCAACAAGGGAGCCAAAACCATGAGAGCTCTTATGATCCAAAGACTGATTCAAGAAATGCTGGTCTTACCCAAAAGCCAGAGCACAAACCACATTTTGATCCCGAAAATAGTATGAAGAGTACTTCTAGCAAGTGTAAACCCAGACACTGTGATTCCTGCTTTGTTGTTCGCAAAGTAGTTCAGCAAAATCCAACAATGAGTATTAGATAACTAGAGATGTGAATAAGATATGAGATTTGGTGTCTATGTACCTGAGCTTGTCATTTTTTTAAAGAACTTATTTTATTTAGTAAATATTTTAGAAATATCTCATTCTACATAAAACACAGGTTACTACATAATTACATATTAATATTTGTTTTGATTCTTAGAGGTAGTATATTTTGATTTTTCGGACCAAATCGAAACGATTGAACCAAAATTTACCGTACTTTGTGCCCACTCGACTTCTTAGTTGGACTTGCTAGTCTTATTAGATTAAGTTATCTTTTTGATATAAAACACAATTGGTTGTCCTTTCGAATCTAAGTCCAGTTTACGGTTTGGTCGACTGGGATTGGATTCAACCGACATCAGGTAGCATGTGGTCATAGTGGGTCAATGGGATCATTTGGCCTTTTTGTTTTTGTCTGTGTTTTTGTTTTCCTCTGCCACATCGTTTTTTTTGTCTCTCTCAGACTCTCACGCTAAACTCTGCTTACAAAATTGACAAAAACATGTTTTCAATATTAACTTACTTCAAACCAGAGGTTCAGAAATTTAGAAAGCATTATTCACAAGTTAAGCTTAATAATTAGAAAATCACATATATAACAGATACAAATGCATGAACTTTGTAAGAACCAATCTCATTTCTGTATGATCTCTCGTTAAACATATGAAAACTTGTTACAAAATAAGATGATTTACAATAATAAAAATAAAAATCAGTAAACATTATATTTTTACAGAGAGCCTCTTATGCAAGTAGCAATATCACCCAACAAAGGAGCCAAAACTCTGATCAAAAGAATGATTCAAGAGATGCCAATGGTCTTACCCAAAAGCCAAAGAACAAGCGACATTTCAATACCGAATATTGTATGAAGAGTACTTCTATCAAGTGTAAACCCAAACACCGTGATTCCTGCTTTATTGTTCTCGAAGTAGTTCACTGCAATATCCAACAATGAGTAATATTAGATTACTAGAGGTGTGAAAAAGATTTGTGTGTATGCATAGGCATATATATATGTTACCTAGAGCTTGTCGTTTTTGGAATGATATAGTGCTATAAGCATAAGCAGGGATGAGATTATTGTTATCAAAATCATCTTCTTCGTCTCCATAATCCTCACTGTCGTCCGTATCTCCAGTATCGACATCTTTTGAAGAGAACCCGTGTCCACTTTCTCTATCAACTAACCTTGGACTCCCTCCTTCCACTGTCTCAAAGGATTCTATTGTCGCGCAAACATGCCACTTGGCGGCAAGGCAAGTCACAGCCTGAGCCTTGTGTGTGATCTTTGAGGCACTTCGTAGTAGAATGAGCAGCGCAGTGACCAGCGTCACTGAACATAGCTGAGATGATCACAAAGCAAAAAAAAAACTTCATCAAGATTCATCAAGATCCAATAGAAAGAGAAACAAAAACTAAAAACTTACTGCGAGTTCTCCAGTTTTGTAGATATTCAATTCAGCATGGGCCTTAGTGGTAATAAGCAGAGAGTAAAACTGACTTCCAGTGACAAGAATCAATGACAACAATATGAAGGTCCTGAATCGGTGGCTGATGATTCTCAGGTGACGTCTGATGCGGAGATGTTCAGACAAGATGGTACCAACATCTGAATCCATTTGGAAAACCTGAGCAAAGTCTTGGAGCCTGAGGATTTGAAGATGGCAGATGAGACGGAAGAGGACACAAACTAGGAAGATCACGGTAGTACGGTAGAGCCACGAGCAGATCTCCATCAGACAAGCGACTGTATCACTCAGGAGAACGTTACCGAGGAATGGAATCCGGGAAGCGCCTGAAGCGTACCACCATATCTTGTATGCGCTCGTCGCTAAGACACAAGGCGTGACGAAGTAGGAGAGAATCTTAAGCGATCTCTGCAAAACAAAAGAGTTGAGAGATTATAGAACACAACTATACACATGGGGCTATGTGCTAATTCATATAAACAAAAGCAAAAAAAAAAAACACTTAATACTTGTGAAGCAAGTAAACAAAGAGGGTTTTCAAGATTCATACTAGGTCATTGTTTACACCACCATTTTAATATTTACCAAGATTTATACAGAAAAACCACAGATTCAAATTTTCAGACACTTATAGGAAGAAACCATATTCAAATTGGACACAACAAGGAACAAAGCCGATCCTGGTCAAAAATCGAATGAAACATTCGTTTTGGCCTCCAGAAATTAAAAAAAAAAAAAAACTTTTATACATAGATTTTAAAGCTTCTAAACTATGTAAATAATTTTTATAATAAAATTCATTTTGAAATGTTTAAAATTCATTTAAAAATGTTTATGGCTCCTAAATCTTAGGACGGGTCTTGAAACCAATCAAGAATTGAAAACTTGGAATTGGAAACGATCAAAAGAAAGAACAAAACTCACGTTGAGCTGATTGGTGTAGCCTTGGCGAACAGTCTCACTCTCGTGCCAAAGCTTATCGAAGAAGAGGAACCGTCGGAGACCATACTTGCTGACGAATCTCGAGAGACAGAGGAAAGATAGGGAAGCAAAGCTGCTGAGAGAAAGCTGAACCACGGAATCATACGGCCTCGAGTGATGGCTGTCGCAGTCAGCGCAAGCGATCACGAAGTGAGACGTGGCCGGGACCACGAGCGTGAAGACGACGAACATGGACCAAGACATAACCGCCGTCCAAGGGCTCGACTGATCCACGCACATCCATCTCAGGTATTTCCGGAAACTCTGGAGCTCGTCCTGCGCGTGAGAGACGCAGCGCGTGAACTTGTTTTCACGGTTAATGAGCGGCTCTCGTCTTCCTCCTCTGACTCCTCCGGCTGCGGTTCCGATGTCGATGTCCGCCATGGGCGAGAGGGGAGAGAGAGGTTCTCTGTTTTGTTTTTGGATATTATTGATGAACAAGGCTAGAGAATCCGGGATATAGCTAAAAATTGTTAAGGTTATTTATGATTGATGTTAACGCGGCCTTTGACAACCAACCATATACAGATACAAACTAACAGTTGTAATAAACCAATTACTATGAATGTTGTTACTTTGAAGATGATGTTTATGTCTTTTTGTATAACCTTATTTCTTAACGTGCTTGTTTTTTTGTTTTTGTTTTATTATGCCTTCGGGTTTATGTTGTATAAGTAAGTGATTGTTTATGTGTTTATATAAGGCTGACTTTTGTTTTACAATCTAACAAAAAGAAATGTATTTATGTTTTCATTAAACAAAAAGAAATGTAGATGTGTGTTCATGAGAAAATCCTGATTTGGCAATCACGGGGCATTGCTGATATTTTTCCCTAGGATTTTTTGATTTTTTTTTTCGTAGAAAGATTTTTTCTATAATCTACTGGATTTTTTTTCTTAGAAATAAAACAATTTCTGATCAATTTTTTTATTACCATATAAAAATGAAAAACTTAATAGCATGCAACTTAATGTAGGACATGTTTTTTTAACAGGTTTCAGTTGATACTGATTAAGTGTTCTCCACTCCTATACAACGAATTATATTTGTTCATAGATGATTAATTTTAATCATAAACAATAAATCGTTATTAGTTATTATGTATAACAAACTTGATCTAATCAATGAATTTATTCAAATAGTTTTTGTTAATGGAATACCTTTGTCTTTTGGATTATAGTTTTAATCCTTATCATTTATCGGCGAAAAAAAGTAGGTGACAATAAAAAAGTATTAGAAAAACATGAAGAGTTGCAAAGCATACAAGATGATAGTGTGAACAAACAGGCTGTAGGACGTCGACATGTAATGTTTAAATTATAAGCCACATATCACGCAAATCACCGTACATACGGCGCCACGTATGTTGGTAAGGAGCTTCTAGTTACCACTAAATTAATTTGACACTCTTAATAAAGAAACATAATATAATTAGATCAACTGAACTAGTAAACTCTTAATTTGTTCTCTTAACTTTTAATTATACGAATTACGATTGATTAAGAATTCTAGTCCCGCACGGGCATCTTACCTGGATTTGCTCCAATGTATGATTCTATAATAAATTAGGATCGGTCTGCGCTATTATTGTTTATGTTTATTTGCATGTATTTTATGTTATGGTTTTAAAGTTTTTTGGGAGTAGAATATTTTCACGGCGGAATATTTATTTTATAAGTTGAGCTTTGAATTTATGTTGATGTAGTTTGTAAAAAAATTATTGTTAAATATTTGGTCTCACAATGCACATTTTAATTATTTTATTCATGTAGTGATGTGTTTACATGGTTAATATGAAAAAATCACAATCGTATACTGTCGCTTAGAAAAAAAACTGAATTAGAAATAATATGTATTTTAATCATTATTATAGTTATTTATTTTATTTTTCTTTTCCATGGTGGAAAGTTTGGTTTACAGGAAGCTGGATGAATAATCTTTTTTTATATATTTTGTAAGAAACTATGAAACATAAAAGTAGATGCTCTATCGAAAAAATTAAAATATAAAAGCAGCATTTGGTATACCAGAAGAATTATTATTTTATTCATGTAGTGATGTGTTTATATAGTTAATAGAAAAAAATCACAATCGTATACTGCCGTTGACACTTGCTCAATATAGAAGAAAAACTGAATTAGAAATAATATGTATTTTAATCATTATTGTAGTTATTTATTATTTTTTTCTTTTACATGGTGGAAAGTTTGGTTAATAGAAAGCTGAATAAAAAATCATTTTCTTATATTTTGTAAGAAATTATGAAACATAAACACAGACGCTCTTTCGAAAAAATTAAAATATAAAAGCAGCACTTGGTATACCAGAAGAATTAATTTATTGTAGTTGTAAGAAGCTTACTCCATCTACTAATGTTTTTCTCTTCTTTTTCATTTTACGGCTTCTCGGTGTTCTCAAACTTTATATTTTCAATCTCTTTTAGTGTTTTGTGTGTAAACTCATATCTTTAATATATTATGTCGTGTGTTCTGTAATGCCAAACCAATTAGAAATTAACGATGTTCTTACGTTAATGTATACGAAAGAGCGATATTGGTGTAGTGACTAAAACATTAAAACGACCAAGTTCCAGAAAGGTTTAAAGCTGAACTATCTGGCTAAAAACATGGATATGCAGCTATGCATGCGTCCTCAAGTTCGCAGTACTCAAGTTCATCTTAATTAAGTCATGAATATATATTGATCTATCCTGTAGTAAAAAATAAATGAAACATACGGCCAAATCTACCTAAACATTACCAACGATGACAGCTTCTTCTCCTCTTCCATTCAAGAAATTATTTTTAATCAAGAATGATAGAGTGAGATGGTAACCTTTTCCACCAGTGTTCTGAAGACTCCCATGGCTCTTACGCAGCTGCTAATCTTCAGTTTGAACTTCTGCTCTCAAATCTTTGTTTATTCTCAGTGAAATCCGACCAACGACCAGTTCTTGTCACTGAAAGACACGAATAGGAGTAACAGCACATCTTTTGATTTGTATACACTGTCAAGCGGGAGATTGTTTTCCAATAACTATTGGAAAGTGAAAATCAAAAATGATCTTAGAGAAAATGGAAAATGTAAGTAATTGGAACACTTATTGATCAAAGCAGCAAAAAGAGGGGAATGTACCTTTAGATTGTCACCAAAAGAGTTTCAGATCAGCTGTGGCTTTATCATCTCGATGAAAGCTTCAAATGAAGCCTGCAATGGAAAATAAATACAGATTTCAGAGAAATATCTTGCCAAGAACCTAATGTTTAATTTAAATCCAAATGGTTAATGTACAAATGCCAAGTTAAATGCAAGGATTGTGCATATAAGTAAAGGTAGATGATAACGTCTCATATGGACACCAATGGTAATATCCAACTTTGATTCCTACATAAGTTGATAGAGAGTCAAAATTATCGTGTGAATAACAAAGAACATGTACCAAGTCCATCCATGCAAGGTGTGACTCATAGTAGTCATTTGAAAGGAATGCTTCAGCTTTTCTGTGCAGCAGCTTCTAAAACTAGAAAAATATAATGTACTTCAAGACACATAGCTAGTATCTATGAAGAAAGTGCATGTTATTCTACCTCAGTGAAGTGACCAAGTATCATCAAGCTTTGTGATGTTGGCGAGATGATCAGATTGAGAAGCATCTTATAGGAGTTCACTTCGTCTTTTTATAGTACAAAAAAACTGTTGCGGCATGCTTTTTATCTTCTGTGAGGCTACTAAGCCATAATTTGAACTCCTATAAGATTTTCGTAAATTCTGCTCTCGAATTTGGATTGATCTGTCTCTCTCCACTGCTTGCTCATTCACTTTCGTGACATGCCGCACACTCAATTAAATCATGAGTTACAAAAGGACCTTAAAGTGGCAAGTAATCGAAGAATAAGAAGCAGCCTCAGTTTCAGATTCTGGGTCTGAATAAGAATGAAGTGTGTGTTTAGATGGAAGATGGCGTATGGAAAAGCTCAGGCGTCACCGCCATCGATCTCCATCTCCTCATTTCATTAGAATTAGGGTTAGGAATGCTTTCAAACCCACAACCCAATAACATCGAAGCCCAATACGATTATGTTTAATGAAACGATGCGGTTTGTGCTTGTGTACACGTGTCGCAACTCCAGAGCTCGAATTTCCTAGGTGGAATCCTAGGTGGCACAAGGAGGAAAGACCAAAACACTCTTTTATAATAACTAAGAACTATCCCGGGCTACGCCCGAGTTTGTTTTCTATAGTTTTAGAATTTATAAATTGAATTTATAACTTAACATTTGTATTTGTAAATGTACATTAGAATCAATTATAAATTACAAAATAATAGAAAAATCTAAATTTATTTGGGAATTTTAAATTTATTGTATGTATTCATTGTTTTCCAATGAATTCAAAATGGTTAAAACTTACAATTTGTTGTGTATTTTTTAGTAAATTTTATATAGAATGGTCAGAAAAATGGACTGGCAGTTATTAAACTTTTGTAATGTTCAGAAATCTATTTTATTTCTATTATTTTTATGTTAAATAATTGATAAATTTAAAAATTATTTAACCATTGTTATGGTTTTAGAATTATTGAGTTAGGTCTTCCGTCCTCAAAAAGAAGTACAAACCAACATATTAACGGGCTTCTTCCTTCGTTTATTTCAGTTGAAAAATTAAGTTCATTGGTCTAACTAAGTTCACAGCTAGGCAAACTTGGTTTGATATACATATTTGCCTTTTAGTATTGTATTGATCAGGGGCGAAGCCACTCAGCAGGGAAGGGGTGCACATGCACCCATAATTTTTTTGAAAAATTAATGTAATTGTTAAGAAATTTTAAAGGGCTTTTTGCAAGATTGACTCAAAACTCAAAGTCAAACCTAAAACTAACCCATGCTTTTCTTGGATTTTTCTTTTGTCCTATTCACCCCACAAGTTCACGATATTCACGAAAATGCCATCAAATTTTTTTTTTTTTTTTCCGAAAATGACATTTTTACTCTCTCACCCTCATCATCTTCAAGTAATTACAAGATTGTCATTGTCATCAATACCCCAACCACCATGAACAACCAATTTGAAGCTCTTAATGCACTTAAAATCGATTTACACTCTCTCTTTCTCACTTGTTATGAACTAAAAACAACATCTCTTTCACTTTGCCTCCATATTCATCCAAAAAACTCAAGCTTTTGATTCAATTTTTTTTTATGGTTTATAGAGCCATTCAAGCATACTATTCTTGGTGGGTTACTTTCGTTTGAGATTCTGAGTGGTTGGAGAAGACTCTGTGTGCTAATGAAGTCATCTCACTAGTTTAAGGTATGAAATAGAATTTTTTTTCCAGATCTGTTTGTGTAGAAGACTTACTCGTAAGTAGTCTGGCTGTAGAAGACTTACGGGTAAGTCTTCTGGTCAAACGGACGACTCACTTTTAAGTCGTCATCTTTGTTTGTTAAAAAAAAATCTAGAGAATACCCTAGACGACTTATGTCTAGGATAAATGGGTTAGTTTTGCATTTGACCGAATTGTATCAGATATTTGACTTTTCCTGGACGACTTACGAATAAGTCGTCTCCGGGAAAACAAAAATTTCAATATTTTATTAAATCTGGACGACTTATCTGTAAGTCGTCTCAGGTTACTTTTGCAATTGGAAAATAAAACTTAAATATTTAACTTTTTCCAGACGACTTACGCGGAAGTCGTCAAGTAAGACGACTTACCTGAAAGTCGTCCAGGATAAGCAAAGTCGTCCAAATTTATTTCCTAGATTATGGTCAAACCTTGCTTATCTGGGACGACTTTATTGTACGTCGTCTTCCTGGACGACTTTCAAGTAAGTCGTCTGGGTAAAGTTAAATATATAAGTTTCTTTTTCGAATTGCAAACTAACCTGAGAAGATTTACAAATAAGTCGTCTAGCTTTAATAAAATATTGAAATTTTTGTTTTCCCTGAGACGACTTACTGGTAAGTCGTCCAGGAAAAGTCAAATATCTGATACAATTCAGTCAAATGCAAAACTAACCCATTTATCCTAGACGACTTACTAGTAAGTCGTCTAGATTTTTTTTTTAACAAACAAAGCTGGACGACTTACTTGTAAGTCGTCCTATTTAAAATTCAATTACAAAAATGACTTGTTTGGACGACTTATTGGTAAGTCTTCCAGACGACTTACTGGTATGTCGTCTGCGTCAATGTTTAGTAAACTTTCATTTTCTCTATGTTTACTAATGTGTTTTATTTTGAATTTTTGTAGATGATGCGTCAGTTACATGCAGTGTATGGAGAATGGTTGTTGAATGATTGCCGTTGGGATTTTGTGGTTGATAATGTCAAAGGAGCGAGAATCATTTTTTTGGGGGAAGGTTCGACACATGCTGAACTTCTTGCAATGGTTCAAGAAGATTATAACCTGGACATGAGCGCATAATCTGTGGAGATAACCTACTCAATACCAGCAGAAATGATGCAGGCTCCAGACACCCCTCCTATTCATGTTACAAGTGATAGACAAGTTCGAAAATTTGTCGTCCAGTGTTCAGTCTATGTACTAAAAATTTGTGTTATGAACTTATCTGTGTCAACTTCTTTGTCAAATTGCACTACCAAACAAATTTGAGATGGTCTTGCCCTTTATATTATCTGAAATATAGTTACAAAAGGTCACTGCTCAGAAGACTTTCCAGACTACTTATAGTTAAGTCGTCCAACATTCCAGACGACTTAACTGTAAGTCTTCTGCGCAGAATATAGTTATAGGGATCAAGTTCAAATACAAAATAGGAATCAAGTTCAAATACACACATCAGCCTAATATATCATACAAAATAATCTAAAGTGGCCTGTTTATCACACGTCATACGTACCCAGGATGTCATCCATGTCCTTGTTTTCGAACTCATGCACGTTAGGAAGCTCTTGAAATATATCCACCGCCATCTTATCCCTCATACTCTTCCCGTTGGGCTTAGCAAAGTCTTTTTTACTAAACTCTATCCCAAGAGCATGACATTCAATGTACTTTAGAGTGTACACGCCACAATCACCAGCTTTGGCCGGAGGTATATTGGTCGGTCTCTCATATGTGAATGGCTCCAGGCTGTATTGGGCACGTTGTTCGTCTGAGGAAGCGCACTCAACAAGCAGATAAGGGACCATGTAGAGAAAAGGCTCCATTACCACACCGAGTTCTTCTGGGGAGATACTGGAACAAATGCTGTCAAAGACGACTATGTGCCTCTTAGGGATCGATATCCACATAGCAATCCAATGACTGTTGGCAAAGTTTACTGGCGCATAGATATCATCAATATCCGTCCCCCAAACCTTGTTCGATTGGCAAAATGTGGGTATAGTGCCTGCATAATAATTCCACGCCCCACCAGGGAGTCTTCTTCCTAAACCGTTGTGATCGGGCTTCGAGTCCTTAAAATCCTTGAAGTTGAATATCCATTGCTGAGCAAAGAGATGATCAAGGAAGCAAATTCTCTCGCTCCTGAAATGTTGTGGGTTAGCGTCATACCTCTTCCTCAGCACATTAATCCAAGCATAAATATGCTGCATATAAAATAGAGTACAAGTCAGAAGATATCAGACGACTTAGTGGTAAGTCTTCTACGTAGACGACTTACAAGACGACTTACTTGTAAGTCGTCTGGTAAGTCGTCTATGTAGAAGACTTACCAGACGACTTACAAGTAAGTCGTAGACGAATTAAGTCGTTTGATAAGTCGTCTACGTAGAAGACTTACCAGACGACTTACAAGTAAGTCGTAGACGAATTAAGTCGTTTGATAAGTCGTCTACGTAGAAGACTTACCAGACGACTTACAAGTAAGTCGTCTACGTCATAGCAGAAGACTTACACAGTCCTCCAGCCACTCTAGGGAGGTTCGGAGGATTTGATACCACAAAGTTCTAGTTTTACGTGGTTTTTTATCGAGAGCTGTTCTATAATGACTGCAAACACAAAATGTTGAAAAGCAATCAGGTTTTATGGGAAAAGCAAGCTATTATGTGAAAAGCAAGCTATTATGGAAAAAGAAAACACTTACGGACAAGATTTCAACCAATCAGCGAGCTCCCGTAACTTCGTCTTGTCAATTGATGCAAAAGGATTATAGCCTGGATAAAGCTTTATGTTTGAAATGATCACTCTGGCCGTTCTGTTTGCCGTATAAGGAGATTTCTGTGAGGCAGCAAGTTTCCTTGTTCGATCACTCTTTGCACGGCAAAGTGCCAAAGAAGCATCCCTCTTTTCTAGATATCTAGCATCCTCCTTCTGTAAATCTGAAACAGTGGATTGATTTTTGTCCAATAGAACAAGGCTCGGTTCTGGAGCTTTATCTTCCGAGGAACTAGCATCTGCGGGCACATCTGCGGGCACATCTGCGGGCACATCTGCGGGCACATCTGGACCTTTATCCTCCGCCAAGCTCTTCCTTCCCGCGTTCGTCCCATTGACACTTTCACTCTGCAATATACAAGATGGGTTTATACAATAATAACCAAAGATCCATTTCAAACAATAATAACCAATGAGTGTCTTCAAACATGAAACAAAATACATATATAAAATCCATACACTATAAACAAAGCACACATGTTCTGACATACAAGAAACAAAGCAAATGCAACTTTTCAATTCTTATTCTTAAGACTTTGTCTAGTCAATCTCTTGTTGTGAGAGGATTCGTTACTAACCCCGGGTTTGAGCGTCGATTTAGGTGGAGAGGTAGTGTTTTGAGATGATGTCCCTTTCCGTTTTGTGGTGATACCAACCTTCTTCTCCACAGCTTCCACCCTTTCCGACAGATACTTGATCTCCTTAAGGCACGTCCCAAACCCTTCCCTCATGGCATCAGCTATGTCCTTGAACATGGTTTTAATATCCTCTTTGGTCAACCCACCAACAGTCGTAGTCATCTCTTCACTAGTCTCTGCAGCTGCCTCTTCACTAGCCTCTGCAGCTGCCTCTTCACTAGCTTCAGCAGGTGCCTCTTTACGAGCTTTCTTCCGAGGTCTTGGACTGTCTTTCTTCACTACCTTTTTCTTCGCTGGACTCACAACCGCCGGCTTTGTATTGACCCAAGTACCGGTGACTTCCCAGCAATCCATGGTCCACTTCCACGGTTTCTTCACAAACATGAGTTTAATTATGTTCTCCGCGAGCGTGTCCTCAACATCAAACTCCCATTTTGTAAACATTTCAGCAGTGTCCTTTTCAACAAAGTTGATCACTCTAGTCTGCAGTAAATAGAAGATATGAACTTAGATATTTGACGGATTAAGAAAGATGGAAAGAAAAGACTTCACAGACGACTTATAATTAAGTCGTCTGAAAAGTCTTCCAGCTGGACGACTTAGTAGACGACTTATAATTAAGTCGTCTGTAAAGTCTTCCAGCTGGATGACTTAGTAGAAGACTTATAATTAAGTAGTCTGGATAGTCTTCCCAGACGACTTAATTATAAGGCTTCTACTAAGTCATTCAGCTGGAAGACTTTCCAGACGACTTTATTATAAGTCTTCTACTAAGTCGTCTAATTGGAAGACTTATCAGACGACTTAATTATAAGTTTTCTGCAAAGTCGTCCAGATTGAAGTAAATACCTGACTGAGGATAGCCTCTTTAAACTGTCTGCGTCCTTTGCGACCCTTGTAAGCCAGTATCGGTGGAGACGGATTGTTTGGGAGAGGATTACCAAAAGTAGCACCCAATTTCGGAAGAGCTGTGTACACCCAGACCTGGAGAGCTTGCGCAAACCCATTAATAGTGTAACAACCCGAAATATCTCTGCCCTTCACAGAGTCCATCAGCACCTTAAACGCGACTCTCCCCCATGGATAATTCTCAAACCGTTCTAGCTCCATCACTAGCCTTGCCAGACTAACCCGTGTAGGGGTTGAATACTTTCTCCCTTCAATGTATCCAGTGAAGATGGAAAGGTACGCGAGCCGCTTGCGATCATCCCGAGACCACCCTTCGCATCTCTCAAGTGATGCTATTATCTCTTGAGTAGATGGCCCAGCTTCGACATGAACTCCCAACATCTCCCAAAAAGAAGTCAACTCCTTTATAACAGCAGAGTGAGGTCTCTCAAGGTCCTCGATGTACTCGCAGTTTAGACCAGTGAGGTTTTCAAACTCTAACAATGAAAACCTCACAGGTTCTGGACCAACGAGACTCCACAGCTCATACTTCTTCTTTATGTCCAGCTGGAAACCGAGCATGTAGTGAATCAGCCTTGAAGCCCAATCAAATCCCAGCTCTTGGAACTTGATGAAAACTCCCAACTTCGACTCCTTCAGCTCTTCATATTCGTCATCATGAAGAGCTTTCTTTAAAGCAGCATGCAATGTCCAACAAGTATGATACGAAATGCTATGCACTGCGGGGGGCTCTTCCCCTAATGTATATATCCTACGGGGGAGTTCTGGCATCTCCATTTTTTTTGCCTGCAAAACAATCAAAGACAACCATCTCAAACAATCAAACTTATAATTAAGTCGTCTGGCAAGTTTTCCAGCTGAAAGACTTATAATTAAGTGGTCTGGAAAGTCTTCCAGCTGGAAGACTTTCCAGACGACTTAATTATAAGTCTTCCAAGACTTCCAGTTTTATGTTCACCTTTTCCTCAATCAATCACTCGACAGTAAGAGATATAACTTACCGGCGGCGGAATTCAACGAGACGCCTCTGAGAGAATGCGCGCTAGAGTTTCCTCTCGGATCTTAAATAGAGGAAGCGGCTGTGAGAACGGTGGTGAGAATGACGGTGATAACGGCGGAGAGATAACCGGCGGTGAGAACGATGAGAACGATGAGAACGATGGATTAGAGAGAATCGACGGAAATCGCCTTCGAAATCGCCTTTGAGAGAAACGGCTTTAGGGTTTTCTGATTTTCGATAAACAGTGAAAAAAAAACACCTTATATATGGCCGGTAAATAATTCGGTTAGGTTTAAAAGTACATTGTAAAATTAAAGGTTTGGTCCGGTTTGGACGACTTACTAGTAAGTCGTCTGTTGAATACTGTACATCAGACGACTTACTAGTAAGTCGTCTGTTGAATACTGTACATCAGACGACTTACTAGTAAGTCGTCCCAGACTCTAAATTTAACCCCTAAACTAAATTGACTAAATTAACTAACTAACCACGTTATAAACCCGTAGTTATACTTAAATAGTGTTTACTATACACAGAAATAAAAACACTTAGGTAAATTTTAAAGTTTTCAAAAAAAACATTTATGCATTCCAAAATCTAACCTTAAGAACACATACAATACTACGTCATATGTTGGCAAAACCTAAACCAAAGAATATCATGACTCACTACTTTCACTCATCTATGTCGAAAACAATTAACTTTTGTTATATCTTAATTTATATCTCTTAAAATATATGTTAATTACATGATTTCAATTTTTCACTTATCAAAATATTTTTTACAAAATTTTTAAATTATTTATAAGTAAAACTAGTCCAGACGACTTTCTAGTAAGTCGTCTGGCTGGAAAGTCGTCTGGGAAGACGACTTACGGGGGTTAGAAACGTAAAAAAATTTCGGTTTTTTTGTTTGTTCACAAGGGGTTGGTTGTAATTTCAATAGCCTTTTAGGTAACTTTTGCATTTGATTCAAGTTTGGGTTAACTTTTGTGTTTGAAATCAAGTTGTGAGTCATATTTGGCAATTTTCCCACTATAAAAATTTATAGTTGTGTCATAATTATATGGTAAGAAATTTTTTTGAAATTACTTAAAAATACCATGGAGTTCTAAGTTTGCGTTTGTAAGAGAGATGGTCAAACTTGCGATCGTGGATCACAAAATTCTGCATAAGGAGACATAAGAGTAAAACCACACATTATTTAGAGAATTGATAAGGCAGAGTTGGAGTATACGATTTGTGATAAAGTGAAGATAATGATACCTTTTCATCCATGAAGAGAAGGGTGGTTTTTATAAATTCACCGTTTGTCTTGACGTTTTGCGAATCCCATATATCATATATGAGGGCATGGAATGAGATGACTCGCTTGAGCAACAGAAAAATCAGAGGAAGACATTTTCGATGAGTGGATGAAATCTAATCCGGTTCAGAAAAACTGTGAATTGAAATGAGATGCAAGAGCCTGGTGTTTGACATGAACTGGGAGAAATTCGAAGCGGATATATAACCCAGCCATTATCGAAGGGTTGAGTAAAGACTGGAAGATGTAGAGATAGACGAAGATTAAGAGTTTAAGGATTCAATTTGAGAAGTAGAAAGGTTAAGGTTTGTGATATGATGAACCCTAAAAATCTAAACTGAAGACGAAAGGGTTTTTATTTTTTTTATCATAATACGGTTTTAGTAAAATGGACCTAAGCTGGACATTCTATTAATAGGCCACCGAACGCATTGGAGTGACTAATGCCACAAAACAGATGGAAATAAGAAACGTAAAGATTAATTAACCACTTAATTTTTATGCGGGACCCACTTATATAAGGAAGTCGCTGACGTGGCAAAAAAAAAGAGTTCTGATTGGTCGATTTTATTTGGGGACGTGGACAACCTCCCTATTTCTCATATATCCCTTTTAGTATTAGTTAGATAAATAGGCCTCAGACTTCAAATATTTGGATCGGCTTCGGGTAAGATCCATTCGGGTCCGGATCTTTTGGATGAATTCTCTACCTAATAGGTACTTGGTAGATTTCGGTTCAGGTTTCGAGTCGGATACCACTGGTTTCGGATCGGTTTCGGGTACCCATTTATTATGTAAATCATATACATATTTACCAAATAAAATATTTTATGTGTAAATTGAAGTGGTTCAGTGGTTACATACTCTACCTTTAGTGTGGAACCCGGGTTCAAGTCCCTAAAGTATCAATTTTATAAAAAAAATAATATTTAAATACTATATATATTTACAATATAGAAGAATACATAAGTTGAAGCGGTCTGGTGGTAACAGAGCTGTTGTTCTACCTATCCAATCCGGGTTCGAGTAGAGGTGATTGACACTTTTTCTAATATTCTGGGTTTTAGGATATCCATTTCAGTTTAAATGGGTACCCGATCGGGTTTCGGGGAATAACCGGAACCGATCCGATATCCACGGGTATCAGAAGCAATGACCCATCGGTAATATGGCCATATCCGAAACCGAACCGAACCTGTCCATTTCGGGTCGGATCCGGTTCGGGTAAACAGTTTCAGTTAGAAGTCCCATCCCTAATAATAGAATTCTCATGTTTATAGAAGAAAATATATAAATGTGCTATTTTCACTTCTAAGACCATCTCCAACCCGCCTATATTTTCATCTCTATATTTTCCTATAAAATAAAGTATCCCTATGATAGAGGTGGATTTACTCCAATGTATGCCTCTATAATAGAGTTTATCTATTTATAAAGGAAAATATAGAGATGTACTATTTTCACTTCTAAATATAGAGGCAAAAAATAACATTTTTATATATTTTCCTCTAAACTAGATGAACTCTACTATAGAATCATACATTGGAGCAAGTATACCTCTACATTAGATATGCTCTAAGTGGAAGGATAACAGAATCTATAATTTCAAAGTCCCTATCATAAAATGAATATAATAAATGGATCATAAAGAATATTTTACAATTAAAAAAAATTGTATTCAACCCGAGAAACGAGAATTCAGATCCGATTACAAGTTCGATTTGAACAAATTTTTCCAAGTCAATATATCATATTCATAGCTTTGCCCCTGCACTAAACTCCACAGGTTCCGACAATAAGCTTTTAAAACCCTTAAGGAATCATTTCCTTTTCTCAACCATTGACGAGTTTCTCAGGAAAGTGAGGTTCTCTCCATTTCCCGGATGTCGGGATTTCTCTAGTAGTCTTTGGAGTAGCTAGGCTTATGATGGACTCCTTGAAGCTTATAATCATCATTGTCAATGAAGTACTAGACAAACAATAAAAGAGATGTATTCAAGTAACCCTTACCGAGAAGAGCTCCGAGAAACCGAGCTGTGCGCTCGCCCATGCTTGCCGCACACCAAAACCGGGCCTGGCCGTAGCACGACACGCTGACCGGAAACATCTCTAGCTTCCTAGCCATAAGCCGTAAATATTTCATTCATGGGCTTGCTTTATGATTGCTTGTGACATTGCGAATAGCTATGCATTCATGTCCGTGTACTAGAAAAATAAAATATTTTTTTTTTTGGTTTAGAAATTAAAAAAAATAATAATTAATTAATTTTGTTAATATTCTCAAATAAAAAAAAAGTTTGTTAATACTCTCAAGTCAAGAATAAAAATTTCAATTTATTCATAATTAATTTTCTTGAAATAAATAGATTGCGTATATCCATCAATTGTTAAACATGTTGAACAGTTTTTTTTGAAGAAAAAGATTTCTTATGTATAATTTTTAATACTAGTATATAAACTATTTTATTTTTGATTATTTTCATGGGTATATCTGATACAAAAGTTTGAACAGAACACACAAAAATGAATCATATCATATATCAAGTTTCACAGTAAATTGGAATCAGCAGCTGAAACGCATCATAATTACAAAATGGAGGAGGTATGTAAATACGAATATGTGGTTTAAACTTTGGTTTATAAGATTTGATTGGTCATCTCTTTTACTTCATATTTTCTTCGATATTTCAATCGCAAATAAGTCGTATTAGAACATGATTATTGGGAGGTTCTTAGGGCGAAGTTCTTAGCGAAATATAAGAGCGGGTTCTTAATTTTTTTAGTTAAAAGTTAAGAGACAGGTTCTTATGTTATGCTAAAAACCGCGTCATAAGAACCTCCCAATAATCATGCTCTTAGCAACCAGCAATCATCCCTAACTTCCCAACGTATATGAACCTAAAACTCGTAAGTCGTAACCAACTCCCAACTCCCACAAAATTGAAAAAAATATGGCAAAGGCTGAGATGGTAGAAGATGTAATTTTGTGACTAAACTGAATATTACTTTCAAGTGAAAGTGTAGAAACGGGCCGGCATAAGCTTAAATGGGCTAACATAATTTCTGTCACAAAAATACAAGCCGTGCTCGGAACACGCAAGCCAAACTAAATTGTGTTCAGACGTTTGTCAGAACTCAGAACGTCATAGTTTCCAACAACAGACATTTTAATAGTTTTACAAGTAGAACTTTCATGTCTTAGTTGATGACATATATAAGGTATATCTTGATGGTTTTGACAAGAAAGAAATGGATACATTTCTGGTTTTTGAAATATGAGATGATGATCTAGCATATTAGGCTTATTAGCTAATAGTTTTGATGAGAAAATAGATCGCTTAGCCAAAAACAAATGAACTATTTGAAAGTTTGAGATAAAGCTATTATGTAAGAACCCAAAAGATTCGAACCTACACCATACCATTATGAGAGACTCACTCTCGACCCCCTCAATTTTCGAAAGGTTACAACAGTAATGGAACATTGTAGACTATTTCGAAATTCTTATATTTGGACCAGAATCCGAACCCTAAAAAAGAAAGCGAAAGCGACTTAAGAGTTGAGACAGGTTCATGTAATAAACATTGGGAGTAAAGAACAAGACATCATCACTTCTTAAAATTCTACAATATCTTTCAAGATTTTCCATTACAAGCCTTGCCCGTATGCGGTAAAAATAAAAACAAAAGCTTGGTCTTTCTTCGAACACAAAGATTCACTGTCTGAATCCGTGGCAGAGAAGCAAAGTAGATACCAAATTTAGGACAACTAGGCCAGCAAATTTTAATCAAATGGTCAAACATACACAGCGAATTCTACCACCCAACAGAATTTACAGATCAGCATCATCTCAGCCACCAACCTTTAACCTAAAGATTTGGCCATTTACGCATTGACCATACCTAGGCCACCTCTCTGTTGCTCAAAATTCAAACGCGGATTGGGTACACGAAATGTAAAGCCTTTATTGCCTTCCTGTCTGCACCTAAAAAGATGAATGAAAACACTTCAGAGGGCTTAGCAATTTACAATGAATATTCCAACTTATTTCTTTAAACCACCTAATTAGGTAGCAAAGGAGCTTCACCATCCTTGTTTCTTCAAGCTTATGAAACCGTTCAGATCTTCTATGTCCCTCATAGATTACTTCCATTTCATATCCAAACTCAGATCACAAGAAGCACTGAAAGGCTTACTTCTAGAATAAAACCATAATTTTTATCAAGATCAAAGACAAACAAGTGCCTATGTTACACATAAAATGTATTTATGAAAATGCAGCTTCATACTCCAAACCATCCATAAGCACATCAGTGATAGATACTCTATAAATTCTACAGACTTTAGATTTTGAATCATTAAGAATCAGCAGCAGCTATATAAGTGTTACATGTAACAAAGGTTTGATCTTTATAAGAAACAGACAAGTGAACACACAGATCTGGTTCTTACAATAACAGATCTTAACACAAACTCTCTCTCTCTCCCTATCATCTTTGTTGTCATTGTGCTCAAAAGATCAAAGACGTAGATCGGTGCAGTGGAGATCGTCTGCGCCTGCGAATAAGTCAACGCCATCCAACGGCGGAAAATTAAGATCAAATGTAAACGGCGGTTTCCTGCGCGAAGACGACGAAGCTATGTCGTCTCCGTCGTCAACCACCGACGACGAAGAATCGCAGTCGCTGCGGCAATCCTCCGGAGCGACCGGCGGAGTCCTCGGATATCTCTTCGTCGCAGGTAACGGTTTGGCCACCGAAGAAGAAGCTGGTCTCACTCCGCTACACGACTTAACGGTGCTGCTCATGGTGCTACTCGCCGGCCGACTGATAATAATAACCTCCTGCTCTCCGGCGTATAACCGGTGGTCCATAAAGGGATCGATCTGGTTCCGATGATTGAGCGGTTGGAGAGGAGAGGAAGGAGAGCAGTCGATTGGGAAGTTGGTCTTGGCCTTTGGACCACGGAGGTTACGAGCGGCTGCGTCGTAGGCGCGTGCGGCCTCCTCGGCGGAGTCGAACGTGCCGAGCCAGACTCGGGATTTTTTCAAGGGGTCACGGATCTCGGCGGCGAAACGGCCCCAAGGTCTCTTCCTAACGCCTCTGTACCTCGGCTCCTTCACAGATCCGTGAAGGGCGTGTGGAACGACGGAAGAGCCTCTCCCTTTCCTCATGGTGAAGAAAGGTGGGAGAACCAGAAGAAGTAATGTGATTGAGAAGAGATCTGTGTGTGAAGTTGATGAAGATGGAGGAAAGGTGAGGAATAGTTTATTTTCTTCTTCATAAAGCTATTTAATTTTTTTATTTATTTATATAGTTTCTTTCAAAATTTACTCAAAAAAATTGTTTTTTATTATTATTTATGGTTTTCTTTTTGACTGAGTTTTTTTTTTTGTTTTTTTTTTTATTATTATTTATGGTTAAAATAGTTTTAAAAAATAGTTTTTCCTTTATGACGTATTATTTTCCAAACTCCGATTCTATTTTCCTTTTATTTTAGACTTTTATTCTATTATTGAATACTCCTTTATTTCAGAATACTTGATGTTTTACCTTAATACACAGAGATTAAAAAATTTATTTTTTTTAAAAGGTAGTTGTAAAAATATAATTTAAAAATCATTCAACCAATTACATAAATGAATATAATATCTAATTGGCTACACATTTCTGATAAATTTAAAAATAAAATAAAAATATCAAAAGAAATAACAAAATTTTTCTAAAACATCATCTATTATAAAACAGAGAGAGTATAACAATTTAATTATTTTATGTTTATTACAGAACTTGAAAGACTTTAAAAGAGTTCACAAGAGATATGTCTCGAAATGCGAAGAAATTAAAGGAAAAGAGGGTAAGCACTTGCTCTCTGTCTTGACTCTGACCACAATACGTATAAAATAAAAATAATCCTCTTTGTTTATTATTATTATTAATTTATTATACTAATCGCATATCGACTCAACACATAATGACCAAAACATCCTTGTCTACTTTATTTTATTTTTGAATTAATAATATACTACGATATTCCTCGAAATTATTAATTTATTTAAGTGAGTTCTTCTCCATCTTGGGACCCTACACGAAAACGAGACATGCTTATCGTCATCAACTCATCATCACCTCCCCTCTCCCGTGTGAAAAGTAAATGCTGTTGAGGAAATGCATCAATGCAGAAAACACAGAATCGTTGTTGTTCGTATAAACTGAATTACTTCTAAATAAGAACATACATTTAAAAAAAAATCAACTTGCTCACCTCCTATCAAAAACGAGTTATTCTTGGGTTCACCAACCAATAGAATTTTGTTATTTCAAATTCGATATCTTTAAAAAAAAAATATATATATATATATATTGTCAAGTTATATTATGTTTATTAAAAAAAATAAAAAAAAAGTAGTTACAGAAAAAATATTTTTAACTTTGTCAGCAAAACACTAAACCCTAATCTCTAAACCCTAAATCTTAAACTCTAGACCCTTGGATAAACTCTAAACTCTTGGTAAACTCTAAACCCTTTGATAAATCATAAACTCTAAATAAAAACACTAAATCCTAAAACTCTAAACCCTAAAACCTTGAGTGTTTTAGTGTTTAGTGATTTTGATTTAGAGTTTAAGATTTATCCTAGAGTTTAGGGTTTACCCAAGAGTTTAGGATTTAAGATTTAGAGTTTGGGGATTAGAATTTACGGTTTAATGTTTTGTTGACGATGTTAAAAATATTTTTTTTGTAATTACTACTATTTTTTATTTATTTCTTTTTACCTTTTAATTTTAAAAAGATAATATAATTTGACAATATTTTGTTTTCTTTTTTAAAAGATATCGAATATGAAATAACACAATCCTATTGGTTGGTGAACCTCTAGGTTCGTCCTATGGGGTGAACCCAAGAATAAATCATCAAAAACGAGTTATTCTTAGGTTCATCCTCTAGGTTCAGTAACCAATAGAATTTCATTATTTCAATTCGATATCTTTTAAAAAAGGAAACAAAAAATTGTCAAGTTATATTATGTTTTTAAAATAAAAAAGTAAAAAAAAAAATAGTAGTTACAGAAAAAAGAATTAAAAAAAATATTTTTAACATCGTAAGCAAAACACTAAACCCTAAACCCTAATCCATAAACCTCAAACCCTTGGGTAAACCCTAAACCCTTGGGTAAACTCTAAACCCTTGGGTATACCCTAAACCCTTGGATAAATCCTAAACTCTAAATAAAAACACTAAACCCTAATCCCTAAATCTTAAACCCAAAACCTTTGAATGTTTTAGTGTTTATTGATTTTGATTTAGAGTTTAAGATTTATCCTAGAGTTTAGGGTTTAGGGTTTAGGGTTTAGGATTTAGTGTTTAGAGATTAGGATTTAAGGTTTAATGTTTTGCTGACGACGTTAATTTTTTTTTTTGTAATTACTACTATTTTTTATTTATTTATTTTTACCTTTTAATTTTAAGAAGATAATATAATTTGACTATATTTTGTTTCTTTTTTAAAAAAATATCAAATATGAAATAACACAATTCTATTGCTTGGTGAACCTAAGAATAAGTCATCAAAAACTAGTTGTTTCATAATAGCCAGCTGAGAGATTTAATGAGTAGTTTAAGTTTTTTTTACTTGCGGCTTCATCGCCTGTGAATCCCCGAATATCTCAGCTTAGGCTCTACAATATAATAATTATAGAATCACAAACAATCTTAATAAGAAATCTTTCTCTTATTAATTAATCCAAAGCTTTAAACTAAGCTCAATCACTTCACACAATCCGTGAGTTGATTCATTCATCATATGTCTCAATATATAGACATTACACTTTCAATATTTCCTAAACACTTTAGGTTTAACATAAATCAATATTTCCTAATCCTTACAAACTTACATATCACTCTAGGATTAGGTAGCTTCCATCGCAAGTTACTTTAAGCTTAAACCAACATTCTCCCCCTTAAGCTTGATTTCATCTTCACCCACATCTTGCATTCCAATTAAGGTCCTCATTTCCTTGAAACGAACTCGACTTAAAGACTTCGTAAGGATATCATCTCTTTGTATACTTCCCGGAACATGCTCCACTTCAACTTGATCATTCTCAACACATTCTCTTATAAAGTAAAACCTTCTATGAATGTGTTTGCTTCTGCCATTAATGGCCGGGTTCTTAGTAAGCGAGATTGCAGACTTGTTATCAACCTTTATGATCACCTTCTTGCAAGCATTCCCCACGACTTCACACATAAGTTCTTGAAGCCATATTGCTTGCTTCGCAGCTTCGGTGGCAGCCATAAACTCAGCTTCACATGATGATAATGCTATACAATCTCTTGCTTCTGAGAGCACCAAGTCATGGGACTGTCACCGAGATAGAAAATGTGTCCCGTTGTACTCTTGCCGTCATCCTCGTCAACGTTGTGTGAGCTATCGCTAAAACCAACCAGTTCTAGTGTTGTTGCTGCTCCGAACCGTAAGCCTAGAGAAGTAGTGCCTTTTAAGTATCGTAACACTTGCTTTAGAGCTGCACCGTGTGACTCTTTAGGGTCTTGCATGTACCTACTGAGCACACCTACAGAGAATGAAAGATCAGGCAGTGTGTGCAAGAGGTAGCGAAGACATCCTATACTCCTTCTGTATTCCCTCTCATCGATGCTCTTTTCTTGTGGCGACTTGGATAACTTCACATTCATGTCCATTGGTATATGAACTGGATTACAATCATTCATACCGGTTTGCTCTAGTATTTTTTTAGCATATCTATCTTGGGATAGTACGATTCCTCCATCCTTTTGTCGAACCTCAATACCCAAGTAGTAAGTCAATCTACCAAGGTCACTCATCTCAAACTTTCGAGCCATCTCCCTTTTAAACTCCATAATCGAACTCAAAGATGAACCCGTAACGAGCAAGTCATCAACATACACACATACGAGAAGTAAACTTTTCTTGTCTGTTTTTCTGTAGAGTGACGGCTCTTTAGAACATCGAGTGAAGCCTAGTGACTTCAGAATCCCATTGAGCTTTACGTTCCACGCCCTAGGTGCCTGCCTTAGTCCGTAGAGAGCTTTATGTATCTTGTATACTTTGTCTTCTTTGCCTTTGACCTTGAATCCTTCTGGCTAAGCAACGTAAACCTCTTCTTTCAACTCTCCATGTAAAAACGCTGTCTTAACATCGAGATTATGAATCTCCCACTCCTTTGATGCCGCAAAAGCTATGACCATTCTGATTGTTTCAACTCGAGCCACAGGGGCAAAGACTTCATCATAGTCTATTCCATTCCTTTGAACGTATCCTTTTGCTACTAACCGCGCTTTGTATTTGCTAACACTTCCATCTGCGTTCCTCTTCATTTTGAACACCCACTTCAAACCAATAGGCTTGAAACCTTTTGGTAGATCCACAAAGATCCAAGTGTTGTTCTTCTCGATTGAAGTTAGCTCTTCTTCGCACGCACTTACCCAAACTTTGTGTTCTCTGGCCTCATTGAAATCCCAAGGCTCATTGTTGATCAGCATTAGAAGTATCTCGCTTTCGACTTCAGCCATAAGAACGTAGTCGTCCAGGTAAGAAGGTTTAGTGCTTACTATGCTTGATCTTCTTGGTTCAGGTTCCGTTGATTCCTCTTCGTCTTCATTGTCCTCATCGTCTACAATTTCTTCGATACTCTCTTCATCTTTGCTGATATCTTGAGTCTCAAGATATCTCTCATTGTTTCTTAGTGGTAATATTTCAACTTCAAACGAGCCTTCTTCTGATCCAACTTCATTACTCCAGGTCCATTGCTTTTCTTCCACAAAATAACACATCGCGGCTTACCACAATTCTTTTGCTCTTCGGGTCAAGCAATCGATAGGCTTTAGAGCCTGGTTCAGTCCCTAAGTGCACCAAGATTCTCGATCGATCGTCAAGCTTCTTTCTCCCTGCGGCCTCTGTTCTAGCATAACAAACGCACCCAAAAATTTTCAAATGGCTGATGTTTGGCTTCTTGTTCCTCAGCGCTTCGTACGGCGTTTGTCCTAGTAAAGACCGTTTCGCGACTCTGTTAATCAAATAGGTTGCGTGCCTGACTGCTTCTCCCCACAATGCATTCGGTACGTTCATATGCTTCAATAGACTTCTAGTCATCTCAAGGAGTGTACGGTTTCGTCGTTCGACGACCCCGTTCTGCTGAGGAGAGTACGGAGCGGTTGTGTGTCTTATGATACTGTGTGTTTCACAATAGCTTGTGAATTCTTGTGACAGGAACTCACCACCTCTATCTGATCGAAACGTCTTTATAGTCGCCTTAGTCTCTTGTTCAGCAAGCTTCTTAAAATTTTTGAATTTGCTAAACGCTTCACTCTTCCTTTGAATCAATATAGTCCACATATATCTTGAAAAATCATCGATCAATACGAACACATAGCGTTTTCCTCCTGGTTTTTGAGGAGTGATGGGCCCGCAGAGGTCTCC
Source organism: Brassica napus (assembly GCF_020379485.1). NCBI lineage: Eukaryota > Viridiplantae > Streptophyta > Magnoliopsida > Brassicales > Brassicaceae > Brassica > Brassica napus. Next base: position 30,567,386 of record NC_063446.1, read on the forward strand.
ATGGACAAGTTCAAGTAGATGAGTAGCTCTGTATGAGGTACTCTGAGGAAAGGGTTTTCTTGTTTGCTTACCAAGCAAGCAGGATACACAAGTCTCTTTCTCGATTGCTATGTCCGGTAAGCCAACAACCAACCCTTTACTTATCATTACCTTCATTGTCTCGATGTTTACATGTCCCAGTCTGGCGTGCCATCTTGATGAGTCGGTAGGTGCCGTGATTTGTAAACATTGAACAATATCAGCTTTCAAGACAACTTTGTATAAGCGGTTCTTTGTTCTTGAAGTCTTGATCATCATATGTCCGTCACGATTAAATAGGATAAGCAAGTTATCTTTCATGCTTACTTCGCATCCAGCTTCGGTGGCTTGCCCCAAGCTCACAATATTGCTTCGTAATCCAGGTATGTAATATACATTGCTCAAGGTTTTCTTCTCGCCTCCTTTCAACAAAAACTTGATTGAACCTTTTCCATTTATATCTATTCTTGAATCGTCTCCAAATCGAACTTTTCCCGCAATGCCTTCGTCAAGACTATAGAAAAACATTTTATTCCCACTCATATGATTGCTAGCTCCATTGTCGAGGTACCACATGTTCTCCATGTTCTCTTCGTCCTCAAAAATACTAGGTTTCACTTTCCTTTCATTGAGATAAACCACTTCATGCATCATCAATTCATCAGCCTCTTCTGTGTCTTCTTCTTTCTTCTCAACGGTTTCTTGCAGCTTAAGCTTCGCATCAGGACACTCTGAGGCGTAGTGACCGAGTTTATCACAAGAGAAGCATGTAATATGACTCTTGTCTCTGTTTTGTCCTTGCTTATATGCTTCCCTTTGTGCGTAGAGGCCTCCATAACGTCCTCGGCCTCTTCCACCTCTCCAGTTACCTCGTCCTCCACGTCCTCTTCCTCTACCATAACCTTCTTGCTGAGCCTCACCGCTAGCATACATCAGTTTACCGGTATCATCACTCTGTTCTTCCTCCTCTTCACTTATTCTTTCCTCATATGCTTTCAACCTCCCAATTATATCTTCGAAACTAGTTGTATTGAGATCCAAAACTTGTTCAAGTGATGCCACCATGTGAATATATTTTTTTCTTGGCAAACTTTTCAAGAATTTCTTCACAAGCTTTGGTTCTTCAATAACCTCTCCAAGGGAAGCTGTTTTTGATGAGATTTCGGCTAACTTACCGATGAAGGTATCGATGCTATCTTCTTCTTTCATCTTAAGCTTGTCAAAATCTGCCATAAGTGTTTGCAGTCGAGCTTCTCGTACTCTCTCGGCTCCAACGTGTCTCGCTTGAATTGCATCCCAAACGGTTTTGGCTGTCTCGAGGTTCCCTACCTTTAACGTTAGGGCTTCAGGTATGGATTGGAATATCAAGGCGATGGCCAGATTACTCTTTTTTCATGTTTTGAACCGGGATCGATAGTCTCCCAGACTTCATTGACTTTAAGGGCGATCCGCATCTTCATAGCCCAGACGGTGTAGTTAGAGGAAGTTAACATTGGGAATTTGATGGACGAAGGTCCGGTTCCTTTGATGCTCGTCTTGATCTCATCCTTGACATCGGCCATGATGTTTGTGTTCTACGCAGTGTCACGCTCTCAGTTTCTGATTTTTTTAATAGTATGTCTCTGATACCAATTATAGAATCACAAACAATCTTAATAAGAAGTCATTCTCGTATTAATCAATCCAAAGCTTTAAACTAAGCTCAATCACTTCACACAATCCGTGAGTTGATTCATTCATCATATGTCTCAATATATAGACATTACACTTTCAATATTTCCTAAACACTTTAGGTTTAACATAAATCAATATTTCCTAATCCTTACAAACTTCTATATCACTCTAGGATTAGGTAGCTTCCATCTCAAGTTACTTTAAGCTTAAACCAACAATAATCAAAAGACCATGTTAAACATTTCTTTCAACTTGAATGACATAACAAAGTTACATCTACGTTCTTCAAAGTGTAAACCAGAGTGTAGATTGACTTCTGTATTAGTTCTCTATTCTCAGGTGTCGTAAGCGAAAATCTTGCTGTACAAACAATAACACCAAGACTATTACCTCATATCATCACAAGCTTGGATCAGGCTTTGAGTTAGACACTCAAATTCCTTGAGCAAGCCGATTTTTACGAAACTCAGAGATCAGAGGTTGACCATCACTACATCAAAACCCAACACTTACACATGAGAATACATTAGATCCATATACAAGTGAATATTCCAAATAATGCAACTAAACTCACTCCTTGCTCTCCCTTTATCTCTTGTGCCTATTACAAACAATCACACCTTCTTCACTACATTCCGGATGCAAAGGCCCTATTGAAGGTTCGGGTACTGGATCCGTATCTACCAAAGCTTTCCATCAGAATGATCCCTCGGTCTGTCTCTCAGTCTGCTCTCAAGAAAGTATCACGAGCTGGTCTAACCTGATATACACATCTCAAACGGCTTCAATATCAATTAGGAGGTAGTTGGGACATAGTCTACTTTTGCATGGAAGTATACTTTTAAATTTTGACCAGAGAAATTCATACTTAAGGCCAACAAAAAGAATATGCTTTCACCTTTACTTCTCAAAATCGGTGGTCTTATTCCTGATAACAGAAGCCTAGGCTTCTTAAAGGAGGTGCATCTTTCTTAACATTAACATTAAGTAAATTTTCAGTTAGGAAAGTTGTACGTTACACATCGAATTTTCAAAAGTAAGTTGTTGAATTTTCTTGTACCTAATTAAAGTAAAGACTCAATTTGTGGAAACTAAGTCGTTTTTAATCACTAGGGGCATTGCCCCCGCGCAAGCGCGGAGTTGTTGACAGAGTTCTTGTTTCATCTCAATATTTGTTAGGGTTATTGTAGTTGTGAATTTTGCGTTTCGAGTTGTTTTTCAAGTTTTTTTTTATTATTATAGGGTTAGAGTTGTGATGATGAACTGTGTATACATTGTTCTCCACTTATGAAGGATTAAACTGTGTTAGTAATGTGATTGATATAGTTCATGTTGTTGTTTGATGTGTCACTGAGACTTATTGTTTGTTTGTCTTTTTAATTTGTTTTTTTTACTGTTGAGAGTACATAAATTATATTAAAGTTGTTGAGAGTACATTTTGTTTCTGAATATTTTTTCTCCGGTTTAGTTGTGTAAGTTGTGTGTATTAATTAATAATTTTTATTATCCTTATTATGTTTGTTATATATTTTTATTTTATTTTTAAACTTGTTGCTCATACCAAACCTTTAAAACAAATACATGAAGACTTGTAGAAATAACTATAAAATGAGTGACAGTTCTGAGTATTTGGGCTTTAATGAGTTTTAAACGAATTTATGTATTTCTCATAAGAAGACAATAGCATTGACATGTTGACATTAGACATCTAAGCTATTTTTATAAGACAAGAGGAGTGAGCAGGTAGAGTTGTTGTTGTCTTCTTTTGTGTCTGTTGGGATTGTCTCTTGTGTCTCCTGTTGTGGACTTACTCTGTTTTTTTTTGCTGATCTTGGTTGTCGTCTTCGTCTTCTTCGTTGCGAAAGTAAGTTTGTAAATTGTTAAATAGCTGGCCATGTATTTTGTATTTGTTTAGCTGACTCGACATATGTGTCGTTGCGAAAGTAAGTTTATAAATTGTTAAATAGCAGACCATGTAGTTTGTATTTGTTTAGCTGACTCGATGTATGTGTCGTTGAGTTTTAGTTGAGGTGATTGATTTGGTATATTTGTTTTGAAGTTTATTTCTAAGATTAGACAAAAAAAGAGAGGTGATCATTAATGATTGGCCTTTTTTGGAATTCTAGTTTTTGGTGTTTTAATTGTTTGGGTTGTTGTGGTTTCTTTTAAGCTGTAAAATAAAAGTTTGTGTAAAATTAGTTTGATAAGTAAGGGAGATAAATAGACGACCACAGAATTTGGGTAGGAAATATTTTTGATTATTGATGTTAGCACAATATAGATAATAATATAAAGGGATTATGTGTTGATTGTTTCTTACGGGTCAATGAGGAGACGGATAACAACTCGAGTTGTTTCTTTGGTGAGGTTAGAGCCTTGGACAGAACGGATTTTCCCAACCAAATCTGCGAGTTTAAATATCAGTTATGATATCGAAACATAATATAAACCCAGATGCGATATGATAATATACATGGGAGTTCTAGGTTTGTGTTCGCAATCACTTGGAAATTGTCAAACAGTCTAATTATGATTGGAGATTGATCTCAGGAGCACCCATGATGACTTCATAAATAATATTTGGTGAGATGAAACGAATGAGGAATGGATGATCAATTACCTTGTACATGCTTGAGCACCTAGCAACCTCAAAACGATCGTCTTTCACAATAGAACCGGCTTTCAAAGATGACATGTAATGATTAGCACGTCCGGCGGGAATAAACCCATGAATCACGGAATATGCAAATAATATTATTTAACAAAGAATCAGGAAATCAATTAAAAACAATTATATTAAATAAGTGTGATAAATCGAAGATTAACTTCCCTTTTCATCAAGGAAGAGAACCGTGATTACCATAAACTCACTGTCTTTCTTGAAGTTCAGGGAATCCCATAAGCGAGGAGGTTAGAGGCTATGCTATGACTACTACGACCAACACGGAGAGACTCGAAGGTTGAGTGACGGATGCCGGGAACGCCGGTTTGAGGAACTGGAGAGGCAGAGAGACATTTTCTAGAAGATCGTTAAAGCTAAGAGGAATCAATGAGTTTTGTGGAGATGCAGATTGGGTTCATCAAAGATAGAAATCATATATATAAGGGTTTACAGAAAAGCTACAAATCAGGAACATTTAAGATCAAGCGATTTAAGATGGGGAGATGAAGAGTTCACCAGTGAAAAAATAGATTACGAACAGACACACAACGCAACTCTGTAACTCAGATTTGTCTAAGATAATGATGAAAATAACCATAACTCATGTTAAACGAAGACAGTTTACAATATGGAAAAACTATAATTGTTGTTTTTTTCATATAACGTGATGAACCTCATTTAAAAATGAAACTCATAATACACTTGTAGGCCCGGCCCACAGAGAAAACCTAAGAAGCAAAGGTTTCCGACCTTCATAAATATATATTAGTTTCGGCCATCAATGTTCAAAGTATCCTTTAGTTTAGTGGTATAAATTTTGGTGTTTATATCTCAATAACCCGGGTTCGAGTCACAGGCTTGACACTTTTTCACACTTTTTAAAAGTGGGACCCACCAAAATACTGACGTGTCGCCTCAGGAAAGAAGGAACTGCCTCATTATATTATAGACTATGGGCATTGTCCCCGCGCAAGCGCGGGGTTATGGACATAGTTTTTGCTTCATCTCAATATTTGTTGTGGTTATTGTAGTTGTGCATTTTGCGTTTTGGGTTGATCATTGTTTTTTCAAGTTTTTTATTGTTATAGGGTTAGAATTGTGATGATAAACTGTGTATGCACTGTTCTTCACTCATAAATGACTAAACTGTGTTAGTAATGTGATTGATATAGTACCTTGATGTGTCACTGAGACTTATTATTTGTTTGTCTTTTTAATTTGTTACTTGTACTGTTGAGGTTACATAAATTATATTAAGGTTGTTGAGAGTACATTTTGTTTCTGGATATTTTTTCTCCAGTTTAGTTGTGTAAGTTGTGTGTATTAAGTAATAATTTTTTTATTCTTATTATGTTGATTATATTTTTTTTTATTTTTAAACTTTTTGCTTTTACCGGACCTTTAAAACAAATACATGAAGACTTGTAAAAATAACTATAAAATAAATGACAATTAGTATTTGAGCATTAATGGGTTTTAAACGATTATATGTATTTCTTATAAGAAGACAATAGCATTGGTCTGTTGACATTGAACATGTAAGCTATTTTCATAAGATAAGAGGAGTGAGCAGGTGGAGATGTTATTGTCGCTTTTATGTCTGTGGGGATTGTCCCTTGTATCTCCTGGTGTGGCTGTATTTGTTTCTCTTTTATTTGATGGGTAATATGTAAATAAAAATCATTGTTAGTTGTATTTATCAGAGTTTGTAACTTACTCGGCTTTTTTGTTTAGGTAATTTCACTGATCTTGGTTGTCGTCTTCGTCTTCTTCGTAAGTATCTGCGAAAGTAAGTTGTAAATTGTTAAATAGTTTGCCGTGTAGTTTGTATTTGTTTAGTTGGTTCAATGCATGTATCGTTGAGTTTTAGTTGAGTTGATTGGTCTGGTATATTTGTTTTGAAGTTTATTTGTAAGATTAGACAAGGGAGGTGATCATTAGTGATTCGTCTTTTTTTTTATTCTAGTTTTTGGTGTTTTGATTGTTTGGGTTATTGTGGTTTCTTTTAAGTTGTAAAATAAAGATTTGTGTAAAATTAGATTGATAAGTATGGGAGATAAATAGACTACCACAAATCTTGGGTACGAAATATTTTTGATTATTGATGTTAGCACAATATAGACAATAATATAAAGGGAATTATGTGTTGATTGTTTCTTACGGATCAATGAGGAGACGGATAACGACTCGAGTTGTTTCTTTGGTGAGGTCAGAGCCTTGGACATAACGGATTTGCCCAACCACATCTGCGAGTTTAAATATCAATTATGATATCGAAACATAATGTAAACCCAGATGCGATATGATAATATACATGGGAGTTCTAGGTTTGTGTTCGCAATCACTTGGAGATTGTCGAACAGTCTAATCTTCATCAATAATGGTTAGTGAGATGAAACGAATGAGGAATGGATGATCAATTATCTTGTACATGCTTTAGCACCTAGCAACCTCAAAACGATCGACTTTCACAATGGAATCTGCTTTCAAAGATGGCTTGTAATGATTAGCACGTTCGACGGGAGTAAACCCATGAATCGCAGAATCTGCAAATAATATTATTCAACAAAGAATCAAGAAATCATTTAAAACAATTATATTAAATAAGTGTGATAGATCGAAGATTAACTTATCTTTTCATCAGGGAATAGAACCGTGATTTCCACAAACTCCCTGCTTTTCTTGAAGTTCAGGGAATCCCAGAAGCGGAGGAAGCCAGAGGCTATGCTCTGACTACTACGACCAAGACGGAGAGATTTGAAGGTTGAGTGACGGACGCCGGTTTGAGGAACTGGAGAGGCAGAGGACAAACATTTTCTAGAAGATGGTTAAAGCTAAGAGGAATCAATGAGTTTTGTGGAGATGTAGATTGGGTTCATCAAAGATGAAAATCATATATATAGGGTTTACAGAGGGGCTACAAATCAGGAACATTTATGATCAAGCGATTTAAGATGGGGACATGAAGAGTTCACCGGTGAAAAAATAGATTTCGAACAGACACACGGCGCAACTCTGTAACTCAGACTTGTTTGAGACAATGATGAAAAGAACTCAAACTCATGTTAAACGACAACAGTTTACAATATGGGAAAACTATAATTGTTGCAAACTTGAGCTTTTTTCATATAACGTGATGTATCTCATTTAAAAATGAAACCCATAATACACTTGTAGGCCCGACCCTCAGAGGAAGCTGAAGAAGCGAGGGCTTTTGACTTTTATAAATATATATTAGGTTCGACCATCAATGTACAAAGTATCATTTAGCTTAGTGGTATAAATGTTGGTGATTATATCTCAATAACCCGGATTCGAGCCATGTACACCTACAAAACATTGACGTGGTGCTGAGGAGTAAGCAAAAACTCAACTATTATAATATAGATTTATTGAACAAGCAAGTTTTTGATTCTCCTGTACATAGCTTAAGTAAGACGCAATGTTGTGGAAATTGACTAAATTTATTGGACAAGCAAGTTTTTGATTCTCCTGTACATAGCTTAAGTAAGACGCAATGTTGTGGAAATTGACTAAACCATTCGTAAACAAAGACTTTTACTCTTTGCGTTCACCGTGAAGAACACTTCGTAGAAAAGACTATATGATTAGTTTAGTATATAACTACATGGCCATGAAACCATGTTACTTACCATACAATTTAAAAAAAAAATCAAATCAGTGCTAAAGAAGGATGAAAGGCTCTTGGAACGCATCAAATATCATTCATAGTAGTTTCTCTTGTCTCTTCTTATTTCTTTTCAATTTTAGAGATGTGTGTGCTGCTCCTACAAGATACTCGTGTCGTTCTGAACAGAGGGATGCATTGCTCGAGTTTAAGAACGAGTTTGAGATTGGGGAGCTTTCTTTTTATTGTATAAGTGGTTATCCAAAGAGAGTCATGGGCAAATAGCAGCGACTGCTGTAGGTGGGAGGGTATCACGTGTGATGTCAAGTCTGGGGAAGTGGTCGAGCTAGACCTTAGTTGTAGCTGCCTCCATGGCCGGTTCCGTTCCAATAGCAGCCTTTTCAGGCTTCAAAACCTCCATTTTCTAGACCTTTCACTCAATGATCTTAGTGGTCATATCCCATCTTCAGTTGGAAATCTTTCTCATCTCACCACTCTCCACCTTTCTGATAACCATTTCTCTGGTCAGATTCTTTCTTATGTTGCAATCTTTTCTCTTCTCAATTCTCTTGACCTTTCCTACAACCAGTTTTTAGGTGAAATCCCACCTTCGATTGGTAACCTTTCTAAGCTCACCACACTCGACCTTTCATATAACCAATTTTCAGGTTATATTCCATTTTCAATTGGAAACCTTTCTCAACTTATCTCCCTTGGACTTTCACAAAATACTTTTAGTGGTCAGATTCCATCTTCCATTGGAAACCTTTCTCAGCTCACTTATCTCCACTTCTTTACTAACAACTTCATGGGTGAAATCCCATCTTCTTTTGGCAATCTAAACCGCCTGATGCGCTTAAGCATGTTCTCTAATAAGCTATATGGAAACTTTCCAAGTGCACTACTAAAAATGACAAGGCTGTCAACTTTAATACTCTCCTCAAATAAGTTCACAGGCACACTTCCTCCTAACATCACTTCACTATCCAACTTGGCCTTCTTTGACGCAAGTGATAACGCTCTCAGTGGAACTCTCCCATCTTCTCTCTTCACCATTCCTTCTTTGACTTCTATTGACTTGAGTGATAACCAACTTGAAGGCACGCTTGAGTTTGGGAATACATCTTCACCACCTAACTTACAAGCTTTACGTATTGGCGGCAACAACTTCATAGGGCCAATCCCGAGTTCCATTTCCAAATTAACCAACCTTGAGGAACTTAACCTTTCCAGTTTCAACACCCAAGGACCAGTTGACTTTAGTATCTTCTCACATCTCAAGGCACTACAAACTCTTGGCCTATCCCATTTGAACACAACCGCAACGATTGACTTGAATGATTTCTTATCATATTTCAAGGGGCTCAGCTATTTGGATCTCTCAGGCAATCATGTTTCAGCCGCAAACAAAAGTTCAGTTCCTTGGCGATCGCTAGTCTATATGGACTTGTCACAATGCGGTATTAATGGTTTTTTCCCGGAGCTTCTGAAAACACAGAAGCGGTTGCGGAATCTAGACATTTCCAACAACAAAATCAAAGGTCAAGTGCCTGGATGGTTATGGATGCTACCAAACTTGGAGAACCTGGAACTTTCAAACAACACTTTCACCGGTTTCGAAAGACCACCAAAACATGGACTATCCTATGTCTGGAAACCATCTATAAAGAACATTCTTGGCTCCAACAACAACTTCACAGGCAAGGTTCCTTCTTTCATATGTGCGTTACGTTCTCTAAATATTCTCGATTTATCTAAAAACAACTTCAATGGTTCAATCCCTCATTGTTTGGGAAACTTCAAGAGCAGTCTTTCGGTTCTAAACCTTCGTCATAATCGTCTTAGTGGAGGTCTTCCAGAGAATATGCTTGGAAACCTAAGGTCGCTTGACGTTGGTCATAACCAGTTGACGGGGAAGCTTCCAAGATCTTCGATCCGTATGTCATCTCCTCTTGAAGTTCTGAACGTGGAAAGCAACAGAATCAACGACACGTTTCCTTTCTGGTTAAGTTCTTTACAAAGTCTCCAAGTTCTCGTCCTTGGATCGAATTCATTCCATGGACCAATACATCATCAAGTCTCGTTCCCTAAGTTGCGGATTATTGACGTCTCGCGTAATCACTTCAACGGATCTTTGCCAACGAGCTACTTTGCGAAGTGGAGTGCTATGTCATCACTTGGGACAAACGAAGAAGATCGGTCGAAAGTAAATTACATGGATGTGAAGTACATGGGAGACGAAGTAGATTATGGATACTACCATGATTCGATCGTTTTGATGAATAGAGGTTTAGAGATGGAGCTAGTAAGTATCCTAAAAATCTACACAGCACTCGACTTTTCGGGAAACGAACTTGAAGGAGAGATTCCGAGGTCCATCGGTCTACTGAAAGAGATCCACGTGCTCAACTTGTCAAACAATGGTTTCACTGGCCACATGCCTTCGTCTTTGGGAAACATGACGGCTCTCGAGTCGTTGGATGTTTCCCGAAACAAGCTTTCGGGAGAGATTCCACAAGAGCTTGGGAACCTCTCGTTCCTTGCGTACATGAACTTCTCGCATAACCAGCTTGTGGGTCTAGTACCAGGGGGCACTCAGTTCCGAAGGCAGAATTGAACTTCGTTTGAGGATAACATGAGACTTTTTGGTCCTTCTCTTGACGAAGTTTGTGGAGATATTCGCACGCCAGCATCGCAACAACATCATGAATCAAAGGGAGAAGAAGAGGTGATGAGTTGGATAGCAGTTGCAATAGGATCAGTACCTGGTACTGTCTTCGGATTGACGATTGGATACATTCTCGTTTCATACAAACCAGAGTGGTTCTTAAACCCTTTTGGCCGAAAAAGTTGTCGAAGAAGCAGAAGCACCACAACGTAGTAGAGACTGGAGAGGTAATGTTTCTGACTTTTTAACCAAAGTAAAACTAAAGTATTTTATATTTCACAGCTTTTGTTTGCTTGTATAGGCTTTTAAGGTCAACATGAAGAACCTTGACCGAAGAGATTCAACCACTCTCTGCACAAAACTCTGTCAAACTCGGATTAGTTAAGGTTTCAGTTATAGTAAGTTTCCAGTTTAGCTTGGTGTTTTTTTTCTCTTTTTCTCTGTTTTTTAAGCTAAGTTCTCTGTTTCTATGTAATAGAAATACTCTGTTTTGTACTTCAAAATTACCCGCTCATTAGATGGACATGAATCAAGAGAAGAATAGTGGAATTTAATCATATATGTACCAGAGAGTAAAAGATAAACCAGTAAACGATTATGATTTGAGCTTGGACTCGAACCCACGACCAATCATGTAACTAACTAGCATGGAAAAGCTCAAACCAACACGAATGATAAGAACTGGCACACATGCCTTCTCCCACTGTCTCTTCTTCTCTACAAAAACACTCTTTGCCATAGCTTTCTCTGCAAAGAAGATGCTTGAGCTTCAACATGATATAGTCTTTGCTCGCACTCGTCTACTAGCCTATTCTGAGGTCAACACTTTATACTAAAGTCGCCAATATATGTATTTTTAATATGCAAAATCAAATGCTTAGGTCATCATCTATATTATTAAAAGAGTACCAGTTAAAAATACCCTTTAGTTTTTAAATTTAATTACATTTTCATGTCACTGAGAATTAAATTGGATTCCCTATTTTAATGTTTGTCTTTTTCCAGTTAGATTAATGTGTTTTCCTTAAATAAATTTGAGTTAAATGTAATTAAATCAACTTTAAAATCTATATCTAGATTAATGTGTTTTCCTTAAATAAATTTGAGTTAAATGTAATTAAATCTTTAAAATCTATATTATTAAAAGAGAAGTACCCATTAAAAATACTCCTTAGTTTTTAAATTTAATTACACTTCCATGCCACTGAGAATTAAATTGAATTTCCTATTTTAATGTTTGTCCTTTTCAGTTAGATTAATGTGTTTTCCTTAAATAAATTTGAGTTAAATGTAATTAAATCTATATTATTAAAAGACAAGTACTCATTTGAAAATGTTCTTACTTCATTAATTAAACTCCCTTTTGTTTTTTGCTTGTCTTTTTCAGTTGTATTTATGAAATATCCTAAAACGAATAAAACTGCCTAATTTATTACTTGTCTTTTCAGTTACATTAATGAAATATGCTTAAATGAATTTAAACTTCCTATTTTATTGTTTGTCTTTTTCAGTTAACTTAATGAAATATCCTTAAATAAATTTGGACATAATGTCATTTAATCAGCCAAAAAAACTCATGAGTTATCCTTACGTGCATAATTTTAATAATGGAGATTTTTAAAAACGTACATCATTAAAATGTTACCTAAAACATGCAGCACTAATATATAACATGCATCAATAAAACTAGAATTTGACTCACACAATTGTACGGATATTATTTTCAGTTGATTAAATTTAAAAATAATTATTTATTCAAAAAATATTTAAGAATGGCTATGTTTTTAAAAATTATATGGTATTATTTGCTCATAACTCATTTGTCATTTGATAAATTGTTAGAAAGAAAATTTTACCATAATATAACTCAGTTGTCATTTGCTAAATTTATGGTTTTTATTTATATTTTTTATTATTTAATTATAATATTTTCATTTTATATTTGAAAGATAAATAAATTTTCTTTCAAACAATATTTTTGTAAATGTATTTTTTAAAAAATAATCAATTAAAATTGTTATTATCATTGAATATCATTATTTTTGACATAATTTGAGTTTCGTTTACATCAAAACTTATCATATTTTAGGATAATTTTAATTTAAAATGTAATTTTCATATTTTTCAAACAAATTCTAAAAATATTTTTTAAATATTTTGTTATAATTGTTAAAAAAATATTGAGTTGCATTTCAAATAAAAAGGTAAAGATATTTAAAATATGTTAATTAAAATATGTAAAATTTAATATAATTTTAAGGAAATTGTCAAAATAAAAAAAATTACACATAAAATAATCATGATTTTTGTTAACAGGACTGATCATTATTTATATGATATCATTTTTTTTATAATTATCTAATTAACTCTACTCATTTTTTTTATATTTTTTATATGATATCACACATTCGTAAAAAAATAGATAGTTTAAGATGCAAAAAATTATTTACTTAATGAATATAATATGAACGAATATTACAAATACATCATTGAATAAAATAAATAATCCAAAACTGAAAATTCATACCCGCTCGCCAAAACTGAAAATTCATACCCGCGCTGGCGCGCGGGTCAGGGTCTAGTCAACTTTAAAATACACCTATATTAACAAACTATCGAAACAAATATTAACAAACTATTGAAACAACCTAAACTATGAAAAACAATTTAAAAGTTAGCTTCCACGCTTTTGGTCTTTATTATACGTATATATTGCCATATATAAATAAAATTAATGCTTATTACTATAACTTACCAATAAAAATTTTTGCATATATATTAGACGTGATTCACTTATGTTCAAACTTTTTTTATTATAAACTTTTTGGAATATTATCATCAATTTTTTAATAAAAAAAGAAATATTCTAGCAATATCAGCTTCATATTTGAATATAAAATTAACTTTATTCCCATGATTTTAGTTAAAATAGGCGGGTCAATTTATTTCCCTTCCAATTGGATTTTTAGAATAGTTGTAACTTTTTACCTAAACGCATAATATACTAATAATACATTTCAATCATACAATTAAATATGAAAGAAATGTCAATATAAAATTTGATCAAACATAGTATATATATATATATATCCAATTTTTTTGTATATTTACATAACTGCTCCAACACACATTTAATATATATATATATATATATATATATATATATATATATATATATATATATATATATATATATAACACGATACATTAACAAAATATATGATATACATAAATCGTTACATAAACACCCGGTCGCACGGGTCGAGCTCTAGTTTGTATTAAAACTCGGGTTAACTTCATAAGTAACCATCAAGTGTTGTCTTGTCTGTACAAAAAAAACAAAAACGTTCAAACTTTACATCAAAAGCCCTAAACCCTAAAAAAAAATACTCTTATATACATCAAGAAACCGGTATTAGTTAACCTCCCGTATGCTCTTTAGAACCGGTCTCCATAACCGGTGCTGGTTGCCTTCTTCAGTTTTACGATCAAGATCAGAACCGGTGGTCAAGTCATGTACGTTGACGTTACTAAGTAAATCCTGGAATTGCTTCTTCGTCAGTCTGATCTTGATCTCATGATGAGATAAGTCAGATGATTTACTGTCTCGTGCAACAAATACAGTGCTACTAGCCTCAATGGAGGTCTTAGAGCTCTGATGATGATGATGTTCTTCATCTTCTGTGATTAAATCATCCCAATCTTCACCAGCCCAGTACATTTCGTGTCTTAGACAATTTCCCATTTATTTCTTCTTGCTTTTTATTTTCTTTGGAGGTAAGTGTGGTAATGGATGATTTTATATAATACGTAGGTCGAAGCTGGTGGGATAAAGATTTTATAAAACTTTTCTACTACGTGGACATGTGTTTGTTGAACTCACCGTGACACCGTCAACAGCTTTTGTCCTTTTAAAAGTATCGGCTCTGTCAGCTCGGCTTGATATACTTGTTGATTACAAATCTGTTCTTTATTTCTCCGTGGGCCGGTGAAAATGCAAATCCCATGAAAGAAGAAAGAAACAAGAACCATAACAGCATCATTAACCCACAACCCCATTTACTGTCTTTTAATGATTATTTTACTAATTAAATGTAGTTAAAAACTTTAGTTAAAAACTTTAGTTAAAAAACACCTTGATTTTATGCTCTAGTGAGAGTATGTTATTTAGGGGTTATTAAAAAAAAATTAAACCAAGAACAAAAACAAAACAAAGACAAGCAAGCAAAAAAATTTCAGAAAACATAAGACAAAACAATTGCTGATAAAATGAGCAATAGCCAATAAGACAAGAGTGGAAACTTACAATACAACTACATGCTTGATATGCAATCTATAGTTGGTTCTCCGTCTAGCCTTTTAGTTAATGTCCACTTAAGGAACTTTAGCACCAGCTTGAATGATTTGTTTCTCAAACCGCAACAAACACAATGTCATGAAAGTTTCAGTCATTGTTTCGTCAAAATGACATCTGAACAGGAACTATTCACAATCATCACTCACATTGAACATATCTTGAAGCTTTGTCTTTAACGCCTTGTACTCGATATCCACCTGCTGCAGACATCTCACACACCTGTAATTAACATCAGATATTATTATTATCACTTCACTAACCTTAACCAATGAGTTTCAGAAAGAAACTCGATTTAAGAGCCTCACCCTTCGTAGTTATTAGCTTCACAATATTCCTTGAAGGTAACACACAAGCCTTTGACCCTCTTGGCACCAACACTGCATATTAGAAACAAGGACAGAGTTTCATCTATCAACCACAAGCAATATAACTAAAGATTTGGACAAAAAAAACATCTACATTTGGACCAAAGCACACATCGCATCAAACTTAAACTGCATCTACCTCATATCACGTAGGCCGGAACAAATTTTGTATCTCAATATGTTCATGACCGCAATGGCAGAAGAAAACAAAGGGTAAATGAAACTAGCTATAGTTGGAAGAGCAACTAATTTACCTCTTTAAAATCTTTACCGAACTCCTTAACCGTGGAGATAGCTATAGAAGCAGCTTCATCCAAAGGATACCTAATAATAATGCTCCACTGAAGAACTGGTATGCTCGCATCTTAGCGAAGCTCCAGACATTTTAAAAAAAGGATACTCTTTCCTGAGCTATAAAGAGTGCACCTTTGGGCAAGGTCCCATATCCATTTTCTGATAACAACAAAAACGTCAAAAGACTACTCCTAATCCAAACTCAGTGAGCTCAACACAGGTTAAGTATCAAAAGCTCTCTCTCTCTCTCCCTACTATTGTCACCAGGACGATTCAAGATACTAATTGATAAGCCATAAGATGATGGAACACTCACCGTCAATTGGAAGAGGTCGCGAGGGCAGAGGCCAGAGAGGTAGAGACGACAAACGTCGCGGTCGTAGTATTTGCAATTCACCTCCGTCACGTCGCCGTTTCGATTGGCTCCCATTCATTGCTCTGTTCAAGAGGAAGATCAGAGGGAGAGAAGAGAATGTCACCAGGTGGGATACGGCTTTACGGGCTTGCACGACGAGCGATTTCGAAGAACATGAATGGAGAAGACGCTCATATAGCCAGTATGACTCTGGCTCTAGAGAAGGGAAGAGAAGAGACGCTGTTTTTGACAGACACGTGTCTCGTATCATAAGAGACTTGTCTTAATTAAGCAAGGTTTCTTCGGTTAATGCATAATTTTCTTTTTTAATCTTTAAAACACTAAATACCCACCCTAATAAACCGCGATAAATTAATAACGTGACGCCTAACGAAAACATAAATAAACACGAAAAATTGTATAAAAACATGTACAAATCATCATGAATAATACAATAAAAACTCTATAAATTAATAATTTTAGAACTTTTATATTTTATTAATTTATAGAAACTTTCTTTTTTAAATTTATATTTTAAAGTAATTTTTATGTAAAAGTATAAAGAATATTTGATTTTATGATATATGTCTTGATTATATTGTATGGATACAAATTTTATATTATTATTATTCGATTACGTGGTCTATATAGTAATTGTAAATGCATTTTAAATATAAACTGATAAAATAACAACAATTTATGTAGAAATATTAAAAAATTTAATAACAACTTTCTGTTCCAGCGTAGAATTAGGATAATTACTATTTATTTGTATTATATGTATTTTATTTCTTATTTTTATTAGTATCAGGGGTTTTTAGTTTTAGGGTTTTTAGGTTTTCATATAAATAGGCTTTAATGTCTTGAGTTGTATTTAGTTTTTGATTAATTAATAAAAATTGAGAGTTTTATCTTTGTTTCTTATTTTCGATAGGTCTACAGAGATCTAAATAAATTTAAAATAAACTTGGTTTATTCGAAGATTCTAAGATTAAACGAATAATCTTGTGATTATTCTAGTTTTCTGAATATTCTTAAAATCAACAAATTTCTAGTTCTATCCAATAAAACGATTGCTTCGTCACTTTCACCGTGAATAAGAAACAAAATATAAAAAGTATCGATTATTTTATCTAAAAGATATATACTATACATTAATTAGTAGTTTATGTTTGTATTGGGACAATATATTTATATAAAAATTTCAAAAATTTGTTATTTTATTATTTTATCGAATTATGTTATTTTACACTGATCCAATTCAAGACCGGTTAAATTTATTAATTTATAATATTTATTAATTTATTAAATCTTAATTTATAAGTTTCTACTGCATACGACAGGACTCAATAGTCCAATTGCGATATCCAGTATCCAATAGTCCATTTCATTACTCATTGATTGGAAATCATTTTGTATATGAAATTTTTCATTTATTAGCTTTTGTGCACGCAAAGGATATAACTCGATATATATTATTCATGTAATGTGACGATCCAATTTTTAAATTTTGCCCCGAATTATTAAATTTATTTTTATGATATAAATATGGAAATGAACATATATCAGTATAAGTAATTCACATTTATGTAAACTGTTTTGATGCTATTCATTCAAAAAAAAATAAAACAAAAATCTACTAACTTGTAAAAAGTATAATTTAGTCATCAACAAAATAAATGATAAATTATAAGATACCCCACCACAACACTAAAACCATTTAATATTGGATTAAAAATTTAGTTGAAATTAGTGACAACAATATATTTCACAGCTAAGTAACGACGGGTGTTATATAGTTTATATGCTTGCTATTTTCTTGTCGTTGTTCAAAAAAAGAAAAAGGTAGAAGTTATTTTCTCTTCGTCATTAACCAGGCAATATAGATAATACAATATATATATATATAATGCAATAATATTTAAAAAAAAATTGGTTATACTGGTTATATTTTGGGTATGAATGGTGATCAGGGAACGACGAGTAATAATGCATTTTTTAACGTTCCTAAAAAAATATCATCATTCACAAGGAATAAATTTTTATTTTTATTTTCTGTCATTTGTTTTTGTAGAGAAATAAAGAACAAAACTATTCTTTATTATATTTGAAATGGAACAATCATTTTTTTTCATTTCTGTAATTTTATTTTTTTATGTTTATTTTATATTCGTTTCTTTTATTTCTAGAATGATCACCGTTCTATTGTTATTCGGTCCAATTTTTAGATTTATAAAATTGTAAATAATTTTCTTTTAGAAATTTTAGAAATCTGAATCGAGCCGAGTTAAGAGGAAGCAGAGTGAATAAAAGTGTGAACAGGGCACTTGGGAGGGATCTTGAAAGTGTGAACGCAACCAAAGGGTAGAGAATCTGAGGCAAAAGATGCCCTCATCCAAATATTCAATTACTCGATTTGAGCCATAATTTCTTTTACACACGCACGTCTTCAGCTCCCATAATTTATTTTAGAAAGATTAACTTCCATAGATTCCAATATCTCTCTAAATTATTTTTTAAATCTAATTAATATCTTCAAGAGCTAACATCTTCACTCCAATTTTTGTTATTTCTATGATTTTGGATTATTCATTTTACAGTAGCTTCCCTCTTTAGTATTAAGTAAATAGCTTCAATTTGTTAGTTAATATACCATTTAAATTACTATTGCTGTTTGTTATTTATACCCCTTTTGCATTGTTTCTTCAACTATCACTATTCCTAATTTAAAGCATATACTCAGTACTTTACGTTGTAAGTTGTACCTGAAAAAAAAAACTCAAACAAAAAGTGATTTTGCAATGTTAAAAAATTTGTTTATGTTTACAATTTATAAATATTGTTGGTGGGTAAACTTGGACATGCCATAAACAAATTAACAAACCCTAACAAGTTGAAGTAAAAGCATTTTTTATTTATTATCCGTGGAAACCTATCAATCTTTCACATACCAACCGATCTTAACATAAGTTACCCTACAAAGATTTTCTTATATATTCAAACGTAACTCAACAACTCATATACCATAATTAATATTTGTTAAAAGCCAAAAGCTCAAAGTTGGTGTTACATCGAGCTTATTCCACTACTACTATTAGTCCACTATTAGTTTCTCTGTATTATCGATCATTTGATGCCTAGACCCGGATTTTATTTTTCTTACGGATCAAAATTGTAGAATATATTGGTTGATCTATCGATCTATCGCACCTCTTGTTCTTGTTAGTATTTAATTCAAACCGATTTGCATACAGAATCTTAATGTTTATACGACTATAGTTACGACAAACCTGATCATCTATCTATTCAGTTCCTTATTAAATATACAATATACTGTATATATCGGTTAGTGGGTTTAAAAATAGTACGAGGGGTCATAATCGCAATGTCTATGTGTTTTTCTTTTTGGTAATCGCAATATCTATGTGTTACACCATATCTTTGATTATTTCAACTGATATGTGGTATGTAGTACTGTAGTTTCACTATTATTATTTTTATTATTATTATTATCATAGAAGCTTCTGACCGTAGTAGGTCCATTATCTCCTACATGATCAATTTCAATTTTTAGGAATTTTAATTTAAAAATAACATTTTGTACCATTAAATGTGGTTTGAATCCAAGATACAGAATAACTAATCTTATTGCATTATCACTAAATCACCAACACTTTAGTTAAAATTAATATAAGGTTCCATTATTTGTATTCAATCACTATCTGAATACATTTATATTGTATTCAAATAAATAGACCAATTGACATATTTCCTAGAAAAGTGACAACAAGTGAACAAACTGAGATTCTATGTTACTAATGATTTATACTGATTCGGTGACTAAGTCCACCCTCAAGACTTTTGTTGACTACCAAGGTTTACAGTCTTTAGACAATAAGAAGTTTCTTAAGATGAAAAATAGACGTTTGACCAAAAAAAAGATAAGAACTTCCTTTGAGCTAAGACCATGTGCATCGCGGGGTCCTTAGAAAGATTTTCAGGCATAGACCCCGCACAAAGGAAGAAAACCGGTAAAAAAAATTATGAGATAAGGATCGACTTTTTTTGGGTTTTGTGATTTTCGCGGACCCTACTGACACGTGGCGGTCCGCGATTGATTCCTTCTTTTAAAAAAAAAAAAAAAAAAAAAAAATTAAAAATCTGAAACCCCAAGTGGGGTTCCAGCGATGCACTTGCCTTAACATCTCTAACCTCATTCTATTTTTCAAATTAAAATAGATTTTACACTAAAAGAGCTCCAATCTAACTTTTCATTTTATAATAAAGTAAAAAAAATTGTTTACTATTCAAATAGAGTAATTCATTTATTTTTGTTCATCACTTTATTTTTTACTATAAAACAGAGTACTATTGAAATATAATTCAATTTGATTTGAAAGAAGAAAATGGAATAAACCATTTGGAGATGATCTAAGTTCAATATTTGAGGTTCTACTCAACGATTCTTTTATTAGTTCACAGATACACACGCATTGTCACGGCAATGCTTACGGTAGACATGTTAGTTTACCGATATATGTTATGAGCGATGTACGCGCGTGACTTGTAAAAGTTCAATTTCATTTTATGTTGGACAACTGAAATGACAAAAAGTGTTTTAGAAAAAAGCCCAAAATCAAATCTAGTGAAATATTAAACGAACTAAAAGCGCAAAGCTATGAAAAAATGTAGAGTTCTAGAAAGAAAGAAAAAAGCGTAGAGCTAAGACAATCCCCCAAGTACTTAATTCAAGATATAAAGTTAATGTATTCTAACTCTGGTTTTCAAAAGGAAAATTACACAAGAAAATATCCAATGTATTCAGGTACATAATATACAACAAAAGGTATTCTAAACATGTGAGTTACGAAAAATGCTATTGTAAATCTTTAAATTATTGAAATTAAAGATAGAAGGTGCTCTAAGAAAAGGAAAATTAAAACACAAAAGACAAAATATTTCATTTCACGAAAGAAAACAGCGATGCAGTATATATCGCTTATTATAACTGTTACAATACTATGATTTGGTAGAAGTGTAGTATTCTAGCTAGGGAAGTACTTGGTTGTCGAAATGGCTTCCATTTCGACTTGAACAACCAACATATCATTCCTAACGAAACCCGTTGATGAATCTCTGAGATCAGAAAGAGGCATGAAGTCAGCGTATCCCCACCCTATATTCTGTGGACTAAACCAGTTATCCACTGCCAGAACAAAAAGATTCACATATATTAGTTATCATGGTGGTTAACGACGTTAGAAATTAATCTCACACTTAAAAGCAACAATATATATGAACACATCAATTGAATTTTAGATGAAAACAGATATAAGAAGACAAAAAAAAATCTCTTACGTGGACGTTCCACGATATAATTGGACTGGCCTTGGTTAGGAACACGAAGCATGGCTCGAGCGTAAATCTTGTCATAAGGCTTTGTTTTTAGTAGCTCTTGTGGCCCAAGGTTAAGGTAAAGCGACAAATTTTTGCCTTCATGAGCGCCAAAACCATTTCGAAAGACTCGTAAATTCCTAATCATCACCATGTGAAAGAAATTCTTAAGTAGTTACTAATTTAATATCTGGTACACACTTAATTACACTTGGTCTTGGTTACTGTAATTAACATTTGTGAAACTCACCAACTTATTCCTCCGATGATGAACTCCTCTGATAGGTAATCGCTAGGCAGTGTCGAGAATCCCTGAATAAACCGAGTGAATCTCTTGTTTGGGAAACTCTTGGCAACCGAGAAAAGTTCTGACTTTTCAAAGATCGGTGGAATGATGATATCAACGCCAAACTCGCATTGGTCCATATCGTAAAGGTATCCATTTTTCAGGTTGTTAAACGTAGAAAGGGGAAGTACCCTAGGGAACCCCCACATCGTTTTGTTTATAGTGAATTGCCATACATCGGAATCTGCATGGCAACACCACACCACATAGATAAATGTTACTGTAATGTAACTATATAGAAAATGATTTTTTATTATTGGAAAATCTCAAAAAACTAAAATGTATATAAAACTAACAAACCTTGGATCGTAAAGTACTTCTTCTCTTTCTTGTTGAAGACGTAAAACCTAAGATCTGCGGGAACCACTTGACGTGGAGAGGTGAGAGTAGAGCTGTCTATGACGACATATAGCGAAATATACCCTGTACCGCTATCGTTCTTGTTCCCCTTCGGGTACACAACAAGCGTCCTGTTTATCAATTCGTATGCATCAATTAGTATGTTTGAAATTATCGATAGAAAAGATTTTCCAAACAACAATCTGTAACAGACCGGGGTATGGACAAAAAAATTGTAAACAACATTCAAAATGTTCCAGATGTCCCGACCCTGTCACACCCTAGTACATACACCTAGGTGGTTATTTAAGCTTGATGGACAGGTCACAAGTAATATGGTTCCGGATCTAGGTAGTTTTTAATTAATAAAAACAGAAATGGTACGTACCAGTTGTATTTACCGACCCTAAAAGGACGTGAGTCATATCTCTCGGTGTAGGTAGACTTCATGAGTGTGCTTGATTACGCGTTTACACACACACCAATTAACCTAATGTGCCAACAATACCACAATCGAATGGTATGTCATTGTAGCATTTTAGGATCGAATCCACAAGGAACTAGTGACCTATAACACCAAGAATACACAAGCTTTCCTAATCTAAGCAAACAAGAAGATGGATGATTTGTAACAAGCTAATATCCTATAAATATAAACAAGGTGATCTCAAATCCAATCAAGAAATAAGTGCAAGAACTTTCAAATACTAAGGATGGATTCATGGGTAAGGATAATTGATATAAATTGATCAAGTTTCAATCTAAAGGTATCAAATTTCAATCAATCTATTTACCTTAGGCCTAGACACAATAATAAACAAACTCTATCCCTAGATGAATGCTCATTTACCTAGATAACTCAAGCATCAAATTCCTTTGGTTGAATGTTATCTAAGTAATCATTAATCTCAAGTCTATTAGCCATCTTAACACCTTTAACAACAAATTCCTTTGGTAAAGAATGTTAAAAGCTTAGGAGAGTTGGTTCAGGCATTTCATCAAACACCTTCCGGGTATAAAATGCCTAGAGCTCAATTTTAGAGAGGCCAACTCTAGAGTTGCATTAAAAGCACTCTACTAGCAAGGATCAAGATGGATCTATACTAAAACACCTTAGATCTAGCTTAATCACCCTAATCTACCTTAACCCATGAATCCAAAATATGTCTACTCAATAATCTCTATGAGAAACCTTAAACCCATGTAAGGATCAAGGCTAATCATGTTAATGAGCAAGAGAAACACAATTATTATAAGATGAAGTACTTCCTTAGATTATAGAAAGATTCAAGCTTTTACAAGTTTAGACAAAGTCTTGAGAGAAAATGAGATAAGTCCAAGATTTTTAGGTCTAAATCTATTTATAGAGTGGTTAAACTCGAGCTGGTTTGACCTCGCAAACCAAAGTCAAACCGGACTAAACCGGTCAATAATTTAATTTCGCAAATGGATTTACCGAGCGGCTTCTTTCTCCCGCTCCACAAAACCGCTCCGAGACCACAGCGGTTACCTTTGACCGCTCCATCAAGTCGATATTGGACAGGGACATGGGTCTTTTTCCAGCGGGTTCACTTGACCGCTCCACTCGGCCGCTGCAACGCTTGATCTTTGAAGTAGAATTTCCCGATGACGTCGATGTGTCGTTGCCGTAAACCGCTCCAAACCTGCACATACTCGAGCTCAAGACTCCTTCTTTCTCGCCGAATCAAGCCCGAGCTGAAGTCTCCACCGTGGAATCAAGATTCTCCGTCGTGAAAAGATCATCCCGAGCTTCTCCTCCATCGCCACGACGTCACCGGACCAAACACGGCGAGCTCCTCCACCGCCGCAGCCATCGTCGTCCAGCTCCGGAGTCGAGCTCGTGCATCTCCATCAATGGAGATCTCTTCGGTTTTTGCACATCTGGTCCTTCTTCTTTTGCATATTTACGATTTAACCCCAACACTCTTGAATAGTCAGAAACATCCTCTCGAATTGGCCCCTGGACTTTTGATTGTGCAATTTAACCCAACCGAGAGTTTTGAATTTGCAGCATTGATGCCTGACTTCTTGTTAACATCAGATTGGACCCAAAACTTCCAAAAGATACAATTTGACCCTCAAATTTCATCCCAAACTTCTAATTGTGCACTCCATACCCTATGATATGCAAATATTGATGCAAATGCAACATAAAGACCTATATGCAACCTAGAATGAACATAATAAGCTAAAATATGGATCTTAAACCCATCAAAATCAAGAGATATCAATGCTGAAAGACTCTAATTTGAGAGAATAAGACGACGGGGGACGTAATCTGAGACCCTTCACTGTGCTCGATTGTGAGACTTTACTATCACGTGATGATATTTGAGTGGGAATAAGTTTCTGAGAACCACTCACCACGTTTGGGACTGGTCCTGCAAAAGAAGAGGTGATGAAGAGACAAGACAAGAGAGAAATAATACATAAGGTATCTATGTAGTAACTCATCATGTCAAAGATTTGTGGATTAATTTAGTCTATAGAGAGGCTTGCTCGTGATTATGGTATGTGTGTGAATACGTATATATATACGGGAAAGATGGTTAACTAGATGCTTAGGGAGGCAAAAAAAAACTAGTGAGCTTTTTGCATGATTTAGTTTTCTTTGTGCCTAGTGTACCACTTGGTAAATTAAATTTGAAATCCCAATCTGGTTATAATGATGCGTTTAATTACTTTTTATCATTGACATTTGAGGGCTTGCTAACTTTTCAGTTAAGCTGGCATGATCAAATCTATAACTAAAATCAAGTTCTTGATTTTGGAAAATAATGTTATTATCCGGAGCCAACTTTTTTTAATAAGAAATATGGTGAATCCGTAGTTATCATCTGTGAGCATAGGACTCGACTTTTTGTTTGAACAACAAAAGCAAATACTTCTTTAGTTAAATGCACGTACTTGTGAAACTAAATTCTCTCTCTAAGCTATACACATAAACCTTTCTTTAGAACGTATAACGTTAGTTGTGTAATTTCGGTAGATGAAACTATAAAACATAACTTTCCCTAAAGAATAACTACAACAAGTGTTATGCAGCGCAGCTTATATCAGATTTTAGGGATACATTTGTATAAAGTGCGAGCTTTTATTTATCTATTAGATTGACATTTATTAATCACGGTCGTGAAACTCATGGTGGACGCGTTGAACTTGGCTAAAGTTGGCCAAAGTCCTGGATTTTATCGCATTAAAGCATTCTTACGTCAAAAGAAGACGTCGACAAAAATGTCAAAGAAGATTATTTTATTTAACTGCCAGATCTACGAACTCACGTGTTGTCTCCTCTCCCTCCGCATCCAACGTTAATAGCTAAGAAAGTCCTTTTTTAACAACTGTAGCTAAGAAAGTCATGTTGTTAAAACAAAAAAAAAGCTAAGAAAGTCAGCTAAAATTCATGACAAATTTCAAGTGAATAAATCACAGGTCCCATTTTTTAAGATCATGATTATCGCTGCACGGTTTTATAGGTTCAATTTTTTTTTTGTCTGATTAAAAAAAAACAAAAATTTAAAAAACGCACCAATCGCGGACTACCACGTATCAGTGGGATCCGCGAACAGTGCAAGAATTACACCAAAATCGATCCTTATTTATCTCTTCTATCACCGTTTTTAACACAAAAAGTGAGACCAACTACTTAAAATCCTCTCTTATAACCTCCGATAATCCTGCTGTAAGGAAAGCGAATCTAATTTGGAGATACTAGTACACATAATTTAGTCATATGAGTTCACATTCTTTGAAATGTTTTTTTGGGATTAAATTGATTTGTTCAAATATAATTGGCTTTAGGCGAAAATTCATTTTCAAAATAGTTAATGTATGTTTTAAATAACTTTTACAGGACTTTTATTAATATAAAAATCAGATATACAATAACAAAACCTTGAGAAAACTTCAAATCAGATACGAAATGCTTTACAGAAACTAATTGTAGAAACTAAAATCTACACTAAGTATTTGATAGTGATCGGGGTTTGATCTAGAGAAGACAAATGATGTAAACAACGATATCTTTAGAATACAACGATGTTAAACAGTTTCCAGTAGGTAAAAATGAACTTTATTGATGAATAAGATCAAATACAATGAGTTAAACTAGATCGAGTGATGCAAATGAGATCCGTAAAGAAAGAATCTAAGATTGGGATGAGAACAAGGTCGATGTAAGTGTGTAGCTCTCTCTAGGGTTTTCAACGTGTGCTTCTTAATGTCCATTCTCCTTCTTTTATAGTAAGTCGACCTCGTGATCTTCGTAACTGCTCCACAATCTCTGGGACTGCTCCGCGATCTCTGGGACCTCAGATTCTTCGTTTTCGAGCACGATTGCTTGCTATGGGCTTCAGTTCCTTACGGCCCATATCTTTGATCGCGGCCCATTAATGTACTGACCGAAATCGGGTCCAACACTAATCTAAACCTGAGAAAGAAAATCCAGCGGTCTATTTCTAAAAAAACAGCGGTCTAGAAATGCAATTAAGGAGGTGTTATTCGTTTATATATTTGATTGATTTAGAAATCCATATAGTATTTATAAATCCAAGTAAAATATGCAAATCCGGAGGTTTTCTCTCGGATTTGAGTCTTTGTATTTTTAACTAAAAAATCCAAACAAATCCATTCAAATCCATTATAAAATCAAATATATTAATAAATCCATACGATTGAATAACACTTGATTTAATATAGAATTTATGATTCATTAAACCAATAACACATGATTTTAATACAAATTTTAAAATCACAGAACCAATAACACTAGATTTAGTTCAGATTTTTAAATCTATTAAAATACAACAACCAACAATCCCTACTAAGAAAAAAATCCAGCGGTCTAGTCTAACCCAGTCTATAATCGAAACCGGCAATTATAAAAAAAAAGGTAACTAATCCAAATGTAATGTCCACTGCTTGCAAGGGAAGAAAGAAACTTAAATAATAAGTATATAGTTTCGTTATTATAACTAGAGGCATTGCCCACGCGTAAGCGCGGAGTTGTGGACAGAGTTATTGTTTCATCTCAATATTTGTAAGGGTTATTGTAGCTGTGAATTTTGCGTTTTGGGTTGATCATTGTTTTTAAGTTTTTTATTGTTATAGGATTAGAGTTGTAATGATGAATTGTGTATGCATTGTTCTCCACATAAATGACTAAACTGTGTTAGTAATGTGATTGATATAGTTCGTGGTGTTGCTTGCTATGTCACTGAGACTTATTGTTTGTTTGTCTTTTTGATTTGTTACTTGTACTGTTGAGATTACATAAATTATATTAAGGTTGTTGAGAGTACCTTTTGTTTCTGGATATTTTTTCTCTAGTTTAATTTCATAAGTTGTGTGTATTAAGTAATAATTTTTTTTATTCTTATTATGTTGGTTATATATTTTTTATTTTATTTTTAAACTTGTTGTTTTCACCGGACCATTAAAACAAATACATGAAAACTTGTAGAAATAACTATAAAATGAGTGACAATTAGTATTTGAGCCTTAAACGAATATATGTATTTCTCATAAGAAGACAATAGCATTGACATGTTGACATTGAGCATGTAAGCTATTTTCATAAGACAAGAGGAGTGAGCAGGTGGAGGTGTTGTCGTCGCCTTTATGTCTGTTGGGATTGTCTCTTGTATCTCCTGGTGTGGCTATGTTTGTTTCTTTTTTATTTGTTGGGTAATATGTAAACAAAAATCATTGTTAGTTGTATTTATCAGAGTTTGTAACTTACTCTGCTTTTTTTGTTTAGGTAATTTCATTGATCTTGGTTGTCGTCTTCGTCTTCTTCGTAAGCATCTGCGAAAGTAAGTTTGTAAATTGTTAAATAGATGGCCGTGTAGTTTGTATTTGTTTAGCTGACTCAATATATGTATCGTTGAGTTTTATTTGAGTTGTTTGGTTTGGTATATTTGTTTTGAAGTTTATTTGAAAGATTAGACAAAAAGAGAGGTGATCATTAATGATTCGTCTTTTTGGTGATTTTAGTTTTTGTTGTTTTGATTTTTTGGGTTATTGTGGTTTCTTTTAAGATGTAAAATAAAGATTTATGTAAAATTAGATTGATAAGTAAGAGAGATAAATAGACGACCACAAATCTTGGGTAGAAAATATTTTTGATTATTGATGCTAGCACAATATATACAGTAATATAAGGGGAATTATGTGTTGATTGTTTCTTACGGATCATTGAGGAGACGGATAACGACTCGAGTTGTTTCTTTGGTGAGGTCAGAGCCCTGGACATAACAAATTTTTCCAACCACATCTGCGAGTTTAAATATAAGTTATGATATCGAAACATATATAAAACCAGATGCAATATGATAATATACCTGGGAGTTCTAGGTTTGTGTTCGAAATCACTTGGAGATTTCGAACAGTCTAATCTTGAGTGGAGATTGATCTCAAGAGCACCTGTGATGACTTCATCAATAATGGTTAGTGAGATGAAACGAATGAGGAATGAATGACCAGTTATCTTGTACATGCTTGAGCACATAGCAACCTCAAAACGATCGACTTTCACAATGGAATCTGCTTTCAAAGATGGCATGTAATGATTAGCCAATCTGACGGGAGTAAACCCATGAATCACGAAATCTGCAAATAATATTGTTCAACAAAGAGTCAGAAAATCAATTAAAACAATTATGTTAAATAAGTGTGATAGATCGAAGATTAACTTACCTTTTCATCAAAGAAGAGAACCGTGATTCCCACAAACTCCCTATCTTTCTTGAAGATCAAGGAATCCCAGAAGCGGAGGAAGCCAGAGGCTATGCTCTGACTACTACGACCAAGACGGAGAGACTCGAATGTTGAGTGACGGACGACGGGACGCCGGTTTGAGGTTCTGGAGAGATAGAGAGAAACATTTTTTAGAAGATGGTTAAAGCTAACAGGAATCAATGAATTTTGTGGAGATGCAGATTGGGTTCATCAAAGATGAGAATCATATATATATGGTTTACAGAGGGGATACAAATCAGGAACATTTATGATCAAGCGATTTAAGATGGAGACATGAAGAGTTCACAGGTGAAAAAATAGATTACGAACAGACATACGACGCAACTCTGTAACTCAGACTTGTTTGAGACAATGATGAAAAGAACTCAAACTCATGTTAAACGAAAACAATTTACAATATGGAAAAATTATAATTGTTGCAAACTTGAGCTTTTTTCATATAATGTGATGAATATCATTTAAAAATGAAACTCATAATACACTTGTAGGCCCGACCCTCAGAGGAAGTCGAAGAAGCAAAGGCTTCCGACCTTCATAAATATATATTAGGTTCGGCTGTACAAAGTATCATTTAGCTAAGTGGTATAAATATTGATGTTTATATCTCAATAACCTGGGTTCAAGCTATAAGATTGACACTTTTTCACACTTTTTAAAAGTGGATCCACAAAACGCTGACATGACGCGCTAAGCAGTGAACAAATACTCAACTATTATAATATAGATTCTTAATTATAGCGATTAAAACATAGAGAAAATTACGATTAAAAATCCATTGTAATCAACAACAAAAATCCATTGTAATCATGTGATTGCATGTACTGATGTACATTTTGTCAATGGTATACACGCGTATGCATGGATCAGCAAATGTATTTTACGTGTGATTTAATTTTGTGCATGCTGGCATAACATTTTATTGAATAAATGGATACAATTGAAAATATCATTTTGCAGAAGGAGCATTTTAGTAGAAAACAGTAGATTATCATATGCTCTCTCTTTTTCATGCATGCGCGTGTATATAGACACAAAAGTACATGCAAATTTCTGCTTTAAAATATGAGCATGATTATCCGGGGTCCTTAGTGAGGTTCTTAGTGCGTGGGTCCCCACAAAACCCTTAAGGATCGGTTACAAAAACTACTAATTAAGAACCGATTTTAGTGAGTTTCTTATACTGTTCACGGATCCTACTGACTCGTGGCGATCCGCGATTGGTTTACTTTTAAAATTTTTTTTTTTTTTAGAAAAAGAAAACCTAAAAAACCCAAATGGAATTTTTAGGGATAAAGATGGACTTATACTCTGATTCGTGCATAAAAACGTCAGTTAAAAAGAAACAATAGCCTGATGAAATAATTTCATAAATTATAGCATTGACAGAGGCACCTATCACTCCTATCAACTATATAAGTCTCACACCAGTCTTTGTACTCGACGCTTTCATTCAAATATATAATTTCAAAAGATGAAGAGTCACTATACATACACCATTTATGTTGTTTATCTCTTATTTTGTCTCTTGATCACATCGGCCTCTGCACAATCCCTCATACGACAATCCACTGATGACCGAAACACACCTCTACAACGTATGCATGCAATAACTTCTGCTCTGAGATTCGAACCCATATTCAAGAAATCCATGTATTTCTTTTACTCAAATCCTATGTTTTGTCTCGAAGCAGAGGAGAATGGAGCAAAAGCAGTCTCAATCCTGGGAGAAGCGCATTACTTGGATAAAGATGACCTAGAGATCTCCTCAAGTGATTACAAAGTCTCACCTTCAAACCAAGTGACGGGTATGAGAAGTCGTCCTCCAATGTCTTACTCTCTCAAAATGGAGTCTTTCAACACGCTCCTTCAGTCAAACAACACAGAGAGATACGAATCTCGTCCTTTTCCGGTTGGTGGATACAACTGGTATGTTGGTATTCTGATATGAGTTCTCCAACAGAATCCTCTTAATAATTTATACACCTTAAAACAAGAAAATTTTTATACTATTAAAGCAGGATCGTATTGTCCTTTTTACTTTAGCCTGTCATTTCTTTACTAACATTGCATGTTTCATTAAGAGCAATCAAGTAATATTAATAACATATTTATATTGGGCTATTTTTTTAGATCCAGCCCACTGTCCACATCAGATCTCTCTTGGGCCATTTGGGCCGATTAAGAAATCAAATCCAATTCTCACATTTTTTTTTCCTTTAGGCCATTGAGTCCAAGTTCAAATAATTTTTTTTCAACCATTCTTAATTATTATTTTTTTTCTTAATATAATTTAAGCATTCATAAAAAAAAATTGATTTTTTCATTGAAAAGTATAAATCTTTATTAAAAGTATATAATTATTTTTATTAAAAATATTAACCACATAATAAAATTAATTTATCAGAGTTATACCAACTTAATTCATTTAAAAAATAAAGTTTAATTTTTAAACATAAATAGTCATTTAAAATGAAACACGATAAAGAAAAATAAAAAATTTAAGTCTTTTATAAAATAAAACACAAATATATGAAATATGACATTTACTAAATATTTGTCAATTGAAAAAAAATAAAAAAATAAACCCGCGCTTTGAAAGCGCAGATCAAAATCTAGTTATACTATTAAAACAGAAACACAGCTTTGGACCCAACTTATTTGTAGGTGAAATGTTTTTCAAAACTATACACTATACTAATGTTTTTTTTACTGCAACCTTAATATCAAAATCAATTTACCCAAAAATCTAGTCTAATTATGGTATGAATTCAACTAACAAATTGACATCAATTATTATACTTTCCATAGTTATATAATAATACATAATTATTTAGTAGATGTGGTCTGAATGTTAACATCTATACATCGTAAATTAACTATGAACATGATCGTATAGTCAAACTTCAAATGTTAATTTTTAAAAGTGGAATATGGTAAATAATTCAATATAGCTATGTATTCATATACAATTTGGTATATATAAATCATGTAATTGTATATTCTGGCATATAATTTAGTTAACTGATGAATACCTTGGAAATTGGGATATGAAACAAGAATATGGTCATGTATCTATATTATTTGGTGTACAGATAATATAGATACATGACCATATTAACCATGGAAGTTAATATGAAAATGCATTTAAAAATTGATAAGAATTTTTGAAAAATATATTGATTAGAAAAAAAACTAGTCTTAAAATTTTAGATTGTGCTCCACAAAATATACTATAATTACAAGATTACACAATCTTTCAAAAAATTCGAATATATTGTATACCACCCATATTTGAATGTTTTCCTAATCATTTATATTAATTTCCAATCCCTTATATGTATATTATTTGAGACTTTGTGTTATGCCATGTATCATCAATATAATAATTTTTAGAGTGCTTAGAGAATTAAACCGGTTAATCTAGGCATATACTATACTTTTCATCAGATTAATCATAAATTAACTATTCATGTAAAAAAATATTCTATTTTTTCTTTAAATAAAAGCTATAGAATTACCTAATATGATGTAAATATATGAAAATTAATGATTTTAAATAATAAATAATTGATAACAAAGTATATATCCTTCATCATTTTTTATTAAATTTTATATTATTAAAATAATTAAACAATCAAATTAAATATATAATAAAATTTAGATGATTTCATATATGTTATATTTAAAATTTTTAAAAACAACTATTTATTACTAAAATTGTTTGAAACGGATGGAATATTAATTTTTTTTTTTTTGATGGATCTTGTTATACAGGTCACTTATTGTGTATCCCAACGGGAACAGGCAGGATAGTGGTTCAGGGTTCATTTCGCTTTATGTAGCCATAGACAACTCGACTTTCGTTGCTGCACATCAAGAGGTTTTCGCAGATCTCAGGTTTTACGTATTCAGAAGGACCGAGAGGAATTTCTTCACCGTCCAAGGTTCTTTCTAATTTTCCATTCTATCAAGAAACATGCAATGTGTATATAGTAGTAACATCTATCTTTGTTTCAATCCGCAGATACAAATGTATGGCGATACAATATTTTCAAAACGATGTGGGGATTCCCTCGGGTCCTCCCTCTTGATACCTTCAGAAACCCGAGCAACGGATACCTCTTCAATGGAGATCACTGCGAGTTTGGTGTTGATGTGACTATTCATACACCCTTTCAAAGATCAGAACTTTTCACTGTCGCTAGGAATTTCCCTAACCCGAGGTTCACCTGGAATATTCTGAGGTTCTCCACGCTGCTGGGAGAGACTTACTTCTCTGATGTGTTCTCCATCGGAGGAAGAAATTGGTAAGTCCAACATTAGTTCAAGAGTAGAACTCTTTTGCTTTAGTTAGAATATAGTGGTGGTACGTAACAAATATTCCATATGATGATCAGGAATATACAAGTGAATCCAAGTGGCGCTGTAACGGGAGAGGGAAGAGCCTTGTCGATGTATCTTCTCCTTAATGCGAACGAGAGAATCAGACCCTATGAGAAGATTTATGTTCGAGCCCAGCTTAGGGTTCTTAACCAACGTGCCTCGTCCCAGTGGAGAACCATCGAAAGGCCAAGTGAGCAAATGATATATATCGGTACTCTATACTATGGAAACATCCCTTGTGACTAATGAATGGTTTCTGTCAACTTCCTCCATTTTTGGCAGTCGATCATTGGTTCACTGGTCCGGGATTAGGTTGGGGTTACCATGAGTTTGTCCCTCTAGCTGATTTCAGGGATCCAGAGAGAGGTTATCTTGTGAATGATAAGTTGATGGTTCAAGTCGAAATGGAAGCAATTTCTTCAACCAGGTACTTCCCTAGTTAGAATTCTCTAACCAAGGAACTTGTAGCTCTATGTAATTTGCTATCTTATCAACCACTTAATAATAAGAAATGTATGTGTGTGCGTATCAAATAAATGTCTTCTTTATATGTCAACTGTCATATTTATTTTTTCTGCAATGATCGACGACGTCTACTGCGGCTCAAAATCGCAGCTCAAAATCTGGTTATATAATATTGTCCTTCTAACATTAATTGGAAACGAAACTGACATTTTCATGACCATACTAGTGTTTTGTTTCTTCAAGCAAAAAATAAAAACGCACTTCAACACGATATATTAAATATATAGCTCACATGTTCGTTATAAGAGAGGCAAAATGTAAAAAGTCACCATTTTCGGTATTACGCGTGATCGTGATTTATAATGAGACTAGATACAAGTTTTTTTTTCTGAAAAAGGCGACTAGGTACAAATTGTTATGAGCCTCATAACCAAGAGATTATGATTTGTAATCTTTTCATTTATCTATGACGGTGTAATCTCCTATATAAGGAATCTCTATGTTATGAATAAAGATAGACTTTTTCATTACTTTTATAACACGTTATCAGCACGAAACTCTAAATTCCTAAGCTAATACCCAAATCGAAAAACCCTAAAACCCTAACCCCAGCCGGCAATCCGACGAACCCTAAACCCCGATCGCGTCTCTTGTTCCCGCGTCTGTTCCAGCTCGCGTCCCCGATCAGCTTTAGCCCAAGGCGTTCCTGATCCTAGCTCAGACGTTCGCGGCCCGGGAGCAGCTCCAGCACGCGGCCTCTTCCTCGTTCGCGACAGCATCATACAGCTCGCGTCCGACGATCAAGGCGATCCCGATCAAGCAACAAAGGACGTCCGCGACCCGATAGAAGCGACTCGATCCATTCCAACTCGCGTCCCGTTCATGTCCAGCTCGCGGCTCAACTCCTTTGGTGGTCCGATTCAACAATCATCTAAGGTTAAAAGGTAATTCAAAACCTAAGAACCCATAATCGAACATGGATTGATTGATAAAAAATGAAACCCTAAAACCCTAATCTTTATGAATCAAAATCATAGGGTAATAGATCAAAAATCCTAATTGAGTAAATCGAAGCTCTAAAAGTTCGATACCCCAAACCCTAAATCATATTCCTACATGATTAAAACCCCAAATCGGTTTTTACAAGTTAAAATCCGATAAACCCTAATCCTATATCTATAAACCCTAAATAATATAAGTATCAGAATTAATTATACTATAATTATCAAATCACATATTAAAACTCTAATCGAATATTTTGAAATCAAAACTGTTTTCGGTTTTGATCATTGAGGTTTTAAATCTGATTGAATCTGATGCTATGTTACTAGAATTGTTTGACCGTTAAATTGATAGATTTATTTTCTCATCCTGCTTGGTTAATTATTCATCTGATTTAAAATTGTTTAAACCGACCAGCCTGTTAAAACATTGATTGAATCCGATAGGATGCTAGCTTGCTTTGCTTATATAATCAGATAGGTTGATAGATTGATTGAGGTTTACTTGTTTAAAATCCGAATGATCTGATTGTATGATTCTTGAGGTTTAATATCATCTGCTAGGATTGATAGTTTTGTAATCTGATCTGTTTTAAATAGAAACCCTAAATAATCCGTATGATAGGTTATATTGATCTGATTTGGATGTCTTTGAGAATTGAGAATCCGTATGCTAGGTTGATAGATCCATGATAAAATCTAATGTCTTGAGGTTTAAGATTGTATGCTAAGTTCGATTAAATTGATTGATCTGATTATATGTTTTTGAGGTTTGATAAATTTGGATACTAGATAAATTATTTACACATGGTTTATGCTAAATACCAATCAGCCTTGAAACTGATTCATTAAAATTCATGCTTGAAATCTGTATTCTAATATTGTTGAAATCAGCCTTGAAACTGATTGAGTGATTAATAAATCTTTTTACTAGTTTTGCTAAAATCCATTGATTGTTAAACCCTAATTGCATGATTAATTGAATCCGTTTTTGCTAGTTTTGATAAACCATAATATTATGAGCACATAGAAATAGTATTGCTGAGACTTGCTAGAAAATGACTGATTGATTAAATGCCTTTAAGATTGATAGTCTCATTGTCCTCACAAGATTGAAATCCGAATTGATTATTTTTTAAGAGTAAGGCCGCATGAAAATTATACCTAAATATTGAGTGATATATGATTTGAGATGTCGAAAACCAACCTGGATTTTGCTGCGCTATATCTCTCTGGAGATAATTATTTACGGTGGGCATTGGAGACAAAGATTATCCTAAAGTAAAAAAAGACTTGGTGAATATATCATAGAAGGCAATAATGCCAATGAGAAAGATTGATACATGATAATATTAATTATTAGCCATCATCTTATTAAGAGTCGCAAAGATCAGTATCTGACTATAGAGAATCCTCTAGACCTTTGGACAGAGTTAAAAATCGAGATATGATCACCAAAGAATGGTGTTATTACCAAATGCCCTATTTGATTGGAAGAATCACAGAATCCAGGACTATAAGTCCGTGGATGAGTCTATTGCTAGATGGGCAAAATAATGGATTACTGATGAGAAACAGTGAATTGAGACCTCATGGATTAACCCCATTACCTGATACCAATAAGACCGCAGAAGAAAAAAAAAAGGTAACCACGTCCAGAATGATAGACCACACGGCCATGGCCGTGGAGGGTGGAAAGGACGTGGCCATGACCACTATAACACATTTGGCCGTGGGAATCACTATGGCAGAGGCCGTGGGCATCAACCCAATTTGAGCCATGGTCAAGGCAGTGGCCGTGGTATATCATTTAAACCACAAAGCTCGACCAAATCAGTGTGCCATAGATGTGGAATGGGGAACCATTGGGCTAAGATATGAAGGACTCCCAAACATTTTTGTGACCTCTATCAAAGAGAGTCTGAAATGGAAGAATGCTGAAACCCACTTGGTCTATAAAGATGGTGAAAATAATTTCGAACATGATCAAGATGATCTTATGGAATATGAGACTTATGATTGCCTAAAAGAATCAAGTTGATCATCTGATTTCGACATCAAACTTGTGTGGTTGCTTTGCTTGTATGGTTTCTCTGATTTTTATCTACTTGAATTTATTTCTATTACATTGTCTGCTTAGATTAAATGAATAAATGATTTTTCTATATGAGTACACTGAAAAACGCCAATATAAGTACTAAAGCAGGTATCGCCAGTCTGAAAGAAGACAATGGCTAGGCTAATATATTATTGCCTAAGGGTATGCATCTAGAAATCAGTGATGCCTTATATTCACCCATCTTTAAGAGCAAGAGCAGCCTATTGAGTTTTAAAGATATAAAAATGAATGGTTTCCATATTAAAATAATGGGCGAAGGAAACAAAGAGTTCCTTCAGATATATGTATAAAATCGCTCAAGGCCATAATAAGTCCTAAAGACTATACATGCATTATCTACTGACCTAGACTATGCATAGATCATTATGATAGAGGCTAAAAGCCTGCGAAAATATACGCTTTATGGCACGACCGGATTGGCCACCCTGGTCCAAACATGATGCGAAAATTGATATTCAAAAGGCACACATTAAAAGATAAGAAGAGTTATCCCAAAGAATCTCACGTGTGTAGCATGTACACAAGGGAAACTCATTAGGCCATCACCAGTAAAACGGCTACGAGCCCCTTTTTCTTAAATAAAGACTATATGTCTAGATAATACTGGTGAATACATGTTCCAATCGTTTAAATGATTATGGTATGTCCATGGGGGTAAGTGTGGAAAATTCTGTGATACATGTCCAGAACAAGAACGGCTTGGCCGAAATCTTTTAAAACGCAAATAGCTGATTGATAGACCATAACTTATGAGGTCAAAACTCTCATTCACATCTTGGGCCACACGAAATTTACATGCACATAAGTTAATACGCATCAGGCCATTTAGTGAGCATAGATATCCCCTATCACAATTATTAACGGGTCAAGAGCCAGACATACCCCATCATAAGATATTTGGATGTGATGTCTATGTACTAATTTCTCCACCACATAGAACTAAGATGGGACCTCAAAAGGAGGATGGAGATATATGTTGGATATGATTCTCCCACAATAATAAAGTACTTTGAGCCAACTATGGGTGATTATATTTGAGGCCATGTACACGGATTATTTTAAGACCAGGGGGAAAAAATAATAATAAAGCTAGTAAAAGAATGGTAAAAGAAATAAAATGGAATCAACCATCAATGTCTTGGCAAGATCCTCGACCTAAAGAATGTGAAATAGACGTCCAAAGATTATACATTTACAAAGCTAGCTAATCAAATGCCAGACACATTTGCTGACCCAAAAAAGAATGACTAAGTCATATATAAACCAGCTTGTAAAGCACCAACGAATTTGATGTCCAAGAAGAGACACAGTCAAGTTGCTACAAAGTCTAGACAACGTATAAAACGTGGTAGACCAAATAGGTTCCAAAAGATAAGAATCCTCTGAAACAAAAGAAAGGTGCGGAGAATGATAATCAAAATCCAAATCCGAGGTTACTAAGGAAACCATCCCAGACATGGAGATAAGGCCGGCCGGCTCTAAGGTACAGGTACCAAACAATGTAGCTTGGGACGCCAAGCTGAAAAGTATTAAAGGTCCTGATAATAATGAATCTCAATCGATTATATCATGTCTGGAACATAATGGATTCAATAAGGAATGTCGACGTAAGATGATTTATTTGCATACAAGGTAGCACTTGAGTTTATGAATATAAGCGAAGATCATTAACTCACGTCAATATAAGAGTGCGCACTCGTAGAACAGATTGGATTGAATAGAAACGTGGGGTTAAATAGTTTAAGGAAGAAATGCGTATTTGGCCATATGATTAAGACGCCATATGATGTTAAAACCAGTGGATATAAATGGGTCTTGTGAGGAATAGAAATCGTGAGATATAAAGCTGATGTTGCACAAGGATTCTCACAAAGACCAGTAATAGATTATGAGGAGACATACTCCCATATGGTGGATGCAACTACTTTTAGATTTCTCATAAGTCTGGCTATATAAGAGAGAAAATTAGACTTGCAGCAAGTTGATGTAGTGACTGCATATTTATATGGTCCACTGGATAATGAAAGTACTAGAGGGTATTGAGGTGAAAGTACAACAAGTTCTCGAGAACAATATTGATAATCATCAAAGTATATGATCTGAATATCCTATGAACATCTGGATACAATTTCCCAAGCAGTTGAATATCTCAAGAAAGAGTTTGAGATGAAAGATCTTGGAAAACAAAGTTTTTATTTGGGATTACAGCTTGAGTACATTAACAATGAAATCCTTGTGCATCAAATAGTATATACAGAAAAGGGTACTCAAGAGATTTAATATGGATCAGTCTCACCCATTATCTAGTACATGGGCGTGAGATCACTTGTTTTGGACACTGATCCATTCAGTCCAAAGGTGGACGATAAGAAGTCCATTTAGTCCTGAGATGGACGATGCAGAAGTCTTGTTTTAGACACTGATCTAATTGGTCCATAAGAAGGACGATGAAGAAGCCTTTGATTTTGATTTATTTTATACTAACCAGCCCAAAGATGGGTTATTTGGTTTTGTTGATTTGTTTTCAGACAGGTTATGTTTTACACATGGTGGTACACGTTTATCACAGCAACATCATCCAAGATTTTGTGTGTGTGTATTTGAGGTCGATGACTCAATATGTTCGATCAGATTGTGGCATGACCGATGGTAAAGAAGAACCAACTATCATGTTCGAGGACGAAACATATTCTGCCCAAGATCTTCATCATCCACGGATTGCAGAAAATTGGAGAGGTCTAAGGGATCTTCAGTAATGTCCAAATCATGGGGAGTAATGTGTGTTGTACTATTTTTCCTTCACCATGGTTTTATCTCAATTGGGTTTTCCTGTTAAGGTTTTAATGAGGCAACATTAAAACACATTACAAGCTCTAAATGGTTATGGCATCCAAGGGGAGGTGTTATGAACCAGATTGTGGATGGCTCATAACCAAGAGATTATGATTTGTAATTTTTTCATTTATCTATGACAATATAATCTTCTATATAACGAACTTCTATGTTATGAATAAAGATAGACTTTTCCATTACTTTTATAGCACAAGTTACTTATTAGTGAATCGATTCAGTAAAAGATCAATAATGTGTGTTAGTTATAGATTATTTTGACTTAATTAATTAGAACACTAAAGTCACACCACGCTTCTTATTTATTTACATTTACGATGTCCTATTCCATTCAAAAACGGATACGAAAGCTTTTGTCATGCTTCTAAATGTTTATGAATTCTTTTCCTTTTTACTAAATGTTTAGGAACTCTTTGATCATGAATGTTTTCTTTCTTGAACCAAAATACCCTTTTAAAACACTTTCTTAAATATTTATGACTCCCTTCATAAATTAAAGCCATTTCTTTCAGAGAGTTTATTTCACTCTCTAGCCTCAAAGATTCATCAAAGGGTTTTGTGAATCATGTGTTGATGGTTCAAGTCGAAAAAGAAGCAATTTTTTCAACAGAGTACTTCCCTAATTGGGTGTCTCGTGTCTCTAACCAAGGCAATTGCAAGTCCATATTTGCATTATTATAAACCACTTAATAATATGATTTTAACACATGAATGGTCTAATAATAAGCGAATTCTGCTGAGATAAGCGATCCAAATTCGAAACAACTCCACAATGCTAAACATGTATGGTCATGAGATATGAATATCTAATTCCCATTGTAAACAACTAGACCTATCTTGCACCGGTAGACAGATCCCCAAAGAATATTCGGTTGGGATTCGGTCCGTCAGACACCTCTGATTATTCAAAAATAATATAATAATAATATGATTCTGTGTATGCATTTTAAATGAATGGGTTTTTATCATAGAAACAGCACTTAAAAATGTATAGACTGTTCTTGAAAGGACTAATGATTTTTACCCAAAAAAATGTCTATGGGACATTCAATAATAATAATTTTCTCAAAATCTCAAAATGTATAGACTGTTCTTCAAAGCATTAAGCACCAATGATTAATTAAAAAAATTGTTATTCATGATCAGATAACAACTATTTTCGAGTCTTGGATCTTCAAGCGTAAAAAGGTGTTTTTACTCACATATGGTAAATACAAGTCAACAGCAAATGATGCAAAAAAAAAAAAAACACTAGATAGATCATCTCATAGGCTTATAGAAATCTTTTTTTTTTTTTTGCCAAAACGCCAATATTAAAATGTGCAAGTAAGCTACATTAGTACATTTTTCTTCAAAAAAAAAGCTAGATCGATATATCATCATAGGCTTATGAAAACCCTTTAACAAACAAAAACAAATCATCATACGCTTTGGATACCAAGGAAAAGCACTGCCAAAGAACAAATGAAAATCTTCTTCTTCTTCTTCTTGATTCCATCACATTCCTATTACATATGCTTTACTGAAATGTTAAACAATTCATATTCAATATCCAGTAGAACAGCCGTTCTATATATGTGATTA
The DNA here is from genome assembly GCF_020379485.1 of Brassica napus. NCBI lineage: Eukaryota > Viridiplantae > Streptophyta > Magnoliopsida > Brassicales > Brassicaceae > Brassica > Brassica napus. Next base: position 30,608,668 of record NC_063446.1, read on the forward strand.
TTCTTAAAAACATACGATATATTTTTTTTGTTCTAGTGGCAAATATCAGTTTGAATACTTGAGTTAATTTTTATATATAAAGTGCACATGTCTCTTTCGCAAAGCTGTGCGTTTCATTTATGTGATTTGTAATCTTTTTTTTTTTGAATTTAGTGGACTGTTTCCATATATTTGGGCTTCCAGTATGTGTTACCTAATATCAGCCTATTGAAAATTTATTCACTGTCTTCGTGGTCAACATTGAGAAAGATCCTGATCTTTTTCTCTTCCTCGAGCCGTGGATATGAGTAACGGAGTCACCGTACTTAAAGAAAGAAGCCATTAAACCTTGCATTCAATCTCTACTAACTCTTTCATTACTGCAAAACCTCTGAACTCTTCAGCTTTGTTGTGATCTGAAACCTATAAATAGGCACCTCCGGCTTGATGGTTCCCACAGATTCATCCGTCTTTTCCACTCGATTTATAGAAATACTCCTCCAACAACGATGGCCGCATCCCAGATCTCTTTCGGAGTTGAAGCCAGGGTATTAGTTGGCGAGATGGATCTGCTGTCGAGAGAATACTGAAACGATTGAGCCATCGGCTGGGGTTTGCATAGATTCACCCAAGTGATCGGTGGTGGCTGTGGTTGCCGAAGAAGGCTGAGGATGGAGAGGAGAAGCTAGAGGCCGTAGACGAAGCCAACTCCAAGGACGGAGAAGATGACGACGGCATGGCTTTAGAGTAAGCACCGCAGAAACGACCGAACAGTGATTAGGAACGGAGCACAGGGCCGGTTGATTTGGTACAAGACGAATTGGTCGCCATTGTTTTTCTTTCCATATTTAAAATTTGAAGAAGTCTTCTTAAGAGGAGGAAGAAGAAAGAAAGAGGTCAGAATGGCTAACCCATCCCCAGGGCCGGCTGATGACCAAGGGCCAGCAGTGCACCCGCCCAGGGCCCATTGTTGGAGGGGGCCCATAATTTTTTTTTTTTTTTATGTAGTAGTGCAATTTAATTTTTTGTAAACAATACATATATTTTTTTAGAAAAACAAAATTAATAAATAAAAAATTTATAAATATAACTTTATGGAAACAATATCTTAACAATATCTTATTTATTTTAATTTTTTTAAATTTTTACCAAATTATAATTAATATTAAAATATTATAATCAACATTAAAAGTAGTTACCTAATGTGAGTTTTTTAGGCATGAGTATATTTCATCAAGACGTCTTCAATGACAATACTATTTTAAAAATCTCAAAATCGTTGATTCTTCGAGGATTCTTACATTGTTGATTAGTTTATGTAAGTGATCTTTAATATATTTTTTACTATCATGTTTTTGTTTAGAGATCACTGATTTTTTTGGTAGAGCAAAATATTTTTTTCGTTTCTAAAACGTCTAAGGATTTTTTTTTTTTTTCTTGTTTAAGGTATCCATTTCACTTTCAACTTCTTCAATTCATTTTTATGATTCTTAAATCCAGACGTACTTTTCTTTTTTACTTAACTGTTAGAAATTAACTTGACTTTGAAGTATAGCCGACTAAAGATGTTATATTTTGAAGGTTTTTGTAGAAGCAAATGATTTCATTCTAAAAAAAAAAAAGCTATAAAAAAAGCAAGACTGTTTTATTTTTATGGTTGTGCTTACCTTTTCAAACGAAAATGATTTTATTTTACCTTGTAGCTACAATATCAAAATTTCAATTTCATTGGTTAAGGGTCACTTTTTTTTGCCCCAGGGTCCGTAAAAGGTTTGAGCCGGCCCTGCCCATCCCCACAAGCCTTTCAATTCTCCAGTCACCACTATCTTCGTTTTGAACAGAAGCTTGAGCTCCAACTTTAGACTATGTCAACAATAAGATACCGAAAAACACAAATGTTTTTTTTTCTTAAGACCATCTCCGTTCACCATACTTTTTACTCTAAAATATAATAACTTTATAATAGAGTTGTGGTATACTCTAATGATACTCTATTTTAGAGTGGAAAATAAAGTGATGAACAAATAAAAAACAACTTACTCTATATATAGAGTAAATCCATTTTTTACTCTATTATAGAGTGAAAAATAAAGTACAATTGGAGCATTTTTATTCTAAACTATATTTTAGAGTGAAAAATAGAGTGGGGTTGGAGATGCCCTAAGTTATAGCAGAATTTTTTAATAAACTAAAACCTCTTCAGCTTGGAGTTGGAGATACCCTAAGTGATTTAACTTTATTTTGTTTTAACAAGCTATATAATTATAAAATCATATGAATAAAAATCTCATTTAATAGATATTTTCAGAATATATATTTATTATCTAAATTAAACTATATACAATATAAAATACTTTAATATATTAATTTAGAAATTGCATTAACAAATATTGAAACTTTAATATTTAATTCCGAATTTGTATTAATTTTTTAAAGGAAAATGTCAAAGTACATATCATGCATTATCATATGACATCCAAAGAATCCTATAATATAGAATTTTAACCACAGTACATAATTTGTTACTAACAATTTTGTTCAAAAAACAATATTATGCAAATAAGATTATGAGCATTGTTCAAAATTGATTATATATATATATAGATATTTGAAAATATAGGTGGTACAAATAAATCAAAACATATATAGGACATGTTGAAGAAAAAACTTCAAAAAATAAATTTTCTAAGACCCTTAAAAATTACGAAATTATTGGTTCTAAAGCCAAAGTAAAATTTAATTAGTGTATCTTTAACAATTATTTTATATTAAACATAAATAAGAAATATAAAAAAAAATATTCAGACCATATCTAAGATCTAATTCATTATTTATTCGTTTTGCTCATTATGTTATACATAGCTTTTAATAATAAAATAGCAATTTTTTTTTTTGAAACACCTAAAAAGCAAGTTTTTATCATTAAAAATTTCGTTAGACAAAACAATGAAAATAATTTTAAAATTGCCTAACGGCATATATTTTATAACACATATATATATATATATAAATATATAAATATATAAATACAAAACATATAAAAAAATTATAGGAAAATCTCGGGTGTAGCCCGGGCCGATCCTAGTAAAATTATATTTGGGTTAGTTAATCAGTCTCCATCCATTAAGAATGTAAATTTTCAAAATTTTGATAAAAAGCTTCTTCATAAATTAATTCTGGATTTTAATATCCAACAAATAATACATGTTTTCTGAGAAAATAAAACAATTAAAAATTTTGGTTGTTCAGTCGATTTGAAATTTAGAGGATTTGCCAAAAATAACACAAAACTTCAATTTGAATTCAAATTTATACCTTAAACTTAATCAAATGCAAAAAAATAACTTTTAAAATAGCAAAATTACAATTATATTCTCATGAACAAATAAAAAACTTGTAAACACTTATACGATTATAGCCTTCAAATTTTTTTTTAAACTATGAAGTCTTATTCGAGAAGACTTATCGAGAAGTTTACTCACATTGAGAAGATTTTTTGATAAGTCTACTCATGTATTTAAACCTAAAATTAATTTATAAAATTATAAAAAATGATGAAAATCATGTAAATATAAAAAATTATAAATCATGTAAATTTAAATTTAATAAAATTGAATTGTTTTTCACATAGATGAATGAATATAATTTGTAAGTCATGATTTTCCATTAGTTATGATTTGGTAACATATGTTCAAGTAATGTTGATATTTTAGGGTTATATTTTAGAATCTTAAATATTTTATTTAAAAAAAATTGACAAATAAGTGTATATATTTATTTAGAAATTGATTTTATGTTCAATAAAGTGTTTATTACTCTCTAGTTAAAATATTTGATTTTAGGGTGTAGAGTTAGAAGACTCCCTACGAAGTTTACTAAGAAGTTATTCACTAGCAAAAGTTATTCATTAGCAAACATCTTCAGAAGTCTTCTAGTAGTGAAAAGTCTTCACTAACGATTTTTTAAACTAACTGAAATTCTTGTCTCCTTATATAAAGAAAATTTACACATTCTCTTTCTTTCTCTCAGATTGTTATTAAAAAATGTAATGTTTCTCAATATAAAACTATATAGCCTCTGTTTAATCCCTTTGATCTTGAAAACATCCATCCTTAAATCAATTTCTCATATTTTTGTCTAATGTCTTTTTCACTTTTTGTTTTTGCAGGTTTTCATCTTCCGCTCCAAAATATTACGTCTATAAAATTTCTGGATATGTATTGTGTTCTGGTTTGTTAGAGTCGAATAAAAATATATATTCAACCTAATGTGATTGTTTTATATATTATTTAAGCGTAAAAATTCTATCAATTACCAAGATATGGAATGGAAGGCTGTGAGAGGGAAGCATGGCCGGTGTGATCGTGGTTCTTTTCACTAGCTATGGTTTAAATTGCAATGCTGGTTTCTTCTAGCCTTTGCCTAAGTTAACTCATAGGTTGGGAATTTCTTTTACCATGAAGATTGTTTGAGCAAGCTTCTCCTTACTATAAGGTTCTTTTACCTTATCATGTAAACGTTTATGTTATTTTTAATTTGGAATTTTTCAGTCAATTTTTTTTTCATTTGAGATACTTGTAACAACTTCAAAAATCATATCTCATCAGATTTCTCGCCACTAAAAAAAACAATTTCAAACGTCGAATTTTAAATATTACAAAAAGCATGTTGTGTGTGCAAACAAGATAGTAAATAACTTCATTTGATTTGTAAAAAAATGATATGCTCAAATTAATTCTAATGAGCAACTCTACAGTTTTGGAAGTGCAATGCAATACTTAGGGATCGTATTCACATGGACTTAGATAACACAATAGATTTCAGATATCGAATTATGCTAGAAAAATTAATAGAAAGTAAGTTAATACCTTTAAATAAAATGGTTTGTAAGTGATTAAGAAAAATATTAATCTTAGGTAAATTCACAGCTAAATGAGAATTGTAGAACAAACAATTGCCAAGTGTTTATGAAAAACAATTCTAAATTTTAAATCACATCAATCAAATCAATCAACTTTCGTTTCAGAGATAATCTACGTATAGATCCTAGAATTCCAAATCTCTTTGTGAATTCAATCAATTAAGAAAATGCTTAAGACTGATAAGTTCACTAAATCCCTAAACCAAATTTCTTTTTCATATAAGTATTTAGCTCTTCGCCAAGTATTAGTTTAGGTAAATCAAGCTTTCGTATCTACCAATTAGCTAAGATAAAAGTGTAGTCTGAACAATCTATATTATAATAGATCAGTTTTTGCTCACTCCTCAGCGCGCCACATCATCGTTTTGTGGGCCTCACTTTTAAAAAGTGTAAAAAAGTGTCAAGCCCATGGCTCGAACCCGGGTTATTGAGATATAAACACCAACATTTATATCACTAAGCTAACTGATACCTTTGTACATTGATGGCCGAACCTAATATATATTTATGAAGGTCGGAAGCCCTTGCTTCTTCGGCTTCCTCTGAGGGTCGGACCTACAAGTGTGTTATGGGTTTCATTTTTAAATAGGATTCATCACGTTATATGAAAAAAGCTTAAGTTTGCAACAATTATGGTTTTCATATATTGTAAACTGTTGCAGTTTAATATGGGCTCTTTTCATTATTGTCTCAAACACGTCTGAGTTACAGAGTTGCGCCATGTGTATGTTCGTAATCTATTTTTTCACCGGTGAACTCTTCATGTCCCCATCTTAAATCGCTTGATCATAAATGTTCCTGATTTGTAGCCCCTCTGTAAACCATATATATATGATTCTCATCTTTGATGAACCTAATCTGCATCTCCACAAAACTCATTGATTCCTCTTAGCTTTAACCATCTTCTAGAAAATGTTTCTCTCTGCTTCTCCAGTTCGTCAAACCGGCGTCCCGGCATCCGTCACTCAACCTTCGAGTCTCTCCGTCTTGGTCTTAGTAGTCAGAGCATAGCCATGGCTTTCTCCGCTTCTGGGATTCCCTGAACTTCAAGAAAGACAGAGAGTTTGTGGGAATCACGGTTCTTTTCCTCGATGAAAAGGTAAGTTAATCTTCGATCTATCACACTTATTTAACATAATTGTTTTAATTTATTTCCTGATTCTTTGTTGGATAATACTATTTACAGATTCCGTGATTCATGGGTTTACTCCTGTCGGACATGCTAATCATTATATGCCATCTTTGAAAGCAGATTCCATTGTGAAAGTCGATCGTTTTGAGGTTGCTAGGTGCTCCAAGTGATTGCGAACACAAACCTAGAAATTGGTAAACATAGCATATTTGGCAGCTCTAAGCAAGATTACAAT